>NW_026901911.1:0-669121 GCF_033783945.1 Neopsephotus bourkii
TCAATCCAGCAGGAATTTCAGGGTTGTTTCGTCACCCTCTGGGAAGACCTGCTGCACTTGCAGCACCTTTCCTGCAGAGCAAGATGCTGTCCTGAGAGCACAATAGAAAACCATCAGAGGAGGGAAGGATGCACTTGATGCAATTCAGTCGTAATGTTCTCAGGTCTTTGTTGTTTGATGTGGTTGGAGGAGCCAACAGAGGGTGAGGACCAGAGGGAATTGCTTTCTCACTTCTTGGCAGGGATGGCTGAGTTAGAGTCATGCTCTGCAGGTTACTCAAGCCTAATGTAGCCGTTAGCACTAGAGAATCAACAGTGTGAAAATGAGCTCATGCTGAACTAGCCATGGGCTAGATGCAAATTTGGGGTGCTTAAGAAGTGAAATCAAAAGCTCTTTGTGCAGGTGACTCTCTCTGAGTCAGACCTCCTGCTAGACGAAGAGCTAGTTCATGGATGCAATTGAGCAAGTCAGAGGGCACCATATGCTTGCCCTGGGCTTACTCTTCCCCTTGTCATGCAGCCTTACCTCTTAAGACTGCCCTTTCAACCCGAGTAGATGACCTCAGAGAGCTGAGTACAACTCAACGGGTAGGGTGTCTGGAAGGTTTTGGGGGGTTTCGGGGGCCATTGGTCCATACCCACATCTCTCCCCCCGCAGTTTATGGTGGGCACAGACCAGTTCAAGCTGTGCTACATAGAGAATGGGCACTGCAAGGGGGAGTGCAATACAGTGCTGCCCCCCTGCAGCACGCGCAATGGGACATCCCAGAGGAGGTGGGTCTGAACCCCTAACTCCTGCCCCACATCGTGGGGCGGTCTCTGCCGCATGGCACCAGCACATGAAGCGTGTCCCAGTGCATAGTGGTTCTTAGGGTGTGTGATGTGGGGCAAGTTCTGTGTCCCCACGTGTCCTTTGTCCCTATGGATGCTATGTCCCATATGGATGCTATGTCGTGTGTCCCCACAGTGCTATGCAGCCATTGAGTGCTCGTACCTGCTGGCACAGGAGCCTGCCGAGGACGTGGCCTTCCACGTGCTCCCTTCCTTGGACTTTGGGAAGGGACTCATCAAGTGATTGCGGAACAGCACTGACACCTTCATCCGTATCAGCCTCCAGCTCGCCCACTTCCGTGTGGGGCAAGTTCTGTGTCCCCCATGGGTCCAGTGCCCCGCCTGCACCGCCGAGTAAAAGAATGGAACTTCAAAGACGTACAGTCTACTTAAAAGTCAAAGAAGCTATTGATTCACCCACGGGACTTTTATTTCATTTCTGTGTGAAATGATTCTGAATTTTTCATTGAGGCATCACTGGAAATGCATAATATATGTCCAGTAATACCAAGATGTGTTCCAAGTGTGAAATTGCTTTAGGCTACCCAATTCTTTCCCGTGGATTCGGACGGCATTCTTACAACACAGCTGCAGGGCTGGTGCTGGCTCTGCTTCTGTTAACCCCAACCTGAGGAGGTCGGCAGCTTCGGCTAACATCTAAAATATAGGCATAAAAAATAACTGAGGCCCAGAAGCAACACAGTCATTTTTGTAGGGCACTGTGTCAGTACTGCTGAGAGGCACAGCACCTCAGGTACAGATGGCACCTCTCAGATATATATATACATACATATGTTTGTTTGTGTATATGTGTATGTATATATATATATGTATAGTACATATGTGTCACGTCTCTGGGATAAAGGATCACCGCCTCCCCAAGATTGTGTTTTACGGTGACCTTGCCACCGGTAGCCGCAAGAGAGGTGCCCCAAAGAAGCGATATAAGGACTCCCTGAAACAATACCTTAGCCTTGGCCATACTGACTACCATCACTGGTCCACCTTGGCCTCCAATCGGGAGACTTGGAGGCACACCATACATAATGCCGCTGACTCCTTTGAGTGCTCACGAAGAACTAGTCTTGAGGATAAAAGACAACGCAGAAAGAATCGCGCCCCACCTGTACCAGCCAAGGAGACCTTTCACTGTGCTTGTTGTAGCTGGATTTGCCTATCCCACATTGGTCTTCTTAGTCATCAGCGCGCTTGTAATAAGCATGGGTGAAGCCCTTCCCAAATCTTCGTTTGCGAAGTCAAGCCATGATAATGTTGATATGCATATATGTGTGCATACGCACACCCACACACAGAGTGGCTGCACAGAACAGTTCTCTGCTTGGGAACTTCTGCTTTGGACTCCATCCTGTGTTACACCCATCAGAGAAATTCCCCATATTTAGAATTTGTCCACAGAAGAGCTAGAATAATACTCTAAGAAAAATGCTTGGTTTATTATCACATTGAAGTCCACAGATCTTTTGAGTAGTACTTTTTGAAAATAGCTGACTACTGTAGAATGTGTCTTGGAAAGAAAAGGAGATTAAAAACTGAACTAATACAGTCACAGAGGGGAAAAAATACCCTCTGCATCTCAGCAGGGTGCTGATGCTGCAGGCTAGCAAAAATACTGATACAGGTGCTGTGGATACTGTGCATGCAGTGGGTGCTGTGCATAGAATCATAAAATAATTAAGGTTGGAAAGGACCTTAAGATCATCCAGCTCCAACCCCCCTGCCATGAGCAGGGACACCTCACTCTAAACCATATCAGCTAAGGCCTCATCCAATCTGGCCTTGAACACCCCCAGGGATGGAGCATTCACAACCTCCCTGGGCAACCCATTCCAGTGCCTCACCACCCTAACAGGAAAAAATTTCCTCCTTATATCCAATCTAAACTTCCCCTGTTTAAGTTTTAACCCATTACACCTTGTCCTATCACTACAGTCCCTAATGAAGAGTCCCCTCCCCTATAGGCCCCCTTCAGATACTGGAAGGCTGCTATGAGCTCTCCACGCAGCCTTCTCTTCTCCAGGCTGAACAGCCCCAACTTTCTCAGCCGATCTTCATATGGGAGGTGCTCCAGTTCCCTGATCATCCTCGTGGCCTCCTCTGGACTTGTTCCAACAGATCCATGTCCTTTTTATGTTGAGGACACCAGAACTGCACACAATACTCCAGGTGAGGTCTCACGAGAGCAGAGCAGAGGGGCAGGATCACCTCCTTCGACCTGCTGGTCACGCTGCTTTTGATGCAGCCCAGGATACGGTTGCTTTCTGGGCTGCAAGCGCACACTGAAGCCAGCTCATGTTCATTTTCTCATTGACCAGCACCCCCAAGTCCTTCTCCTCAGGGCTGCTCTGAATCTCTTCTCTGCCCAGCCTGTAGCTGTGCCTGGGATTGCTCCGACCCAGGTGTAGGACCTTGCACTTGGCATGGTTAAACTTCATGAGGTTGGCATCAGCCCACCTCACAAGCGTGTCAAGGTCCCTCTGGATGGCATTCCTTCCCTCCAGCGGATCAACCAAACCACACAGCTTGGTGTCATCGGCAAACTTGCTGAGGGCGCACTCAATCCCACTGTCCATGTCAGTGACGAAGATGTTGAACAAGACCGGTTCCAACACCGATCCCTGAGGGACACCACTCGTTACTGGTCTCCAGCCGGACACTGAGCCATTGACCACAACTCTTTGCATGTGGCCATCCAGCCAGTTCTTTATCCACCGAGTGGTCCATTCATCAAATTGATGTCTCTCCAATTTAGAGACAAGGATGTTGTGTGGGACAGTGTCAAACACTTTGCACAAGTCGTAGATGGCATCAACTGCTCTACCCCTGTCCATCAGTTCTGTAGCCCCATCACAAAAGGCGACCGAATTGGTCAGGCAGGATTTCCCCTTAGTGAAGCCATGCTGGCTGTCACCAAGCACCTTGTTGTTTTTCATGTGCCTTAGCATGCCTTCCAGGAGAATCTGCTCCAAGATTTTGCCAGGCACAGAGGTGAGACTGACTGGTCTGGAATTCCCTGGGTCATCCATTTTCCCCTTCTTGAAAATGGGGGTTATATTTTCCTTTTTCCAGTCGTTTGGAACTTCACCTGACTGCCAGGATTTTTCAAATATGATGGCCAGCGGCTTAGCAACTTCATTTGCCAGCTCCTTCAGGACCCACGGATGGATTTCATCAGGTCCCATGGACTTGTGCACGTTCAGGTTCTTAAGATGGTCTCGCACCAGTTCATCTCCTACAGTGGGCCCAAGGTCTCCATTCTCACAGTCCCTGCGTCTGCCTTCCAAGACTTGGGTGGTGCAGTCAGAGCCTTTGCTAGAGAAGACCAAGGCAAATAAGTCATTCAGAACCTTAGCCTTCTCCAAATCCTGTGTAGCTAGTTCACCAGAGAGCTTCCTGAGGGGGCCTACATCCTCCCTGGTCTGTTTCTTATTTGCTATGTACCTGTAGAATCCCTGGCTCCACTCACCCGGATTGGAAAGGGAGGTAAACTGTTCATTTGCCCTTACTGACCTCCAACTTTATCCTAAGCAAGGAGGAGACCTGGTCACTGTTACATACACAGTTCACCTACAGAAGTGTTTGCCAACACAGTATACCTAATCATAGAAAGAGCTGTCTTTCATAGGTATCCAAACTTTTCCTAGTTCAGGTCTTCATTGACTGAAATCAAGGGAACAGCAACTACACGTAAACAGCCAAGATATGCACTTGAGTGCATGAGAACCAGCTAGACTGCAGAGCTCAATTCCTCCTGGGATCATTGAACCCAGTACTGGTCTGGGGGTTGCCCTTGACCAGTCCTACAACAGCTGAACAAACAGCCACAGGCATTTTGCATCCTGCATGTAGCATTTGCACACACCACCTCCATGTGAGAGATTACACAGAGGATCAGCTTTCTGGTGTGGACACATTGCCTTACTTTGATGGTGCATCTTTATCAGCTCTCTAGTTACAAAGTCACAACAGGCAAATGAAAGATCTGGAATCACCAGAATTGCTCTGTTGTTGGAACTTACCTCTTCACTTTTTGCTTCAGGACAGAGTGAAATATCCAAACAGGCTGAAATGAACAGCCTTAAGAAAACACAGCATTCAGGATCTGCTTTGCCCAAGCTCGTCTGATCCTTAGGGGCCCAAACTGTGGTCTAGTCTGATCTGGAATTCTAAGCAGGGCAGCTAATAAGCAGATTATGTCCTGAAGCAGGGAAATTGTGGGAGGAAGGGGTGTCAAAACCAGAGACAATGCACAGATTCGTTTTACAAAGGAGATAAATAATCCCACAATCAAGTTATAAGAATTCTGTTCTGCTTGGCAGTGGTCTAGCCTCCATACTTCTGCATTCATGCCTTAGTGAATAAGATCCAGCTCCTGGCAAACTTCTTTCCTACATTCTGTTCTACCACTTCAGTCATTTTGTGGCTCAAAAGCAGAATAAGCTTGAGGAAATTAGACTCTGTAGCATTAGCAAGTTGAGTCTATGAAGACAGAAATGAGAGACACCCCCCAGCAATGATGGGATATGGAGATACTTCACCTCACTGCTCCTGGCTTGGGTTAGCAACAAGCATCCTCTTTTACTGTTTACTGTCTAGTAGCTGTTCAGAGGCCTGTGGGAAGCAGATCCCCTTCATCCTCTTCACAGCATTAGGGTTTTGCAAAACATGAAGCACATGAAGGCATTTCATTTATGAAGGTTTTCAGTCAGATATTTACTGCATTCCCTTATAAAACAGTAAAAAGCATCAGATCCACAGAAACAACCTTTTAAATGCCTTTAAAGGCATTTAAACACATATTGCAAACCCATTATTCTGAGTATTGTGCATATAAAAGTGTCACAGTTCAGGCAGTACAGGACAGATCTTTCTCCTTGCCTATTAAAAAAGCAGACAATCTCCTGATTTCAGTCTCTAGCCCTGACAAAAAACTACACCCAGCTGGCCAAGCCAGGGGGAAGTACATGTCCATAGCCCTAACCCCAACGTGCCTGCATGTGTGTGGGTCAGGATCACACAGGTAAAGCAGATGCTGCTCAAGCCTGTACAGGATGCATAGATACCATCCCAAAGAGACAACTGCAGGTAGGTATAGCTGAGGCAGGCAAAAGGATCAACTAGCATTCCCTTGGCCAGCTCAAGGATCACAGTGCTGTTTCCCTCCCTCCACCTTCTTTGTCTCAGTGTTGTCAGATGACCACTTGATAGCTGGGCTGCTTCATCTTCTGGTTTGTTCCCTGCAGTACGGAAACATCCTGGTCACTTTCAGACTGATCAAAATCCATGTCTGGAGAGAGTAAAACCTGCAAGGGAGAACAGAGAGATGGTGATGGAGTGGAAGTTCTCAGCTCTTCTTGTTACTGCTTGCTGAAGGGGTCAAGCATCCCTAGAGGGGGATGCTGCAAGATCTAATCCTCTCTGGCATATGGCTAAGTGCTCAGGGTCATCTTGACCGTATGTCCAACAACAGATTTGGGTGCAGACACCAGGATGATCATAGAATAGTTAGTGTTGGAAGGGACCTTAGAGACAGCTAAAAGCTCTGTTTACCATGGGCCAGGACTCAGACAGGCACTTCCAGGCCAGGCTGCATCCTCAGTGGAGATGTACATAAAAACCAGGCTACATACTTTATAATAAGCTGTACCAAATGCAGACCTTTTCCCAGGCCCCCAGCTGCTGGCCATCTCCAGAGCTCAGCCAGAAGAGCAAGCAGAGCTACAGGGTTAGCTGCAGCCATGGCCAGCAGGATCAGGAGTGATGTCCTAGACTGGAGCATCTTATTTCTAGCTGGCAGTCTGAATTGTGGGAACCACAGCAGAGCACTGACACCTTCCAGGTAAGAAAGGCCACAGCTTTCCTGCGTGATGAGAAGGATGCCCATGGCCTCCAGGAGCACCTACACTCACAATAGCTAACTTCAACAAGCTCATTTGGGCTAACTGGCTGCCACCGGCCTGGAGCCTTCGCACAGTGCAGAGCCACGTGTGGGACATCCTCCAGCCACATCACCTGGAAGAGGAAAGAGGCCGGATTTTACTTGGGGTATGGCTGCACTGACTGCAGAAGAGCTGAAGCCCAATTCCAGTCAGCAGGCTGGAAGGACAAGTTCACATGGGTAATATTTATGGCTGGACAGGTTGCTGGTTGCTCAACCCCATCCTAGCCCTCTTACCTCAAACACCCCGATTTGGGCAAAAGCGGCTCTTACTGCCATTACCCCTGTCAGTAGCTGCCTCAAAGCACAGATGAAGTGCAGTCAGCCCTTAAGCTACAGCTCGTGTCATGCTCAGCAGTGCTCAGAACCTCAGCTGAATCATGGGATTTATGGTAAACAGCAGACATACATATCAGAAACCTGGCCAGGTCACCAGAGGTCCCAGCTCAGAGGGGCACAAGTCTAACAGCCCAGTCAAGCGTCTCCAGTTTTATTTCTCTAGCTAAGCAATGCCAGCAGCCCTTTCCCCACCACAGAACCCAAAGAGCATCATTAGGTCATGGTAGATGCAGGTACAAGGGGCAGGTACCACTTTGCTCCAAACCTATGCACCGTAAATGCTCCCTGTGCCTGGCTCACAGCAGCCTTCCAGCTCAGAGACACAAGGCAAGGACACTACATGGGCTTTCAATCCAGGACATCCACATGCAGGCTGTCCTAACAGCTCAATCAGTCCCAGAGCCCACTGTGTGTTGACAAAACCAGAAGCATAGGGGATTAGTTTTATCTGTGGCTATCTCCATGCATAGTTGTGAATTCAGTGGCTTCCACTCGTTAGCACTCAGGCAGCACCACGAAGCCAGTTACCACAGGAACAAAACAACTAAACAGGAAAAACAAACTCCAGTGAGTCAATGGCTTCAAAGGAGCAGAAGAGCTGCAGGGGAAGATTTCCTCTCCACCCTCATGTGCACACTCCAGCCCCTCCATCTGATGTTGTTACCCTCACAGCAGCACTTAAGATGCTCAAAGGACAGCAATGGATCAGACTCTTGTCCTTCGCCACTGGTCTCAATGAATTCTTTGCTGGTTCAAGACACACACTGGAAAGTTTCCATCTTTCCCAAGTAAAGACTTCCTCTGTTTATCACATTAATATTGCGATGCTGTGGAACCTGAAAACATGGGCAGTTAGTCACCCAGCATTACAAACTCACTGAACTCACGGGCTGCAACAGATGAGTTTTGGGGCATGATGAACTGGTAATTTTGGTGGGTTTCAGCAGCAAACTCTAATCCTCTCACAGCCAAGTGCAGATGACTGAGCAAGCACTAAGCATCGCACGTCCAGACCCCGTCAGGCTGCTACCTGCCCACCATACAGCTTGTAGGAAGCTGCTTGAGCCTACAGCCCTCCATGTAACCCTCCTACAATCCCCCAAGGCAGTTTCACCACAAGACAGCGTCTCATCACTATGACAGTCACAGGACATACCCTCAGATGCTGTTTTCAAACCCAACTCCAGTTTGGGAGGCTTCAGCAGAACTTGGACAAGGCAATTTGCCTGCAGATGCATCCAGGTCAGGATCACAGCAGGGAATGGGCCATGGTTTCCCAGTCCCGGGACAAGGAGTTACTGTCTCACTCAGCAGTCCTCAAATACTTTATGCATTCCTCCCCACACCAGGAGGCCAGCAGCTTGCAAGACAGCAATGTTCATGGTAGTGAAACAGGGCTGCCCATGCACTGCCAATCTCTCCTGTTGGGAGAAGCAGCTGCCTGCTTCTTTGGTGCTCCATCTAAGCAGACCTGGAGGTAACCAAGCCATCTCAGTGGCAGAGGAAGAGACTGACAGACATGGGAGCTGTAAAACAAAGCAGCTCCAGGGCCATTTCCCCACTACGTTAAGTCCCACCAGCCTGGTGGGGATGTTAAGTACCATCCCATCACCCTCCTGCATCGGAGCTTACACGAGATGCCCTAAGTCAGTAAGACTGAAAAGTGGGATGGTTTCCTTCCAGAGGCACCTCTGTGCGCACCTTCATTCAGCTTCCCCATAAGTAGCAGGCATCTGAGTTCACCCCGAGTTGGAGATACTTAAAAATGAGCTCAGCTGAGCAATAAGCAAGTCAAACTCACTCTTGGAGTATTTTTCAATACTTAAAAGCAAGCAACACAGCTACTGGTATTCATCAGCATCTTCAGTCTTGTGAATGCCAGAAGTCACAGCTCCTGCAAAGGGGATGAGGATAGCTGCTGAACTCCATACTGACCAAAGGCAGGTCCTCACATAGTGTATTAGCTTCCCTCCCAACCTTAAAACTAGCCTCTAGTTTCACCCCAATGGGTCTTACAAGTACCACTGTTATTAGACCAAGTTTTGCTTTAAGACTTATCTCCAATAATGTAATCCTTCAGGAAGGGAGCAGAAACTCATCCCCTCCCTTGGGAAAACACCAAATCAAAGCAACAAAACACGCTCAAAAAAGATCAAACAAAACATTACGAAATTTGTTTTCCTGAGCAGAGGAAACAAAGACATCTCTGATAACATCTACATTTTACTGGCACTTGCCAGGGCAAGGGAAAGAGACTTGGGTCAAGAGCAGGACACGCACAAAGGAGAACTAAGGGCCACACAGAGGAATGCACTTCCCCAGCCTGAACAGCACTGGATTCAGGCTGACACCCTTGAGGGATCTTTCTCTATCCCACAAGAGGGGAGGAAAATAGACTGGATGAACATCTACCAAGGCAGGGCGCAAGTCTGAAACAACAGAAAGCTTAAGACTGGCTTTGAAGGAAGGGTGAAAATCTTCCAGCCATAAACAGGGAGGTTTTGTCCCTTTCAGGGTTCAGTGTAAGGAAGTTCAGCATTTGCTCCAATATAAGGAAGAGCCCGTCGTCACATCTGTGGCTCACCAGAAGAGCCTTAAAGGCCACAAGAGGCTGCCAGTTCTTCTCTCTACAGTGCAGCCAAACAGGCAGTAAGTCAAGGTTGCTGGCTGCTGGGTTTCTTCCATCTACCAAGCCAAGGACAAAGCTGAGTTTTCCCACTATCCCTGTAGAGAACATTGAGTGTGGGGTTTTAACAGGTTAACTTCAGCCCCCTCTTCCTGTTCTCCTTCCTCTTCCCAACACAGACTGCTAGCTCAAGTGAAACTTATGACAATCTCTACTGGCAAGATAGGCAGAGGGTTGAGATTCAAGCATGACGGGGAGCTGCTGGCGCCTGCTGCTAAACAGCTCTGATGAACCCTGATAAACTGCAGGACATAGCCTCAGCCAACTCTGCTCTGTACAGACACCATCCCAGCCCCTCCTTCCTCCTCCTCCAGTGGGCAGCAGGGAGAGGAGAAATCCCCCCCCTTGAACAGAGCATTAGCCCAGAAAACCCTCGTTTTCTGCTTTCAAGACTAAAATTCAGTGAATCCAACTGTAGGGCTCAGCCAGCCAACATCATCTTTAACTCACAGCATAAGAAGTTGACATGTGGAGCAGAAGCTATACCTCAAAGCCCAGTGCCAAGAAACAGAGTTGGAAAAGCAGGTCACCCACTTCTGTATTTCCTCATTAGCTTCCTTCTCTGCCCAGACTATTTGTTGGGCCAGAGGCACAGGAACACGTCTGAGCAAGAAAGAGCCAGTCCTCATAGGCTGCTCCAGGTAGGAACTGGTCCCCTTAGTAGCTCCATTACCGGAGTAGATCCACTGCAGTAATGGATTAGAGGATTTCAAGATGGACAGATGACCTGAACATTGAAGAACTCAGCAAAACATGGCCTGAGAAAAGGATTCAATTACTTGGAAGATGGAAGAAGCCTTTGGCAGCAGGAGTCAGACTGTGGGAGCTGTTTCTATCATTTGGAACAACCCATCTGGTTGAGCTGCCAGAAGAGACTTTCCTAGCTTCTGGAGATTAACATATATCATCCCTTCAGACTATGCAAAACTGAGCTAGAAGCCACAAAACTCTTGCCCCACCTCTTTGGTGAAGCAGCTTCATTTCCACAGACGACCAATAACTGCAATACCATCTATAAGACAAGATGCTGGAAAGGAGGTTGGTATCTCAAGTAGAGATGTCACCTCCTTCTGATCTGCCGTAATTTTAGCCCATTTTAAACCTTCAGAAATGCAACAGCACATCCAGTGAGTAAGATCTTTACCATCAGCTTTACATTCTGAACAGACCCCAAACTAGCTCTTCTAAGGAAGTACCACTCTCAAACATCAGTCACAACCAAGAAACCCAGACTGTGCCATACCCAGGGACAAGTTCACACCCAGAGTTAATCCATCTTCATGTCTTAGGTACGAGTTCTTGGCTTCAATGCATAACCAATCGAGTCACACTGATACTGCCCAGCTCAGGTCACTTTTATTGTTCTGGAGAGAAGAGGGAAAAGATTTCCTACCACACACACCACTTGGGAAGCTGCATGTGTCTAGAGACCTTGCCGAGCTACCACTGTTTATCTGGATGCAAGGCCAGGAAGAGTGATACAGTTGTCTCAGCAGCTGCTCACATCTGTCTGCCCTCCCTGCCTCCTCTGACACTGCATCCTAAGGAGCAGCGGATGCTTCCCCACTGTGCCCTTGGGACACAGAATCCATGGTGCAGACTGCCAAGCACACCCTTAAACACTATCACCTCTGTTGTGTGCTTTATTGTCACCAGTAACAGGCCATCTGGCCCAGCACAAAAGCTGAGTTACTCTGTCAAAAAGCTATCAGAGAGCAAAAGATACTTCTGTACATCCTAAATCCCTCAGCAGAAGCTGCTCCCGGAGCCAACCTGTGATGCCAGAAGCTCTTATTGCAGTGCGTCTTGGCAGTGAGCTGCAGGGTACCACAGCTGTACACAGAGCACTTGGAAACCAGGTCTGGGTGCCAGGGGAAGGAAGGGAATTCAAGCCAGTGACTCGGGTTGTGATCTCTGCCCAAAAGTCAATGAGAAGCAAAACCACCACCTGCTCACACTGTGCGTCATTAACACCAACATCTCCTGGGGCTGGAGAATTCCTTCCAACCATAACTTCAGCTCAAACTACACAAAATACAGCTTTCTACAGCTAAGGGGCCATCACTAGCTGAAGAAGTACCAAATGTTGACAAAGCATGGATTCCCAGCCACACCTTAGCCTCTAAATAAATGGATTCTATCAATACCAATAGGGAAAGCAAGCTCTAAGCCAAGATTAATTACTGTTAAAACAAGGAAAGTTGAGAGCAACAGTGTAACATGCAACAGCTTCAGCTACCAATCCAACAACCCCAGCCAGGTTAGTGCAAAAGCATCCCCCACAAGATACTGTCATCATTCAGGGCAATATGGGCAACATGGTCTAGTGTGAGGCATCCTTGCCCATGGAAGAGGGGCTGGAACCAGATGATCTTAAGGTCCTTTCTAACCCAAACCATTCTATGATTCTGTTATATATGACTCTAATATTTCAGCAATGCTTCATAGGCTGTGGTGTTGCTCATAGGACAAGACCCTCCCAGGAAATAGCCCTCTATTGACCTGAGCTGCAAGCATGGGAAGTCAGCAGGGTCATCACCCACATTCATGAAGCATCACCCTAGGTCTAGGCAACATGATGTTACGTTGTAGTAAAGCGCACAGACCGTATTACAAGCTTGCAGTTGGGTCTCAAACACTTTGGTCTTACCTGAGATTCCTCAGTCCTCCTAGCACGAGGAGTTTCTATGGATCCGTTAATGTCTATGGTGTCCTTCTGCTTGTATTTCTTCATGATCAAGCTGTCCACAACCCAGAACATAATGGCCTTGGGGAGAAACAAATTACATTAGTAGATTTAAGAGACCAAAATACAAAGTGATTCAATCACAGCTATTCTTCTTTTGGTTTCTCCAGATGTCCAGCCTTGATCAACCTAATTTAATATCTAACTTAACTCCGCATCAAAAGTGCCCATGGGGGTTGGATAAGTCAAATTCAGAAGGTCCCTTCCCATATATTGATTCCATACTTGTCAAAGACCCAGCGAAAAAGAGACTACATCAGGCCAAGTTTCCACCAGGAGATGAACACCAAACTAAGCTCCATCCATGGTTCATCTGCTCTGCCTGTACCAGCCCCTGGTCAGCTCTCTGACAACCAGAGTTTGCTTTCAGGCAAGGAAATGCAGCCTGACATGGCAGAGAGAGGGTGGTAGCAGAGGCACATAAACCCAACTTTGCCAGTGCTGCATTCTTTACACTGCTCCTGGTATGAGTTGAAAGAGAGCTCAACTCGCCCGTTGCCCATGGAGCATCTGAATCTTAATGCCTTCTTCTCACTTCTCATCTTAACAGGAACTGAGCAGCAGGTCAAGCATTACTCAGAGTGAGGGGAACCAGGAAAAAACTGAGCTTTCAAGAGGTTTTGCTGAGCTAGTTTTAGGCAACCTGAACACTTTGCCTTGCTGCAACACAATTTGAAGTCTAGCCAAACGGCTAGTGACAGGTTGCCAAAGGTCACCACTGACAAGCCATCCTATAGGAACATAAAGGGGTTTGGGGCATCCCCATGCCTATAGCCCTCAACTAAGGAGCCCCAGCTTTCTTCAAAGAGATAAAGTCAGCCACCCAGCAGCCTGGAAAAGGGAACACGAACTGGGAAGAGAGACCATGGCAAGCACCAGTAACAGATCTGTATATTTGTGACAACACATACATTTGTTTCCACTCCTCTCCACCCTGTCCCAGCCACTGCAGGCTAACCCCAAGCTCCCCATGGGGATGAACCATGATTTCCAAACCACCCCACCCAGCACTTGCAGCATCATCACTTACATTGACTATAAAAGGCACAACAAGCATGACCAGGATGAGCTCCAGCTGAGGGTTTGGGATGTAACCCAGGAGGATCTGCTGAAGCTGCAGAGGAGAAACCATTTAGAAGCATTATTTGAACAGCTCTGCTGCAAACTGGTTGCCTTCTTACACCAGCAGTGTCTTACACAGGGCTCTGCCTTTGCTTTGTCCTGGCTCTTAGAAAGGTAATATGGGTTATTCCCTTAGCCCAGTTGCCAAACATGTGATTTTGTACAGAGCAAGAAGTACTCCTAGTCTTTTCAGCATAACTACCCATAACAACTACTAGTGGGACTTTCCTTGGCTCCTTGCTGCAAAATAAGGTCACCAGCCACATGTGATAAGCATGGAGAGGAATCCAGCAGCATCTCTGGATCTAGCAGTGCATGCTGCTGAGCATGTTCACATCCAAGTCTGAGCACTGCAGGCTACTGGGGTTTGAAGGACAAGCCCTGAACAAGAACAGATAAGTGCTGTCAGACTACTGTAACTCAAGTCCTCAGTCAAGCCACATCAGCTTGTGAGCACTATGTGTAAATGCACTTAAAACTGGAGTTACCCACTGAGTCCCAAAATTGGCTTTTATACCCATCACACCTACTACCACCAAGTATGCGTCTACAAGTGCCACAGGTTATTATTTTTAGCTTTTAAAAAAGAAACTTGTGACAACACAATTACCACTGCACAAATTGCCATAGGGAAGCAGTTGAGGAGGACAGCATACTACAGGGATAGTTTTTTCCAAATTAATCTCTAAGGGTCCCCCTATTTTAGGCATGGGATCATGAAACACTAACACAAACTGACTTGAAGAGATCATGTTGAAATCCCCTAGCAGAACTGCCGTAGTTCAGCTGCCAGCCCAGCCCATTCCATCCTTCCAAGGATGGAAAATGAAATAAGAGCAGCATCTTATTCCTGTAACTGTTGAGCAGCAAGAAAATGTTTGTTAAAAAAGTCATGTTTCCCCAAACCTAAGTAATAGCTAAAGATTACAGGGGGGTGTCAAGTCGTAAGTGGTGAAGACTGACGATGGAGACCACTAATGAGGCAAAGCTGACAAGAAACAAGCCACAGGAGCTGAGGCTTACCTTTGTCCAACCAGGGATAAGCAGGACAAGGCTAATCACAGTCTTCTCAAAAACCATTATCAGCAAGTAGAGGACACACTGGCCAATCCAGGCAGCAGCTTGTGGGGGGTCACCTGCAAAAACAGCATGTCAAATCTGAGACAGAAGGCAGGAGGAGATGCCCTTGCAGAAGAGTTGCCTTGTGCTTGATGCCTGGGCTGATTAGAGACAGGGAAGTGTTTCCATATTGCAGGTTTTGCAGCAAGACAAGTACTCAACACTAAACTTGACACTAGTGGAGAGATTTCCCATCTATAGCTGTCAGAGCACATGGCTGGGGTAGAGAGGTTTAGTGTCCCTGCCGGGTCTGTAAGTCATTATTCCACTAAAGATCAAAACATACCAAGCTCTAAGCTAAAGCCTTCCAACTCCTTTTAGGGCTGATTCTGAAATGAAGATAAGAATTAAGCAAACCTCTGGTTAATCTGAAGGACATGCAAATGACAGATTTTAGACATGGTTCAAAAAGCCCTATGTACCCAGCAGATGCTAACACTACCTATATTTATCTGCCTCCTGCCCCACTCTCCATTATACCAACCTGCCTCTGAAATCCACCACAAATAACTTTCTTGACTTGCATCTCCTCCTGCATCACCCATCTTTCCTAAATCAATGGCTTTGTTGGAGCCGAAGTCCTACAAGTGTCTTACAAGGCAGGCAGCTTCTGTAAAAGGGAGAGATACAGCTCTGGCTCTGCCTTAAGAGCTGGAGTTCCCTGTGCTTATCCAGCAATGCCAGCACTTGCAGATGCTCCTGGGCTCTCAAGGGCTCAGTAATATCACAAGTGCTTAATAGAGAAGTCATTCCTCGGAGCAATAAGGAGAGTGGATCAATTTCTGTGAATCTTGGTTTGGGTAATCAATATGCTCTAATCCACTTGGAGGAAAAGATACAGCCTTGGAGATGCACGTTTCCTCTCTCCTTCAGCAGCTGATGGACATTGCCAGTATCCTCCCCATGGTGTTGAGCTACTTTGAGCTAGATGGATACAGGGATTTGAAGGGAAGAAGCTCTGCTTGTGCAATGGGTAAGTATCCCATCTCCTCAAAGCACAGACCACTAAAATCCTTTATACAGGGAAAGCTAGAAAACCCAGAAAGCATCCCACTCAAACAGTTCCTTACAAGCACGTGTTGCTTTGGGGCATCAGTCATTTGGTTTGCCCCTTCTCTGGCACCCCTCTGTCAAGGTATCAGAGACTTCATTTCTTCTCACCTCTGCAAACCAGGAAAAGCCCATAGAGATGGACCCTTCCAACTCTTCCCCCTACCCCAACCGGCCTTGTAGAAGTAGCTCACAAATTTCCAGAGTGTTTTGAGCAGAGCAGCAGGCTCAATCCCTTCCAAACTAATCCCAAAACAATCCCCAAAGACAAGATACTCCTGGACTGACCCTCCTCTAGACAAGGACCAGTCAGTATCCTGCACCCTCCTCTCTAAAAAGGCATCACTTACAATCTGCTCCCTGCCATACCTTACCCACCTGGTTACCAGCAGTAGTCTGAAGGCTTTTGGTTGCCATTTCCAATACTAGCAGAATAACTTTTCCCATCCTGAACAGAATTAATGTTCTTCCTGACGAAGTGAATGGCTGGTTATGTGACACTCACTGTCTGGGCAAGAGACAGGGGCTCCATCACCTGGGGTTTTAGATCAGTTCACTCAGAAAGAATCAATGCTAATTATACATGAATGTTTCCAATGGGATAGTCACCAAGTAATAAGTAAAAGCATACTTGTATTGCTAACAACAATAATGGTGCCATATCTATTACATGCGCTTGCTTCAGCCCTCTATGAGGACCCTGCCAGCTGGTTATCCTCTTCCCAGGCTCATCAGAATATCTCAGGTCTGCAAATCTGAGCTACAGTATCTGGCTTAGGAAAGCTGCAGCATTTCCTCTTGAAGATAACCCCTGGCAACACTGACTGGGCTGGAATTTGGCTGTAATTTGGCTGTAATTGGGGTTCATCAGTGCAAGGGAACCCAACCCACCATGAGATGCCAATGCTGTGGGATGGCAGGGGCTGGGAGCTCTGCCCCACTCTTCTCGGCACAATACTGTCGAGACATGGCAGGGGAAGGCAACACCAGAGGCGTGCATAAGCTCTGGCCATAGAGACCAGCAGGTCATACCAGGGCTTACTAAGAGCTGGTATCCAACCAAGCCCAGTTCTAGGGGAATCTGCTTCCCAGCAAGGGCATACGTATTCCTTATTCCACCATTTGTTAGCAACCTACCAAGACATCTGCCTCATTGCAAAGCTACAGCTAAGAAGCAGAGGCATCCAGCTAGTGCCTCTGTGCCAAGGATAACCCTGCATCCCAATGTTTTAATTGCTCAAGCCATGATTGGGAGGGAAGCAAAGGAGGGATGAACTGGGAGGGCCAACGGTGCAGAGAGGCTGCTGAGCTTGAGGGCAGCAAGCAGAGAGCTCCGGACCAGCAGGCACAGAGGGAGGGAAGGAGGAGGGAGGCAGGATGGTTACGTGTGAGCACTAACAGCAGAGCCCATAGAGGCAACAGCTCCTTGGGTGGTCTGAGGAGGAGACAGGAGCAGTGTTACAGGCAGCTAAAGAACATATCAAAGAGGTTTGATCCTCCTTAAGCATGGACAGCCTCTTCTGACAGAGTCGGTACCTCGCTGTCTTTGCCACAGGTTAGGTACAGTGCTGCTTTCTGCCCTGCATCCCAAGACTGACCATTGCTCCTACATCACCCATCAGAGACCCAAGTACAAACAACCCAGGTGAAAACAAACACATCCATCGTGTCCTTCCTGCGTTTGAACTCTTCCCCTTTCGCTCTGTGTTGTCACCTGTGCTCTGCCCCCCATGGGGATACAGGCAAACAGCCACAGCACCCTCTGCAAGTCGGCTCTTCTGCACTGCAGTCACGCTGGCACTTGTGAGTCACTTCCCTCTGTCATCTCCTTGTGCCCACAAAGCAGCAGCAAGTTTGAGATCTCTCCCAAACACGTGCACCCCCTCACACTGCTTTGGTGGTAGGAGGTCACTGCCATTCATAGAATGGTTTGCGTGGGAAAGCACCAAAAGATAATCTAGTTCCAGCCCCCTGCCATCATCACAAACAGGAGAATATAGTTGTTGGTTCTGCACACCGTGCACTAGACAGCCCCAGCCAGGTTTTGGCTAACCAGGCTGATACAGACACTAGAAAAGACAACCTGCTTCTTAAACCACCCTAGAACTTGCCCATGTCTCCAGGGTTAACAGCTCCTCGCCCCAGAACTTTGCCCTTCACTTTCATTTAAGAAGCAAGCCATCAAATAGTGTGAGTTTTCTTGAACAACATTTGGAAATGGAAAACCTTTTCTCCCTTTGTTAGAGAACAGTTTTTATTGTGCAACTGCAGTACCCCATCTAAAGAACCCCAGTTCTGTGCCCCAGTGAGGCCAGCTTCCCTGGCTAACTCTACAGGGTACATGCAAGTGGTACAGCAAACCTGAACTGCAGGGCAGGACAGACCTGTACCTCTTCCTACCCACCACATCCACCTTGTCATAGGTGCCTCCATCACAACATGGAGCTTCAAATACAAGTATTTTTCACTCTGGTCTTTTCTGCATCACCTAAAGAAGACACTGTCAGCTTCCTCCACAGATACAGGAGCATCAGCACTTCTTACATGCCCAGGGTAGACAGCGGAAAGCTATGGAAAGAGAGCTACAAACCTCTGGAGAGGCCAGATTTGGCCATCTGCTCTATCACCTTAACCAGCTCAAACCTGCTAGTTTTACAACCCCTTCCTCCTTCTTTTCCATTCCGAGCTTCGTTTTCAGACTATGAGATAAGGTGTTCCTGTACAGGAATCCATCCTGGAGCACAGAATTAGATGGGACTCCCTCTCCATCCCTTGACAGGACAATCAGTGGGTGCCTTTACAGTTACTTTTGATTGCATTTTGGTCTCCCAAGGACAGGAGGCTGCTTTGTACCAATATAGAATCATAGAATCGAATCATAGAATCATAGAATAGTTTGGGTTGGAAAGGACCTTAAGATCATCGAGTTCCAAACCCCCTGCCATGGGCAGGGACACCGCACACTAAACCCTGCCACCCAAGGCTTCGTCTATCCTGGCCTTGAACACCGCCAGGGATGGAGCATTCACAACCTCCCTGGGCAACCCATTCCAGTGCCTCACCACCCTAACAGTAAAGAATTTCTTCCTTATATCCAATCTAAACTTCCCCTGTTTAAGTTTTAACCCATTACCCCTTGTCCTGTCACTACAGTCCCTAATGAAGAGTCCCTCCCCAGCACCCCTATAACTCAGGACAAAGATGAAAATGAAACAGCAGCATATCCCATGGGATTGCAAGTGTGTATGTGTGTGTATATACAGAGAGAGAATCATAGAATAGTTAGGGTTGGAAAGGACCTTAAGATCATCTAGTCCCAACCACCCTGCCATGGGCAGGGACACCGCACACTAAACCATGCCACCCCAATATATATAAATATGTAAATACACATACATACATATATTAAATTGATATAAATCAGTGGTTTCTTTCCTGTTTAACCAAGGATGTCAGGTGGCTGCTCCTTACCTTGGCAGGTTTGAAGGACCACTGATCCACATCAGGATGGCCATCATCTAAGTCTCACTCACCACTAATTCATCTAACTCTGACTAATGCCAGTAACATACAAATCATCACCTATTGGCATCCCATTGTGGAAGAGGGAGCCTTTGGTGTGGTCCCTGGACAAGCCCATGAGACAGACTGGCCACACCTCTTTCCACAGTTAGGAAGCAAAACTGGAGAGCTGGCATCAGCTAGCCACACACCTAAATTTAGGCGCTGACTTCCTACAGCAAGATGGTCAGAAGCATCCTCAGATGCAACTTAAATGTGTTTAACAGATACAGTACTATCCAGAGGTGCCTTGCTCTGTGAATGGGAGAGGATTCATCTTGCATGAAGTGCTTCCATTACTTAAATCTAGGTGAGCACCAACGAGACTGTCAGTGCCACGTAACACTGCCAGCCAGCAAAACCCTATCTGCTACCTAGAGGCTAAAACACACCAAAGAAAACCCCCAAACAGCTCTCCTTTTCTGTGTCCAGAGCTTCCCTTTCCTCGTAGAAGAGTGGAGAACTGGTCCAGAGGAACTTTGCGGCCTCCACATCACACCTCTTAGGAGATCACATGCATCATGCTCCCTTTGAACACTTCCAGTTTCTTGTCCCCAGCTCAATAGGAAGGACATGTCAACTCTGAACTGACTTCATCATCCTCTCCTTTTTAGCTTAATAAACCCACTTATAGCCACCCTGACAGAAACATCCTCCTTCACCCCAAAGGATGCACACACTGCATTTACACTTTGCTCTTCAAGCAGCACTGCTGGTGCTCCCCACCATCAGAAAAACCTCCTTGATCCATACTTAGGACCATCAGTGTCCAGAACCTCATCCAAACGCATGTCTCAGATATTCCTCTTCTGTGTGGGAGCCCAGCTGCTCATACAGCAAAAGCAGCTCTGCCCGAGGTATTTGAGTTGCTACCACACAACAGGATTAGTTTTAATCCACTCTGTCTAATGTACCAAGCTGTCAGCATAGCTCACATGCTGCTGCCAAACTGCTTTATTTACAGTCATTTGGGGACTGTGTGTGCACTGAGCAGGTAGGAAAAAAGCTCAACCACAGCCAAAGAGGAGGGTTTGGGTGGGTGTGAGAAAAACAAGTATTTGAGAGCACTGAAAGTTGTGCTGAGTAGTGTGGTGGGAATAGAAAGAGTCAATGAACACCTCTTAAGATACCCCAAAATGCTACCTCCAAACCCAAGGGATGTAATTATCAGCACCAAGTACAGAGGAGGGTAAGAAATAGCATCTGAGCTGCACAGAAGTGCTCACTTAGAGGCCAAGGACAGGTTTTCAGAGGTTGGGATGTGATGCACCGGAGCAGTCAGGTGGGTTCAGCGGACACCCCAGACCCTCTCTGGCATGTTCTACATCTGAACTGAAGTGATTGCACAGCTGGAATCAGTCCCCAGTTTGCTGAGTCACTGCTCTGGTCCCTTTGGTCTTGGAGACACTGCTGCTGTCATCTTGATCCAGCAGGTTCAAAGGTTTGCACCCCTGCTTGGACCAAGGGACCCGAGCACACACTTGACCAGGTGAAGATGGATCCTCAGTCCTCTTTCCCCCCCGGTCCTGGGGCAGAAAGGCCAAGCACACTAAGGACAGGACACCCCCTCAGGCTAGGGCTGTTTCCAGCAGTATTTCCTCAAGCACCAGCAGCCAGCTCCCTTGGCTGCTCCAGGATGTGGGAACAGCTGTTGTACAACACGTCCATAACATCACAACAAGGCCAAAAGCAGCCTACATGGATCCTCAGTTCAACTCAGCAGCTGGCACAGAGCATAGTCTCCTACAACTAAATAGACTTTAAAGGCCTCCAAGCAACATGGCTTTCCTTTTCCAGACAGTGGATGAGCACAGAGCATCAAGCTTTGTCTAATCAGTGACCACAACCAGAGTCACACACAAGTCAACATCCAGAGAGATGTTTTCAAGCAAGAACACCCTCTTTTTCTCCACCTTGCTCCCCTAGAGCATTTTACTTGCACACTGCAGAAACCATCTCTTAATGCAAATTCATAGCATCTGCTTACCTTAGAAATACTGGAGTATTTCTTTTAAGTAATGCTTTAGAGTTATTAGACACAACTAAAATATCAGGACACTGTGGCCATCCATAGATTTCCCCCGGGAATATGGCTGCTGCCTTAGGATAGGGGAAGAAGAAGAGGGCAGGGCACAAAGCTGACCCAGGCTTCACCTGCATGCTCTGACTCCAGCCAGCATCTCCCCTGCTCAGTCCATATAAGTCCAGCAGCACCTCCAATACCCTGACTATTCACCTTCCAAGTCCTTTGCAACTTAAATTCTCTTCCATGCAGAAGTCCCCTATAGGGAGGGCACCTATAGACATGGTCTGCTGCTACCCTGCTACAGCAATGGTGCACAGAGCATCTGCGGAGTTTGTTAGCTTTTAGTATGTGTAAGGCAACCATCATTCTCTACTTGAACCCAGCTGAAGAATAAAGCTCTCCAATCTTTGATCTTTGGAGCCAAACATCTTCAGAAGAGACAGCAGCCACTTAAAATGCTGTTTCCTGTGCTTAGAGGCAGTCCAAAGAGTAATCAAAAGCTGTTGGGCAGAGATGGAGGAACACAAGCCTGTAGGAGCCTTTGACTCTCCACCAGCTAAGAACCAGGCCATTCCTGGCTGCAGGAGTCTTCGGCTGAGAGGGGCTGATCTCCGAATGGCTGTCTCCTGGATTTTGGACATATGGAAGTAAGTGATCTTTCAGAACAGTTCTGGATGGCTGGACACTTAAAACAGCAGCACAGATTTAGGTGCTTTCCCTTCCCTTTTCTTTGCTTCTCTGTTAATGAAGCTATTGTGGTCGCACAAGGAAGGACCACCTGAGGCGGTGGAGATGGGTCTACCAGCAGTAGAGCAGAAGGAACCACTGGAGCCCAAACCAAAGGATAACTGCAGTGGTTTGGGATGCAACCAAGAGCTGGAGGGTCAGAAAGGAAGCAGCTGCAACAGATTTCCCCTCCCCGCCCAACACACACCCTAGATGGGTACTGGTTATACTGGCCAAAGACACAAATAGTCTTTTCTGATAGCTGGAGCAATAGCACTCAGCACTGTCTGCAACACGGATTTGGTGCTTCCCTTCTACCTTCCCTCCTCTGCAAGAGATGTATCTGGGCCTTAGGAGAATTAGGAAGCAACACAAAGTCTGGTACAGCAATTAGACCAGAAAATGGATCTTATTGCTGGAGCCTGTATCAAACTGCATGGAGTTTACTGGCATCTTCCAAACTGTTTTGGAAGCTACTTAATACCCGAGCTGAGGACAGCAGTGTTTTCCTTCCCTAGGCCTACAGCAGAATAACACCAGGCATGCCACCTGACGCCTACCTAGCTTTTCCATTGTGGTCACTCTGGCCAGAGACCTGCGCCAAGAGCAGTGCTCAGTGGATGGGATACTGAAACCCCAGTTCCAGAGCTAAATTCAAGCAACAGCAGTAGCTTTTACTACTATTAATGAAAGCAAGAATTCCTCAGAGGAGCAAACTATTTCTGTAGTCTAAGCCAGCCCTTGCAAGGGGCCAGTGACAGCTCAACACAAGCTCTTACTGCTCTGCAAGGTTAAAGCAAGCAGTCAGTACACTTGAATGCTTGCTTCTGCTCAACTGCAGACGTGGCACATGAAGCTGTGCCCTGGGTTGGCTGTGGTTGGGCTTCGAGTCCTTGCTGCTTAAAAGGGAAAAAGTGCCATCCATGAACCAAGAATA
Organism: Neopsephotus bourkii; assembly: GCF_033783945.1. NCBI lineage: Eukaryota > Metazoa > Chordata > Aves > Psittaciformes > Psittacidae > Neopsephotus > Neopsephotus bourkii. The sequence continues at coordinate 23,099 of NW_026901911.1, forward strand.
ACTGGATTCCTCTGCTGTCTCACCTGTGTTGTGTTAGCACTCTGGGAAATAAGCCACTAAGGAAAAATAGGTAGTCCCCACCAGATAGATGCTATCAGGATGCTGAACCTGCTTTGGAGATCACCGCTGCCTTTAAGCCCTCTTCCTTCCTCTCATGTCCCATCATTTCAACCCATCTGTTGTCATCTACACAGTAGCTGCTTCTGCTGTTTCACAAACCCAACCACCCCCTCCATTCTGTGCCATGATCCATTTACACATGCTGAATGCGACCTTCAATAAGAGCTCACAAGCTAATAGGGTCTATATGATAATCCTCATTTTGGCCAGGTTCCACCAGCTCAGTTATCAGACCAGCTACTAAAAACAGAAAGAAATAAGACTACCTTCAGAATATACTTAATGATTAACACCTTAAAGGTAGGACTGTGACTGGTATGAAATATAACAAGGGAAAGTGTAGAGTCCTGCATCTGGGCAGGAACAACCCCAGGTTCCAGTATAGGTTGGGGAATGACCTGTTAGAGAGCAGTGTAGGGGAGAGGGACCTGGGGGTCCTGGTGGACGACAGGGTGACCATGAGCCGACACTGTGCCCTTGTGGCCAAGAAGGCCAATGGCATCCTGGGGTGTATTAGAAGGGGGGTGGTTAGTAGGTCGAGAGAGGTCCTCCTTCCCCTCTACTCTGCCCTGGTGAGACCTCATCTGGAATATTGTGTCCAGTTCTGGGCCCCTCAGTTTAAGAAGGACAGGGACCTGCTGGAGAGAGTCCAGCGCAGGGCAACTGAGATGATGAAGGGAGTGGAGCATCTCCCTTATGAGGAAAGACTGAGGGAGCTGGGTCTCTATAGTTTGGAGAAGAGGAGATTAAGGGGTGACCTTATTAGTGTATACAGATATATAAAGGGGGAGTGTCCCGAGGATGGAGCCAGGCTCTTCTCAGTGGCAAACAATGAAAGGACAAGGGGAAATGGGTACAAACTGGAACACAAGAGGTTCCACTTAAACCTGAGAAGAAACTTCTTCTCAGTGAGGGTGACAGAACACTGGAACAGGCTGCCCAGGGAGGTTGTGGAGTCTCCTTCTCTGGAGACATTCAAGACCCGCCTGGACACGTTCCTGTGTAACCTTATCTAGGTGTTCCTGCTCCGGCAGGGGGATTGGACTGGATGATCTTTTGAGGACCCTTCCAATCTCTAGCACACTGTGATACTGGGAATAGGGTGTATTTTCTAGAGTAAGGCTGAAGTTGTCGTTATATTAGATATAATGAAATATAAGGAAAAATATAAAGCATATAACAAAAATATTGGATTGGAACTAGATGATCTTTAAGGTCCTTTCCAACCATTCCATGATCAAACAGACAAAGGGTTAATTTCCCCTTCCCTGCAGCCTCAGAGCAGCACTGCTCTCCTTGGAGCTGATTCTGCTCTTTCTAAAGAGCAGTGCTACCCTCTAGTGGGGCTGGCTGAGAAAGGCTTTGCTGAAACTGCCTCAAGGCAGGAATTGGAGAAGCAAGACCCTGGCATGCATATATTATTATTAATAATAATATTAATAATAACAGTAACAATAATAATTAGTAGTAGTTGTTGTTATCTGGCAACCCTCACTCCCGCAGCCCCACAAGTCATTTGAGAACTCGGGTCTGGGGCCAGGTTGGGCCCTACTGTTGATACCTACAACAGCTCAAGGCAAATGCAAGAACTCCTCCCTGCTTTGAGCTAAGAGGCTAGGAAAAAAACCCTGAAAGAACCCCACAAGAGTCACCAACACCATCCCCAAATACTTCAATTTATCATATACATGCCCTGGGCTTTATTATCCACTCAAGGATTTCACCACCAACCTGCTATGCTCAGGTATGCTTGGCAAGGCAGCGGCAGAGGTACCTGCGCCCTAGTGATGTGCCAGCATTTAACAGTACACTGATCACTGCTACACTCCTTGAGCTCCCGGGAGAAGAGATAACACTTGTTTTATCCCCAAACTGTAATTCCTCCCATTTTCTTCTCCCCATTCATAGCTGGGAGCAGTTATGGCTATGACACCTACCATATTCTCCGAAGACCAGGTATGTGTACTTCTTATGCTGCACAACCCAGGAGACAACTTTCACACCAAGCCAGATCAGCAGCATCCCCAGTGTGGCATCAAGGATGAAATTAATAAGGTAGCTAAGGAAAAGAAGGCAGGAGAGGAAAAGTCAGGTTTCAGTTGTGCTCTTATTTAAAAGTGTTCTTTTTCCAGTATGGGGATCCATAAAAAACACACCAAGATTTAAAAGAAATCCCCACTTAACAGTCCAAGCTCACTTCCTCACTCTTTTACTGGATATTCCTACAGCCTTACCAGCAATTTCTTAGCTCAAAGCCTGTTTAGCAAAAAAGGCTCCATCAAGTCTCTGGCATCACTCATTTATTCACACAGCATTAAATGCCTCCTGGGCTAGCCTTGCTTAAGAGTTACCCCCAGAAAGGATGCTTTCCATTTGCAGCATCATTTGTCCTTACTAGGTGAAACCCCAAGTTCCAGAGAAACAGAACCAAACATTCCTGGAATTTCATACAAGGAAATGGAAGCTTCTTGGACACCACAGCTGCTCTGCCAGCTGTGCAGCAGGAGGGGAATAAAGTCCATTTGAGTGAGCAGCTGCAAGAGGCTCCTCTGAGCAGACACAGATGGAGAGGCAGAAGCTCCTGGGAGAGGTGATGGGTCCTGGCTCAGCTTCCTGGCACCCTTGGGTCACCAGAAGCCTCCAGTTCAGGGTCCCATTGCAGATCCAGCAGCTGAACCCATCCCTACCAGGAGATATGGGCTCAATGGGCTTGTTCTGCAGCTTTGGATGCTTAAGCCTCAGTGGACAGAGCACCAGCAGCAGGAGACCTGCAGTGACCTTCTGCAGATTGCAGGGCCTAAAGTCTAATCCAGGACTTGGTATTTTAATGAACTCTAGAGGAAAAAAAAGTATCAGACTGATGTTTTCTGACCAGTTTTCCATTACTGGAGTATCTGTCATCAGATGAGGCCAGATTTCTACAGCATGAAGACAATACCAAGCACAGAGCTACAGGAACAAACATTTCCTTATCTAGAACTTGATCCTACCTCTAGACACTGAAAATAACACTCTGCTTTTGAAAATCACAACATTAACTGTTCCTACACCCAAAGTCTCTGAACAGCTTGGTACAAGCTGCCTAAATCAGGGTCTTCTGATACAAATGCAAGGCTCTGATGGTTTAGACTGGGCAGGACACGTAGTGTGGGAACCTCAAAGCCCTGAGGCAGAGCTGCAGGGTTTTCAGCTGCCTGTTCATGATGCACAGGGAACCTTAAATCACACATTGAAACCCAAAGGCACTTTCTCAAGTACGAACAGGTTTATTTTAACAGCATTATGTTTAAAACAACAATGAATCATTTCAGAGGTTGTATTTAGCCCCAAACTTGTCTCTGTTGCAAGAAACATATCAATGTGCAGCACTTTAATGCATAAAAGGGAGGTGGGCTAGGAGGTTTTCAGCAGCACTCTGAAGCCTTATGGAGTTTATCAAAACAGGATAAAGGTAATTCTTAAACTAAATCTGTAGCTGTGAAGTGGCTGGTCTCACATAAAGGTGGCACTTCTATATTAAGTCCAAAAGCTGGCTTAGAAAGCCCCCAAACAGGACTACAAGAGGTATGTATCTAAAGGGGGCGTATAGGGATGCTGGGGATGGACTCTTCATTAGGGACTGTAGTGATAGGACAAGGGGTAATGAGTTAAAACTGAAACAGGGGAAGTTCCGATTGGATATAAGGAGGAAATTCTTTCCTGTTAGGGTGGTGAGGCACTGGAATGGGTTGTCCAGGGAGGTTGTGAATGCTCCATCCCTGGCAGTGCTCAAGGCCAGGTTGAACAGGGCCTTGGGTGAGATGGTTTAGTGTGAGGTGTCCCTGCCCATGGCAGGGGGGTTGGAACTGGATGATCTTAAGGTCCTTTCAAACCCTAACTATTCTATGATTCTATGTGCAACTGAGTATCCAAAAACTACATCCATATGTTGGACCTTCACCCACATGGTTAGGAAAACATTCTCAACGCTGCCCTGAGACCAGCCAAATTACGAAGTCTGGGGTGCCAACAAACGGGGCATTTGACATAGAATCACAGAACCAACCAGGCTGGAAAAGCCCTTTAAGCTCATCCAGTCCAACCGTTCCCATCACTGCCAAGGCCACCACTGCCCCATGGCACTGAGGCCTCGTCTCCACGCTGTGTGAACACTTGCAGGGCCGGTGCCTGCAGCCCTGCCCTGGGCAGCCTGTTCCAATGCCTGAGCACCCTCTGGGGCAGGAATTGTTCCTCAGCTCCATCTAAACCTGCCCTGGTGCAGCTTGAGGCCGGTTCCTCTTGTCCCATCCCTTGTTCCTTGGGAGCAGAGCCCAGCCCCTCCTGGCTCCATCCTCCTCTCAGGCAGTTGGAGGCAGCCATCAGGTCCCCCCTGAGCCTTCTCTTCTCCACACTGAACCCCCCAGGTCCCTCAGCCCTTCCCCATCACACTTGGGCTCCAGGCCCTGTACCAGCTCCGTGCCCTTCTCTGGCCCCGCTCCAGCCCCTCAATGTCTCTCTTGCCGTGAGGGGCCCAGAGCTGAACACAGGATTCAAGGGGCGGTCTCACCAGTGCCCAGTGCAGGGGCACAATCCCTGCCCTGGCCCTGCTGCCGCACTGGTGCTGATCCAGGCCAGGATGCTGGGGGCTCCTTGGATGCCTGCGTACAAGCTGGCTGTGTTCAGTGGCAATTCCTCAAGACCACACTGCATTATTTACTGCAGATTTTTGCCAGTCCATTTCCAGACACTTCTGATCATCACGAAAACATGACCCCATCGCTTCTCCATCAGACTGCAAAGACCATTAGACAACCCATACCCTGAAAACAAGCTCAAGACGGTTTATCCCCACTTAGTCCTTCAAATAGATCAGTTTCCACCATGCATGGCATTTCCCAACAGGCTTGCTTCTTCCTTTTCCAGATATAGGAAGTGAAGCACCTCATATACTTACAGAGAGCAAGGGTCCTCTTCAGTGAGATCTGACAGAAAAACATTGGCAAAGTGGATGAAGAGGGAGCCTATTGCTTGCTTGGATGTATCATAAAACCTGGAGGAAAAGACAAAACAATCAGCATCCCGGAGCACCAGAAGCACAGCAGTCACCCAAGCAATGGCCCTGTGTGGATCTGCTTCCCTCCAAGACACACTGATGTCCAAGAAGCTGTATGTGGTGGTAAGGGGCAGTTTGGACAACTCCAGATACTTAAGGAAAAAGAATATAAATAAATACACCAGCAACTTACAGTGTTTGCACCCATCCACAGGGAATTCGGTTGAATTCCCAAGTTATTACAGAGGAAGAACCAAACTGAAGAGACTGACAGGCTTTTCATCACTAACGCTGACTGGCAGCTCTATGGTACCAAGCTGCCCTGACTGTACTTCAAGCCCAACCCATATGCGCATCTCTCTACACCCCATAAACCCTACAATAGACAGAGATCCTTTGTAGAGGTAGCAATACCCAGCTACCTTACATCAACACAGACTGGGCTATGCCTGAGCTGGCTCAGGGGACACCAAAGTGGTTAACTGAATTGAAGAACAAGACTTGACCCTGTCTGGGAGGCAGCCCCCATGCCAGCAGATTGGAGGGGACCAAAACCTCTCTGTTCCATCACCTACAGTAAACCCAAGCTTTTTTAGAGGAGCTAGACAGAGAGTTCTATTCTAGGGAGCACCAGCTCCTCTCTTGAAGTGTCCCTGGGAGCAGAGCATTTCCTTTAATGACTAAATGGGGCTGTTCAGCCTGGAGATCTCAGAGCAGCTTCCAGGGTCTGAAGGGGCCTACAGGGATGCTGGAGAGGGACTCTTCATCAGGGACTGGAGTGATAGGACAAGGGGTGATGGGTTCAAACTGAAACAGGGGAAGCTCAGGTTGGAGATAAGGCAGAAGCTCTTCCCTGTGAGGGTGCTGAGGCGCTGGCACAGGGTGCCCAGAGAAGCTGTGGCTGCCCATCCCTGGCAGTGCTCAAGGCCAGGTTGGACACAGGGGCTTGGAGCAAGCTGCTCCAGTGGAAGGGGTCCCTGCCCGTGGCAGGGGTTGGAGCTGGAGGAGCTCTAAGGTCCCTTCCAACCCAAACCACTCTGGGATTCTAAGATATTCAGAGGGCCTAGAAGGTTGCCAGTACAAGAGAAAATAGTATTCCATATTCATGGGCTAATCAAACTCCAAATGAAAGTCTCACCATATCCTCCAGGGACGCCTCTCTGCCTTTGGTTCCTTAAATCGTTTTACTGCAAAGAGAATGAGAGAGGTTATATCAACCAGCAGAGCTGAACCGATACACAAGTGCAGGCTGTGCCAACCTTCAATGCAGAAGCAGTCAAAGAACTCTGGAGCACTGTCAGTATCCCCCAGTCTGAAGCTGAGCAAATCCGAGCGACTTGGCCCCCAACTGACCAGAGAGACATTGTGCACCCACAGGTCAAAAGGAGGCACAGCAGAGGTGTTTGGGAGGTAGGTGTTTGATTCTGGCATCCTTCAGCAGCAGCATGATCATGCCATGGGAAGTGACCCAAGGGAAGCTAGGCAGGGATCATCACTGTCTACCAGCTCTAGTAATTCTTCCAGGCAAACAAATGATGGTACTGACACTGACATGGTTACAGCCCATGAGTTCACTAAGCTCTGGGGTCACAGCAGGGCCATAAAGCCATCTCCTCTTGCAGATAACAGGACCAGAAGACCTTGAAGGATGCAGCGCCCTGCATCCATCTCCAGCATGAAGGTACCAATGCCAATCCCCAAACCCCCTGTGAGCTGATATGGCTCCATGCCAGCTAGGATTAAAACCTTATCTCATTACACACTATTTTGCATGCCCACTGGCTACCACTGTGGAGCAGTGATCTTGGACACATGGCTTCAGTACCACCAAGAATATGCCCTAAGACAGTGGATGGAACTCTTCCTTCCTTGAAAAGTCAAGGTTGGACATGGCTTTGAGAAGCGTGGTCTAGTTGAAGATGTCCCTGCTCATTGCAGGAGGACTGGACTAGATCAGCTTTGAAGGTCCCTTCCAACACAAACCATTCTGGGATTCTAGCTCCCAAGCTCTCCATGAACTGAGCACTGCAGAAGCATCTCAGAAGGGCCTAGTTAATTTGACACAGAGCTCTGATGCTCTCCTTGGGCTCAACCAGTTTGTACATCCACAATCAGGAGCTGCTAATAGAAAAATACTAAGTTCCATATCTCATGCAGAAGTCATTATTGACTGGTTTGCTATCACTCCAGCTAGGAGCCTGTCTTAGAAAGCACCAACTACCAGGCCAACTCTTCTCCCTTTAAACCCACAGGTACCAATGCTCTGGAACAAGCAGATGTGGAATAGGCTTTTACACTACATTAGATTTATTAATTAGAAGAAAAGGATACCCCCGAAGTAAAGAGCATTCAGTGGCACTGTCTTGCATTGTGGTAAGGCTGCCAACAGCTACATCTAGAGCTACAGACATCATCCTTACAGCTGCTGCCCCAAGCACGCTGCCTCCAAATCTCAGGTGGACACAGGATGCAGCTCCCCATCCTCGCCTCTGCTGCTGCAATCACTCTCCTTGTCACCACCAGCAGGTTAAAGCTGTCACAATCAGTCCCCATACACACTTGAACAGGATCCAGGGCTAAAAATAAGGAGCTGTGATGGTTTTGGAGGGAAATGGTCAGAAATAATGGTTCAGTGCATTCTCTCTAACACCCTGACAGGGATGAGAGCAGAGCTGCTGCTTGGTGGTGCCATCTAGTGAAACCAGGAGCCTGAAAGCAGCAGAACACTTGAGTATGAATCAATACACACTGTATGACCCTGTTACAGAAACCACCCCAGGAGTACCTATTGTGAGCATCAATCACCAAATCCTGCTGTACACCCCAGCTCTGCCCAAAACCAGGCAAACCACTGCACGGAGTACTGAAGAGGACACACACTACAGGAGCCCAAACACATGATTAGGTTTTATCATAACCAAGTGTTCACAATTTGAAGCCCTGTAGCTCCTTTTAAAACAACCAGAAGCCAGAACACATCCCCACCATCCCACTTTATCACAGCTATTTTTTCTTCATCTCCATCCAGCTTCATGAAAGCATCCACCGCTTTCAAATGTACAACCAAAGGGACTTTTTTCACTGCTGACAGTTCTTGGCATATGAGGACACTTCCCAGGGCAACTTGTGGATATGAAGACAGGGACACCAGAGCTGCATGTTCTTTCTGCTCTGCGTCTCTGTCCCTATAGACACGAGTTTCCTTACTGCCCATGGGAGGAACAGGGCACACTCAACACCTCTGGTCCAGTTTAGATCACCAACACTGTTGATAAGGCCAGCACAATTTTAAACACAACTTGATATCCAGCTCTCTTGCAGATTTACATTCTTCTTACTTGTTAGCCTTTCAGTTAATTAAACTGCAGAGAAGCAAATAGCTTCCAAGTAAAAAAAATCCCCTTTTAGAGCCAGGAACTGATCTAATTCAGGCACACCACAGTAGCTAGTCCCGTGGGCATCCCATAAAATACCCCCAGGGAATGTGAATGACTGGGGTTATAACCTGAAATAAGGCTTTTCCTCCTATGCTCAGTGGGGAAATACACAGCTTAGACAGCACAACTCATACATAGACCAGAAGGCAAATCCACCTCAAGAAGTAGAGCCAGCAGCAGGCTCAGTAAAGGCTGGGGTAAAGCACCAAGGCATCGGATGGACACATCCCAAACAGAGGGCTCTTTGCTGTTCTGTATCTAGACAGTAATTAACTGACCTGCTCAGCCCAGATGCACTTGAGCACATCTGACCCACGGGACAGCCTGGGCTCATTCCCCTGAAATGCCTTCCTGGTCCAGCCTGGAAGGATGCAGGAGCTTCCCTGCCTGAGCCTCAACATTCCAGAAGTACAACTTTGCACTACTCTTACTGGCAGGGTGAAAGCACAATATATGAAAAGACAATCCCCATAGCCCAGGATTTCAATCAAGCACATGGAGGGGTTTTAGTGACACTATCCAATCCATAGAAAAGCAGCACTCCAACGATCTGATTCATTACTGACATTAATGAGTAATGAAGCAGCAGTCATGTCAAGTTACACCAGGCACTGATGCAGCAGTTTGTGTCCTATCCCTGTCCAGAAAAAAACACATTGTTTCCCTTATCCAGCTAAATCCCACCACAAGATTATAGAATCCTTTGGGTTGGAAAGGACCTTAAGATCATTCAGTTCCAACCCCCTGCCATGGGCAGGGACACCCCTCACACTAGACCATGTTGCCCAAGTCCAACCTGGCCTTGAACACCGGCAAGGATGGAGCATTCAGCACTTCTTTGGGCACCCTGTGCCAGCACCTCACCACCCTCACAATGAAGAACTTCTTCCTTATATCTAACCTGAACTTTCCCTGTTTCAGTTTCAACCCATCACCCCTTGTCCTATCACTACAATCCCTGATGAAGCAGTAACTTCCACCAACACAAACAAGGTCTGTCATCCCTGATGCCCTTCAAAAGGCCACTTGCATTTCACTCACCCATAAACAAGAGACCCATGGACCAACCTAGCTGTTTGAAGAGCCAGAAGTACCTAAACTGAACCTATCATGCTCAGCTCATGTGGCCAAGAGCATGATGCTGCAGTTGGAGGGGTCTGTAGGCCACCAAGCTGACCACTAACCTGACCATGAGAGCACCGGGATGATTCTCAGTATTTTCTTAATGAGAAGTGACATGTTACGTATCCACAGCCACTCAGGCTAGAAATACAGTAATTCAGCACGATAAGATGACAAGTAAGAGGCAAGAAGTTAATGGTGTCTTGCCTTGTTGAACACAGCTTGTCATGCCTCATTAGATTTAAGAGAGTTATCCGAGACTGTGTAATTATCAGAGACAGTAAAACTGTTGTATTAAAGATAAAAGCTAGTATTATAGAGAAATAATTAACTGCTTAATAGGGCATTTACTGTGCAGCAGGCTGTCTCCAAATGGAACTAGAATCCAGTCAAGACCAACAGAGCTTGAAGAGGCAGCAGAGTCCTTTGGTAGCCGTCACCCAGAGGGCAGGGGTGACACTAAATCCACATAAAAGCAGCACCAGGTCTTTGAACACTCAAGGAGCTGATGAAGTCAGCTTGGAAGCAGCACTGCTGCTTCTGTGCTTTGGGAGCAGAGTGGGCTCTGAAGCAACAGCCTGAGCAGCAACTGCAGTGTCCCTGTTCCCTTCCAAGCCATGGCATGCACAGCTCAGCTGGCTGAGGCTGGAGAAAGGCTGAAGTCTCCTTTGCTCTTCTTAAAACAGGTCTCTACTCACTGGGGTCAACTCGGTTTTCCACCAGCTGTCAATGTGGGTTTGCTTCTATGGCTCAGACACACCAGTCCGCCCCAAGCTGTGCATCTTATACATGCATCAAGCCAACAAATATGGGATATTGACATTCTAGCACCTACACCCAACTACAAATCGAGTTTAGTGCACAAAGGGTTGCATAAATGGGACAGAACTGACATCCCATTAGGTTAAATACAAGACTAGCATGTCCTGGGTCTACACCAGAAGTTATCAGGAATTTGTCCTCATAAGACTGCTACAGTCACGGTATCAACTATTTTGGATGGAGAGGCACTCAGTGCCATGGGTTGGTTAGTGGTGGACTTGGCAGTCCTGGGGTTAAGGCTGGACTTGATGATCTTAAAGGTCTTTTCCAACCCAGTTGATTCTATGATTCTATTTTAACTCTGCTTCCCTCCTCAGCTTTGTCCATTTGTAAAGCAAGCTGGCTTTTGCAAGGAAGCAATGTGACTGCACACCTCTGCAGAAAGCCCAATCTCACTTCATGCCTTTTTATATCATCACTAGGAAGCAGGACTTCACAACCAGTAACACTAAACAAGAAACTAGGCCTAATAACACATTAAGCAAGTCAAATGCACATGAGGTTTTAGATCCCTTTCCCTCCCCATCAATCTTTCCAAGGGAAAGAAAACACCAGTGCGTACCAGAGGTACAGGAAAGCTTCCAGGCAAATGTGTAAAGTCTAAAAGCAGCAAAGTTGAGTACAGGTTGGGAACAATTGCTCCAGGATTGAGTTCAAGTGGGGAAGCTTGAGAAATCAGCCTCAACTCACACTGCTATTGGTGGTGTAAAGTCTGGGTGTTTGCACCATGTTTAAGGTGAATCCTAGCTGGTGTCAGTGGCCTACTGAGCTGCCCCTTTTACCAGAGCAAAGCTATTTGTTCCGAAGAGTACCAAATTCAGGAGTTCTACGTCTGACAGCACAAAACCACCCAGTGGTGATACTGCTGCTGCAGAGATGTCACAAGTTGATGGGAGATGCTGGGTGAAACAAAGATGAAGACCTCATAGTTCGTGGCTGAGGGCCCTTGTAACAGAGCAGGATGCTACAGCAAGCACCACAGAAATACAAGCTGCTGAATGGAGGAACACTGAGAGTGCTTGTCCAGGTTCTTCCTGCAGGACCCACACCTGCACTGAGCCCATGCTAATTTAATTCCAAGTGATTCCATTTAAATTTCAATTAACAGTAAAAGAGGTGGATGCCAGCAGTAAACCAGCTCACACTGTACAAGTGCATTGCCTTCAGAAAGGCTTCAAAGACAGTCCTCAAGATCAATAAAAGCATTATGAAGTCCCAAACTGAAGCATAGAGGCTGCTCCAAGGCACACAGCCCTGATGCAGCAGGGAGGTGAAGTGCTGTGTGACCATCTAGACTTGCCACATGGTCCAAAGCATCCCAAGGAAAGGCTGGGTAGGTGGGAAGAAGATGCTCCTAGAGGAGTCAGAAGAAGGGTCCCATATCTATCCCATTAAACAGGAGCCAAGCACCAGAGAGATGCCAGTCTGGAGTTGCTGTCCTCATAAGCGACCACTCTTCCTCTACTTGGCTCTGGTTGCTGCAGATAAAAAGCTGTGAAGGGGAAATGAAAGGGAAGGAGGATGAGTGACAATGAGAGACATCCCCTGCCTATGAGTGAGAAAGGGCAGGGCAGGAAACAAAACAGTGCCAAGCCCTTCCTCTTCAGTCAAGGAGGATAAAGGCCTTATACACTTGAAATCCCCTTAGGGCCACTAGGCTGGGTGGAAGCTGGACATGTACATGAGAACCTGTGAAATGTAAAGAAACAAGTTTGGGAGGAGAGGTTTTCATTACAGATCTGTAAATCGTCAGAAAACTAGAAGATAAAAGCTCACTGACAGCCATTCTCTCTGGGGTTTTTTCAGAGTAATAACAGGTAGACATTTATTGTGGTGTTTTCCTGATGCAGTAACAAGTTGCCGCAAGAGAAGCGCCCCAAACAAGAGATATAAGGACTCCCTGAAACAATACCTCAGCCTTGGCCATACTGACTACCATCAGTGGTCCACCTTGGCCTTCAATCGGGTGACTTGGAGACAACACCATACATAACGCCGTTGTCTCCTTTGAGAACACAGGTAGATCTAGTCTCAAGGAGAAAAGACAACGTAGAAAGAATCGTGCCCCACTTATTCCACCCAAGGAGACCTTTCACTGTGCTTTTTGCAACTGGATTTGCCTGTCCCACGTTGGCCTGTTTAGTCATCAGCATGCTTGTAGTAAGGGTGGGTAAAGCCCTTCCCAAATCTTCGTTTGCAAGGTCAAGTCATGAAGAAGGGGACAGCTTTGCCTGTTCTAGACACACATAACTCCCCTATACTAAGGTAATTATAGGGGAGTTACATTATATATGTAAATATATATCTCACATATACATATAAAAACAGTTATATATAGTGACATACATATTTAATTATACCCATTATAACCTGAGTCTGCAGCAATGCAGTCCCACAGTCTACTTCTGGTTTTAAACAAATTCTCTATTACAATCAAACAAAAAACAGCACCAAACACCCAATTCCCTTGTGCTGCTCCTCAGCCCACTTGTGGTGCAGCACTCATGCATGCAGCACCCTCCCTGCACTCCCACTGACCCCACACTGCATCCAGACAAATGCATCAGCACAGGGGCCTCTTGGAAATAAACCCCCTAACTGAGGCAGAATTAGCTGTGGACTAGCAAAACACACTACTAAATCAGGCTTAAAGGGGGAAACTTGATTCTCTAGGAGAAGTTTGGCTGAAGGTCAGCCCACCTCCTTGATAAATCTTACTGAAATCAACCAAAGGATTCAAGAGTTTGAGCTTTGTAAGGGAGGTGTGGACTCAACAAACAAAGCTTTTAGGACCTGATTTAGAGGAGATGCAAGCCTGACCCCACTGAGCTCAGTGACAGGCCCCAGATGTTGAAGACTGAAAGTGAACCTGATATTAGAAGCACTTAGAGAAAGTGCTGAAGTTTTAATATGGTTGTGAATGGTCCATCAAAAGCGAAGGCTGCAGTGTCCAGAACTGGTTACCTGCTTTTAAGAGAAAAGCTAAACTGTCTACTATAAAGCCCATCCCTGGAGCACCACCACACTAGTGAGGATGAGGACTTTATTTCTGGCCTTTACAGAAGAGGACCCAGCGCTACGGTACCAGACAGGAAACAGCAGCTCTACCCCTGCCCATCCTCCGTGTTATTTACGGGCTGTACAGTCTCCAATAACACAATTTCAACCTATTTTGAAGGACACACCCTTTCACAGGCTTTTTCCCGGCCCCAGGCAGGAAAGAAGCCAACAGGCAGGATACAGAGACCAAAACCCTGGGGTCTGCACTATTCTTAGCCTGAGCATGCAGCTACTCAGGCAGCTCAAACCCAGACACAATAGGAGGAAGCAGCAGCCACCGTTTGCAGAGAGCAGCCAACGTGCTGCTTGTGACACAAGTGTGTGGGGCGGCTCAAAGCGTTCACCCTCCATCAGTTCAGGGAGCAGAGAAAGTCCTACCAGTGGTTTAAGAAGACTTATGCTACTGACTTAACATCCTCCAGTCTGCACTCGTATTTAGTCATTCATCCTCAAACACCCTCGTAGCAATGCTCCAAGGACCTAGCAAAACTGGAAGAGGGGATACTTTAGGAAAGTAATAGGAACAGACGATGCGTTCTGGGTTATCTCTGGCTCTGCAAGAAATGAGGCAGCAGGGAAGTACACAGACTGAGCTAGCTCCTGCTGAAGATACCCAGCTGTTGCTGAGCTGTTCTACAGCATCTTTTAGATAAGAAGAGGGGGTTTATTGTGGACTAGAAGGTTTGTTAGAGAAGCATACATGGACCAGGTCTGAGCATTCAGAACTGTCTGCTGGAGCAACAGTCCTATGCAAAACCCTGCAGGGTGCTGCACAGTGAGGCTGATGTAGGTGGACCATAAGAATTACTTCTGCTCTTTCCTAACCAAAGACTTCAATGTCTTTCCTCCCTGAGATCTCAGCTAACAGCTGATCTCCCCTCCCCTTTCTCGTGTACCTGCTGACACTGTTTAGCCCATATGCTCCTACTCCCCACACAGATCCAGACTCATCTGCAGGTCTAGTGCAGGGGAAGCTCAGAACTCACGAAGTGGCACCACTTCCCCATCATCCACCCTGTAGGGATGTATAGGAGCCTCAGCTGGAACACTGATCCATATGGAAACCCTAACTGCCCAAATGAAGGCCATACAGTACTTTGGTTCTCAGGTTTAAGCTCCACCCTGTGTGCCTGCTTTCAATGTGGATTTTTACTGTTATCATTATAGCCACATGCCAAGGGGTCACAAACAGCTTTGGGATCATAAACACCAGCCATGCTTTGCATATTGAGGACAAGGCATATATTTGATGACACAGTAAGTCTTGTAAGAGACCTGGATTGGAGCTGGGCTGCAGCTCAAATGTAGAGTGTTTTATTTAACTCTGTCCTGGGGGAATCATAGAATAGTTAGGGTTGGAAGGGACCTTAAGATCATCCAGTTCCAACCCCCCTGCTGTGGGCAGGGACACCTCACACTAAACCATCTCACCCAAAAGCAGTAGTGACTCTATCCAGGTAAAGCATCATTTCGAGTCAGTGCCTTGAAGAATAGGGTTTAGACAAGAAACGTTTTATCTTAACACCACAAGAGCCAAGATTGAGAGGGCACCACTTGAAGAATGAAGCGATGCAACTGGGCTGATAGTTACTGTTAAAGTCTGCCATGCAGTTTTCTCACAAATGCTGTTAAAAATCAGCTGGAAGTTTAACAGACTCCTCCATGAAGCTCTAACTGCTCCATCTCAATCACAGAAGATTTATTTCCCAGTAAAGTTTCTTGTACAGGGTTAAAAACCACTTGTAATATCAGCTGCTCACCACATGCTGCAGAATGAATTCAGCAAGGTGCTTCGCAGCCCTGGGTGATGGACAACTCCTCATGCAGTCCTAGTTCACCAGCTCATTTCTCAGCTCACCCCATCCATTGGTTCCTTCAGAAACCACCAGGAACCTCAGGGCAGCTTGCGCTGTTCAAAAGGCGACTTCCAAGAAGAGGTCAACGTCATCAACAGCTGAAATGCAAAAGCTTTGTCGAGAGCTGCACGTGGCTCAGTGAAGCACATCAAGAGCTGCACAGACTTTCCAGCTTACAATGCGCAACGCGCGCTTTCCAGCTCAGCCAGTTTTCAGATGCACTGAAGCAGAAAAACGTCTTGAGAGCCCTGCCATATGCAGCTTTCTGCTTAACCTACGTGTAAAGGGGCTACTGCAGTCCACAAAGCACCTCCGGAGACACAGTTAAACTTTGTGGCTTTGTTTTCCCCTAGAGGGAAAGCATCTGCAGTGAAGAAGTTGCCATTTAAATAAGTATGTGTGTGTTTGTGAATAATCAAAATCAAACACAGCTACACGGTTGTGTTAGAAGAAGCAAAGTCAGCAGAGCCTGTCTTGGGCATGGGACAGTGCTTTCATGTCCCTTTAAACTGACTGTAAAAACAGAATGGAAGTCTGAACAGATCAACTGCTCTACCGTTCACTTCTTCGCTTTTCTGACATGCACTCACACTCCACCCAACCTTACGAGAGGTTTTCAGCGCTAAAGTCAAAACACGGCACAGAAAGCACTCGGGGTAATTCTGAACCACAGAAACAGCAGCAATTCAAACTACATACAGCAACAAGCCTGAACCATAGAAAGGTTTGTGTTGGAAGGGCCCTTTAAAGCTCATCTAGTCCAAGCACCCTGCAACAAGCAGGGTCATCTTCAACTGTATCAGTTTGCTCAGAGCCTCATCCAACCCGACCTTGAATATTTCCAGGGATGGGGCATCCACCACCTCCCTGGGCTACCTGTGCCAGTGTCTCATCACACTCACTGTAAAAGATTTCTTCCCTATATCCAGTCTGAGTCTACCCTCCTTTAGTTTTAAACCATCACCCTTTCTCCTAACACTACGTAGCCTACTAAAAAGTCACAACAGGTTGCTTAAGTTTGACTTGTCAGGTGGAGATGACTACTAGGGCCTCTACTAGTCCCTCTCAAAGTTCAGTCACTTCCATACATTAGGATGCTGCTTCCCATT
Organism: Neopsephotus bourkii; assembly: GCF_033783945.1. Lineage (NCBI taxonomy): Eukaryota > Metazoa > Chordata > Aves > Psittaciformes > Psittacidae > Neopsephotus > Neopsephotus bourkii. The sequence continues at coordinate 39,657 of NW_026901911.1, forward strand.
TTCACTAACCAATCCCACCATCCTGGTGAAAAATGCACTGCAAGGCCAGCTGGTAAGTCCACAGAGACCAGGAAAGCACACACCATAGAGCAAATGATACTTCTTATGCTCTTTACCAGCAGTTTTCCATAGCGAAGAGACACTGCTTCTTTTACAGTCGGTCTGGCAAAGTCCTCTTCTGTGGTCCTGCCTCAGGACAAGCTGCTTGGACCAGCACACAATACACCACCAAGCTGCTAACAAAGCAGCTCCATCACTGTGCCACAAACAGCTCTGCTTTTTCAAGTAAACTTAAGGCACGATGAGCAAGAAGAACGCATGCAGCAGTGATGTGCAAGAGGAGATAAAGGGACACTGCTGCCACATTAGGCAGGATCAAGACATCTTCAAATGTCCAGCTGAAAACCAGGTTTCACTGTGCAGAGGGAGATACACAGCTCACTCCAACACAGCTCTCCTTGTCTGGCAGTATGAACTATCTGTAAGACCCAAGTCTATTCTGACACCTGCAGCACAAGTGCTGCTAAGCCTCATTCAGCTCAGAGCTGCCAAGACAGTTTCAGAAAGAGGAAGCTGGGACAGCGATAAATATTCTTACATGCCCTTTGTGGTGGGGTAGAAAACAAGTTTACGAGCTCAAAGGAAAGCTTTTCCCATTCACATTGGAGGAAAAGATCCTTTAACTCCCCAAATCTGCTTCAAAAGGTTTAAACAAACAGCAGCAACTACAGGGACTCAACCCCCAAATCACACCCAGCATCTGCAGCTGAGACGGCTGCAATGTGCCTTCTCCACTTTCACGAGTGAGCATCGAGGCAAAGCATTACAAATGACTTCAGATGGGATTGCACAATTATCCACACTCCTCCAAGTCCTCACCTCCCCAAGGGCTACTTCTTGCAGAGGAAACTGGATTGCCACACACACACACACATCTGCTTGGCTTCACTGCCTCTTCTTTCTAGTATTTGTGTCTCGGCCCTTGCAAGTATCCTTACAGCCAAAGCGCCTCCAAAGCCACCACAGGCACATGGGAAGGGCAACAACTCGTTGCCATTTGATTACCAAATGGGGTAAAGTTGCAATCACAGCAAGCCCCAAGACGTACTGGAACTAGGCTTTACTACAGCCTTAAAGACCTCCTTGCTGGAAAAGCAAGTGTTTGCAGGCTCAAATGAACTGTCATCACCATTGCTTATGGGAGTTGACGGCTAAAATAACCACACTAACCAGCTTTCCTGACTCCCTACCAAGGCTGGGCATCATTTACTTCTGGGACCTCTTTTCACAATGCATTTCATGTATCCCACAGCAATGGGAGCAACCACACCAGTCATCCCATTCAGACAATCATGCGACACTAACTTCCTCCTTTGCTGGGTTCTCCTGCCAGTTTGGCAGGAGAGACTCTTTCCACAGCCTCAAGAGACAGAACTACAAGGACACAAACTCTTCTGATAAAAACATATAATCTTATCCTTCCTGCAATAGGCTATACTTGGGACCCACACTGGCATGTGCACTCTGTGAGCACATCCTGTGCACACCCACATGCAAAACTCTGCAGAGCATCGTGTTACTCTGAGTTGGAGTTCCTGTAGATGTGAAAACATCTAGTGCTCTGAACCATATCTATGCAATTTGGAAACATTAACTGTTCAAATTCAGGTGCTCCTACAGCTGAGCTGGTACTTTAAAGTAGAAGGAACACAAAAAGCATTGGCTTGGGTTCAGATGGGAAATGAATTTCCATGCACTGACCTGTAACACCAAGCAAGCTGGCCTGCAACATCCCATTAAAGCAGAAGTGACAGACACACAAGCAGCAGAAATCCACTCCCAGGGATGTCACAGTACTGAAGGAAGAAGTACCCAAGAAGGGCTGACACTGACTCCAGTAACAGCAGTGTCCCAGGTTCTGTTTCAGCTGGGGCTGCCTGGCTTGATGATGGGCTCATGAAGATGCAGTCAAGGTTCCCAGATATCTATGAGTATCTATAAGATGGACACACATCACCACCAGCTCAAGAGGCTCCCATCCAAACAGGCCACATGAATAACCCAAAAGCTGCTTAAGTTAGTGTCTAATGTAAAGTCATTGGTAAGTCTGATACAACCAGTGTGGGTTAGAAGCGTGCACACAAACAGCCCCAACAGCAGACCTGAGAAACCCTCCCGACATGGGGAGCGAACAGGGCACAGATAAGAGGCAGTTGGGGTGAGTAAGGGACCACCAGCTCAGCTGCAGCCAGAGGAGGTGCTGCGGTTGAGATCCCAGGGCTGTAAACACATCTGCTTTTGGGGGCCCAGCCAGCAGTTTTGTTCACAGCTTTAGACACTGAGCTGATTCACAACGAAACCACAACAGGATCAGCTTTCAGTTTCTCCTCATTAACCATGAGGTGGTTGATGTTCAAGGAAGTATCAGCCCCTGCACCAGGGGGAGGTTAGCTTAGGGTTGATGATTTGCTAAGCAGGGGTTACACAGCCTTCATCCACAGGAGTATTCTGATATAATGAACTGATGTCCTTGATTTTACCAGACACCCCGTGGAGTTTATGGGACAATTAACCCATACGTGCACATCACTAAGGGGAACAGACACACACAACTAGTCCTTACTGTCACTACTTGGTGAAACACAAGCAGTGAAGTGTTCCAACTGGGCTACTCCAGCTGGAAACAGCTATCTGTTATCACAGGAAGAACTTGTCGCAGAATCCCCTGGCAGCTCGGCGTTAACCGCAGCACTTTGGCAGTGGTTTCCAGAAGGCAGAAAGGGGCAAATGAGCCTCAAAACGTGCAGCTACCGAGCCAGAAAACTTGGAAGTTTTAGTTCACCGTCACCACAGGGTTTTAAACAAGGAAACCAGATCGAGTTCTGGCACGTTATCCAGCTTGTGTTAAACCACTTAACCCTACAGAGAAGCAACACGTTGCTCTGAGGAAAACGCAGCTGCAGCACAAACCAGTAAAGTTTCCCAGGTCCTTCTCAGGTTTCAGGGTTCCCCACCTTCCCATTGCTCCTACCACCCCTCCACAGCAACCATATACCCCAGGAACCTCCTTCCCCAGCCTTTCAGCCCCCAAACTTCACAGTTAAAGCAAAGTTAAACCCCACATCACAGCCGGGCCACTACGGCTCTAATCAAGCAACGCCGCATCCAACACCCACCCTGGGGTATATTTTTGCTTCCTCCCTGTAAATCACCAGGTTACCCCATTAGCTCTCACGCTTCATTAAAATCTTCTGAGCGACTGAGCAATCGCTCATGCAAGCGGAGCCAATCTGAACAGATACAGCCGCAACTTGGCGGTGCTTCATTACCATCAGATTAAGGCTGGAAACAAGAGTTTGAAGCAGCAGCATCTGGCGCCCCAACCGCCTGCTCAGCGCCGCTAACAAACTCCCGCACTCCGCTTTAAGCCCCGTCATAGACAACGCAGAACTTGGTGTTTATCAGGAAACGGGTCCCGAGCACCCCGGCAGCGCCGGCTGAGAGGCACCCAGAGCCCCCTCCGCACCCCGGTACTCACGCATGAGGGTGCTGAAGGCGCACAGGGCCAGCAGCGCCTGCAGCAGGACCCCGAAGCGCCCCAGCAGAGCGCCGCTGCCGCAGCCGTGAGCGGGGCGCGGGGCCATGGAGGGAGCGCGGCGCGGAGGTGCGGGACCGCTCGGAACAGGGCAGGGCGAAACGGCCCCGCCGCGCACAAAGGCGGCCCCCGAGCAGCCACCGCCCCCCGGCCCGCCCCGGCCCGCCCCGGCGGAACGAACGGCCACACCCGGGAGCGGGCGGGACGGGGTGGGACTGGGATAGGGAATGGGGCTAATGAGGGAGCTTGTGACGGGGATGGAAATGAGGAGGGAGATGGGAAGGGGGATGGTGGTGATGACAGGGATGGAGAGGGAAATGGGGATAAGGAGGGAGAATGGGATGGGGACAGGGATCAGGATGGGGATAGAGAGGGAAATGGGGATGGGAGGTTGGGATCAGGATGGAGGTAGGTATGGAGAGGGAGATTGGGATAAGGAAAGGAGAATGAGATGGGGGTAGGGATCAGGATGGGGGTAGAGAGTGGAAATGGGGATGGGAGAATGGGATGGGTATAGGGATCAGCATGGGGATAGAGAGGAAAATGGGGATGGGAGATTGGGATCAGGATGGAGATAGGTATGGGGAGGGAGATGGGAATAAGGAGGGAGATTGTGATCAGGATGGAGATGAGGACAGGGAGGAGGATGGGGAGAGGAATACCAATTGAGATTCCAATAGAGAGGCAGATGGGAAATGGGAATAAGGAGGGAGACTGGGATCAAGATGGTGATGGGAATGGGGAGGGAGACAGGGGTGGGGAAGAGATGGACATGTGAAATAGGGTGGGGGTGGGGGTGGAGGTGGGAAAAGGGTGGGCATAGAGATGGGGATGGAGATGGGAACAGGGAGGGAGATGGAGAAAGGGACAGGGATGAGGAAGGAGATGGGGATGGGGATGGAGATGGGGGTGCAGGGGATTCAAGGCCTGTTTGGATGAGGCTTGGAGCAAGCTGCTCTAGTGGAAGGTGTCCGTGTCCATGGCAGGGGCTTGGAACTGGATGAGCTTTAAGGTCCCTTCCAACCCAAACCAGTTTGGGATTCTATGGAGATGTGGGGCCTGGTGCGACTGGGATGCCAGGCTGGGGCAGTCCTAGTGAGGATAGCTTCTATTTCTGTGGTCTGAAGTAAGATGGTCTGAGACCCTGACGCTGAGAGGTAGTTACAGAGCCAAAGAGACTGCAAATCTCATCATATCATCTGACTTGGAGCAGTGGCCTTGAACATTATGAGACCAGAAACTCATGGGAGCTGGCACTCTTCCAGAGCAAATCCAATTTACAAATCAGGATGAAACTGTGTTAAACGTGGGCTTGGGAATCCCCTGTCGTGGTGAGGACATTAGTGCCAGCAGTTTGGGCAGAGGTTAGCCCTGGTCAGACAAGCTACCTGGAGGTTTGTCCTTCCTCCTGATCCTGCTTGCCCTGAGTTTCCCCAGCCCTTCAGCTGAGCCAGCACATCCCCAGGTACCAACCTACTGGCTCCACATCACTGAAATAACCCCCATCAGGAGGATTTGGGCTGAGAGATGCTCATTTATCTCCCCAACTTTAATCATGAGTTCAGTCAGCAGGATGGAAGTTTCATCTTCCTAACTCATTTTCAGCTGATTTTATATGTGTAATTGTTAGTTTCATTCCCCTGAGTTGCCAAATCTGATTGTGTTGCAATCAGTCACCTTTATATTGAATTCTAAATCAAATATTAAAGTGGATATCCTTATATAAGCCAGCTGAACACAGTATATGTGGAGCCATCTAGTAAGCAAATGCGTATCTTCACACAAATTTAGTCAGACACTTTACATTTGCTGCTAAAGAACCATTTGCAAGAATTGGTTGCTGGATGGTGATCTGGGAATTACCTCGGACTCTATTTGCCCAGGTATGGCACAGCAATTGATGAGCACACAGGAAATAAAAGACATTGAAACCAGATTGGTATTTCTTAAACCTATTGCATTTCCTATGAATAACCTGGAAATCACCCGCAAGAGAAGGCATATACAATGCATCAGTGGGCTGTAGAAGGGGACAGTGTTGCTAAGGCTCTCTCCAAACCAGTGCTGCCTCCTCCCTTTCCTTGCTAGCCCAGTTAACAGTGATTTCTCCCAGCTGCTGCGTTCAGCAGTGCAAAGCTGTCTGAGGCCTTGTTTTCATGTGCTGATGTGTTTACAAGGGAGCACAGTGCCTCCCATGTGTGAAAACACTCAGGCTATAAGAAGGCAATAAAGAGAAGCCCTCCTGATCTCAGCCCTCACTGCAGGAGGAGGCAGAGATCCTTTAGTGGCTGTTGCTGCCCCACACTCCACTGTGAAACCACAGCTTTGCTTTATCAAAAGCATGACTTGCACTGCAAAATACCTGGAGTTTCTGAACCCATGCAAAAAGCCCTTAGGGCTCCTCTGTATCCTAGGGGGAGTCTGGGAGCTTGCTCTGGTTACCAAATCCTCCTGTATTATTTTGGTGACGAAGATGCTCCACAGATGTCTCCCTTCCTTTTTTCCCCAAGGTTTTCCATCTCTCCTGCATATTAAAAAAGGAGATGTGTAAGAAAGCACTCTTTACACCTGGCACCATTCCCAAAGCGTGTGCCTGCCTGGCTGTGACCAGCACACACTACAGTCATTAGGACAGCTGCACCCAAACAGGGAGTTGGTACCCTCAGCTCAACTGATTATTTTCTTTAGGGAAATTTTCCTTTGGGGATGTGGAGTTTATCCTGAGTGGATGTAAAGCTGTTTTCCCAGCATGAAAGTCCACATTCAATGTGCTCAGGGTAATGCCCTCTGAAGCTAGGCAATGGCCAGACTTCCCAGCCCATCTCAGCAGTAAGAGTTGGCATTAATGACAGAAAAGAGAACATAAGGGCTGCGATCCTTTTCTTTTCCCTTAACTTTGGTAGGGCAAAGGTCTGGAGAGGCTCACAATACAATGGTCAGTTGATGCTGATTTGCTTCAATCTATCCATTCATCTTTGTGAGCTTCCAGAAACAGAGGTGAGAAATATCAATCACAAACCAGAAAAGTGAGAAAAAACAAACCAAGCGAGCAGTTATGCAAGAAATTCCCTCAGAAATAGAAATTAAATCATTAAAGAAGAAAAAAGACCCAGAAAAGCTGAATTTAAATATTAGACCATGGGTGCAAACATGAAATAAGAAAAGCCAAGACACTGAAGTGGTTTCAAGTAACAAGGGATGGAAAAAGTCAATCCAGGCAATTCTGTACATGCATGAAAGCCAGAGGAAAATGAAAGATGGAATGAATCCATGAATTCTCAGCTAGTGAAAAACAAATAATGGAAACCACAGAAAATACTTCAATTTTTTTTAACCCTTAAGAAAAGGATTAGAAGCAGAACAGATTTAAATCAGTGGGAGGAGAAACAGTGCAGGACAAGAACAGGTTAAAAGACAAGAGGAAGCAAGTCTAGTGCATTCAAGGGCCGGATGAAACCGCTGTGAGAGTAGCTGTGAAGCCCGCAGAGTAAAGCCTGGCTCCTCAGGGGTTCATTATCACAGGGGACTTGGTGAGGAGGTTTCAGAGGACTGGAGAAGGGCAAATACGGTGAGAAGGGAAATGAGACTCTGTGGAACCAGAGACCAGCAGCTTTATTCCAGCAGCCAGGAAGATGCTATTAAAAATTAGCAAAGAATCAATTTTTAAGACTTACTATTTATAAAACTCCTCTTTGGGAGGCCAGGTCTACTGGGGGCTGGTGGAGCTGCTCCAGCAGTTTTGGTAGGAGGCTTGCCAGGCAGGTCAGGGAGGCTTTAAAGTAGATGTGCTGGGGGAGGGGGGCATCATTCCATCCCAACACACCCAGTCAGTTGCCAGCACCTATAATAAATGCTTGGAGCAATGTAGAGAGATTCCAGCAGCCCCAGCCAATGAGCTGGCTTCATGTGGAGCTCGGCTCAGACGCCTCCATACGAACGCCCGTACCATGGTGAACAAACAAGAGGAATTAGAGATGTGTGCATGTCTATGGGGTATGATATAAGGGGCATCACAGAAACATGGTGGGAAGGCTCCTATGACTGGAGTGTTGGAATAGAAGGTTACAGACTCTTTAGAAAAGACAGGCCTGGCAGGCGCGAAGGGGGAGTTGCCCTTTATGTTAGGGATAGGCTGGAGAGTATGGAAGTGTCTGGGGACAGGTGAGCAGTTAACAGAGAGTTTGTGGGTCAGGGTTAAAGGGAGAACAGCAATGGGAGACATGACTGTGGGGATCTGTAACACACCGCCTGATCAGGGACACTCTGTGGACGAAGCGCTCTATAGACAGATAGGAACAGCTTCACGCTCGCAGGCCCTTGTCCTCATGGGGGACTTGAACCACCCTGACATCTGTTGGAACGATGGTGCGGCCCGGCACAAGCAAGCCAGGAGGTTCCTCGATCGTGTGGAAGACAACTTCCTTCTGCAAGTAATAGAGGAGCTGACCAAGGAGAGGTGCCATGCTTGACCTCCTGCTCACCAACAGGGAAGGGCTCGTTGGAAATGTGATACTCCAGGGCAGCCTTGAATGCAGCGATCATGAGATGGTTGAGTTCGGGATCCTCAGGACAGTGAGAAGAGCGTGCAGCAAGCTCACTGCCCTGGACTTTACTGTCCCACACGACATCCTTGTCTCTAAATTGGAGAGACATCAATTTGATGAATGGACCACTCAGTGGATAAAGAACTGGCTGGATGGCCGCACACAAAGAGTTGTGGTCAATGGCTCAATGTCCGGCTGGAGACCAGTAATGAGTGGTGTCCCTCAGGGATCGGTGTTGGGACCGGTCTTGTTCAACATCTCTGTCACTGACATGGACAGTGGGATTGAGTGCGCCCCCAGCAAGTTTGCTGATGACACCAAGCTGTGTGGTTCGGTTGATCCGCTGGAGGGAAGGAATGCCATCCAGAGGGACCTTGACACGCTTGTGAGGTGGCCTAATGCCAACCTCATGAAGTTTAACCATGCCAAGTGCAAGGTCCTACACCTGGGTCGGAGCAATCGCAGACACAGCTACAGGCTGGGCAGAGAAGAGATTCAGAGCAGCCCAAGGAGAAGGACTTGGGGGTGCTGGTCGATGAGAAAATGAACATGAGCCGGCTTCAGTGTGTGCTTGCAGCCCAGAAAGCAACCATATCCTGGGCTGCATCAAAAGGAGCGTGACCAGCAGGTCGAAGGAGGTGATCCTGCCCCTCTGCTCTGCTCTCGTGAGACCTCACCTGGAGTATTGTGTGCAGTTCTGGTGTCCTCAACATAAAAAGGACATGGATCTGTTGGAACAAGTCCAAAAGAGGCCACGAGGATGATCAGGGACTGGAGCACCTCCCATATGAAGACAGGCTGAGAAAGTTGGGGCTGTTCAGCCTGGAGAAGAGAAGGCTGCGTGGAGACCTCATAGCAGCCTTCCAGTACCTGAAGGGGGGCTATAGGGATTCTGTGGAGGGACTCTTCATTAGGGACTGTAGTGACAGGACAAGGCGTAACGGGTTAAAACTGAAACAGGGGAAGTTTAGATTGGATATAAGGAGGAAACTCTTTCCTGTGAGGGTGGTGAGGGGTTGGAATGGGTTTCCCAGGGAGCTTGGGAATGCTCCATCCCTGGCGGTGTTCAAGGCCAGGTTGGACAGAGCCTTGGGTGAGCAGGGGGGTTGGAACTGGATGATCTTAAGGTCTTTTCCAACCCTAACTATTTTATTATTCTATAAGCAGCTGGAGGGTAATAAGTTAATAAAAACCAGCTGATGGAACTGGTTGATCTTAAGGACCTTTCCAATCCTATCAATTCTATGATGCGGATTTGACAAGAATAAATCATATCAGGCCAGTTTCATTTTCTGGTCTAAGAGGATGGCTGTACCTTGACTTGGGGAAGGCTTTTCTTGCTGTCCCAGTGACTCTCATAAATAATCAGGGGATATCTGGCTCCTATGATCTCTGCAGGAGCACCATCTCAAGACAAACCCCTACCAACTGCTCAAGAGGCTCTTTGCCTCTTCATCAGAAGAGGAGCAATGGTTCCAAGGTAGGCTTCGAAAGTTAGGTAAGGTAAATCACACCTTTAGGTGATGATCAAGGAAATGAACCTAGAAGGGTCTGCGAGTATTTGTGAGGTTTAGGGTGAGAATTAGAAATGATTTTGTTAATCTGGAGAGATGGTTTCAAACTCGACAGAATGAAATACAGTGAGTGATAGGGAGTGAAGGATGTAGAAGGCAGCATACCTGGCTGGAAAGGGGATCAAGAGATGTAGGTGGCCGACAGACAAACTGTGAGTCAATACAAATAGATGTTGTGAGGGAAGCACATACTGTTCTGGGAGGTTGTCTGGAGTGTTGTACACGAAACTTGGGATAGGTGCTGCATCCAGCCCAGTTTTGCCATCATGCAAAGACAGATCCATGCTGAGTCTGGAGAAGGGCAAGAGGGATAGAAAGCATTTGAGAAAATAGGAAATGGGAAAGAAATGGGGATTTTTTTACTCCAGGAAAACCTGCAGGAATAATAGGTGTCATTGGAGAAACTTGTGGCAAAATTATTCCAGTACAGAGAAAATTATTAGAAGTCATTAAAGTTACAAGAATTGTTCCTCACATCTCCCTGATTGTTTCTGGAAAGAATAGCACCATTATGAGCTGTTCATGACTCCTTTCTGGCTGATAAGACAGTGACTGAGCAAATCAGATGTTCATTTTGGGCCCAAAGAGAGCTTTTTCATTTGCTTCCGTTATAGCAGTGGTAGAGCCCATCAGCACTTGAGTCAGGGCAGAAAAAGACATCCTGTTACGTGTTACAACCTAAACTCCACTGGGGACATCACAACTGGGATACTAGGACATCCTCTGTGTCATTCCCATGTTGCGTGAGTGTGACATGTGGGCTCAACACACAAGAGTAGCAGCGTGGATCAGTGCAAGCATTTTGGGACAGATCTGATTAATCAGCAGTGGCAGTTGTCAGGAAACATGTACAATACCTGTATGGTGCTGAGCTAGGTTAGAGTGCGGTTTTTCCAGTAATCCTGCTCTATCTTATACCCCGTAAGTGTTGAGACCTCATTCATCATCTTCCCATGTTCAGTGTTTAACTTCCATTGCAAAGGGTTGCCTGTATTCCTTGAGGACAAAATGTTTTGGAGGTGTTGTTTTTTTTTTTTTTTTTGTTCTTGCTTGAAAAGCCAATTTTATTACTAAAAATGGGTGTTTTGGAGCACTGGGAATCGTCCAGCCCATTGCAAGGGCTAATGGCAACTGTCTGCATGTCACCCCTTCCCAGTTCTTTACTGTGAGGGTGCTGAGGCACTGGCACAGGGTGCTCAAAGAAGTGGTAAAAGCCCCATCCCTGGCAGTGTTCAAGGCCAGGCTGGACAGAGCCTTGGGTGACAAGGTCTAGTGTGAGATGTCCCTGCCCATGGCAGGGGGTTGGAACTGGATGAACTTAAGGTCCTTTCCAGCCTAAACCATTCTATGATTCCTGTCCGTGTGCAAACTCCCACTGGCCACTGCTCTGTACAATCTACCTTTGGGTGAGATCCCCCTCACTTTGTGTCCCCTGTTGAGATGTCTCTTGGCTCCTTTCACAACCACAGGAGAGAAACACCCTCTTGAAGGACATCTTCTTCTGACCATTCTGGTCAGCTGACAGATGAACTAAGCCTGCTCCATCTACAGGCAGTTCAGTGGTGGCCCCATGCATCAGAAAAGAGTCACAGAATCATGAATGCTGGTTTCTTACAGCACAACATCTTTTTCTTCAACTCCCTTGTCCCATAAGCACTCGGGTGTTTTGTACCCCCGAAGTCCCCAGTGTGATGGTAGGGATGAGGAGGTCTCCTGATGGTTATTATGGTGAATTGGAGGGGGGCACACCAAACTGCCCTTTCCAGGATGACAATCATACAAATCATTAATCTGCTTTTATTTCTCATCTGATGGAGAAATTGCTTCTGAAAACAAGGTCTCTTGAAAAAACTTCCTTTGACTGATACTTGGAAGAGGCTTTATTCATGCTGTCAGCAGCAATGATCCCTGCTGATTAAATAGTGGATAGACCTCATTCTTGCCGAATTCCATGTTTTACCAGGACTGATATGTTCAACAATTAGTTCTAGGTTATATTCATAAGCAAGAGGCCAACACCAATTTTTTTATCAGCCAAAACTTCGTATTGCAGAATACTCCAAGGAGTAATTGTCAAGGTAATTCTTGTGCACTGCCAGTAAGTGCTTTAGCTGTGTTTTCAGATGTTCAGTGTCTTGCCTCTGAATGAATGGGAATGAGTTCCCACTTTACAGGGCCTGTGGTGGTGTTCACATGCTGTGTTTGGCTTGGGGATGAGGCTCTCAAACATCATTTGCCCTGTTCACCCCTGGCTGTGTAAGCCAGAAGGGAAGGTGACAGTGGTTCTCAGGTCTGGGCTGTGCTGATCTGCAGAAAGAGACAGGCTTCGATATCCTTTCCTCCTTTCACTCATTCAGAACACCCCAGCTGTGCAAATCACCCCTTTAAGAACATCCCACTAGTCCTATATGGCCATCTCATCACCTATTTCAGGAGGCAAAACACCTACAGAAGCACAGGGGAGCCTCTCACAGGTCCCACCATCCCTACTGGGATGATGGGTTTGCATCAGGGTTGACCCTCTCAAGCTCATATATCCCTACAGAGATGATGGTCCTACACCATCTCAGTGGCTATGGACTTCAGTGATGGTGGGAAATCTTTACTGGTGCTAGGAATTGCAGGCCAGACCCCACTCCTCAGTTCTGCACAGAGCTCATGACAGCTGAGAAATCCCCTTTCTACCTTTCTACTCTACCCCTGGAGTGCAGAGCCCATCTTGGACCAGATAGTTAATGTACTGTTGGTAGGACTCCAGCTTGATGGATGATGACTTAATGGTTAAGGGTTTGGACTGAAACTCCAGTTTCAGTGGCTGGCTTTGCTACCATATTTGTACATTATCTTGGGCCAGTTGGTAAATCATTCTCTGTTTTCCTCTTCCTCTGAGTAAACTGGAGGACAACTGCAATTCTTTCCATTCTTCACATCGTGAGGATGCTTTCTAGCCTGTGGACCACAATTATTCCACCACAGTAGAAAGCAAGATGAGTTTATTTGATCAACCAGAGCAAATGGTTTGCATGGCCTTATTTTATTCTCCAGTGCAATAGCTTGGAGCTAGCCCAGAAGGGGCAGCAGCCCTGCAAGTAATTACCAACATGATTTGGTTCTCCCTTATCTCAGATCACTTTGTGTATAAGGTAACTCCTATAAAGTTTAACCTGGCACTATCTATGAGGCTGGTGAACTGCAGAGCTGGGGTAAGAGGCAGGGAGTTCTTGAAGCAACTTTGCCACTGAAATGAAAGTAACCTGTGTACCTGTATCTTAACAGATGACAGGACGAAGCCAAGCAGTGTCTAACTGGAGTACAGGCACCCACCTAAGCATACCCAGAAGCAACTCTAGAATTCCTGACTGAGTTCATTTTTGGTAGGACATCCAATTATAATTGCAATAATACTGCAATGCCATGGAACATCACCTGAGATCAGAGCTCCTCATGGGTGCTGTGCAAGTGCATCACACCAGAACTTTAGGCTTAGAATGTGGTGTTTGTGATGGTAAGATGATCCCAGAACTTGTGACTATTTAGATACTAATACAACTGTTTGAAAGGCTCAAAATTTGATTTTCAGATCAATTTCTTCCTTGAAAACTAAACTTTCTTCTCAAACCATAAACCAAAAATAACAGGACAATTTCAGCTTGCTCTCTGTACCCCCCTGGTATGCAGCTGAACTTTGGGAGTGTACTACATTCCAATTCATGGCTGGGTCCCATCTTTTGTAAGAACAAGCCAGATACAAGCTCCTTCAAGCTTGAGATGATGTTTGAATTTACGGCCATTGCAGCATGGGCAGAATGCTCTGGGATTTGAACTGCAGCAAAACGGGTTTGGATTGGCATCAAGACATCTTTGTAAGGAATAAGACTAGTTAAGAGATGCAGGAAGTTGTTGGGGGCAGAGGGAGAAATTCTGCTGCTTGAGGGTTTTAAGAACTTCCATCTAGTTTCGGTAATCCTATCTCAGGGACAGTTAAGTAACTGCTGCTTGAGTTGGGAGGGTGGATGGGTTGGTTCAGAGGAGGCCATGGAGCTGCTGTGAGGGCTGGAGCAGCTCTGCTCTGGAGCCAGGCTGAGAGAGCTGGGCTGGGGCAGCCTGGAGAAGAGAAGGCTCCTGAAGGGGAGACCTTAGAGCAGCTCCAGTGCCTAAAGGGGCTGCAGGAAAGCTGGAGAGGGGCTTGGGACAAGGGCCTGTAGGGACAGGCCAAGGGGAATGGCTTGAACCTGCCCGAGGGGAGACTGAGCTGAGCTCTTAGGCAGAAGCTCTTCCCTGTGAGGGTGCTGAGGCGCTGGCACAGGGTGCCCAGAGAAGCTGTGGCTGCCCCATCCCTGGCAGTGCTCAAGGCCAGGTTGGACACAGGGGCTTGGAGCAAGCTGCTCCAGTGGAAGGGGTCCCTGCCTGTGGCAGGGGGATTCTATTATTCTATCTCCCAAGTTCTCCATGAACTACATTTTCTGAACTGCTATGTTGGGTTTTTTTCGCCAGCCTGTGTCTCCATCCTCTCCCTGTGGTGCACCATTATTTACTGGAACAGGTGGGTAATGTCCTAACCCTATACTTTTGGAGATCTGACTCCTAATCCTGCTTGGAGACACTACTGACAATATTTCAGCTTGTTAATCAATCTTTGGATGTCACTGAGGTTTGTGGTTACACCATGATCCTGTCATCCCTTCTGAAGGCAGACACGACACGGGCTTATTGCAGGCAGGGATCTTGTTGAGGCGGCAGCACTTGCCTATCTCCCTGTCTCACAGCCTCCCACTTCGGGGGGGATCAGAATTCTTCTCAGGCAAGAAAAAAGGGTAAAGAGAGAAAAATCAAATCAAATACAGTTTTATTCTTTACAGCTCTTCCATTTCTCTGGCAGACCTGAAATTTCCCCAGGGAAAAGGAAGCCTTTTTCTCTACATGGTTGTGGGTTTGGATGAGTCCTGTCAGATCTTTTACTGGATGTCGGGATCTGACTGCCTGGGTAACTATTTATGAGGAAAGACCAGTTAGGGAATGGAGACCTACCCAAGTGACAAAGTGTTAAATATGCACAAAATTCATGTAGCATGAACCAGAGAGGACCGTGATTCTTTCCCCCTGAGTTCTGTCGCTCATCAAGAGTCTTGAAATCAAATGCTCATTTTCCAGGACCTGGCGAATATTCCCTGCTCCCAAGGCTTTCTTCCATTAGCACTTGAAAACCACAGGTTCCTTCACAAGTCATCCTTGATGTTTTATAAATGTTACAGCTCAGGCATCATTTCTACCTCCTTTAATGCATTTTTCACAGCGCAGTAGAGATGGTATTTTGATTCAGGCTGCACACAGTCATCCTGAAAGAGACCTCAGTTACCTCTCTGGGCATATTTTCAAAACAGCAAATGCTGCCTAACTTGAAGGTAATACCCTCCTCGAGCACTCTGGTTTGCATATGTGGTGCAATCTCAGCTGCAGAGCTACAGGTTAGGAGCATGACGTAACCGTATGGGTACAAAACAGCTTTCAGCAGAGACCCTCTGGCTAAATTTCAGTCTTTGGATTAAAAGAGGTATTTCCTTCCAGAGAAACATCTGGGTGTGCAGGAAAAGGGGTGTTAAAGGTGCTGGGCTTAGAAATGATGCAATGAATATCGCACAAATAAGCCTTTTTAAGGTTCAGGAAGAAGCCTGACTTCAGCCTAGAAACGTAGTAAAATTTGCCCCTGTGTTTCTTCCAAGGGATTGCTAAAACCCCATCAGCTGTCTTAAAACTGTTGTTTGTTCCTCTTCTAGCTGGTTTCTGATGAGAAACAGGCACACCCTTTCTTCAGGATAAAAGTCAAGTGCAGAGATTGCCAAGTTCTTGATAGCTGTATGAAAAGCACAAGAGAGTCTGTAATGATCATACTGAACATTAAATGGGAGGGAGGAATAAAAGCAATGAGACCTGTGTTGTTTTTCTTGGGATACTTAGGTTCCTACCCAGGAAACCAGCCAGTGTGAGTCTCATCCCAGTGCATCATTCAATAAACATTGCTTTTGTGCTGGAGAAGGCAAATGGTGCAAGAGGCAGATGAACTGAATAGCCCAAATCAGTTCTTCATGGAGGATTGAGTGCTGGGATCTCTATTTTGGGTTCAATCCTCTGTTTAAGCAGGAAACAAGTCACAAAGACAATATCAAGGGGAGGGGGACAACACTGCTCATTTCTTCTGTGACAGGAGACCTGACAAGTTGCTCTAAAACATGCCTTTTGTTTAAAATAATAACTTTACTGTTGTTATTTTTCACTTATGATGATATCCAGTGGTTTTCCAAAGCAATGAACACAGTGATGAGGTTACTTAGGTTAGTTCTGTGTTTTTTTAATTCAAGGGGAGTCTTCTTCCTGGCCCAGTTGGTGTTAGCTCGGATCTGTAAAACACTCTTTAGATGAGATCTGATACAAAACAACCTCAGTTGAATGGAGTCCATCACTACAGATATGTTCTCACATTTCAGTTCCCAAACACTGGACCCATGCCACAAACAGTCAGCATGCAACTTAGCACAGAAATATTATCGTATAAATACAGACACATACTGAGCTCACCGTCTCCTTTGGTCCCGGGGGGGGGGAACTGCAGGACATTGGGTATATTGCTTTTTGAACACTGTAAGGTGTCTGAGATGCAGACATACAGTCAGAGATGGCTTTCTAGGCTTTCTCAACTTGTGTCTTTTCACCCCATGCCTGAATTTAGCATCTGGGATAGACAAAAGGAGCTTTGAATCTGATTACAGGGGAGCCCCAGAGCACAGCTCACAGACCGGGCTGTATTCTTTTCTCTGCTCCAAAACCCTGCGCTGTGCAGATGCAAAGCTACCCGAAATGCCTGGCAGCTGCCCAGAGAAGCTGTATCCTGGAGGAGTCATGGGGTTTTTACTGCATTTCCATCTTTAGCAGGAGAAAACTACTTGGAGGAGCAGGACAGCAGCCACTGCAGGCGATCGTACAGATCCATCCCACCCTGCAGCCCTGGTTTTGCTTTCCATAACTGCCTGAAATACTTTCCAGAGTTAGTTGCAGATTTCCTTATGGTTCAAATCCTTGATTTCTTTTATTATCTATGATCATTATTTTCTCAATAGTGTCTGCAAGGACCTTTCCTGCAAAGGTTTCCAGAACAAACAGAACCAAGCTTGTTCCCTCATTGGCAAGGCAAGGGTAGAAGGTCCGACTGTGACTGTCTTGACCGGTGGTCAACCGTTCAGGTTGTGGTTCAGGCTGTGGTTCAGGCTGTGAAAGAAACACCTCCGTGTCTTGATGCAAGCTAAAACTGGGTTTACTTCTGAGCACTATCCCACAGCAATGGGCAGGACAGTGACTTTGGTTGTTTAATCCAAACTCATACATAAATACAATATAAAGGCGGAGGGATGTAGGTAACATCTACATAAACTCCAAATATAGAAGTAGCTAAAGAAAGACAAATTTCCCTTTGAAAGAATATTATCACCGAGAATATATCCTGATTAAAAAAATGTTGATTCTGCTGAAAAATCTGATGACAAATAAAAGCTGACAACATGCAATTAAAAAAAGAGCACTAAGGTGGTGTCAGTTCTAACGAAGAAGGATAACGGTTATAAGCTCAGCACATTCACTTGTTGCCCTTAAGGATGCTGCAGCACCCTTGGTCAGGGTTTTTGTATGGAAAGTAAGGCAGTACTCTTGTCATTCAGACCCAAATACCGGTGGGGTGGGATCCATCTCAGTCAATTTTAGCTGTCCAAAGTCAGACCATTACTCTGGTACCTGTCTGGGCTGCCTCCAGAGCCTGCAGAGGGAAACAGAGTTCTCTGCATCTCCTCTTAGAATCATAGAATACCTCTCCTCTTAGAATCCTCTTAATACTGCTGTCTGAAATAATGAGATTAATTGCTCTCCAACAGTGCAATCTCCCTTCATGGGACCTGGACCCCTTAATCCTAAACATCTACAGTCAGTTGAGAAGAACCACAGCCTGTGCCTGCTTTTTCTTTGGCTGCAAATCCCATCTGTCCCCTTCCAGCAGCTGCCTATTTGCTTGCATTGTAAGCCCCCCCCCCAATGTATTTTGCCAGGGATGGCCCTATGAAGAGCAGGTCTTAAACAGCTTTGCAGCTTCAGCTTGTATTGTTGCTGCAGCTGACATATGCATCTCATCTGCTCCCTCTTCCATCAGTAGCTTTTCATTTTCTGCTACAATGAGGTGCCTAGTATCAGATGGCCACTGTCTCAGTGTGGGAAACAGCAATGCTTCCAGAGCAGGGATGGTGGCCTCATCTACAGTTTGGAGGGAGCCTTGCTCATACACGTGCATATCAAGCTGCATGTGGCTCCTAGGAATAGCTGAGTTCTCCAAAGCTAGAAGGGATGGTTAAAACTCTGAGCAGAGGGTGTCTTTCCCTTCATGGTGGTAGAAGGGCAAAACCAAGCTTCCCTCTCATGAACTGATAGGCTTATTTTACAACATGACAAGGTGTTTCTAATGGGAATGTCTTTTATTTACTTATTTGCCTACTATTTGGACAAGGAAGATGTAGTATTGTCACCTTAGTGTCCTATCAAAGCTACCAGGCACCTTTGCTTGAAGACAACCATACAATAGGTGAGCAGTTCCGCCCCCACACTCACAGCTCCCGAGCAAGCACTTCTGGCCTCAGCCAGTTGGTGACAAATAGACATTGATTTTCTGACCCAGTGTTTGCTCCCTGGGGAAGCTGAGCAAAGGTTATTCTCTTTAGGGACTGATTTGACATATGGCTTCTGGAAGCTGGGAAGTGTAGGTAAATCAGGGTTTATTCCTGGAGTGGTTCATTCAGGAACATAATCAGGTGAGCATACACGTGCATACCTATGGAAAGATGCCCGCAGGCCTTTTGTGAACTATGCAAGTAGCATCCACAAGGTGGTTTTTCCTACAGATGGTTCAGAAGGAAAAACCTGAATATGTTTTTTCATAATATAACATAGCAGTTGAAAACAAGGCTTAACTGACTTAAATTTTACTCATTTCACCTGAACAGTAACTCTACAGGCTGGAAACCTGATTTTTTGCAAGGAGATCTCTGCCTAGTGACTTTTGCTATCTGTTCCCACATGACCTCTCTTGAGATCTTAGCCTTTGACACAGCTCAAGGTGAGGTCCCCAAACTGACATTTTTCCTCTTTGCCTGGCAGAAGTAAGTCTGTTATTATATACCATTCAATAAGGATTTATTCTTGAACTCAATGCTTATTTCAGACTCGCTCTAAGTGGTGTTTCTACTTTTTTCTGCTGTTTCTTCTTTTTTTACCCGTGCTGTCACTGTTGTAACAGTTGACCTGATAGTTTAAAGCTGATGTAGGATGTACGTTCTTGTTCTCTTACCTCCTCTCTTCTGGATGCTACAACTGAAACACAAACTTCTGAATGTCCAGGGGTTCCCAAAGGCCAGATGGTATCCGCTTGCTATCAGAGATGTTTGCAGCTTAACACAGGGGAGAAATAATATTGGCCAGTGAGATAATGAAATTAGATTTAAACTGTGCTTTGATGAAGAATTAAACAGGGATGAAAAACACAGAAACATAGGAAGCAGTAAGAAAAAGGACTTGTTCATTGTGGTGGAAATGAAATACCATTGGCTTTTCTTTTCTGACCAAGTATTGCAGCATGGGGCTGGTGGTCTTGAGTCCACTCCCAAGACAAAACTCACCATATAGGCACTGCAAGGACATTTAGGGACTCTTGCTGAGAGTTAGCCAGGAGAAACTGGGCATCTATCTTAAGCCTGTTGCCTGGACTGCTCTTCCAGGAAAAGACATGCAGCTCTCCAGTCTGCAAGTCCTTCCGTGTGGGACCAATATCTAGAAGTGCTTGGGATCACCCTCTGGAGGTGCCTTTTTAAACATAATGACCATGTGGGCAGCCTAAATTGGCGCACTATATACTAGTGGAAGACTGCAGCAGTGACTTGGGGATGGAAGCTTGTGTGTGAAATGGTCCCAACTAATCAGAGAGTCTCTACATCACTGTCATTTCGGAAGACAACAGTTGCTACCATTCAGCCTAGAGTAAGGACACCCAATCTTTCTTGCTTGCAGGAATCAGTCTTGCTGTAGTAGAAATAAATGTCTCTGTGGGCTCATTTTACCGTGTCTTCAACAGGGAATGTGTTTCAGCAGCCTTAGATAGGTCAGTGCTAGTGTGTTCGATGCTTCTGGATAGGTGTGTGTGCATCAGGATGCAAGTGTGAATTAGGAACCTGTACCAAACCTAGGGGGTGAAATGGAGAGTGGTGGCTGAGGGATGTAGTGCATGAAAAAGGGAGATGTGGCAGCAGAGACAAGTCCCATAACGAGATCTGAGTGATGCAAAACCTTTCCTGGGGACGCCAGCACAGCCAGCTTCAGGAAAGGTGCAAAGTGAGTTTGTCTTTCCAATAAAGCTGGTATTTTCTCTCTGAATAAATAAAGAGCATGGTGTTCGCTTGCTGTGTCTGCTGAATTCCAAAAGAAA
This sequence comes from Neopsephotus bourkii, assembly GCF_033783945.1. Lineage (NCBI taxonomy): Eukaryota > Metazoa > Chordata > Aves > Psittaciformes > Psittacidae > Neopsephotus > Neopsephotus bourkii. Next base: position 59,877 of record NW_026901911.1, read on the forward strand.
ACATCCCGTTTCTTGCAGCAGAATCCTATTGGCTAAGACAAAAATCATTCCAAAAATCATTTCTTTCTTCAGAAAGTGTGGGAGTGCTTGTCCCTGCTGCTGTCAGTTCCCATCCATCCCTTTTATTGAGCCATACCAACGCATTCTCTTCCAGCCAGGACTGCTCAGCAGCACACAATAAAATTGATTCATTACTCATTGTCTTCTTATTGTCTTTCAATTGCTCCAGCTCTTGAAACCACTTAAAGTGGACATTAGTTCTTCATAACCAGCACTAATGTGATAACACTCCTCTGAGAGAGAATGTTTTCCCTCCGAGCTTTCATTACATGTATTTTCATTCAGTCTCATTACACCCATGTGTCTTTCTCATGAGTGTCTTATAATGTGTTTATACAAGTTTTGCTTTACCTGGAGGTAGACCACCATGGTAAAGAGTGAGAACACAAATGGAACATCTGGCCCAAGTGCTCTGCGGGTGCAAATGAGAAGCATTTAGTGATGGGAATTGGTTTTAATTCACAAGAGCTGGCTCTTGAGCTCTCCAGAGAAGAAAAAGCTGAAATCACTGAGAGCGAAACTCAACTCCTGTGCTCCTCTTTGGCATGAAAGCAAAACTGTTTAAACTCCGGGAGGAGCATGACTTTCTGTTTCTAATCAGCATTGAAACATGAAGATGGCAGTTGATAGCTTTGATTTGGGATAGGAGGAGGATGATTAGGGTTTCTGTATGCATAGGAAAGATTACAGCAGTAGTGAATTTAAGGTAGTTTTGAGTTTGTCTTTTGTAAGGAAAACTTCTCCAAGTTATAGCACTCCTTTAGGGTTGAATTCAAAGGTGCTCAAAGCAGTGTAGATCCAGTGCAGCAAAACCCCTACGCGCATGTAGTAATTTTGTCATATGAATAGTGACCCTATGGGGAATCCTAAGGGCCAGGATTTCTTCTTGGATTTGAGTTGGATATAGGACTCTTTTCACCTGAAGCTCCAGACCGTGGGGCCTCACAGGCTGCTTTGGTCCTGGGAGCCAGTTTTCCTTGCACTGAGGCACGGCGTGATGGGAACAGATACTCAAATGTGGGAATTACAAGTCCCAAGCACAGTTATAACATTTGTTATTTACCGTGGAGCTATGTGAGTTTCCTATGCATGTCCCTATGGTGATTTGCTCCACCAGTTACAAAGAGGATTAATATTTCAGATGCAGTTATCTCAATATATCCTAATTGAGACAGATGAATACAACCTTCATCATTTAAGGGATCAGATTCCTTTTAATTAAAGGGTCCCTTTGTTTCACAGTAACTTTAAAAGTCTTATTTATCATTACATTCTGTAGGAGTCTCTTAGGAAAATAATTTCCTGCTACTGGTTTTGTTCAGCCTTCAGATCTCCTATCTCTTGTCACCTGTAACGAAGTGCTGTAGGAAGGAGTGCTGCTGTATTGCTTTCAAGTTCTCCGTCAGCTCTGATATGGATGGTTGTTATAAAGCTTCATACATAATATATGCTGTGTCTTAAAGCAGCCCGGTAAACGGCTGTAAGGTTTTTCAACTCAACTAGCCTCCAGCTACCAGCTATAAGAAGGCATTTAAGCAGATTAGCATTCAAATTACCTGGTGAAATGAAGAATGTGGAGGCAGAATGGCCTAATGATGGATTGTTGGGCTGTGACCACTCACCTGGAAAGTCACTTTTCTGTGCCTCCAACCTGCAAGCAGTGGTGCGAATCCTTTGGAAGCTGTTCTGTAGGCACATGGGTTGCCCTCACAAGGGCACACAGGGATGATTTTCCAAGGGAAATGTTGCCCCTTTCCCACTGGGTCTGAATTTGCACTTGCTCCTTTTGAAGTTCTGCTTTTGCTGTGCAAACACCTTTGAACGACTTTTCATGCTCTGTTGTCTGACTTTCTGCTGTAGCAGAGTGCTCTGAAATAGCTGGAGAAGTGCCTTTGGAGCCTGTTCTGTCAGGAAGCATGGTCCATCCATGCCTGGAAAGTTAATTCCATGCCTGGAAAGCTACTTCTAGAGAGTCAGTTTTTTTGAAAACTGAGCTTAAAATCCAGTCTATTTAAAAGCTTGTCATGAGGAAAACCAAATTCCTTCCCTATCTTGGCTCCTGTTGTCACTTAGCAGAGGAGGAACATGAATTCTCTGCCTTGTGCTGTCACACTGATCAGATCAGGATCTGTCTTCATGGACATAGCTCACTACTCCCATCTTTCTACTCAGCAGGGCACAAGTCATTTTATAATGGAAGAACATAAGAGTTGTCAGAGACCAAAGACCTCAACTACTTAGGCATTTCGATCAATCTCTTGAGCCACATGGAGATGACCATACTGATGAAACCTATTGATGTGTGCTAATCTGGAGCTACGTCCCACGCACTTCATCAGGCTGATGGTCCAGACTGTAGACAGTCCATGGATGTAGACAGCTAATGCAAAATGACCTGCCTACAGCCAACATCTCCCCCTCTTCCTCCTTGCATGCTCTGCCTTGCTCTCCAGGTTTTCCTAGGCCAGTTTGGGCTGGTCATGATAATAGAAAAACCACTTATCCCCTGGTTATAAATAGGTGAAGCTTGTTTTATGCTTATCACAGAATTATGCTTGGAGAAACCCGGTGAAAAGGCAACATTAGGAACACTGGCAGGGTTTTGTAGATATGCTTCTTCCAAAGCTAAATAGGAGTTAAGAGCACTGGCTGTGAAGCCTTTGTTGTACTGATGGAGGAAGGTGCAACCCACCTGAATAAACCTTTCTAGCACAACCATTGACACATCCCAATTATGCAGCAGTGACATTACACTTGCTAGTTTAAGCAAAGACACTGTCACACAAGCTTTCATCCTTGACATTTCTAACTTCTTGCTTTCCAAACAGAGAATATTTGCCCTGGTCCTGTCTTGGTGGCATCTCTTTGCACTCTTTGTTTATGCTAATGTAATGAGCTGCCTTTTGTGGATCCTAGATGAATAGGATATTTCACAGACAGTAACATAATCAATTAATACTAGACTGGACCGTGATTTGGTTACCTAAACACTACTGTGAATCCAACGCTTTTCAGCAAATAGTTTTCTTGACAGGACTGGCAACATCCTTTTGATTGTAAAGAGACAAATTAAGGAACATTGAGATAAGGACTAAGAAAAATTGTCAGGATAAATCCTTCTTTCATTTTACAATATGGAACTGTAGATGCGAACAAGAAAACATGAGTTGTTTGAGCTGTTTTAGCTGAGCAAATAAAACTGAGATTCACCCTGTGCAGAGACATGTTCCTATAGACAAAAGCTTTTTTCAGAGTACTACAACCTACTCTATTCTCAAGACATCATGCACAAGAAGGTTTTGCATTTATACCTCACACTTATTATGTGAGGTGGTCCAGAAGCAAGGAAAGGAAGGGGGAGAAATTTTTCATGTTAAAATGTCATAGCTGTTGGTAGCACACCTTCCCTAGAGAAGACCCCATAAAGCCTGCCCAGTGCTAGAGACACACTGACTGCATCTACCCTGCTCGTGTTGTTTGCTGTAAGGGTTGATCTGCATCCTCCAGGCCAAGTCACTTCCATCCAGCTCATGTTCACCTTGTTCACCGTGCCATGTTCACCTTGCATTGGTACTTGGCCATTGTCTCTTCTGGGATTAACACAGAATCTCTCTGGCTCTAAGAGTTAATTTTCACTGCAAAATAACAGAAAATGCAGTCCCTGAGTGGCATTTATGTGGCACATCCTTCCCATGGGATCCTTGCAGAACCTCCTAAGGGTACTTGAGATTGAGGTTTACTGGGATGGTGTTGGAGAGCCATATAGGACAGAGGGAGGTAAATCTATCATGGGTCATGCTGCCTACAAAGGGAAATCCTTCAGATGACCCCTGAATGCACCCAGGTTTAATCTCACAGGGAACTGGTCAGTTCAATCCAAAAGCAAACCTAGGAGAAAATGAGTATTTATGGTGTGTGGCTGGTCAATACTCATGGTGTAACTGTGGCAGGAACAAGCTGCTTCCTTTCCATAGGCAAGATTTCAGGGAAGCAGGGATTACTCCTTCCTTTGGGTCTTTGGATCCAAACAGCTCCAGAGCAGAATCAGGCTCTTGCTGCATGTATCTTTTACTGTATTTGTCACTAAAACTACATCGGTGTGGTTTGATTCCCCAACGGTCCAGAGAGAGCTCCAGGGCATGATGAAAGGGAAATCCCAAACTGCTAACTCTGAGTTAACCTTAACTGTTAACCTGCAATGGATGCCATCCATTCTGCTGTGTACCCTCCAGCTTCAAATGAGAAAACATCTCACTTCACAGGGATGTACTTTATTTTCTGTTAACCCCCCTGTCTATAAGGGCTGAATACTGATGTGGGTCACCATAACTGCCATCTTCCTCATCCTCACTGACCTCCACACCCTGAACACCTCAATGAGCTGCCCAGCAGCAAGACTGAGGAAGAGGAAGAGCAGGAGAGCAGAACAAACTGTGCTGTTGTCAGCAAAAGCATTGTCTGTGCATGCAGGCTGCCCAGGAATATTAGTTTTTAAGGTATTTCTTGTCAAGAACCTGTATTCTCAAGGCTTATGGGTTATCAGAGGTGCAGGCGAGACCTATGAGCACATGGTGCTTTTAAAAGAGATGTGGCTTTAGGAATATTTATCTCAGGAGGGAATAGATCCTGCATAGCTGTATCACTGGAGAGTGGAGAAAAGGGATGGAAGAGGAGAGGGGCCACACGGTTTGCTCTGGAGTAAAAGGCTCATTGGGTTGGCAAGGCTCAATTATAAGGGACAGGATACTGGCATTTGCATCAGTGAATTGTTCAAGCAGTTTACAAAGTTTACTACTCCTCTCTTCATTGTGGAGATGGGAAACTGAGGCACGGGGGCTGCCACTTGTCAGAAGTCAGCCAATTTAGAGTAAAACCAGTTACCTGTAGGCAGGACCAAAGGGGCACGTCTGAAATGAGATCAGAAAATCCACTTCATGAAAACCCCCTCTATTTACTTCTTTATTTATTAACCCACAGCTATGTCTTACTCAACAGAGTCCTTGTAAGGAAAGTATTTATACACCTTCCATCCTCATCCCTGAGTTACTCAGTCCTGAGCTCATTATAACCTTAAATATGTTACCTATTACCTTTAATGGCATATTGTAGACTCCTCCACTCATACCCACTCTTGTTAAATATGCTGAGCAACATGGCAGTGAAGAAATAGAAGTGTCAGCTCCTTCAAATTAAAGAATCAATTATGCTCTTAGGGGCAGATGGAGATTGAGCTGAATACAATGTACAGTTACACTGTTGTGGAAGCCGGGGCCTTTATGTGCAATTAGTGGTATTTCATTCTTAATCTTCCTCCTTAATACAGAAGAAGCCATTAAAGGGAAAAAGCCATTCACAAGCCCATTTCAGAGTCAGTTTCAGAGAGATGCTTCCAAATGCATGATTTTAATCTTTGGTTTTTAAATAAAATAAATTACTTATATACTTATTCCCATAGGAATTATCTTACTCCCATTAACAGGGATGCCTCACACCAGACCATGCCACCCAAGGCTTTGTCCAACCTGTCCTTGAACACTGCCAGGGATGGGGCATTCACCACCTCCCTGGGCACCCTGTGCCAGCTCCTCAGCACCCTCACAGGGAAGAACTTCTTCCTTATATCTAACCTGAACTTCCGCTGTTTCAGTTTGAACCCATCACCCCTTGTCCTATCACTACAGTCCCTGGTGAAGAGGGACTATGATACAGAATTCACTCAAAGTGGGCTAACTGCTCTCATCTCCCATCAGGGTGCTGCAGCAGTGATGAGTAATGCAGATGTGTGGCACAATTGACAGTTCTTAATATGATGTGAGCTCCTGGTCATCCTTGTCCATCAGAGGTTTTGGTCTTGTCTGGCCATTATGGAGATTCCTGCATAAAAGGGAAGGGAAATGGAGAAGTTACTTGTTCACCATCACAGAGTTGGGCAGAAACACCAGTATGAAATGAAATCTACAACCACAGCACCATGCTACCCCAGATCTGAGGTCTAAATACATTTCCATTACTACAGCCTTTATGTGGGACTGCACATCTGTGTGCAAGGTGTCACAGCTCCTCCTGCCTCAGTTTCCCCAGCCTCCCTTCCCAACACCAGCCTGTAGAAGCTGGATACATTAACCAGGAGTTGCTTTCCTGCCAGTAAACACTCAAAATAAATAAGGATGTTCATCAGTGGTGGAAATAAGCAAGTTCTTGATAGGAGAGTGGATCTCTTCCATAGTGCAGGCATGATTGATAAGACTCATACCTACGAGCCTCAGTATTGAACCTCAGCACTCTGATTTATTGGATATAACATGTGCTTCCTTTCCATTTACTGCTAAGGTGAAAGAGCTATTGTTTAGCACTGAGACCACACTTTCTAGGCATTCTTAAGCTGCAGAGATGATGCACTGGCTCAGGTTTTCTGGTTAATGTTAAATCCAGTCATTGCCCATCTGCTGAATAGTCACAACCCCTGCACAGCGATTTCTGATCAGAATGAAAGTTGGTAAGTAAGCTGCAGTGAAAACTTGATGTGTGGGTCTCCACATGTTGGGCAGGGATCTGCAGGTCAGCTGGAGGCCACAGGGATGCTTGTCCCTGATACTACCCATTTAAGAGGCCATGGTATCCCTTGTGTATCCCTGCAGGATACCTCTGCAATCACTGCAGAGGAAGAGGTGCAAAGCAGTGTCTATAACCCTTTTATGAATCCCAATTCAAAGTTCACAGCATTTAAGAAGCGGGACTTTTACTGAGAAGTGTAATGAGGGAGTTTAAACCTTGCGTTAACTTCACTTGTGCTGAACTCTCCTTTAGATCATGCCGTAACCACTTGCCTTCAAAATGCCCGGCACTCGATGGTAAATCGGACCAAAAACGGTATCTGCAAAATGCAGGTTAAATGTGATATCCCTCTCCAGGAGATGGCACTGTGAAACTAGTCTTTCTGCATCCTAATGCCAGCTTCCAGCCACCAACTTCTCCCTGAGTTAGGGCTGATGAATAAAATGAAGAGAAAGGTAGGTGAGAGCCCTGGTCCCGAGACTGGCATGAAGTAAAGGCTCTATGGTGTCTTTTCATCTTGTAAGGGGTGATTAGAGGGTGGGTTGAATACTGGAAGACTTAGAAGACAAAGGCCATAGTTTGTTGTATGGAGGGGAGAAAATGCAGAATAGCTTCACTATGACTCCAGGAGCAATTCCACAGAGGCACAAGTAATAGCAGCTGCATTTGGCGATGGAGGTAGCCCTAGATGATGCCCTGTGGGTGTCTTTTCTGGCACCTAGTTCCTGTTAGACAGTGTCCCTGCTTCAGCTCATACGTTGGATATCTCTAAATCCCAAAATACACTGGTGCAGCTGCACAGCTTTGCTCCTTTTTGCAGTGGATCACATCTTGATCCCAAAGCACAAGAAATGCACATCCATCTGCAAATCCTATAATGCCCCCCAGGACATTTCCCTTCTGATGCCAGGAAAAAAGGGAGAAATTGGGAGTGTTAATGCAGTAACATCTGTGTGTGTGCATGCTTGTGTCTCTTTGTGTACGAGACCTTTTTACATCCCCACCTCTCCTCCTGAAGATGACAGCCTGCAAAATAGGAAAAGTTTGATGTATTGATAATCTGTCCCAGAGGTCAGGAACTGCTGATACCTGATGTAAGGTAACGGCACTCTCTGACTGTCACTGGGTTGGACATGTTTCTCCTGTTCACCTATGGCAAACTTGGGGTGTGAACAGTTATGCCCTTTGGGGGCGATCATCAGAGGCAAGGACAGATGGATGACTATTGCAGCTTGGGGACCTGGTACTCGGGTAAATCTCTTCCTTTGTCAGTGCTATTTGCATAGAAGTAGGGTGTTTTTTTTATGTTAAATGCAACAAGAACAAGAAATTTCAGATGTGAAACTTCTGTTGCAAACTTGAAATGTAAGTTTGGGCATCATGTAGCTGCCAACAGATGAGGCATTCAACAGCACAGTTAGCAGTGATAATGTAGCCAAGTTGCTTTTGATCAGTGGAAGATACAACCCTGAGAACACAGAACACTGCAGCTAAAGCTGGAGCTACCCTCAGTGTGTTCTTCTCACCAGGGATTAAATCCATTTTGTATCCTGAGATACTAAACCAGGACAATTCAGTATATCTCAAAGAGCTTTCTTTTTCCCAGTGATGCTCTAAAAGGTAGCATTAAAACAAAATCTCTCAGCTATTACTGCATTTCATGTCCACTAAACCAATTTGTATTCTCAGCTGTGAGCAAGATCCAAAATCTTTGCTGCCAACAGGAGCTGTTACAGTCATCTTCAGATCAGACCTGATATAAATCTGCACCTTTTCATTCAGACATGAAAGTCTTGTTGCAGCAGCCACTTAGAAGACATTCCAAAGGGTTTTTCTTCCTCAGCTTTGATTATTTTAATTTCTTTTGAATCCACCTCTTTGGACACCATCCACAGAGCTAATTTAGATCACAAACTCTTTGGACAAGGATAATGCTTTCTTCTAGATCTTTATGCACGGGGCCAATTGCACTATCAGTGCTTCAGAAATAGCCTGTAAATAATAGAGGCCAGGACAGAGAAAACCAAGACCAAGAGGGAAGAAGAAGCTACAGAGAGGTCAGTGGAACCAAAGCTCCTGCAAAGAGCACTGAAGTGTGAATGGAAATAAGGCATAAAAGCACCTGGTGTTAATGGAAAGGAGATGGAGAAAATCTGACACACTGTGGGAGCTATGGTGGTTGTGCCCCTGAGCTGGGTGGTGGAAGTATTGCCCGGCACCAGCTTTGTATCAAGATATGCTGCAGTGAGAGGAATCTCAGTGTAACCTAATATAGAACAGGTTAGAAGAAGAAAGAACACAGACACAGAGTTTGCAGAGCATCTTCCCTTCAAAAGTATGTTGAAAAGCTGAAATGTCACCATGCTGAAAATGCCAACTGCTTTCAGGATCATCTGGAATAATGGGACTTCAATGCTCTCCTGGCATCTGTTGGGTTTTTGGTTCTATTTTGAAGCTCTGACAGTATTCCCTTTGAAATCCCATCCAACCCAAAGCCTGGAAAACATGAACTGCTTGATTTGTGTGTTTTCTCTGCTGGAACAGGAGGGGTTGAAGCTGTCTCCATGGCCTTCCAGATATGGGCTTTGAATGGCAAGAACGTGGATAGTGGTGAAGAAATCCACTGTCTGCCATATCTGCTCTTTCCTCCAGTCTTCAGTATCTTCTCCATGAAAGAAAACTGACACCTTTCTTCATCTCTATTGCACTCCTCTCTTGTCTTCTTGCACAAAAGTGGTGTGCTAGTGTGTCTGTGAGAGGCTGGTAGAGAAGAAAGGGGATGGGGAGAGCAGAGGAGAAAGGGGATGGGGAGGTTCAGCAATGAATCCCTATCAAGAATCAGTGTAAATGGTGCTGGTGACTGCAGTAGGGTAGAAGAAAGCTGGGGCCACATGCAGGAAATCACTGCCATGTTCCATGGTGTGATACTCCCTCCCTGCAGCACCCCATTGCTCCTGCAAGAAGGGATGCTCACGAGATCACCTGTAAACTTCAAACCTCAGCTCAGAAATTACAGGAGAAAAGCAAGCGGAGACAGCGGCTGCATTTGAGCCTGTGGGGTGAGATGCAAGTTTGACAGCCCGGGCGTGGGGCAGACACAAACAGCTTTTGGGGTGAACTGCAGTGTGGACAGGACAAAGTCCAGGACTGGTTGCTGTGATACCCCTTCCCTTTGCTCTCCTCCAGACCTGTTGGATAAGCGTGTGCTGCATGCTTATCCCCTATCCCAGAGGATGCTCCAAAAACATCCTCTTGCAACCTCAGCCCTACCAGGGATGCCGCTGCCACCTGCCTGGGAGGAGAAGGGAGTTAGGGCTACAAAATTCCCCCACTGAGAAGCATTATGGTTCTTGGGCAGGGAAGAGAGGGAGTGAAATCCCTGCAGAATACACCCACAGCCTCGCTGCGAGCATATCCGGGCAAGGAAAGCCCCGGGTACCACCGGCCGGAGCATCCCGAATAATCCCGGTCGCAGGTTTAGCCCCGTCCCACCGCTGAGGACGTTCCTGGCGCCCTCAGGAGCAGGACCAGGGGGTGAGGGGCACAGGCAATGGTCCAACCCTTGCACCGGGGATGTTTTCCTTGAAAGGAAAAAGAAAATCGGGAAAAAACCTCGGAAAATCCCGCAGTGTGGCTGTACGTGCAACCCCCACTCCCCAATCACAGCCGCGCACACCCCCTGCAGCAGCTAAAGAAAGAGATAACCATAAAATAACCCAACGAGAGAGCGATAGAAAGTTGCTCCCGTGCCTGCACCAGTTGATTTCGCATCTTGCCTTGTGCCTTCGCCTGGTTTTTTCCCTCCTAATTCTATTTATTTCGTATTTATTTGCTGCACCAGGGAATAATCAGGTAACGCAGGAGCCTGGCGAAGTGGAGGGGACGGGAGGGGCCGCGGGCGCATTTTATCGCCCCTTTCTTTCCCCATCTCCCTCCCTGGAAGCTTTTTCCCCTACCCAAAATAAGGGGAAAAAAACCCGTAATGAAAGGTCGCGGTGGGGAGGGGAAGATCGGATGCCGAGCCGCCGGTGGAGAACGCTGTAGATGGTGTTTGATCGCGTCGAGCGCGACACCGGCGTTACCGCTGCGAGCCCCGCGGAACCGCGGCATCTGTTTCACGGGTGATTTTCAAACCCTCCCTTGGCTTATCGCGGCGCGTTTCCCACGGCCCCGGGGCGAGGAGGCTGCGCGGGCGCGCAGCGGGGAGAGGGGGGTTGGAATTTGTGTGAGGTTTTTCTTTTTCTTTGCTTTTTTAAATTTATTTTGTTCCTTAAAAAACTGCTGGAAAAGGTCACAGAAGGAGTTGGCTGCTAAATAGAGAGAAAGGGGGGGAAAAAAAAGCCTTAAAAAGAGCGGCAGGCATGCGCACTGCGCGGATGCCATATTGGAATGAGTCTGCCGCGGGTGCGGGCGGAGGGACGGCTCGGCGCGGCTCGGCTCGGCTCGGCTCGGCTCGGCTCGGCTCGGCTCCGGGCTGCGCGCATCGCACCGCGCACCGCGGGGGCTCTCTGTTCAGGCGCGGAAAAAAAAATCAGCGAAAACCAGGAAAAACACCCTTCCCCTCAAAAAATCCCCCCAAACTTACCCAGGTAAGGTACCGCGCCCCCCCAAGAACACCCTTCCAGCGGGTGTTTCCCTTTATTTTCTGTATCAGGTTTTGCCCTTTTTGGGTCGTTTTCTGCATTCCTAAATATTTAAAAGGGTTAATTATTATGTTTGTAAAGCGGGGAAGCTGATGTGGGTTTTCCTGTTCTCCCCCCCACCATCCGAAGGGGAGGAAAAGCGGCGATGGAGTTGCCGGCAAGTACTGGCGGGCGGCGGCCCGGGCTGATGCCCGGCCGGGACCGGTGTCTGGGTCTGGGCGCGCCGGAGTTATCACGGGCAGGGCTTGCGATGTTTCGGTGTTTAATCCCAGCGTTCGGGGGGGGTGTGGGGGTGGTGGTGTTCTTTTTACCTCATTGTATCGCATTTTAGATGTCTTTCCTTCCCTCCCCCTCCTCTTCTTTATTTCTCTCCTCTCTTTTTACGTAAAGTATTATCTATCCTTTCAAAGGAGCGTGCAACCTCTTTTCCCATTTCCTACGCCGATCCGCGTCTCAAAAAGAGTTATTTTGGGTGTGCGTTTCTTCTCGATCTGCAAGGAGAAGGGAAAGAGGAAGGAAAAACCGGCTGCAAAAGGCAGGGGCAAGAAAAGAAAGGGAAGAAAGAGTAGAAAAGAAAGCCATCAGCTGTGCCAAAATGTGCAGCCCCGATCTGTACGTGTTTTCCCCGTAGCGCTCCCCGAACTGCGGTAAATTAATATTTATAAAGCTTGTCAGCTCAACATGGCGGGTTAAGGTGTCTTTAAAAACTGTCAAATAAACAGTTTGAGGGAAAGCGAAAAGGAGAGACGCGGTGGCACACGTTGGGCTCAACGCGCTTGTTGCTCGGAGTGGTGCGCTGGTGAAGAGGGGAGAGGATGGGATCTGTCCTCGGGGTGTCTCCCCTCTCAGTTCTCGGTGGTGGGAAAAGTGAAGGGGGGTATTTGTGTGTGTTGTGAAGAAACCCTGAGAAAGGGACGTGTGGAGGTGAGAGTTTGGGTGGTTTGCCTTTGGAGACTTGCCATAGTAATAATCATTTAATAATCATAATAGTAGTAGTAGTAGTAGTAGTATGCTGAGAGACACAGCAGTGATTTCAGCAGCAGACATGTCGTGGGACGAGATGTCCTGTTGGAGCTGTCATGCTTTCCCTGCTTGCCTCGGTGCAGTCAGCTGGGGATGTGGGTTTGGTTTGGGTTTTTTTTTCCCTCTGTTCTTTAGCAAACTGCTCTGAAATAGCTGCACACGGAAATTTTGGCTGCCAGACAAGTGACTTTCCCAGTTCCTGCTGGAGCGAGTGCTGCAGCTCTCTTCTTTTCAGAGAGACCCTGGAAAAGCCCACGATGAGAGGCGAAACAGCTCTTGCAAAGGGAGTTGTTTGTGCCCTTCTCAGCTGCCTCTTGCAAATGTGTTTTCCAGGGGAGAGGAGGAGTGAGGCTGCCTCAGAGGCAGAGAAACTTCCTTGTTCTTGCGCAGGGAGTACTTCGTTGCTGCTGCGCTGGGGTTATTTCACCGTGGTTCCACGATGCTAACTTCGGAGCATCTGTGGTTTGTAGCTGTGGGAGGCGATGGGATGCTTCAGCATCACAACCTGTGCCTGAGTGGGGATGGAGGAACCAGGAGGGGATGCTGGATGTAGGGGGAGAGAGCTGCCTGCCCATTTGTCTGTACCTCTCAGAGGTGCTCTCCAGAAACCCACCATGCTTTCATTTAGCAGGAGCAGTTTGAGATGCTGTTTGCACACCTTGTCACACACGTTGAGGTTTCTGCTTCCAAAAGGGCTCTGCTCCATGTTCCTACCCCATTTCCCTCTTGCCTTTCTCTAGATCCCAGCCTCTGCCAGGGCCAGGCTTTGCAAACTTGCGTTGCAGAACATAGTGGTGGGGAGGGGAAAAGACCAGGTAGGAGGAGGATTAGGATTTCTTAGCGAAATAGCAGAAAACAGCATTAATTATAAGCAAAGTGCCTTGGAAGGCAGCAGAACTTGGGTGGCAAAATCCAAGAGCTGCGGTGGAGTGGTGTCAGCCTGTGGGGTAGAAAGGGATGGAAGCCACTGCAAAATGAGAATCTGTCTTCCTCCTCTCCCCTGTGCATTTCTCCACCCCCAAATTTGCTGCCCCATGGATGGAACAATTTTTAACATCAGTTTGTGCCCCTGGTGCTCTGGCGAAGAAAGTGGTGTTGCAGAGTGACCTGATGCCTGAGCAGAGAAGCAGCTTTGCCTAGTTGTGTGCTGTGGCTGTGGGAATTGGAGAGGGGTTGTGAAGGTCTCTGGGGATCCCTCTCTAACTGGGGGGATGTTCCCCCCTCTTCCCTTGCTTCTCTTTTATTACTTTCCCTTGGAGTAATCTGCTTAAAGATGGGAAAAACAGCCTAATGTGGAGCCTCGTCAGCTGTGTCCCTGATGCGGGGCACCCACATCACCCAAAGAAGCTGTGTTGATGGGACCACTTTTCTCCCCTTATCTTCTGTCTCCGCAAAGGGGGTCCTGTTGATGCACGAAGCTGCTGCACATCCCTCTGTCAGCACTAGTGACGCTGCGTTAGGGTTAGCTCTGGTCCCACCAGGCAAACCTCCTTTTCTGCAGCAATGGCAGAGGGGTGAGGACCAGGATTTGGTGCTCTTTGCTTTTCCTTGCAAGAAGCCTTTAGGTACAGGCAAATTTGATCTCCTTTGCTTAGGGGCAAAGGAGGAGCAGGCAGGTTTTCTCTCTGGGGCTGGGACTGGGACTGTTGCCTGGGTGAGCAGGGATACAAGTGGCTTTTTTCCCCCTCCGTTCTTTGTACCTCCAGCAAGTTATTTATGGAAGGGAAGAAAATATTCTCACAAGTCTAATAACTTTAGTGCTTAAAAAGGATTAGGTCCTAATAACTTCTGTGATAAGATGGAGGCTCGGTGTAATCTGTTACTAAGTGCAAATCTAAAAGCCATTTAAATAGATACAGTAAAGAGCTATCGAGAGACTAGTGCATGGTAAACAACAAGGAAATACCTTTTTAATGATTTAAGGGGCACACTGGGCAGTGGAACATGAGGTGCATTATAAGCAAGGCAGGATCATTTCATTTATGTATTGAGAAAACATTTACAGATACTTAGCAGATGTTACAAGGAGGTGGAGAGTGTGTTTCACACAGATGTAAGAACATCTGTAGAAGACAGTATAGAGCTATATAGCTGTAGATTATAAGTGGTAATTGAGTGTCTGGACAGACAGTTGATGTTTTAATGAAGCATTTGTTAAAGCTTCATGGTAGTGTTACTAGAAATAGAATAAACACCACAGCCATCAACTCTTTAGGCTGGGGCTGCTTTTCCCCCACCCTTGGCTTGTGCTGAGCATGCTTTTGGCCCATGAAATGCATGTGTGTATTTTGAGTCATTGTTTGGGGATGCATCAACGAGGGGGTGTGACATTACTTGTTGAAGGGCAAGACACGGTAGAGAAGATGCTGTTGTGTTTCTTCAAGGACTTTTTGCTGGCTAAAGAAGTCATCTTGGTGTGGAGTAAGGGAAGGTATGGAGAGTGGCCAAGCAGGTTTTCAAGGGTTGTGATGGTGCTTGAAGGAGGTGCTGGTCCCTTCCTGTGTCCAAGTGACAAAGTAAAGGAGTTGTGGAAAGCTCCAAAACCTGGGACAAGGAGCCAAAACCTGAATCAGAGGAGAACAAGTCATGTTTCTGAAGGTGCAAAGAAGCAATCAATGTGGTGACCCCAAAGAGACAATCAATGTGGTGACCACAGGGCCCACATTTTAGATGACCTGGAGGCTATGGAGGTGTCAGAGGTATTTTCTTACTACGAATAGTAACACATACAGAGTATATCAGCTGGTGCTACAGCATCCTCCATGCTGATGCTGTTGTTAACAGTGATGCTGTTTGCAAATACAGAGTCTGTTCTGTCATTGTAATCTGCTGGTTCCCAGGAGCAGGTTTGTTTTAGGACTAGAGAAGCCAAAGGTACTTTGTCAGTGTTTAAAAGTCATCATTTGAAACTGTTGATCTTTGCATGGCAACCTTCTCTGATGAAGCCAAACCCATCCTATGGGTTTTTTGCTATATTTATTGTCTGTGTCTCAGGTATGACTCCTACAGCAATGAAACATATTTGGGTTGCAAAACAGGGGCTGCAGAAACAGGAACAAAAGCTCTCACTGACATTTAAAAGAACTCCTGAACAAGTTTATTTTGAGGTTGGCCTTTTGCAAGACATAACCAGAGCGTTCTGCTTTGGAAAATGTGGTCACAGTGACTCCATTTTCATACATGAGAAACGGTTGCTCTAAAATTAGATAGAAATAGAAAGAAAGGAAGGAAAAAAACCCCCATCAGTTCTCGAGAGCTGACCGAGAGATTGGGTCTGAGTAGGTGTGAGGCTTACAAAAAGGTATGTGCCGAATCCCTGCTATTTTTACTCTCACTCATGATTCTTGCTTTCATGATTAATACTCTTCACACCACTGGGGTGCTTTGTGCAAGGGAGTCCTGTTTGCTTGGGTAAAGTCCTGAGACCCAGTTTGAATAGTATTGGAAAGCTTTGTGTTCATTTGCTTGGCAAGGAAGATGAAGTCCCTCTGCTAAGATCCAGGAGGTGACATTATCCTTGCTCCTGCAGTGTAGGTGATGAGACAACATGACCATGGATCCTTAAACTGTAAGGAGCTCTAAGTCACTTCGTTGGAAAGCAGTAGCTTTCCTGGATGCACTAAACATCCCTTTAAAGAAAGGTCAAGACAAAATAGCATTTAACTGTTTCTTGGAAGGTGTTTTGAGCAAAGTCCAGGGTGGTAGCTCAGTGCAGGTGTAAGACTGGACTCCACAATGCACCTTTGTATGGGTGATGGTGGAGCATTAAATCTGGATGTCCTGGCGCAGCTCACCTTGTTCACCATGGCATCTCTTAGAAGCCACTTGTGGAATAAAAGGGAATCCAATTTGTCTTTCCTTAGAGAAGTGGGATGGAATTAGCCCAGTAAATGTGACTTGATGGACTCTTTAGTTACAGTCTCTTGTGGAATATGGTTCTGGATAGACCTTGACAGGGGTCTGCTGGCTGCCCTCACATGCACTTGAGTCCTCCTCATCCTGCTGCTGTACCAAGGGGTAGCAGGAGGTGGCTGCAAGGGCTGCATCTTTTTCTTTGGCAGAACCTACCGGTGAATGAAGCTGCTTCTGGATGTAAAGTGCTGAAAGGGATGTGAGCGCATGTAGGACTGAGCCCAAATGCTGATCTGCTGTGCTGTTCAAATGAACCAAATGGTGCCAAGACCTAAAATGTCGTTCTTCTTAAAAAATGTTGGAATCACAGGTAGATGTTTCCTGGATTCTGGTTTGCATCTCCCATTATTTTTTGGAGAATGGCTCTGACTGCTGCAGAACTCTTTGCCCTGGGCAATGGGAGTTTTGGCTGATGAGGGAGTTGTGAATTGGGCCCGAAATGAAGTCCATGAAAACAGTGGTTTGTATTTCCTGCTGGGTGACTTCTATTGCTCATCTCATAGGTCCCATTCAGGGGGTCTGGCTGGTGTTTTGAGATGAGATACTTCAGGATGATAAGAAGCTGTGTTCAAGTTACCCATCTAAAAGGCTTCCTCATTTCAGCTCCATTTCAAACAGAGGCAAGAGAAGGGCTCTGTGGATGGTTGATGCTGCTGCTGTGCTTCTTCCCTGCGGTTCTTTTGCCTGTTGTAGAGGGTATAGGGGCTGTTGATTAGGTCTTCTTCATGGTCCTGATTCAGCTGAGAGCTTTAGAAGATGCCTGATCTTCAATATGCTGTATTCCCAAAGTTGTCTGTGTGTGTTGAGTCCTTAGCATGGGTAGAGGTACTAGTTGCAGGGCTACATCATGGGAATCGTCTGTTGAATCATGGAGGTGGTGACAGACACCTAGTAGCAGATAGAAACGAGATTGTTTAATACACGGCGATCTCCCTTTCCCTGGCCTGGCACCTGATGTTGACATTTGTGTCCATGGAAAGAGTACGTAAAATGTCAGTGCTGTGACAGGAGGGGATTTTAGAGCTGCTTGACATGAGCATCAGGAATGCAACACAGGGCAGGAGAGAGGCACCCACTCACCTTGCCTGGCTGTTTGTGACAGCAGTACAGGGTGGTTTGGGGCTGGACCTCGCTGTTGACAAGCTAAGAATGGGATGCACACCTAAGTCTGTGTAGCTGTCTGTCATCTGTGTATATATATATTTGCTTAACATTGCAGGGCTTTCTGCTGTAAGCAAGTCAGTTTCTCTAATCAGGTTTATTTGACTTTTGTTATCTTAGCTTACTGCTCTTTATCACTGCGTGTATCCTGGACCCCGGGTGTTCCAGGTAGGGAGGATGAGTAAATTGCTTTGTGAAACAGGCTTGTGTCTGTTGGCATGAAGTATAAGTTACTCAGCACTGGTGCAAGGGAGGAGGAGAACAAGGACCTGCTGAGTTACGGAGGACTGTCACCACTTCACACAACCCCTTCTCCACCACGTGTCCTTAGAGGAGTTTGGTTCTTGTCCTTCCCCTTTGGGTTAGACAGTCCAGACTGTCCCTGATGTGATGTTTTCCTAGTTTCCCAGTTTTGCATGCTTCCTCTCCAGGCTTAGTAATTTATGTTCTGTGCCACTGCACCAATGATGTTGATGCTTGACTTCAAGAGCAGAAGGTTCAGCCCTACTGGAGCAGAAGGCTGGAAGGGATCTCCATGGCTTACACTGACCATCTCTTATCCCAGGGCAGGATTAACTGTACCAAGATCTGTTTCTGGACCGATCACCATCCTAACCCCTCCAAAAGCAAGGCTGTATGTCCTTCCTGCAGTTTATCCTGCCATATTCATTATTAGCTATTTCTTCATATGCCCAAATCAAATGTCCCCTCCTGCAGTTTAAACCCAACCCTTCCTGTTCGATTCATCAGGAATACAGAAAACACTATACTCTTTCTATTCAGCTGGTTTTTATATATTTGGATATTGTGAACATTCCTAGCTCTTCAGATAAGATGGGATTTGCTTCTTCCACCCTAGACTACATCTGAACCAACACAGTGGTGGGGTGTGCAGTATGAAAGAGAAATTGTCACTTGATACAAGTGAAAAAGTTTGACGAAGGAAAGCTCTCAAATAAATAATGATAAAAAAGAAGGGCAGGAATTTGGAAGAAGGGGTCCTTCAAAGGTTTCCAACTGGTGCTGAGAAGAGAGGCAGGCTCTTTTTCTACGAGGTGAAAGCTGTTCCTTGATGTGTTCAACGGCCCTTCCAAATGAGCCTCCATTTGCATTGTGTGGATGCTCAGGGAATGTAAATACTGTGGCGGGCTGTCACTTGCAGTGCATCCTAGATGTAGTCCCACAGAGCTGAGTCCACCTTCACCCTGCTGCACATACAGGGCCGGTGCTGTATGGCATCTGAGCATCTCTCTTCTTTAGCTTGTTTGCTAGAAAATTTGGGTGTCTAAAGTCTTAACAAGCACAGGCACCCTCTGAGGGTTGTTCATAAAAATCACAGAGTGGTTTGAGTTGGAGGGGACCTTAAAGCTCATCCAGTTCCAGCCTCCTTCCATGGGCAGGGACACCTTCCACTAGAGCAGCTTGCTCCAAGCCCTGTCCAACCTGGCCTTGAACACTGCCAGGGATGGGGCAGTCACAGCTTTCTTGGGCAGAAGTTAATCTCACCCAAGTGAGAAGTTAATCTCACCCATGTTTTGGGTGTCTGACTTGGAATCCATAAATTGTCCTTTGGAGATGCTTTCTCTTGGTTAGCTGCAAATGACTGACCAGGTGAAGCACATCCCACCTGAGATGGGTAGGATGGGTGGGCTTTGTTTCTTATAGTGCTGTTTAATGGGGATTTCCTGTGCTGGAAAACCTCAAGGTGAAGTGAACCATGAAGCCAAGATGTGGTCCAGTATCACCTGTGTCTTACTTAGGCTTTTGCTCCATCTGCTCAGGCCCAGGTGCCTCCTTTTAAGCAATCTAAAGCCATTTGACGAGGTGGGCAACATTAGTGAGGACATTAAATAGGAAAATAGGATGCAAAAGGAGAAACTGGAGTGATCATCTTGGTTCTGGAATTGTGTTGAGGTTGGGCAGGCCTCAGCACAGTCTTGTGCTGCTTCCCAAGAGTGTCAGCACCAATTGCTTCAGTTTCCTGACTGCTCAGGCATGTGGATCTTCTCACTTTTCCAAAATGGTTTCCTTAATCCCTTTGCAGTGGCTTTTCTACTCCTGCAGAAGGCTTGAAGATAGTGAAGGCTACATGAAATTGCTTGTGGTAACACCCAGCTTTAAGGTGACTGCTTGAAATCAGAAGGTGAATTCACCAGGAAAGTGTCCTGGGGCCACACCAAGTTCAGCTTCCTTCCAACTTGGAAGTACATAGAGTCAAGTGTTGGGAATTCAGTGAGCCCATGGGCCCACCCTTCCTCTGTCATCATCCCTGGTAGGAGCTCTTCACCAAGGACCTAGAGCCATACGGTACAACTGTAGCTTTGCTGTACTCATCAAGTGACTCCATTCCGAGAGGTGGGACCATCAGAAGTAAGTGAACATTACTGGATTTTGGAGGCAGGGCCTGGGTTGTTGGGAAAGCAGTGGGATTTCTGCTCTCCACCATTCAGGACTCAGCGCTACATCAGCACAACTGATCCAGGCAGGAGGCTTCAAGGATGCAGGTTTTTTTTTACATCTTCTGTTCCACTAGCCTGACTGTTTTGTCAGTCCCAATTAACCAAGCATATGTTAGAGGGAGGAAGTATGTTTTTCAGGAATAAGTCTTAAGGGAGAGCTTTAGAGTGCTGGATTCGTGTGTGTGGGGTAAGGGACCTTCCTTTACAGGGCTTACTCCGAAGGAGGGGAAACCAAGACAGGAGATGAGGAATGTAAAATGGAAGCCAGCACCAGCACTTCTACAAAGCCAGCATTGGTACAGATGACAAGGCAGCGTGTTTGAGATAATGGTGTGGCTGAGAGTGACAGCTGTGGGAAGAAGGAAATAAAAGAGATTCCTTTTTTTATATTGTCTGTCTTTTTCTGCCTGTGAATTAAGAGTCTGGGTCTGAATTTAAATACCAGGGGAATGGGAGCTGCTTGGGGGAAGAATCGGATCAGTTTGAAACACCACTGTGCAGAAACAATGAACAAGGGATATGAAACCAGGGAATTTCCCCCCTCCCTGCTCTTTCAAATGCATGTCATAATATTTCCCTTTGTGTTCCTGCCTAGTGCAGTGTCACCTTGAGCCTCTTCTGCTGTTATTTCCCATCCCCTGCTTTACAGGCTGGCAATGTGGCTTGCGGTCCTTAAGCTGGTTTCTTCAGACTGGCAGAGAAATCGGAGTACATCGATGTGTGCTGCTTGTTTAATGTTGATGATTGCAGGCCAGTCAGCGTGCTACTGTTAACAGTATGGCTGGGGACTCTGTTTGAAGTGTTAATTAGCAGCAATTAATAAGAAGTGAAAAATTAATACCCTATGTCAGCTTTCTTTGCTAGTTAGTTATATCAACACCAAGGCTCAGAGCTAGCTTGAAGCTTTTGTTTGTATAAGAGTTTGGTCTTGTCACGTTGTATTTGGAAGATACTTAAATGCTGTCTTATAATAAATGGTAACCTAGTTATTCCCAAAATAAGAAGATAAGCTTTAGCCTCTGACACATCCAGGTTTCTTGGGATGTGGATGCTCTCAGCATGACATTTCATAACCAGCTCCCACAAACAAGATGTTGATGACTTTGCTGAATTTGGATGAGACATTCTGCACTGCCCCCTTTTTATTGAATTGAGCTCAACTGAACAAGCCCAGCCCCAGATGTAGCCACTGAGGATGGATCCCAGCCACGTTGCAGACACCTTAAGCAGGTTTCTGCAGGTTTTCCCTTCCATTTTCCATTTCTGGTGGGAAATTCCCTGGTGCAGGGGAATGGGCCTTTCTCATGGGTCTGGTGTCAGATTTGGAGCTTGACTGCAAATGCTGTCATCATCTGATAAGACACCTTCAGTTTTTTATCAGCTTATAACTTTGTCTTATCAGCCTCATAGGAGCATCACAAGATTTAAGTACACTACCAGGAGGCTTATCTTCTTGGTATTTATATTGTTACCCCTGAGTTCTGTTTAAGATGATTGATTTGTTGTGTTTAAATTGATCTCTCTGTTTGTCATTTTCTAATAGACCCAGATTGCCTTCCATCATTGTCTAGTCCTAGACAAAAATGGTAACAGCGGAATCCATCCAAGATTTAGCTTCAACTGACACCTCCCTTCCTCTCACGTTTAACAAGCTTGATGTAAAATCCTGGTACTTAACCAATTTGTTATTAATGATATTTACAGAAATATTCCCCACCAAAGGGGAAGTGCTTTTTGATTTTCAGTAGACTGATTGCTTCTAGTTTCATAATTGAAATTTAATATACACCGGGGATGAGTGGTCATAGAATCACAGAATGGTTTGGGTTGGAAGGGACCTTAAAGCTCATCCAGTCCCAGCCCCTCTGCGATGGGTAGGGAACACCTTCCACTAGACCAGGTTGTTCCAAGCCCTGTCCAAACTGGCCTTGTGATATGTATGTTCTGAGGTTAACTACACTTGAAATACTCATAGTATATAATACAATTAATTCATTAGCGAGGCTGATGTCAAGAAGGAATAAATATGAAAAGCTGTAGTGGCTATAGCAGTGGAGAAGTGATTGTTAGTATTTATGGAGTGCTCAAAAGATACTATGGACTCCGCAGAGAGAATTGGTTTATGGTCTTCTTGTTTAGAAGTGTTTTTTTCCTTTCATTATCAGGTGCCTTTAGAGTGGGGAACGCACACTGTTGATGGGTCTGACTTTGCCTAAACAACCTTCGGTTGGGGCTTGTGTCATCTGCCTTGGTTTCACTACCAGTGAAACACCCGTGATTTTAGCATGGTTTAATTGCAGCCACCTCAGTGCTGTTGTGATCACTCCAGCAAGACTGCCCCACCGTGGTTCAGTTAATGGATATCACACCTGCACTGGACATGCTCCTCTTTGTTTTCAGTTCATCTTAAAACTGCTCACACACATGCATTTCTTCCTTGCAGTTTTCATTGGAACAGCCTTAAAAACTGGGGATGAAGACTCTACGACAGAACACTCTCCCTCTTTCTGTTTTATAACCACCATATCTGGTCTTTCTGAATATGTCTTCTGGGTAGTAAAAGTTGAAAAAATCCCATAATATTTTTACAATCTTACTACCTCCTGCTTTGCCTGGCCTCTGGCAGTAAACTTTGTTCCTGCTTTTAGTCATGCTTCTTGCAGAGCATTTGGCGTTGGTGCTGCCAGCATAGTCCTCTCTCTCATGCCGATCTTGGGGGCATCCACTAATAAGCAAGACCAGTCTTGCACATCATATATTCTGGACACACACTTTCCCTACTATCTGTCTTTGCTTTAGCGTATCTTGTGTGAATAGCTGGTTCCCTCTGTGCCCATAATCCAAGCTCTTGGTTTCTCTTTTTCAGTCCTCCTTTGACACCTTGTAATTCATCACCATCTCAGAGTTTTACAAAAAGCTCACTTTGGAGTTCTTTTTAATCTACTCCTGAAGGTGTACCTCTGGATATTGCTTGTCTGGTGGCTTTCTATAGCTAGAAATATAGTGCTCGTTTAGTCTGGTGTCTGACTCAAGATCTAGTCAGTCTGTATTTCCTTTCTCATATCACTTTTCATCTCTGCATGGTTTTATTCCACTTTGTATTTACTGTGACCATTCCTTCTAGAAGAATCTCCTCTGCCAACATAACCCAGTCTACACCTGAGTTAATATTTGCTACTGTACATGGCACTAACTGCTGCAGTTACCTTAGGTCAGTCTTCATTCAAAAACCGGTTGTAGCCAGCACTGTTTCATTAGGGTGTCTGCATTTTGCATGCTGAACTTCATTTTCTAGTTATTTCATGCTCTCCCAGTTATTTTCCCTTCAGTGCTTCCTCTGTTTCATATTCAGAATTTCCCCCTTTGGAAGCTTGAATCTTTATGGAGTGAGATCTATTCCACACTATATGTGCTGGCTAACACATACAGTATTAGCTAGCAAAAAGCTGGAAGGCAAGGGCTGGACTTGCTGCAGGATGGTTGAATTGGCCTTTTCTTTTTTTTCTGGCATTGGATTGTGCCACCTTATGGGTTGATCCTTCGCCTTCTGTTGGTGGTAGAAGGATCTGGGCTGAACTTTGAGATGTGAATCCTGTGGATGCTGTTTCTTACCTCAGTATTGTCTCTCTTGTTATTATTGTTGTTGCTGATATGATATTATTGCCACTAAGGCCCTTTGTTGTGTCTCCTTATCCAACTGTAGCTTCACCACAGAAGAGAGATCAGGATTGGAGGTTTACAATCAACATGGAATAACTTGAAAACTATTAGGAAAGGATGAGGGAATGGGTTGATGTGGGTAGAACAAATCGCTCATTGTTTTTCTCTCTTTCTTCTAGCTTGTCCTCTAGGCACTCCTACTGCAGGATGAATTAGGAAGGCAAAGCCTCTTCCTCTAAACCATGGAGACAAGGGCATCTTTCATTGCCACCATGCGAGAGACCCAGCATCTCTCCTCAGAGAAGGGTCAGAGCCCGGCCAATGGCAACGGGGAGCAATTTGATTCAGGTGAGCTCTCATGCACCCCCATAGGCTGTCTTCACTGTTACAGCCCTCCAACTGATGGCTGGTAGAGGTGGGGACATGTTACCATGGGAACATTGGGAATGGTTGTACAGCTTGAAGGCCCTTTGCGAATCTTATGGGTTGGATAGTGTTCCATGATTGATGGATTAGGAAATCTGAGCTTTTCTTCTTCTGGATATTTTCTACAATACATAGCAACTATTCAGAATTTAAACAAAAAACAATGGAAAACCTCTCCCAGGACATCATACCATGTTCTTCCAGTTTCCCCACCCTTTTTTATTCTAATGAAGTTTTGTGGTTAGAGAGGAGAGATGAACATTCAGGAATTACAGCATTTCTCCTTTGTTTTGACCTTCACCCGCATCTCCTTCACAACTTTTCTGAGGGCTTCAAGTGAGAGTGCTTCACAAACATTAAACTAGCCAGTGGAGAGCTGGTTCCATGTTGTCCTTGTGCTGATGGGTATGATTGGATGCTCTGTAATGCTCTAGGATGGGCACCTTAAGGTGTGCATTCATTGTGCTAGATTTGGGCATCACTGTGGTAGATACAGAGAAATAAGTGCTAGCTTCTGGTGACTTCTGCTGGAATTAGGTGCTTTAATTTCCCGTATCTAGCTCTAACAGGAGGAGACTCTATTGTATGGTGAAGTTGCACATTATGGCTAGGCCCAGCCTACTTTCTGATGACAAAATGAGAAACCTCTCTTTATCCCGTCTCTTCTCTGGCATTACCTCTGCTGCCCATCATGGCCTGGGCTGAATCAGTCAGCTCAGTAACCCAGCAGAAAGGTAATGCAGAAAAAAGACAGATGAATCATTTTCTGCCAGCTTTGTGAGTTGAACTGGCTGGTGGAAGAACACATGCTGGTGGGAATGGGATTTCTCCCAGTGGTAGTGAACTGCTTAATGTGGCTCAGCTACAACTTGCAACTTCATTCTTGCTGTCTGTTTGCATGGAAGAGCTAAACTGATGGATTTGTGGAGAACAACACTGAGCTGTCAGTCAGTTAATGTGTACAAGAGCTTTCATCTTTGCATTGTGGTACATGCATTGGTGATCAGGTACCTGAATGCTTTTGTTTGCATTTCTGTAAGAGCTGTTCTTAGCAAAAAGATCCTGAGGTATAAATGGCCGATGAAGGTCTGTGCTTCTAAAGGGCTACCTGAAGTCTACTTCCATGGAAATAGATGCTCTCAGCAGTGATGAGTCTCAGAAAGTCTTGAATGTATGTATGTGCTATAACTAAGATGGCTAAGTCATCTGCCACAAATAGGTTCTTCTTCAGTGAAGCCTTGGAAAAGTCCATGTTAGTTTAGCCACAGATTTTAGCTCTTTTATTGCCTTTATTTCCCATAGCCAAAGCATCCCAGGAGGCTGTTAACAGCTGGAACAGTTGCATTTTTATAGTGTCCATGCATGAGCACTCTAAAGCCATTGAGAGGCTCACAGATTATGACTTGATTTTATTTGCCATCCTGGGCTTCCTTATACATCACCATATTGTAGGCTGGCCAGCCTTGTCTCTTTCATTAGGGAAGAGCAGTGGGCCTGAGTATCAATAATTGGAAAGGATATGTAAAATAGGCCCAATGCCACATTTATCATCTCAGGGGGTGCTCTGTGAAGTGTTGGCATCTGGGATTTTGCAGCTCTTCAGCATAGCCAGGACATTGTTCTGGGAGCACGTGGCTTGAGGCATGACAAAGAGATCAGCTTTGGGATAACTGCTTCTCAAGCGGGCACAATCTTCCTTGTCATGCATTAAGAGATGGTGCATTTCTCTGTCTACGTTTTAATTTAGGGGGTCCCCAGGCAGTTGAGGGAGGTTGGGAAGAGGTGTCCTCTGCTCCTCAGCAGTGGGGATCTGATGGATAAGGTTATTTGTGCACAGTCCCATTATGTGCATGGATGGGGTTGGGTTCCTTGGGCTGATCTCATCCCTGGACCACACTGTCTCTGCTCTGGATGTTCTGGAAGGGAACAAAGTCCATTAAAAAGGTATTTTGGAAACGTCCAATCCCTTCAAAATCCTTTGTGATAAAACGAAGCAAAATAAAAGGCTGGAGCTGTGATAAATGAGTACTCTGGCATTATTTTTACAGGCCTTGTAAAAGTAATTTCCTGATAAAGTCTGCAGATAAAACACAGTGGAGGAGTCAGGCCTGTGATGTGTCAGAGAGAAATATGCTGACAGGGAGGGAAGGCTGCAGCTCTGACGCTGCCTCCCCCATACCAGGGTCTTGAAGCCTGTCTGTTTGGGTTTAGAAAGGAGAGATCTGGGTGATATTTTGTTTAACAGATGCTGTTGTGAGGTTTCCAGCACTGCATGTGAATGAACCTTCCAGTGGGGCTGTGGGAACAGTGGAGGCAGTGAGTCTCTCTGTGTTGGCACGTGGCAGAGTAAGGTCATGGGTAATAAGATTATGAGGTACAGGAGGGCTTGTTGCATCCATAACTAGCATCTGCAATGCTAATATAATTAAAGTGCTGTTGCCAAATTCTGGAGAATAATTTGCCACCCTGGAGACATTGCTGCCTATAAGGGATGGAGGTTTTATACTGAGCTGCCTAAAAATCTCAGCTTCCACTAGCTGTGTGGAATGATTCCTTCCCATAAGAGTACCAGGGAAGGCTGGAGAAAAGGAGATATGTGCCTGGATTCACCAAGCAGGTGAGAGAAAAAAGCAGGCATAAAATCTGAGAACATATAGAGAGCCTCATGGGTAGAGGGAAGTATGTCATGATCTAAAATGGAAGTATCTGAGTAGACAAGAGGAGAGCCGATGGCTGACCTGGAAATGTCCTGACCATATCAGATGTCCTGGGGTGAAGGAAGTCCTTGAGGTTGTTGAGCAGCCCACCCCAACACCACAACCCCAGATGGAAGCAAAAGCAGGAAGCAAGGAGGCAGAGGGGATACACTTTTAGCTTTTCGTGTCAGATACTCCTGCCTTTTAGTGGGATGGGGATTGTTTGTGATCAGGGTAAAAAGCTGCTTAAGCATTGGAGTAATTTGAACCTGGGATGGGTAACCGTATCTGCCCATCTGCTCACAGACTATTCTAGAATCTCAGCCAGGGAAATCTCTGGATCTGGCTCTTCTCTAATACATTAACTCCACAGAGTTGCAGACATTAAGGCTGAAGATTTCCCTGATCATCTGAGTTGCATGAGGGAAACAGCAGTTTTTGCACCAAGCTTCTACCTTATGGTTAAGCTGTCATCTTTCAGTAAGAAATGAACCAACTTCTGATTTTGGGTCAGATATCTCAAGTAGAGGCAGCTTCTATGCCTGGCTGCTTTTTACACTGGTTGCAAAAGAAAGTCCATTCCTTATTCAACATTCAATTTGACTATTTTCAGGTTCCAGTCATGGGGTTGGGTTATTTCTTGTCTTGCTGAGCTGAAAAGTCCACTGGTAGTCACTTTATCATGGGAACAAATGTTGATTTGCAGCTTCGTATTGAAGCAGGTTATTTGAGTGTAAGACAGGGAATCCTGATGCAGCAGGATGCAAAGTGTTTGACAGGACAGACAGCTCAGTGCTCCTCTTTGAACTCCCAGATAGATCTTCACCCTCCACCACCCCTGCCTCAAAACCCCTCTTCTGATCTACTTCCCCCCCACCTCCTATGTATGTCTGGCTCCATAGGCAGCAAATAATGAGAGATTCCCAATGCACACCCTAATTTTCTGGTCCTGAAAACTGGAGACCTGTAGCAATAATTGCAATAAATTAACCCTGCTGTTTTCTTCATAAAACCATCTGGGGAGGTTTCTTAATTCAGTTTGTCATGAGTCACTTTAATTCCATCATGACCACACTGATGAATGTTTGGGCAGGTAAGGGTCTCACAGAGTTTGCCTGATAAATGCTTATTGCAAAGAGCTCATTGCTCGACTGTAAATATTTGTGCTCTGGGAATGGAACTGGGTTTGCAAGATTGCCTGGGAACAAGCTGAAAACAATCAGATTTGGCTGATTTTCTGTAAGTGAGAGAAGAATTATTTTTAATTATTGCTGTGTGTGTTTCAGCAATGGTTGGAGGCCTCAGCTCTGCTCTACTCAGGAGAGAAAAGAAAGGGGAGTAATGTCAGGTCCTTCACCGTGGGGGAGGATTGAGTGGGGCAGTGGTGTAGATAGGGGAGGCATGATGCAAAGCCTTGAATCTGAAGTGGGGCAAGAACAAGCACAGGAACCAAGAAGAGAATAGGTCTGGTGAGAGGTTGTGAGGGATTTTGGTGGTCTTTAGGAAGAGAGAGACGTGGGAACCTCAGCTGAGTGGGTGGAAGGATGCTGAGGAAGGAAAGGAAGGGGTGTCAGGACTGCAAATGGGGCTCCCTAGCCCCAAGGGTTGGGGTGTTTGCTCTACACATTGCTCAGCCAATGTAATCAACTTCTAATATTATCACTAGGACACTGCTGTAATTAACAGTGCTGCGTGACCACTTTTGGGACATCAGTAGGGCCATTGCACCCTTGTGATAGTGGACAGACAGAAGAGTCATCAAGTATGAAATGAAAGAGCACAAGTGCTTTTTCAGTGTGATGTGTTTGTTCCCCCATTGCCATGAAAGCAGAGGAATTTCTGGTCTCAAAGTGTTGGCTGCTAAAATCCCTAAATCTGCTGAAAGCATAGCAAGAGCTGGTCAAAACAGTTAATCACAGCTCTTTAAAACAAGCTTTCTCTTTTCGATTGTGTTGATGTTTATACTGGTTGCTATTCTCACCCTGAACCCTTTGCCACAACTTTTCCCTTCTTTGGCTGTGTTTTAGGCTGCTTTTCTTTCTTTGCTTTTCAACAGATGAGGGTTCCAGCACTGAGGACACAGACTTCAACTGGGATGAGTTCCTGGAGGAAACGGGAGCCAGCGCTGCTCCCCACACCTCCTTCAAACACGTATGTGCTTTGTCTGAGCCTCATGGGTGTTGTGAGCATTCCCTTGTGTGGATTTCGTGTGGGTCCTGGAGAACTGAAGTGTGGTCTGGGGAGAAATCATCCCTCTGTGCATGTGACAGCTTGCATGGGATTGGCCTCCCAGCTGGTGTTAGGGAAACTTAGTGTATTTGTGATCACAGCTCAGAGCATTGTGTCTATGCTATTTCCTTGTCCTCTGCCTTTCATTCAGATTTTCATTTTTTGAGGGCTTTTATTGCTTTCCTTTTGTTTATATGCACTCACTTTTCTCTCGTCATCTATTTCCCCTTCTTATTTCTTCCTTGTTCATCCCAACCTGTAGAGATTCATCTCACAGGAGTGTCTAACTTCTCCAAAGCTGTCCTCTTAATACACAATTTGGTGGCTAGCTGGGTCACTCAGCACTAGTGTCCAGCATGCTCCATAGGAAACCATCCTAGGAAATCATAGGAAGCCTCCTGCCTGGAGACGCTGTCTCAGAAGCATGAGAACCAAGTACATGTGTAGGTGATGCTTTTCTTGGGTGAACGTATGTCATATAGACAGCTGTGGTAGTTACAGCACAGTCTATGGCTCTGGTCCATGTTAGTGCAACTAGCGTTCAAAGTCTGAAATCTTCATTGATGAAGACTATCATAGCACACTTTGAAGAAAGTATTCTGTCTCCCAGCAGTGCCTGTCACAGTCAAGGATGTTGTTTGGAACCATCTTCACCCAACACCAGTTGCTTAATCTCTTCTATTAATCTCCATGTGATGTCACATGAGGCCATGGGACAGCAATGAAGCTGATGTATGAGCTCTTCATCACAGTCAGAGGTGTGCAGGTTAGATTTTTGCAGGACATCTTTGTCATTCAGCTGCAAGACTGTGCTGACCTACTTGGAAGTTGTGATGCCTTCAACTGAGTTAAGCCATGACAAGTCATGATTCTCTGTCCTCAGCTGCAATTCCCATGAGGATAATGCTGCTCATCCTCCTACCAGACCCATCAGAGGCAGGTAGCAGCCTGCTCTGTCAGTCATGCTGGCTCTTCTCCCAGCTTCACTTGGCTGGTCTGCGAGCTCTGGAGGACGTGGACATCTTCAGCAGAAAGAGAGTGGTTTTAGTTGTGATGCTCTGGATTGCCTTACACTGAGCCTGTTTGCTGGTGTAGATACCCTTTGGGAACAACGTGGCTGTGCTTCAGTGAGAGGGAAACTTCCTGAAGAACCTGTTGCTACTGAAAGAGGAGTCTTTATCTGAATGGCTTCTGTCATGCCATTAAACCAGCTTTGTCTCCAGGTGATTTCTTGGCTTGTTTTGAAGGGGCGAGGAGCTGCAGTGAT
This sequence comes from Neopsephotus bourkii, assembly GCF_033783945.1. Taxonomy (NCBI): domain Eukaryota; kingdom Metazoa; phylum Chordata; class Aves; order Psittaciformes; family Psittacidae; genus Neopsephotus; species Neopsephotus bourkii. The sequence goes on from NW_026901911.1 coordinate 89,968, forward strand.
GAAAATCCTCTCTTCCATCAACATATGAAAAGAACAATACAATCTTCCATTTCCTATTTTGCTTTCATTTTAACAATGATGGATTATTGCAGGATGAAGGACAATAATTCCCTATACTGCAGAATTACAGAGCAATGGTTATTGTAGAGTTTATCCTTGCTCCAGTAGCTGTCTGTAGAGAGCATCTTGTCACAGTTCTGAACCCAAATACCAGAATCAGATGAAAGTTTTATGCTTCATGGAGTCCTTAAGAGTGTGTTTAGGAGTGTGGAGATGCCCACCTCATCCTGATAATCCTTCTGACTGTGGTGTTTCACTGCACCTCAGTCCTGGGAATTCCACTGTGAGACAACTTAGTGTTGGGAATAGTCCTTAGTGACTGTTCTTCACAATTTGAAACATGATCCTTAAAAAAACCATGGCTTGGCCAGGAATCTGCAAGTTGTTAAAGATTGTATTATCTGGCTGGCTGATTCCATTCTTCATGGGATTTCCAGTCACAAGTCCCTTGCCTCCAGGATACCACACTGGTCTTTACTTACAGTGAATGCAAGGAGTAAAACTACACATGAATGTGACTCCTGGATTATTCATGAGGACCCTTAGCATCACAAGAGCTAAAATTGTATCTTATGGCTAAAGCAGCAAATGTCACAGACCTTCTTCAGTCTTTGACGATCTGCAAAGGTCTCTTCCAGCCTCAATTCAACTATACCCTGACTCCAGGCATTGATGCTGATGGTTGATATTACATTTAAGTTTGTGAACAGAACGCATTTAAACCTGGTGTTTTAATGAAAAGTTAATCAGAGATAGGCTTAAACCAGACTATAATCTCTCTGGTTTCAGTAGGACATAAGGACAGGTTCTTACAGGTTTCTTAGTGCCTTAAGCATCCCCTAAGGAGTAACAGGCTACATTTTGGATGGTCTTCTGAAGACAACACTGGCACCTGAACCAGTGGACTGGCATCTACCTCCTCTTTACCAACAACAGCTAGAGACATGCCATTGGCCTTGGAAGATACTTTACCATGTGCCAACAGCAGGCCCTAGTGTTTAACAGTAGTCCCTGCAGTGTCCTAGAAAGATGCGCTGACATCTCCATTGTCTTAAGGCAAGTTACATGTAACGTGTCACTGGTGAGGTAAATGGAAGTGATACCTCTGTCAGATGGCAGGACAGTGACCCCAACCATTTGCTTTTCAGCATTGGGTCATATCTTATATACAAGGTGCTGGGAGAGGAAGATGGTTGAGGCTTGAGCTTATGGGGAGGGATTTAGTGAAAGCACTCTCCTTGGTCTGCCTGGTACAGCATTCAGCCCTTGATGCTTGTCAGACCACAAGAGGTGCTTCAGTGTTGTTATATGACTAATTATTATAGTTGGGCTAAACTCCTAGAGGTGCTTAGCTGCCTTTCTACCTTGCATGTGTCCTGTGATCTGCCTGACAGAGCTGTACAGCGGGAAATGAAACCTCATTTGAGTTATACCGCCTTTCTCCCAGGCATTAGTGAGATTTATGATGGGAAGGTGGCTACCAGTCACACTCCCTCAGGTGTAGTGCAGCTGAGGTTACCACTGCTGGAGAGCCTTTTCGGAGCATGTGGGACATTACATGATGGGGTATATGCCAGTGAAATAGGGATGGTCCTGCCCAGACAGACTGTGAAGGAGGTGGTTGGATTAAGGAGCACAATCAACTCATGTCCTACCTCAAAGCTGCTCTTTAAGAACAGCATAGTCTTGCTTAGCTGGGAAGGGGGCTCTCCCTGCAAAGAAGAAAAGGTAACACCATGCCTTTCTAATTTTGTAAGGTTGAAATCAGCCTTCAAAGCAGTTTCCAACCAGGGATGAAATTAGAAGTGGCCAACAAGAGCAATCCGGACACATATTGGGTGGCTACGATCATTACAACGTGTGGACAACTCTTACTGCTTCGTTACTGTGGCTATGGAGATGACCGCAGGGCAGATTTCTGGTGTGATGTGATGACAGCAGATCTTCACCCTGTTGGCTGGTGTACACAGAATAACAAGGTCCTGATGCCTCCAGATGGTGAGTTCTATGTGTTTTATTAGGGTCATGCTCCAGTGTTGGACTGGTGGTTCATCTCCAGACTTCTAGATGATCTGGAATGGGTACTTCGCATCATCAGTTGGTGTTGGGTGATGAAGACAGGGTCAGGTTCCCAAAGGTCAATGGGTGATTCAGTTTGCCAGTCAGTCTCTAGCAAAAGCATTTTTACCCAGTTGGTTAACAACAGAAGGCGCTTCTGTAAGAAGTTGTCTTAACAAGGAAACACTGTTGAAATGCAAAGCTGTGATTTTCAGTTAGGGGAGAAATTTGCCCTGTTCTTGCAGGGCGACATTCAAAGTGAGAACAGACCAAAATAAGCAAGATCAGTTTGGGTGTAGCCAAAATCAGAGAAGTTGGCTGTGCACTCAAATGTTGTGCCTTGAAAGTTTAGACCCTTCCATTTCCAGATTCTTGCAGCTTTGAACTCCAACAGTAGATACACATGATTAAAGATAGCAAAATTTGGTCATAATAGGTTAGAGCATGTCCTGATTATCAGCTTTTAGGTGCATAAAAGCTGAATGCAAGAGCTGGTATATATTACTAAAAGGCCCATGTGGGACACTTTCTTAGTAACAGAATTTGATTCCCAGTGTGTAGGAAAAATATTGTGTTTTTTGCTATGTACAGCAGCAGAACAACAGTGTATCCTTACCACTACGTAGCTCCAAGCAGAGGGCTACTTGTCACTCTTAGTCATGCATTTTCCCCCCTATGTCCCATTTATTCTGGATCAAGGGAAAAAGAGATGGATATTTAGCCTCTTACTTATGCATGCTTTTAAAAAAGTCTCATTTATGGGTTCTGCTGTTGAAGTTATTCTTTTGCTTTCTATTCTATGTGATCATTGAAAAAAGCGTTGAAAAAGTCTCATTTATGGGTTCTGCTGCTGAAGTTATTCTTTTACTTTCTATTTTATGTGATCACTGAAAAAAGCATATGTGCCAGTTGTGGGCCATGTGTGATTTCTGCTGGTGCAGGGCTTGCCTGTCTTCCCACTGAGCGTGCTGTAGACATGGTCTGTGAATCAGAGCTGATGTTCCTGCTTTGTGCCTGGTGAACTCTGAGCTAAACTCTGAGCTTTTTGTTCTGGTCTGTGTGTTTTGAATAAACAGAGGATTGATTGCTTAAAAATAGAGAAATCTTGAAGACAAATAATGAGTGAGAAATCTGTTGGCTTATCACTAGTAAATCAAGCTGACGTGAGAGGGGTTAGGTATTTTCTTTTATTGGTCTCTTGAACTATCTTTTATTACATGGATTATAATAAGTGTTACCACAAAGGTGTAGAGTGCTGTAAACTAAACCTCAAAATGTGAAGATCAAGGAGTAAGAGATCCTGTTGATGGTTGTAACAGAAAATAATGATAGTCTTCTAACTGAAGGCAACTGCTTTTCATGGCAGTGTTGGAATCTGCTCTTTGGGTTGTGGCTACTTTGTGTGAATTGTCTTGCTTGAATGACTGCAAACGTGCAGTAGGTCAAACCTCCTTTCTCCTCTGGCTGGGTGCTGTAACTGTATACCAGGAATTTAAATCTGGCAGCTGCCCTGTTTTATTTTGTTTTTCCCACTCCCATTCTCACTGAATTAACTCTATTGAATATGTCTTAGTATAGTTCTCAGGAATAATAGATATGTAGATCATCATTTCAAAAGAAATTTAAACATTTTAAGAGCTTCAGATGTATTTTGGAATGAGGCCTCTAAAATGCCCAGGCGGATTTGAGGCTTCAGGACTCCTCTCACTTGCCAAAAAGAGAGGTCCTAAATGTGTTCATAAATCACAGAGCTCCTCTGGGTTCTGCCTGCGATCAAAGGTGGGTTTGTGTCTCCCACTGGGACACCACAAGGTAGAAGCTGAGTTTTCAGGAGTGCCCCTTGTTTTCTGTAAGGAGAACTGAGCTCTGACCAGGGTTTATAAGCAGCTTGTGAGTACTAGACTTATTTTACACAGATGTCTGGAGTTTGTCCTGTGCTTAATTGTGTTGCTGGTCAGTGGATGTATCTTAACGAGACAAACTTCACTGCAGTGCTGGGAGTTCGGGCTGGTAAAGCCTGCAGGATCAAGTCTTGCATTGGTAAAAGAGAAGCTGCTGTTCTCTGTGAGCTCCATGGAGGTTTTTTACCTTTTTAGCATTGCACGTTATTTTGTTGTCAAACCTGTGGAAGAAAGGAAAAACAGCTTCAGATTGCATGGACCTGTTTTCCAAGGGCCTGATTTGGCACATCTTGATTACAAGGAGCATTTCTGTTGGCAGGACCATGCAAGCAGAATGGCCAGGGCCGGTTATCTGTCATTAGGGTTTGATTTTAATCAGGAGTTGAAGGCTTCGGCTAAAAAGCAGATCTGCCAAGAAGAGCTTGTTTAATGGGCAAAATACCAACACTGGGACAATGCTCTGTTTCTGCTTGCGAATCAAATTGGGCTGATCAGTGCTCATCTTATAAATGTGATGCCAGACAAGAATGGTACATAGGGACAGGATGAAGGATTTCATTAGATGGGAAAGAAATGCAAGAAAATAGACTAGTTCAGTTTAGCAAATCAATAGAGCTTGATTTAATGCACAGAGCTTTTAAGGGGCAGCTGCCAAATGATTATTGTTTATGATCCCAATAGAAGGAAGTCATTTAATTTATGGACTGTTGCATGGTTATTTATTGGGTGGCATTAGTATTGCATCATGGTGCCAGTGGCCTGCGAGGAAAATGTCAAGTCATGTTATGTCCTCCCATGTGGTTATGGTGCAGTGCAATAGAATAGGAGTGCTCAAGCCAAATACTTGAGTTTGGAATAAAATGTATTGGCTTATCAAGGGATGGTGTGTGTGTGCCTACGAGCTTCACCCTCCATCCCCTCCCTCCCTGCAGGAAATCAAAGGAGTAAAATTGTAGTTACTTCAAGCTTTGCCATTAATTATATTTTTCTCATTACAAATCGGTGTGTAATTTGAATTGCAAACTCGGCTATCCTGGCAGAATAGATCTGTTTACCATTCAAAGCAAAATGAAAATTATTTAAATTAGTTAATATAGAACTCATTTGAATGAATTGGATGTTTATTCATGAGCTAGCTGAGGCAAGTGTGAAGCTGTCCTTATGGTCTGTAGCTTTGCCTCTGGTCAGCTCTAAAGTCACGTCCTGGGACAGAGATTTCTTTTTTATTGCATATTAGCTGTGGTGTAAACCATCAGTAGCTACTGCCTGATGTAGCTGAGTGTGAGATTTTCATCCTTTCTGAGAAGCAATTGTAATTCATATGAGCAAGGGCAACCTGCTTCAAAGTTCATTGACAGTGACAAGACTGGTGGTGTAGTAAGCTTTGTTTTCTGCACTGTGGGGATGAGACATAACAGATTTTCCATCAGTTGGTAAAATTTCCCTATTGTATTATTCTGCATGGGTACAGCAACAGTATTTATTTCCTTCTGTGTCTTACCCAAACACTGTCCTCCTTCTCAGCACAGAGCCGATGGGTTTTTTTCCAACATCCTCCATCCCTCGGGGTGTTTTACTCACTGAGCATTAAAAATTTAAGTCTAACTAAACTTTCTCTTACTAGCAGTTCCTTTAACTGTGAAAGGAAAAGAGGTCTCTTTCCTCCTTCAGCCTAGTATTTCCATGTGCTGTTTTCCTTTGTTGATGACAGTTGGGTTCATGAACACATTTACCATCGGGTAGAAGAGCAGCATGGAGAACCTGACAAGCGTAGCAGCTAAATTATGCATTGTGAACCACGCGGAGAGCAGGAGCGCCTTTTGATTGACACTTGGGTGTTTTTGTACAGATTGCAGATTTACAGCTGAGCCAACAGAGCTGAATCTCTCCTGGCACTATCTTAATGCATTCTGGGATGCGCTAAAGACACTGGGTGACAAGACTATTGTGTACACTTGTAATTGCTGTGGTGGTTCTGCTTTAATGTTATTGACAGATGGAAATTCAGATAGGGCATTTCTGTGTGCAGATCTGTGTGGTCTGCTTGCTGTGTAAACCAGGAGATGGAGGAGACCGGAGATGTGAAGAAATGCAGCAGGGAGAGAACCAGGTTAATATTTTGACTTTATAATGATCTGGTACAGACAGGAAAACCTCTGAACACCATGTATACCTGGATTTGGAGAACAGGATGATCAATCACACTGTGATTATGTGTAGGAAGGCAGCTTTTACTTCTCTGTCACACTGATAAAAGGAGAACTAAAGCTTAAAATCTTGATCCTGGGTTGAAATGAGTCCCTTTTGCACAGTGCTGAGCTTTATCAAGCTCCAGCATCAAATACACCATTAAGAGTGGTGGACTTACAGCATTTTTCCTGCCCAGGCTTCCCACGAAGGCAAACATCATTGTTTGGTCATTATTTAAAATAGGTTTTCATGTGTATGTCAGGTCAGATTAACTTTTACCCTAGATGAGGCCAGAGGAGGGATGTGCCAGAGGAGGGATGTGTCAGATTCTCAGTGCTAGATCTGTTTGTGGGGAGGGTATGGATGAAAAACAAGATAAAACTTGTGTTGTGCAAACTGGATTGCCTTCAGATGACAACTTGTTGCTTTTATTATTATTATTATTATTGTTGTTATTGTTGTTGTTATCACTATTATTATTGTTAAATATCATTATCTGAATCTATCTTGGTTTTTGAGGTGTAAGAGAGGGGAGATGTAGATCTCATTGCCCGTGTCAAAACAACAGCATCAGGACTCAGTGGATTCTGCATAGTCAAAAGATGGTCTGCTGTGCTGCACAGCAGATTGGTGTGCAAGAGGTCAGATAGATGGATAGGTAGATTGAAGAAATGTTAACTTTGAGCCAAGTTTTCCTTTTTTTTTTTTTTTAATGCTCAGGTGGAATTACTGATGGGTGTAGTGGTTAGAACAGACACTGGTGCTGGGCTACAGCAGAAGGTAGTGTGATTGAGAGAGATTGGGGAGCAGGAACAGTAAGGGGAGACGGTGATATAGGATCAAAGAGAAGAGGAAGCCTTGAGCATCACTTTCTGCTGCAGGTGTGGATTTTGGTGTCATTCAAGACTCCCTAGGTGCACAGAAGGCTTCCTTAAGGGGCACACCTCATACACTTGCCTTTCAGCATCATTTTGGGGGGTTACTTGTGTCCACAAAGTTTGTCCACAGGTTCTTCGGTAACACAGAGATAACGTTTCTGAAAATGGATGAGGGCTTCCTGAGCTTCTCTCTCAGAAAATGGGATCATGGAATGGTTTTATTTAACCAAAGCCAACTTTCTCCTGTTATCTATTGCCAGAGGAAATAACACTTAAGCTATACCTGCAGGGTTGTAATTACAGTGCAGGTAGAGGGATCAGATGGGCAGGGTGGACTTCTTTTGTCTTTGTGAAGAGTTGGCTCTCCTCCACCAAGTTACCTGAGATGAGCCTAACTACTGGTGTAACAGAGCAGATCTGGCCTCTGTGTAGGTCTTTTGCTGAAGGCTCACTTGAAATATTACTTCCTAAGAGCTTGAGGCTGGAGGAAATCAGTTGGTGTTCACTGAGCTTATGCTGTTTTACATCAGCTAAGAACTGGGCTCTTAAGCCAACTAAAATGAAACTCTGAAATCTTCTTTGGCAGGGTGTACTCTCAAAGACTGTGGGTATTTCTAAAGTAGTGTATAGTTTGTGGTTTTTTAATGTTCTTTGTGCAGTTTTATCCTCTTATTCCATCAATACCAAGCTCAGACTAAGCTAATGTAAATAAACTGCAGGATTTCTTTATTTTAAGTACTGTAAATGACTCGTAGTGCAGAGTTTTATGTGTGCTTTTCAAGTCGACGTTAGCAGGCCATTAATTATGCAGGGGTGACGTTAGCATAAGTAACTAGTCAGCAATAAATGTCAATTAAATATTCTATTAGCATAGTAGGCAGCTTCATGCATTGGCATAGAACATTTAGCAGATTACACTTAATGAGCGTATTAAAAATAACATTTCTTTTTGCTTTGCTCTCCTATTGATGGCCTCAGAGAGGAGAGGAGGGGAGGTAAAAGTAACTCCAGCTTTGGATGAAGAGCTGGGGGTGTTTGGGCTGAATTTTGCCCTAGTAGGAGCCATGTCATAGAATCATAGAATGGTTTGGGTTGGAAAGGACCTTAAGATTATCCAGTTCCAACCCTCTGCCATGGGCAGGGACACCTCACACTAGACTGTGTCAGGGATGCCAGGGATGGAGCATTTACCACTTCTCTGGGCACCCTGTGCCAGTGCCTCACCACCCTCACGGTAAAGAACTTCCTTATATCTAACCTGAACTTCCCCTGCTGTAAGTGATGAAGGCTATAGAGGGAAAAAATCAATGTTTGTTTAAACATAGATCCTTTTATTTCACAATTATTGGGAGTGTGGTGGAGGTGGTCCTTAGGGAACATACCTGTCCTGAGGCTCACAGTGATCTTCAGTGATCCGTGGCCATGGGGTACTGTTGGGCTTTCTGCTAAGGTGCAGATTTTCCCTAGGGTGAAGCCTCATCAGCTGGGGTCACTCCTTGTGCTTCTCGAGTTTTTGGTAGAACTGTCTTAGAAAAACTGTTCTTCCCCTTCACAGAAACCATAAATGCAAAGCCTCTGCTTTGTTCCCTTCAGTATTTTCATTTGGCAAAAACTAGTTTGTTTTTTCCCCTCAAAAATGTCAGGACAGTTTCCGGGATTAAATACTCAAAATGTTGACTTGAGTTGCACCAGTGCCTTATAGGATTCATATGTGGGTTCTGGTCCCTCCTTGCCCTTTGGGTGGGTTAGACTTTCTCTCATGAGGGTTGTGGTCTTTCCTTGTGGGGTCATCCTGAGATGTCTTCCATGAAGTCTTCTTGTGCCTGGGGAGCCCAGCCATTGCTGAGGATCAGGCATTTGGAACAGCCCAAGCTGTACAAGATGGTTTAGGTTTCCAGCAAAAAAACAACCCCAAAGCTTGCACGTGAAGTAGGCTCTGTTTATTAAAAGCAAGAAAAGAACACACTTTAATCAAAACCTAATTTTCCATAAGAAGCTGTTTCAGCAGAATCACAACCGGCAATTCTCATTTCCAGGGACAGCAGCATCTGCTTGTGCTGTATTTATATTTATTTATTTGTTCTCACAAACAAATGGAATAAGGGAAACAGGGGCAGGCCTGAGCAGACAGCGGTGGTCCAACGAGACAGGGATGAATGCAGTGATGAGGCACCCTGCAATGCGCCCAGAGTGCCTGATCAGCATGTGTTTTAGGGTGTTTTTAATTGTTTAGAATTACGTGGGTAAAGCAAATTTAGCTCACACCCGGGTTAAGTATCAGTGCAACTTCATACAGAGGTGACAGTTTCACTGATGCAATTGTACCTAAACATTCCTAATGCAAGTCCTGGATTTTTTCCACTTATGGTTGGAAAGTACTTGCTTTTATAAGTGTAACCTATCCTTGTTCCTGTACTGGACTGAGCTATGTAGTCATTAAACCTAATAAAACAGTATTACACAGTTTTACAACAAACACTGAGGGTAATATAGCACTGTTTACGCTAGTGTGTTATTAGCTCAACTTGGACCATGGGTTTAATCTGTAGGCTGGCTGATGGCCAAGGAAGGGTTCAAGAAAGAGTTTCAGTGATGGGTTGAAGTTTGATAACAAATAACTTGGACATACCAATACTGAAATGATTGTGCTTTCTGACTGCCTTTCCCTTGCTTGGCTGGACTGTTTTTGTCCTGACTTCTTTTCCCATGTGTTGTGACTGGTACATGGTGCCTTCCTCCATAAAGGAATAATGTTGCTATCAGGAACGCTGTAAAGCAGCGGTATGGTTTGCAGTACTGTCACGATCCCTTTTGGGTGGTACAGGGGAAGCTGAACTATGAATCTGTTATGATTAAAGCAGCAGCACCTTGTGTACAAGCAACAGTGGAGCTGAAGATCAGGCTTATTGCAATGATAACTGAAAGCCTTATCCTTTTACAAACAATCTGGAGGGGGAGTGGAGGTGTGGAAAAGAAAAGCAGTGATTTTTGTGGACTTTGATGAGTTATAAATATATCCTGAGTGAAACCAATAGTGTGGAGCTTTATGAAAGCTTTAATGAATAAATAAATATTTCATGCTCACATGGTGCTTCTTCAGGAACGTGTGCTGTCGGTAGAAAGCAATAAACAAAGAACCTCCTTCAGGGTTTGTTTGGGCTTTTAAATTAAACTAATTTAATCAACTTTTTTAGTCAAGCTTGGTATTAGTTCATTTCTGTACACAGCCCTGTACTCGGATCTGTTTGTTTTCTTGTGATACCTGTTCTCCTGTTCAGAAGGTGCTTGAATATCAAGGAATGATTTGTTTCATCTTTCTTCTATGGTGCGCATCTGCGGTTTCAAGGCACAGAGCACAGATTTCTTCCTTATCCTGCATCATGAGGAGCTAACCATCCTTTACCATCATAGCTGTAGGTGTTATGGGACCCCAGGTAAGGTTTGCATTATCCAGCAGGGAGATCACTTGAGCATGTGGGTCATTTCTGAATGTAAGCTAGTAGACATCTTTTGGGTTTTGGAAGACTTCAGTACTCAGTTTGGTACTGCTTGAAGGACTAGAACTAGCCAGAAGTGCCATGGAGTCTGGCCCCATGTGGGCAGAGGTGCTTGCACACTTCTGCACTGGATTGCAGAGATTTATACAGTGAGATTAAAATGTTCCTCAAGCTCAGGCTATTGGCAAAGCTGGGGCTGGGGTGTGCTGGTGCTGTTGCTTAATGGCTGGCTGTGATAACAAATGGCCAGGATGTGTATTAGCTCTGTGCTCCATGTCTTTGCAGTACTTTAAAAAGAAGTCCTGAGAGACCTGATTTTTCCTTGGGAACAGCAGGGCTGAAGCCAGTTGATTCTTTCACAGCTGGACCATGCAAGTGAGAAGCAAATAAGGCACAGCAGGAAGGTAAAAGCAAGGTTGATCAGAGGGGTAGAGCTAACTTTGGGAAAGCATCTACTGAAAGCAGGACTGCTCAATGAGCTAGGATCGGCCCAAACTTGAATACTGATGCACCTTTGCCTGGGGGTGGTGGGGTTGGGCACATGTGCATGGAATGGAGCATGTCTCATCTTCATTTGCCATGAAAAGAAGTACTTCCTATTCTTGTATCTTTTTTTTACACATCAGTCACTGATCTGGAACCACTTGTTTGTGTAGTGGTCAGGTTTGGGAACTGGAATTTATCCCTCTTGGCTGGATGGAGTACATCCCCATGAAGTTTGTGTCACAGTGTGAGCAGTGGCAAAAAACAGGGGTTGTGTTAGAAACTGAGGAAACTTTGTTTGTCCAAACCCATGTAGAGCTATATTTAATTTGTTTTTTAGTGTTATAAGGCAATGTGTGAGATTGTGTCTGTGTAGATCAAAGCCCAAGCCCTTTCACAGCAAAAAGGTTCAACACTGGTGAAGAATGATGAAGCAAAACTCCTTGCAGTAGTGCTGAGCTTCAATAGTTGACTGATCAGCCTGAAGTTCTGCAAGGAAAGAACATTTCAGTGGGACTTAAGCTCTGTTAAGGATGCTCAAGGGGCTAAAGATGAGCATTTGAGACCCCACAGCTTTGCCTTCTGCTGCTTGCAATTCCGGTCACAGCCTGCAGGATAACCCTGCAGACACTGCTGTGACTAAGCCATTGGTTTTGGACCTGACACTTAGTACAAGTTGCTCTTCAGCAGTAGGTGAAACAGGGTGGATTTTCAGAAGGTACCTTGGAGACCGTTACAGGTAAAGTCTTCCTTTGATGATTGTTGGAAAACCCGCCTTCCAGCTATTGCAAACCAGCAAAATCTTATTCCCAAGACATTTAAGGGCTAAGGGAAGGAAGATGCAAGTTATTATACAATTAAAGTCCCACTGAGGCTCCTAATAAAAAAATGTGATTGAGGTGTCAGTAACATAGAAGTACTGGCACTTCTGCTCTGTGTTGAGCAACCATTTAACGTCAGCTATCTTTTTAATGCAGACCGTGTGAACAGAACAAAATGCAGAACAGTTGAGAGTCTGTTCGTTGTCAAGCAGAATAGTTACAGCCCCATTTGTAGACTTGTAGCCATTGAGGAGATGACAATGTCATTATTCAAGGAAATGCCCCTCACTCGTGATTCTGGAGATCTCTGCACCTTGAATATCCAGCAGTAACTATCAAGAGTTCTTCTTCCAAACTCACACCACCACGTGCAACATGTGCTCTGAAGCAGTGGAAGGCCTAGAAACCATGGGAAAATGAGTGTCTTGACCCTGAAAGCATAACAGCATAACCACCCTTTTTTTTACATAGTCAGCTTAACTAATGTCCTGCTGAATGAGTTTTTTAATAAAATGTTCTTTAAAATGATTAGTTTGAGAGATTTTAAGTAGCTATTCATGGTAATTACACATAATTTCCCTTCCCCAGTCTCCCATAATTTCCCCCCAAGGAGTTTTAGAATGGAAATGCCATCTCAGTTAGAAGACTGGGCCTGGGTAGTTAATATATGTGGTGATATAATAAGTAAAACATTGACAGACTTAAATAATCATCACTGGGGACATCTGTGGAGACTTAAAAGAACCCTACCATTCATATTCCAAGTTAGGCACAGTTTTGGGTCTTTGTTTCAAAGAAGGAGGTGACTTTCTGTGCATTGGTGTAAGAGCTGGGAAGGTAAATAGAAGGGTAAATAGCACAAGGGACTTGATCCATCACGTGCTGAAGTTGGTGTCCACATTTCTTCAATGGACCTTTTTTGATCGGACTAAATCATATCTATTAGAACTGAGAGGATTTTCTGTGCTCTTTCGGGCCAAGGACAAGCCAGGGTATCTAGTGTTGTTTCTCCAACAGAGCGTTCCTTTAGATGCACCTAGGGGCACCTCAGATTTTGCTTGTGAGGAGCATGTATATAGCAGACTCGGGAAGCTGCTAGTGGCAGATTCAAGCACCAGCATGATCCCAAGCCAGCTGTGACTTGCACTGGATTTTTCCCTCATTACACATGGTAATGTGGGCTCCCAGTCACTATGGAAGGGGCTTGCTTCCTGAGGCAGACCATATGCTCCTGGAGCCCACAGAGGTACCTGTTACACAGTGTAGAGATTTAAGTAATGCTCTTATAAATCATTTTCCTGATAATAGTTAAAACCCAATTCCTCTAACCCATATTCCAAATTATGGGTCAATTCTGGCCCTTTTACATGACATTGGAAAGCGTTAGCTCTGAATTCCCACATGATTTGTTTCCAGATCTGTTTGTGTGCTCTGTTATTTCTGTTTGATTTTGGTCACAAAAGAAAAAATGAAACCAAGAAACCAACAAGTGTATAGGCTTAAGGACATGTTGAAACCCTTCCTGATTGATGGTTTATTTAGTGTTGTGAGGCAGGGCATCCATATCCTGTATTTGTAGCAAAAAAAGATTTTTCCAACACTCTCACTGTTGGGAATGGATGAAGAAATGAGAGGAAAGTCAGAACTTTAAGGTTGTGCTGTAAAAATGCAGCTACTTCCTAAAGTGCTGGAGTTAATCTAGAGCATCCATCCATGGAAAACTTTGCCAAACTCCAGAAGCCATCCTACTATGCATTCTGCACATTTTACCGAAGAAGCTCTGCCATGGTCTAGTGTGAGGCATTCCTGCCCATGGCAGGGGACTGGAACTGGGTGACCTTAAGGTCCTTTCCAACCCTAGCTATTATGTGATTCTATGAGGAGTATAGAGCCTATACAAGGGGAAATGCTGTAATCCTCCTATGCTGAACAGCCCTGGGAAGGCCACTGAAGGGTCCCTGTGCATGTGAAGTATCTACGCTGTGAGCATTTGACTACTGAAGGTACCTGTTCTCTAGGGTCTTGCTTTGCTTTTTAGCCGTTCTGCTGTTGTTCTTGAGTCTGGACCTCAGTGGGTGGCTCCACTTGGAAGGCCTCTTTCTGTAGAACATCTACAGATTTTTTTTAGAAACACAAAAAACTTGGAGGAAACATTGTGATGAGGATGAGATTAATTGCTCACAAACCAGCTGAATGAGCCATGGCTCTGCGCTAAGATTTGGGAGCCTTTAATTTCTAAGTGAAGGCATTTGGGTTCCATCACAGCATCATCATCTCCAGTCAACTTGATCCAGAGTGATGGAGAAGTTGAAGTTTTAGAATTCAAAAGAGGTTTGGAGCACTGTGGAAAAGCTGCCGGCATTTCATGTTCTGTAACACTCTGTTATTCTCATTGCAGATGATCTTTTGCATAATGTTCCACGTTGATCTCTGATTCAAATCTTAAACTCTTCAAAGTCTGGGGGCTGTTTTTGATCCTGGGATTTATAGTTCAAGCCCTTTTCTAGTTTCAAGTGAAGAAAACACATGTTTAGCAAGTGCAAAATGAGCCTTGATGGAGTATTTCTTTGATGGTGTCGCAATGATGATGATTATGAATTTACGCCTTGTGCATAGGATGTTAAGCACCTCATGGGGCCTGCCTGTGCTTAGACTGTACCATTAATTTTGGGAAGGATGCATGATGAATGTTCATAAGGCCCTCTAGGTTCTGATTTGTGGTGCTAGCATCACACAGCCGAGAGGCTCCAAAGTGATTAAATGGGATTTGATCATTAGAAGCTGGCACTGCAATTCTGATTAATTACAGAATGCACTGCAAAGTGTGAAATTAGTTTGTTTGCTTTTATTTATTCTTTCTTAAACACATGTTTCTGCGTCGTGGGCTGTCAGAAGGTGAAGTCCTGGTGAATGAGGCTTTGTGGCTATTTCCGTGGTAATTTGGGGTTATGCTGGCTCACTCTTGGGTCATGGGGATGATTAGATAGACAGCTCTGTTACATGCTCTGCATGTGAGCAGTGAGATTTAGGGACAGCCATGGGCCAATCCTTAAATTAGACCTAGTGCGTTCTGCTTTACTGTCTGTCCCTTGCAGCACTGTTCCTCACCAACTTGGGCATCATGGCACCACTGTCCTGCCCCATATGGTCTCCCTCTGTCTCTTGTCTCTGAGATGCGTATTTACCTTTGTGTTGGGTTTCCAGGCTGAAATGAGTAATGGCTTGCCTTTTCTTTCAAATCACTGCTTCTGTCTTCAAAAGAAGGCACGGTTTGAGACTTTCAGCTTTACCTGCCATGGCACCAATAATTTCAGATAATGTGAGACTAGATGCATACATTTTAAGTGGGTGTAGATGTACGATAAGATGAATCTAGACTTGTAGTGTCAGCCTAAAGGCAGAAAAAGTAAGAAACTGTGATTTTGTCTATTCTCTGTTCAGGTATATCTGAATTTGATAACAGGAAAATAAAACTTTAAGCATTGACCAAAGCTTCCATCCTTTTTGTATTTTCAATTGGTTCTTCTCACCAGAGCTAAGAAAGAGCTGTCTTAATGATCCTTCTGTAGTGTATTAAACAATATAATGCATAGAATAAACTGCCAACATCATCCCCACTAATTCTCATCTTTCTGTAGAAGATGGAAAATGAAAAAAACCCAACAAATCCGGAATGTATTTATAATCATAGAATCATAGAATAGTTAGGGTTGGAAAGGACCTTAATATCATCTAGTAGATATCACATCCCTCTATATATCTTGGATGTTTTGATGCTTTTGTTCATAGTGGGTATTTGCTGTAGACAGCATTGCCTGTTAAGAAAGGTAATTGTGCAGTGAACTGTTTCATGCTTTATGTAAGAACATTGTGCTGCAGTGAATTTGTTGCATTTTACAGAGCTGTCTCCAAAGAATAGCCTTCAGAAAGTGACTGTAGGATTTAGAAGTGAGAAAAGGCACTTAGTATGTGAGATAATTGGATAGAGTTTGGAGGCATGAGGTCAGATCCTTGGGCACAGTATTTATAGTGCAATGACATCCCCTTACAGAACGCACATAACTTTTAGATGTTGTTATGCCACAGAATCCATTTGGGACTGGCCTATGAGATCCCAAAGATACAGCATAAAAGTGCCTCTTGTGTCTACTTGCAAAAGTGAGAGCGTTTGGCATTTGGGGCAGAATCAAGTAACCTCCAGACCTTTCTTTCTCCAGTAACTCCACTTTTGAGCACAAAAGAGATCTGGTGTGGTGCACTGTTATGTGAAAGACCCCTATACTAATTCATAACAACTATTGGCATGGTCCAGGGAGTGCCCAGCGGTGGTCAGAGCTACTAATTCAGGCTATGAAGCAAGCTGAGATGTGCTTAGGGACATGGTTTAGTGATGGACCTGGCAGTGTTAATTTAATACTTGGACTTGATGATCTTAAAAGTCTTCTCCAACCTAAATAATTCTATGATTCTTTATTGCAGTAGTTCTGGCAATGGTTATGAATGCTAACTTGGATGGGGATTTATCCAGGATTTTGCTTTTGAGACATACCTTTCTCTTCTTTCTACATCTCTGGAACTAGTAAACAGGGAGCATATGTAGTTGCTATATGTAGGCTTTACCAGGGCGGATGATGGGCAAGCAGCACACATACATTCTTCCTTATGTCTTTCGAAACTTTTAAATCAAGAATTAACAAAGGGTCTGTGCATCTCTTCCTACCTGCAACAGCAGTTCTCTGTACCTGCAGACATGACTAAATGCATTCTTGATTTTCACCTGAATGTGTTACAGTTTGGAAGCAACTGCCTCTAAGTGCAATTTTGTACAGGTAATCTGGTGTATGTACCAGCGTCTTGTATAGGTGCCCTCATAGCCTGTCTCCTGCAGTCACAGTCTGAGGTCTGTGACCTGCGCACCTTGGTTAAGATGCTGATTTTGCCTGGATAACAGAGCTCTTCCAATTTTATTGATTTATTTCTTTTATCTTTATGGGATAAAAATGGATTTAGAAGTACAATCAAAATAGCAGGTTTCCCCCCTCCCTGAATGATCCTGAACTGCTGATTTGACAAAGTGTTCATTAAGAACCATGGGTCTGAAGATTGGGAGCTGGAGCTCTCATCTCTCATGATGCATCTCCTCTGAGCACTGAGCGTGGTGCTTAATGCAAGCTGAGGTAAAAATAATCAAGGCACATACAGGGAAGGCTTGGGGTTAAGTGGTGGAAGCTGGAGTCTCGATGCTCATTTTCACAGTGAGCTGTCACCCTAATGGACATTGATACTAATGATGGAGGAACCCCTATGGTTATATGGTTTGTTCAGAGCTTTCAGACGTTGGGCATCGCCTGGCTTTCAGAAATACCTTTCAGGAGTTGTGTGTGTGTACATGTCTGAGACCATTTGAGTTAGCCATTCCTGCTTAATTTCTAAGGCTGCTGTTGGTAACAGTAAAGTTTAGTTACCTCATACCTAGGACTGAATTGGGCTGTGAGCAGTGTTACTGCACTGCGTGAAGAGCATACAAGTTGTTTAGGTAAGAAATCCTGGAGAAGCAGAAACCACTTGCTCTTAGTAAAACACCGTGACCTTTGTAGTTATGCATCAGGTTTACTCCTAATGTACTGTATAGAAAACTGAGAATAAAAAGGGCCCTTTTTTACTATTTTGGATGCTGTAACAGAAAGCAGAATATTCATAGAACCACAGGATGGTTTGGGTTGGAAGGGACCTTAAAGCTCATCCAGCTCCAACCCCTGCCACAGGCAGGGACCCCTTCCACTGGAGCAGCTTGCTCCAAGCCCCTGTGTCCAACCTGGCCTTGAACACTGCCAGGGATGGGGCAGCCACAGCTTCTCTGGGCACCCTGTGCCAGCGCCTCAGCACCCTCACAGGGAAGAGCTTCTGCCTAAGAGCTCAGCTCAGTCTCCCTTCTTTCAGTTTGAAGCCATTTCCCCTTGTCCTGTCACTACCAGCTCTTGTAAAAAGCCCCTGTCCAGATAATCAGCCTTCATTCATTCCTGCAGATATGAGAACACATAACTGACCCAATGAAAAATGTTTGAATCTGCAGGACCTTTTGCATTTCCGAGTAAGTTGCCAGGCAGCTGCTTTTCCAAATTCAGGGTGGTGTAAAGGGAGTGTTTCTATTGTTTGGTACCTGCTCTGCATGACAAGGTTTCAGAGTTATGCTCCAGGAGAAATTAATGTGAAAATTAAATAGGGTTTTGCAGGGTAAGCTCTCTAAAAGGTTGGGTATTTCACCCTTGAATACCACTCTGTTGAGGCTGGGTGGCTGCAGGTGACTTTGTGATGCCGAGGGACCTAGTGAATGATAAGCTTGCATCCTTGGAAGGCTGAGGGTAGGAACAGATGAGTTCCTCTCACCTCTCTCCATCTCCCACCTGTGTGTTGCTCTCCCTCCTCCCTTGTCTTCATGCTCCCAAGGGAGAGGAGAGCGGTGTCTTGGTGGTCTCTGGCTGTGTGGTGCTGCTTGTGCTTGCATGCAGTCTTCTTACAGCAAAGGAATGTGACAAGTGCAAATAGAGCTGATAAATTTGCTGCTGTTCTTTATCTACATAATCTGATTGCAATTGATAGATAACACCACCATGACAGAGCAGAGCTGCTTCCCATTATCAAGACACCTCTCCTTTTTATCCCCTTTTTTAAATAACCCAGTGGAAGTAGAGTATTGACTTTAACTGAAGGGAACTAATTAATCACAGTACTTATGAGTAGATCATTTACTGCAGCTTGCATGCAGGATGGGTACCAGACGCCGTTGTACTCAGTCAAGGCAGGCTGATCTAAGTTAATAGCACACAGGTCACCATGCTGTTGGGATTTGTTAGGCAAATTTCTCTTCTGATCTTGATCAGTTTAACTTGTAAGCAGAAGGCTGTAGCAGTGGGCTATCAGTAAGAGTAGTGGGACTGTGTCCATAATGTTGTGTTTGGGGTGAAGGCACCTGAACCTGGTACACGAAATGCCATGGTGACCTTCCTGCCAGTTACTGCTTGCTAGGCAAAGTGACTTCCAAGGTTTCCTGAGCTGCAGTGAGTTAATGGAGAGAATTTATGCAAGATCCAGCATGATTTAGGGGCTGCAGTGGTAAGACAAGGGGTGATGGGTTCAAACATAAACAGGGGAAGTTCAGGTTAGATATAAGGGAGAAGTTCTTTACTGTGAGGGTGGTGAGGTACTGGCACAGGGTGCCCAAAGAACTGCTAAATGCTCCATCCCTGGCAGTGTTCAAGGCCAGGTTGGACAGAACCTTGGGTGACATGGTCTAGTGTGAGGTGTCCCTCCCATAGCACAGGGTTGCAGCTGGATGATCTTAAGGTCCTTTCCAACCCAAACCAGTCTATGATTCTATGATTCAAAACAGTAACTTCAGTGGAATAACATCAACTCACCCTGCCTGCACACACTGAGGCTTTTCGCCCACAGCATCCCACATCCGTGTCCTTTTCTCCCTCCATCCATAGTTCCCACAGCATCCCACATCCATGTCCTTTTCTCTCTCCATCCATAGTTCCCACAGCATCCCACATCCATGTCCTTTTCTCCCTCCATCCATAGTTCCCACAGCATCCCACATCCATGTCCTTTTCTCTCTCCATCCATAGTTCCCACAGCATCCCACATCCGTGTCCTTTTCTCTCTCCATCCATAGGTCCCACAGCTGGGTTGAAGAGATTGCATAGGCCAGAGCAAGAGCCAGGAAAGTAAAAACAACCCCCAAACCACCTGCTGCTTTTTTACTATGGAAAGATAACAGTTAATTAAGGACTAGAGAAACCTGAGGGGAATAATGTGAAGGGCTCAAAGGATGTTAGGAAGTCAAGTCTCCTGCGGACAGTGGGATGGTTGTTTGCATGTGAACTTGTGTATTCTGACCAAGAGAATATAAATGGATAATTTCTGTAAACCTTGAATGGCAGCAGGAAGGATAACAGTCACTTTATACTGAAATTCAGTGTAATTGCATAGAAGGGAATTCTTAAGGTGAGAACCTAAGTCATATCTTCTTTGTTTTTACTTCTCTCTACTTCTTCTAATCAGGGTTTCCTCCTAAATCTTTCATGCAGAATGGGTATGTAAGGATTAAATTGTATGCATTGGGTTAATGCCATAAAAAGTGCAAAATGAGTTGTCTTCTCTTAGAAATGGGATCAGGGTGTTTTGGGGTAGCCAGAAAAAACAGAGTGCCCCAAGTACTTGAAGACAATTAAGAAATGATGCAGAATATTGTTATTTTATGAAGAAGCTCCTGTGAATTAAACAAGTAACATTAATTTGAAGATTAAGCATTTTTAGTTTTATTTACTAAAGAGTATTGAATAATAGGTATAAGAGCAAGTACATAATCGGTTGCTTAAAGCAGCATGTAGCAGTGTACAAGGGCTACTCTAATACTTCCTCTAATATCTGTTTATTAGCCTCATGTAAATTCATATGTATTGGGTCACATTACATATAATATTATGTATAGGTGTCCCTGCCCATGGCAGGGGGTTTGGAACTACACGATCTTAATGTTCTTTCCAACCCTAACTATTCTATGATTCTCTATGCTGACTCCAGGAGTGTATTCTGAGCACGTGTATTCTTTGATGGACTATTGCTTATAACCTGTGTTTTCCATGAAAATATCCTGTACATAATATTTAATTTGAAGGATTTCATATTTGAGACATATGTATAGAAGGTGATGCCAGGGCTCTGAAGTTGATATCGCTTGATATTTATGGTTGCATTGTTAGGAAATCATATGAACAGCTTTTGATGCACATTTTTGTTCCTTTTTGACTGCATTTGCATTATTTTGTGATCCAGTTCAAATCGCAGAACTCTGCTGGTATGAGAACAGAAAACTGTTTGAAGCATTAAGTAAGAAGGTTGTTTGAAGATGTCTCCAGCCCCATTTGACTTTTTCCAGGGAGCCCAGAAAAGAATCCAAACCAAAGAATCATTTATATAGAAAATGCAGTTAAATCACTAAGTAGCTTTTTAAAAATGAATTTTTCATTTATTTTATTTTTGAAATGCCTAGTGGAGGATCTGGTTTTGTAGTGCATGTAACAGAGGATGGATGTTTCCTGCCCTGAAGGACCTGGGGAGGGTTCAAAAGCAGCAGAGACACAGCCTGAGCCATTTGCTTAGGGGCATGGGAGCAGGGGCAACACTTGCACCCCCATCCTGCTTTCACATCCAGTCTGGTTCACAAGGATGTATATAGTTCAGCAAGCTGAATGAAGTGTTTGGATTCACCCATTTACTGTCAAAATACTGTTTTGTCAAAATGGAAATATTTTGTGAGGATATGTCAGTTTTGACAAATTGTTTTGATGGGTGAAGTCTAAACAAATTGTTTTAGCATTCTATGTTATTTTGATATAAAGACATCTCATTTTGACTCCATCGTAGAGACCTTTATAACATAGTTATAACATTTATTCATTGAGACTTTTAGAACACATAAATATTGCATTAAATATGTGACAGCTTTAAAATAAAAAAAATTACCAGTATTACAAGATCTCTGTATTTTTTCAGTATGCTGTTTACCTTTTCAGAAACATATCATATTATGACAGACTGGTTTGGGTTGGAAGGGACCTTAAAGCTCCTCCAGTTCCAACCCCTGCCACGGGCAGGGACACCTTCCACTGGAGCAGCTTGCTCCAAGCCCCTGTGTCCAACCTGGCCTTGAGCACTGCCAGGGATGGGGCAGCCACAGCTTCTCTGGGCACCCTGTGCCAGCGCCTCAGCACCCTCACAGGGAAGAGCTTCTGCCTAAGAGCTCAGCTCAGTCTCCCCTCGGGCAGGTTCAAGCCATTCCCCTTGGCCTGTCCCTACAGGCCCTTGTCCCAAGCCCCTCTCCAACTTTTCTGCAGCCCCTTTAGGCACTGGAGCTGCTCTAAGGTCTCCCCTTCAGGAGCCTTCTCTTCTCCAGGCTGACCCAGCCCAGCTCTCTCAGCCTGGCTCCAGAGCAGAGCTGCTATAACCACTGGTCAGCTCCTCATCCATCTGCAGGTTACGGAGGGTGCCACCCCATCCTCATCTCCTGTGCCCATCGTTCTTGAAGAGCCTATATCCCTCTATTCCAACACTACAGTCATCGGAGCCATCTTACCACATCCAAGTGATGCCAGTAAGATCATAGCCATACACGCATGTGCATATCTAACTCATCTTGTTTATTTCCCATGCTGCATGTGTTTGCATAGAAGCATTTAGGTTGCCCCCATCTCCCTCCCCTCTTCTCCCCAGTGAAGCTGACTTACTGGCTAGAGTGGCTGGGCCTCTCCAGGCTTTAAGCATCAGTTGCTGGCAGTGGTATTGAACTGGTAGAAGTGGGATGAATTGAGGTTCCCATCTACACCAACTTTAACTTAGTATATCTTAATTATCTAACAGCTGTATAGAAACTTCTGAACATCCTGAGTCACTTATTTAGAAAAGTCATTTTTTTTCTGAGATCTTGATATTTTACTTTATTTCGTAATGGAGTGACAAGAACTGCTCAGGTTCTTTCCAGCTATGAATCCTCTTGTTAACTGTTTCTGTTCATTGCAGTCCTAGGAAGGAGTTAAATTTGTAATAATAAGAATAGTTGCCAAAAGCAGTGTTGTCACTTATCAGACTTATCCCAAAGATTTAAAATCCATTTCGAAAGCTCTTTAAGATGTTATTCTTCACATATGAGAAAATTTGAACTCTGTTTTTTAGAGGTTGATGGGATCCAGTGGGGATTCTCCAGTACAGGTGTCGACAGGTTGCTGGTGATCCTGTATTATTAACAAAAGCCCAACATGAAAAAGATTTTTTACTATATTTTTGCGAGTACAAGAGCAGAATTTGATATTATTACTTGTCTTTGACCCTTTTACTGGTGGCAGCAGCTCAGGCCCTCTCAGATGGGCTAGTTTAGGTTGCCCTTATGCTTATAAGCTTGTACTCAGTACTCTCAAATGGTAGGTAGATGGGCGTAAGTGTTCAGTCACGGATTGTGTATTATTTTGTATTATCATGCATTATTTTGAAGTAATCATAAAATCATAGAATGGTTTGGATTGGAAAGGACATGAAGATCATCCACTTCCAATCCCCTGCCAAGGGCAGGGACACCTCACACTAGACCGTGTCACTCAAGCCCAATTCAACCTGGCGTTGAATGGCACACTACTTGCTTGTTGGTCCCTGATGGCTAGAAGCATTGTTCATCTTATGCCTTCCCTTACAGCTGTGAAGGGCAAGGATATCCATGGGATGTGTAAAGGTGTTTCTGAGAAGTAGCTTGTTTAGGTGCTGTATGCCAATAAGATAGTTGTGCTACTGTTGGTTTGTTTTACTGAATGCAGCAGTTCAGATTTCTGAGTCTGGCTCTTGTCAGTTGGGTGGTTTTGGGGAAAAAACCCCACAATCATAAAAGGTAAAAACCCCAACCAGTGCATTTTCTTTCCATTGTCTTCACAGTCTTTCCTGTTTCAAAGTTTTTCCTGTGCTTTGCAATGTGCTGTTCTTGCAAGAAAAGGAAAAAAAGAAAGAAAATGAGGATTTTCATCTAAATCCATGACCTGGGAGAAGCAGCTTTAAGAAAAACAGCAACTACGAGGAGACTAGATAAAAAGAATGTGTGATAATGGTATCTCATAGTCATTGAACGGAGCGCCTGTGACTCAGTGCTTTCATGGGACTGTAAATGTTCTTCTAATCTCTTATTTCTCTAGAGAGGCAGATAAATCTGAATCCATTAGGTGCTGTGGCTGAGGAAGAGCACAGAGATTTACCGGATCACAGGGGCAGCCTGGGAGTGTGTGCTGGGAGTGAAGCCACTGTCCTGGCTCTCAGGCATGTGTTTATTGGGATTACGGGACATGGTGATGCAGGATGTGCGGTGCTGTCACCTTTTTCAGCTGCTGTTTGCATGGTGTCATGGTCAGCATGCACAGTGCAAAGGGAAAGGGCTGGTTTTGAGGAGCTGATGGTGAAAACCTGGTGAGCTGTGAGTGATGCTAATGGCACTTCGCACATCCTGCATCTGGTTGCAGCAGTGCCTGGACCAGAGCGGCTGTCATGGTGCCTGAGTTTGGAACAATCGGGTTCAGCCACAGCCTGGAGTTGTTTGCTTGGGAAAATGAGATGAATGAGTAAAAGTGAGTAAATGGCAGGGAGTCAAAATGGGAGAGAGGAATGAGTCAGAGAGGCTGGGGACAGGGTGAACTGAGCAGAGATTGCAGCAGAATGAGGATACTTGGTTTTTACTTTGCTGAGCCTCAACCAGCCTTGTGCTAAGTCTGGGGTTTACTGCACTACAACTGCTCCTCAGGAAGTGGGGAGAGAAAAGTGGGATCTTTCTCAGGTCTTTCTGTAGATCCAGATGGATTTTCCTCTCTGTGCAGTTAGTCCTGCATGAGTGCAATCTGCAGCAGAGCTATTGGCTCTGATACGGACACACGTCGGCCCAGAAGTGTGCATATCTGGCCTCTGTTTTGGGATGCTTTTCTCTGAGGCAGGTGGTTCTGTGGCACTTTTATGGCAGGAAGATGCTTTAAAGCCTTTGGCCTTGAAGCTGCAGAGGTGTGAAAACAGCCCACCCATGCTGGCTCCAAGATGAACTGGGCCTGATCCAAAGCAAACAGGCACATCTGCGTGCACATGCTGCAGCTCCAAATGGGGCTGTGGTGCTGCCTGCTAAACCTGGAAAGAAAAGTGGTTATCAGAGCATTGGTGTTCTGGGAGCATTGCTTTGTGTGATGCCTGCCTTATGTTTGGGCTGTACTGTGTCTAATCTGGTACAAGCTCTGACCAGTACTTTTTCCATGGTGTGAGTGTTGCTAATACCTGTCTCCTCTCTTGATTATCTAGTGCTTAATCATTCAGTTCAGGCCTTTACATCAGTAGGATCACTAAACTGAGTCTTTTTTTCTGGTACCGTATCTCTGCTTTTCTTGAGTTATTTCCTCTCACTGTGATAAGTTGGGTGGTGGTTGCCTCCCAGGGTCTCAAACCATTGCACAGTCTTAGATCAGTCACTTCTGTGCACAGTGGACCCTTTGCAGGACTATGGGACGGGCACTGAGATGGGTGTGTTGCACATAGCAATACTGATACTCTTAACTCAGGCTCTGTCCTCAAAGAGCATCAAAGTCTCATGATGATGTTACTGTTGTCTTGGTGAAGCAAGCCATCACTGCTTAGGATAATAATTTCCAAAGTAGCTTCAATGTAACTAGGATATTTAAAATGCTTTTTTTGGCATTTGGCTTATTTGAAGTCCTGCTGTAGTGTGGCTAATGGTCCCATTACAAAGAATGAGGGATGTTTCCTCCTATGCCAACCAGGCAGAAGTACCAGGGTCTTTCTTATTAACAATATTTCTTACTACCTTTTGAGTCTATGCAGTTCAGTAAGAGCTGGGGTGGCATGAACTGGGTGACATTAATCATGTGCATGTAAATTACTGCTTGTGCCCATCATACTTCTTGTGTTTGGAGGGGCTTTGTCAGCTTATTTGCAATTGAAGGTTTGAAGGACCTCTGTGGCTTTTGTAGCTCCCTGCGTGGTTCTCTTTGAAAGGATTTGATGAGGAGGTTTCTTTTCCTTTAATTCTTGTGCATTTCCTCTTTCCTATTATGATGCTGCAGATGTTAACTGAGTTAACTGAGATCCTGGAGGTGCAATCAGCTTGACAGGTTGTAGGTAAGGAGAGTTTACAGAGGTTTTCTGGGAAGATGGATCCATTGAAAAGTGCAGAAAACATGGATATCTGTGATATCTGTCTATGGATATCTAGAGCCCTATGGACCACTCATGACACACTGAGGTTATTTAAGGAAGGAAAAGTTGTTTTGAAAGTGACAATACTAGTCGAGCTGTCCACCTTCCCATCCCACCAGCTGGCCAGCCAGCTGAGATAGGCTCTGAAAGCAGAGTTCTTCCAGCCTCTGTGCAGTAGAAGGGGTTCAGTTGGGTCTTTTCCTGTAGCTAACTATGTGAATTGACCATTGAAAATCAGTGCTTCAGTTTGAAGGTACTGAGCCTGATACTCCAGATTCACCAGCAGATGCTTAGGTTGGGCACCCATGCATTACACTATTCCCATTTACCCAGCAGGTTTTCCTTAGTTTGAATATTCTTGTTTAACATTTTGCTTGGTCCTCAAAGGCTTTTGCAGATATTGTGGTGGTCCATATTCACTTCATTACTACTAAAAATTAACATTTGCATTGCAATGACTTAAACTGTAGTACTGAGAAGGATGGTTGCGCTTTACAGATGCAAGAGAAGGTACAGATCCCTGTTCCTAAAACTTCCAATGCAGTCTGTTCTCTCCTGGAGGTTTTCAGAGTCCCTTTATCTACACTGCAAAAGAAGACTAAAATAAAGGTCACTGTGTCAGTTTTGGACTCTAGAAGCTGTAATTCAGACTTGAATGTGGGAGAGGAGCCATCTTATTTGGGTGTCAAAAATGGTGAGGTGCAAGCCTTTTAAAAAGGGAAAGGTGTTTTTTTGTGGGTTTTTGTGTGAGGCATTAGAGGGGGAACTGACTGACAGCGAGATCTGTGAATTGGGCACCGTTAAGACATCTCAAATCAGGCATCTGGAAATGAAGCCCCCTGAAATCTGTTGTCAACTCCAAAAATCCTATTTCCCCCACTCTCCTGCCAGCTTTGAAAGTTCGAACCGTGTTCTTTTTATCACATTTGTCATTCTTTAGTAATGAAGCTCTGGCATTCAGAATTTGGCTGACAACTTTGTGGGTAGGAGCCAAAATGAAGTTCAACTTGCACCTTTCTCTGATGCACCCAGTGCTGTTCGCAGCGAGAGGCAGAAGTCGGAACTAGAGGGACTGCAGCCGCCTTCATTACAGCAATTACTATCTTCTCACTGTTGCCAAAATCAAGCTTGTTTTCTTTATCCTAATGTATGTGGACAGATCTGATGAGGTGTATGCAACAGGAATGTTGAGAGAAAAAGTGTCATGTATAAACCATTTCTTCGCAGGCTGCTGTGTCATCTTAAATAATGTAAAGCTCATAAGCCTCCTGGAAATCATGCAAAAATCAGTGCTGCAAAAGACTTAGAGGCTTGGGTCCAGCACTTTTAGGGTTTGCTAATTTTTAAATACATTTAAATGCACTTTTAAAGTCATTTAGGTCTATAAACTGGATGTACAGTTCAGTGATGTTGGGAGAACTGGGTTTTGGGAAGGAGCATAACATAGGAATGAGGTCTGATGCAAGATCTGCTGGGCACAGCTTCTGTGTGTGTTCATGGCCAAATGTATGGATTGTGTAAGGTAATTAGGATAGAAATTTATCATGGGCCAGTGTCCAAGTGTGCTAAGTGCCTGTGCTGGGTAGAAGCCCAGTGCTGTTGTGCCAGTTTATATGGCAAAGTCGTATAACTGTCCTTGAGCAAACGTAGTGCTCTCTCTTTGTATTTCTTTAGTTCAGTGTTTGGCAGCAGGTGTCTTGAGGATGCATTGTGAGAAGGCTGAGGTTTGGTAATGGTAGCAGTATTTGTGCCCGCACTGCTGTTGCATTTGCAGCCTGAAGTCCTCCTGCTCTAACCACTGAGATGGCACCTTCTTAGAGGTTCACAGCATCAGGTTCTGCATTGCTGGGGCAGTGCAGTAGCTGAAACCCATCTCTGGGAAGGACTGAGAAGTCACAGTCATTGAGC
This sequence comes from Neopsephotus bourkii, assembly GCF_033783945.1. NCBI lineage: Eukaryota > Metazoa > Chordata > Aves > Psittaciformes > Psittacidae > Neopsephotus > Neopsephotus bourkii. The sequence goes on from NW_026901911.1 coordinate 117,552, forward strand.
TTTGAAAACATTTAGAAATCCCACCCTGATGTGTGTGAAAGTGAATGGATTACTCTTGGTTGACTGATGTGGTGTTTCCCTAAAGCATGGAGCAAAGGACTCCGTTTCCTTTGAGCAAACCATGAGGGCTGCCATCATTTAATTATTATGGACCTGTGCTGATTAATTATAGCCCTTCTTGGACTCCCCTATGGGGTGATGGTCTTTAAAACATCCAACGTCTGAACGGGCCTACAAGGATGCGGTAAAGGGACTCTTCATCAGGGACTGTAGCGATATGACAAGGGGTGATGGGTTCAAACTGAAACAGGGGAAGTTCAGGTTAGATAGAAGAAAGTTCTTCCCTGTGAGGGTGCTGAGGTGCTGGCACAGGGTGCCCAGAGAAGTGATGAATGCTCCATCCCTGGCAGTGCTCAAGGCCAGGTTGGACAGAGCCTTGGGTGACATGGTTTAGTGTGAGGTGTCCCTGCCCATGGCAGGGAGTTGGAACTGGATGAGCTTAAGATCCTGTGCAACTCAAACCATCCTACGATTCTATGATTCTATCCAGTTGTTCGTTCAGAGGAAATATTTTAGTTTTCAAATGCATGTGATTTTTCCCTTCTAAGGGTGTTGCTGTGTTAGCAATGTTACTATATCACTGTTGGTTATCCCACACATAAGAGTTTCTGGGGAGAGAAAAATGTTGCTGGTGTAATTTAATTCCCATTTACGGGCAGGTGAAATTGAAGTCTGGAGTCTGGGTTTCTGGTTGCAAATGTACAATGTATTTGAAGAAGCATCTGTATCTCTGAAGCTGAAATTTGCTGAATTGCCTTTTGGTGCCTGACTTTTCCTGATTTCAACAGAATTTGAATCCGGGAGACAGCATGTATATGTTTCAGTTTAAATCTTGGAAACTGTGTGGATAAAGATGATGAAGTAACAGGCTACCAGTGTTTAGCTCAGAAATTAATCAAACTGTTTTGAAATGAAATAGATATTCCCAATAAATTCTTTAAGTCTTCCTTCTTGCAAGTGTACTGACTCAGCAGCTGGCATACGATGTTCTCAGGGTTGATTTTTGTTTTGCTTTGGGGTGGAAAGCACCTGCAGTTTCTGTTGTCCTGTCCAGGAACTAAAAGTTTGCACAGATTTGTTTTTCTCAGAGTTCGTTATTGAACGCACAAAGAGACTTTATAAATCACATCTGAGCCTATGTGATAAGCAGGAAACTAGCTGTTACACAAGAGGTGGCCAATTTTGAATGGGAGAGATGGAGATGATAAGCCAACGTTGTTGTAAATCACTGCCAGTGACTCTGGTGGAGCGACACCTTCCTTTATTTTGGGATGTAACGGGTTGTCTAAGAGAACTAAACAACAGACCAGCTTTTCTCGTAGTCTGGAATACAATTGTGTCTGAAATTTCAGAGCTCGCAAACCCTAAGGAGATGTTTCTGAGATACATCTGCAAGTCCATTGCAGCCTGTTGTGCTCAGTATTGCTTTTCTTTCCTCCCCTTCTCCAGCAATCAAAGAGAAATACATGGACTGGACGGAGTTTCTCATACACGATTTGACTGGCGCCCGGACTGCACCTGCAAACTTACTGGAAGGCGTATGTATTAGATTGCAGTTTCTATCCGATATGGTGTTACAGTGTGGATGATGCAGCAGTGTTCCCAACGTGCAGGGCTGTGTGTTTACAGCATCTGTGTGCCAGAAGCAGGCAAAATGATCCAGTGCTGGCCAAAATGTTGGTGGCAAGATTGTCTTGACTCTGCTGGTCTACTCCTGACCCAGTGATGGGGAATTTGATTTGCCTTTAGGCTGGAAGGTGGCACTTAGAAAGCTGGGTATTCAGAAAAGGCTGGGTGGGGAAGAAGAGCATGGAGGGAGTCTGTAGGAAAGAAGGCACATCTCTTTGGTGCCCAGTTAGAGCCACCAAAATGTTGACCTGAGCTTTCAAGATATGACACAGATTGGAAGAGGGGGTTCAATAGGTTCATGGGGAGCATTACCAGGTTTATGTATACATGGAAATAGCTCCCCCAAGGGCATTCCTTCCACCTAAACACAACAGATTTAGCAGGGAAGTGGGGTGAGATGACCTCAGTCAGTATGCGGGAGAGAAGGGTCTGTTTTTTTTAGATGCATCCATATGGCCAAGAGCCCAGTCTGTGCATCATATTCATGGGGTGACTTGCACCAGGTGCAGCCTCAGCATGCCTTGGGATCTCAGACAAAAAAACATGGATATTCACCTTGAAACCACATGAGCAGGGCACCTTCTTCATAGGGACCTGCCCTATTTAATGTGGATGCTCTGTGGGCATTTGGGGAGGAGACAGTCTGTCCTGCAGGAGATAATCCTCCCTGGCCCTCTGTATTTAGGCTGAGAGTGAAGGACAGAGGTGGTTTGTCTTTGTGTAAGCCCTTTGTTACCTCGTGTAAGCTTGCTTCCAAAAAGCCCATGTTGGCTTTTTGGGAACAAGCACATATCCAGGCACTAGTTTTGATCATTTTGTCCCTGGTCAGAGGGACAGCCACAGCTGCATCCTTTCTCCACATGCCTGTGGAATGCAAGCTGCACGACAAGGAGAATGAATAGTGTGCCATCAGGGATTCTTTTCCCCCATTCTGTTATCTGAACAGCCTTCACACGCCTAAAGTAATGCACGTCCTCAGGTCTGTCACATCCCCATATGCTGAAAGCTGGTGGTGTCCAACACCCATCTCTTGTATGCCAGTGCCGTCGCAAACCTCTCCATTCCCTTTCCACAGGCAGAGGGGAAAAAAAGGGAGCCCCAGGCAGAAATACAGAGAGAGAGAAAACATTGGATGGGCTTGAAACAGTTTCTGACCCTTTTCTGGTGTTTGATGTAATGTATGCGCTTAGTGCTGTCTGTGTTGTGCAATGTATGTGACCCCCTGTCGCCAGATTTGCTGTTCCTGAGTGCTGCAGATTGTTTCATACTGTTAAATCAATATGTAGTGGTACTTCTATTTATCTAGTTTTCCATGCTAGCCATGCATCTAGAGAGTTCTTGCACAGTAAATGTTAATATTTCATGCAAGACATTAATTAATCTTAGCCATTCAGTTCTCAGGGTAAATGACAAACCCATTGGCTTAAAATTTAGTACACAAATCAGAGAAGAAATAGGCGCATTTATACAGCCAGGGATTTATTATAAGAAGTTAAATCATTACACCATCATTTCCTATTAAAGAATGTTTTGTTGCCATGAAGCAGTTGTATGAAAGTAGAAAAGCCATTAAAGCAGATTTCTATTATATTATTAAATTCTGACACTGTGTTTTGCCGTGAAATAGTACTTGAATATTACAGGTGCTTATAGCTTACACTGTAGAGGAGTGGTTTATAATGGCAAATATATTGTTCTGAGAAATATCTATTAATCATAGAGCTGGTTAAAACTGTATACATGATAAGGTTTTAATTAACTTAAGTATATTTTTTACCAAATTCTCACTGTGTTGCTGCATTTTTGGATTAACAAAGATGTGAAAATTATTTGCATTTCAAGATTTTGAATGCTTTCAAAAATCACCAGGAAAGAGAACTTGTATGAAAAGTAAGGCCCTCTGTTCTCTTTTTTTTCTACCCACCCCTAAAAAGAACCATCCTGGACTGACTCTGATTTACAGAATTCATATTTAAAAATATGCTGTGAGAGGTTTGCATTATTTAATTAAGTAGAAATGGGACAAACACTAAGGAAAAAAAAATCATGGAGTCATAGAATAGTCATGGTTGGAAAACCTTGTTTTTAACATATTCTGCCTATGCTTAGCATGTCCTTTGGGGACCAGTGCTCCCAGTTCTTGCGGTGTTCTTTAGTCCTGCTCTTGAAGCTCTGGAATGAAGAAATTGCATGCGGGTTGGAACTTGTATATAAGAAAAAAGAAGAAAACTAACTACAAAATAAACCCACTGAGCCCCAGAGGTATCGTTCTGCAAAGCATCTCATGGTTTTTTAATGCCTGTGGTTGGCAGCTTTGCAGGTGTAAAGTTAAGCACATGTGTAAATGGTTGCAAAACTGGGATCACAGAAATCGCTATGTGCAAACAAATAGCCTCAGTCACTGGGATTTCTTGGGCATGGTGGCTTGACCCAACAAACCCTGTGTGCTTTGGGCTTTGATCCCAAGATCATTTAAACTGATGGGAGCCTGCCATTGGCTTTGAATTAAGCACCATGGACTCTTGTCCATGGGGAATAATTTGCTCTATAGGAATAGAGCCTGTAGCAAATATATTCCTATTTGCCAATAGGAATGAGGCAAAGCCTTTGATGTGAAACATCAGCACATAGAGGGCAATTTCAGGGTCATGCCCAGAGAAGTCACCTTTTAGTTGTTCAGCCCTGTGATTGGTTCTTGTAGCTGCAATCAATGAGAATTTGGTTTTAAATCCTCCCTATAACTGGGCTTTGAGCTCTTCGGGAGCATCTTGAAGTGAATGTGCCTTATGAGCTGTTCCACCTTTTATTATTCTTTCTTTGTTGTTGTTGATAATGTCGGTTGAGAAATTAGCACAACTGTTGTTTTCTGTTTTACTTCTGAATTTGCACTTGGAAGACATTGGGTAAAATAGAAGAAGAACAGACTGTTTGCTGATCGCTTGGATGATGGTGTGAAAAACAAAAATAATCTTCTGCTGTCATCTGTTTCCTTGAGAAGTCTTCAAATAAAGTTTAAAATAAGGAGTTTTGCTTCTATTCAAACAGCCTCTGCGAGGAAAAAACCCTGTAGACCTCATTACAGTTGATTCCTTAATAGAGCTGCAGGATTCCCAGAATCCCTTTCAGTACTGGATAGTTAGTGTGGTTGAAAATGTTGGAGGAAGATTACGCCTTCGCTATGTGGGATTGGAGGAGACTGAATCCTATGACCAGTGGTTGTTTTACTTGGATTGCAGACTTCGACCAGTCGGTTGGTGTCAAGAGAATAAATACAGAATGGACCCACCTGCAGGTAAAGAGCCTCCTAAAAATACTAACCCTTTATGGCATTTACTGATGTTTTGAGATACTTGTGCAACCCATTTCTTCTTCTCCAGCATTCACATTGCTTTGACAGTAGTTTCTAGCTATAACACAGGTGCCATGTGAAAGCCATCTAAAGTGCCTTCAAAGTGAGTCAGGTAAACTCTATTATATATTTAATAAATTCTGTTTAGCTTAGCCTATTCATAGAAGGAAGCAGTGTCCAATAAAAGCAGTTTTGTGCAGTTTTCTGCCAACAAGCAGAGCTCAAGGATGTGCCTGCTCGCCCAGCCCTTTTCAGTGGTGTGTTAGTGGCCAGGATTTTCTGGCCATGCTGTAGGCATCTTAGTGGAAGCCTCAGAGGGAGCCAGTCTTCTCCTGTCCAACTCACAGAATCAAGTCCTAGGTGACACCTCTCAGCATATACTAGACCCTTCTTGCTTTCCCTTCAACCTAAGACCTCTTCTGCCTTTGTCTTTCCATGGCTACACACATTTCTTTTGAGTAGCACTAGACATCAGTGAAATTTTCCAGGGGTGGAGAAAGTGTTTTGGGATGCTCATAGTCCCTCTTAACACAAATTTTTCATATTCTGCTGTAAAACAGCTGTACATCTACCAACTGAGAACTGCCTTGTATGTAACCAGACTGAAAGTGCGGTGAGGGTACTGGGTTGGTCTGCTTGTCCATGTCAGCCCTGCTCATCAAGGGCTTTTGGGGTGTCTGTTGCTACAAGTTAAGAAAATACTTCTTTGAGTAAAGGTAGATGGGGTCTTCCAGATTTCAAAGATCACAGATTTTGTCCTGTGTTTTCTCCAACGGAGTGAAGTCTTTGAAGTATGTCAGACCATATTCAACATCAGGAGGTTGCAGTTTGGAGAAGATGAATTTAGTGTTTGAACCACCTTGGATGGAGAGAGATAGGGACTGCAGCTGAGCCAGTCTGGGGGCATAAATTGGAAGTCACAAATCCAGGGGTAGGAGAAGTTCAAGTGACAGGAGGTAAGTTTAAGAGTCAGGCAGAAGCAGGCTGGGGCAGGAGGCTGGGCAAGGGCAGAGTCTGCTGGAATCATATTCCAGAGGGACTGGGTTTGGCAGGGCAAGAATGATGGCCAGGCTGGGTGTAGGGGAAAGCTAAACATTACTAAGGTTTAGCAAGCAGGAGATACGGTCTAGGAACCACAGCACACAGTAGGGACTCAGGGCTGCTTGGAACTTCCTGGGGAAATGCATGCAAGGCATTCACTGGCAGGTTCTGGAGCTGGCTTTGGAGATATGCTTGCATCCAGGCTATATCCCATTACAGTGGGGAATGACTGGGATGATTAATCTTCTCCACTACCCAATAATAGTGGTCAAAACTTTGTGAAAGTTTCTGGGCAATTGGATTTCTCTCTATTTAGGGAGTTTAGCTCTGTTTTGGTAGGACTGGAGTTGGCTGAGTTGGTCATCAAGTTGTTTGACTTGATGTCTCTTGGAGTTAGGGGTCTGGTCAAACATGACAGCTTAGACTGTCGCATGCATGGTCTTCTCTGGGGCAGAAAGTGTGTACCATCTGTATGTTTCATAAAGCTGTGGCTTATACTTGGGGCAACAAAGCTCTTGGCCATGTCTTGTGGAGCATGGTCCCAATTCTACCTCCAGACTGGATGTCCCAGGACTGCTGTTTACATTGAGATACAAGGTGCTTCCTTCGTTAATGTGCAGGCCTAGCAGTTCTATTCCACCTTTTCCTGAGCAAATGAACAACTTCTCCAGGTCTGTGCTTCATTTTCCTTGTGGTATGGGTGAATTTTTCCATTAATGTCAAATGATAGCAGAAAGGTAGCCCTCCTCTGGGTAGATATTTCTGATACGGCTTCTGTCCATTGCACCCTGTTCAGAGTGGTTACTGTGATGTAAGCAATTGTGTTCACAAGTCTGTCTGGGTCTTGGGTCTAACTTGAGGTCTTGGATGCTTTTTGGAAGCGTGTGTTTTTATTCACTAATCAGTAGGAATCGATGTTCCACATCACTTCTAAATTAGATGCGAATGCTGGAGAGCATGAATATCACTCACTCTGTTACTTTAGAAAGTATTTGTGTTCCAGAGAAACACTTTTTCATTGACTGTTCCTGAACTCTCCTGGCCTGTAAAGGTTTGCTGGATCAATACAGAAATGGCCCAAATGAGATTTGTACTTCCTCTTTGTTTCTTTCATTCTCTTTCTACTCTTTCCTCCTTTTATCCAGTTGTGCTTCTTTCTCTATAGGTTCTCTAAACTTGGTGTTGGAAGCTTTATTTGCTGAAGTTTTTTATGTTTCTTCTCCCATCTCCTTGATTTAACTGCTTTTAAAATTTCTTTCTCTTAGAATCATAGAATCATAGAGTTGTTTGTGTTGGAAGGGATCTTAAAGCTCATCTAGTTCCAATCCCATGGGCAGGGACACTTCCCACTAGAGCAGCTTGCTCCAAGCCCTGTCCAACCTGGCCTTGAACACTGCCAGGGATGAAGACATCATTCTTCTCATCTGTTTTCATCTGATACCTGTTTCCTCTCCTCAACATTTGTCTGGTCGCTTTTTAATGAACATTTTTATTAATGAATTCAATGCTCGCTTCTTATTCCTGACTTCCATTGACTTAAATAGGTGGTCATTCCTTTACATCTCCTAAAGTTGTGTCTCACAGGAGTTTGCTGAGAAACAACCCTTTGGTTTTGAACCCTTCCATTTTCTCACAAGTCTTCTCCTGGACATTGCCCCCAGAGATCTTTCTTTTATTCTCCCTTCTGGTCTCCAGGGAGTAGCCAGTCAGAAAGGGGAATCTGATGAGGCAGGAATGTTGGTTGGAGTTTTGGCAGTTTGCAGAAACACAGTTTCTGGAGGCATGAATGCTGGTTGTTTCACTTCTGACATAGGGGACTATCTATCTAGTCATTTGATGACCACCTAATGTCTTAACGTTCATAAAGCACAATGGATGAATAAAGCATATGAGATGAATCAAGAGGAAGACGACAGAAAGTGGCTGATCTTATGGGATGTGTTTCAAATTTGAGTCTGCAAAAGAAATCTTTGAGGGAGTGGACAGGAATGTTGTCAGGATGAGATGCTGGCAGCAGAGAGCTCTGAAAAAGCTCAGGGATGAAGCTACTAAACCACAAATTGTCAAAGGATTCAATTTCCTAAGGACCCCTGGCCAGGAGAGTGAGCAGGGAGGGACACATTCTTGCCTGCTTACATGCTTCCTGGTGACTTATGTAATATATAGGATTATACTAGAAAGACATTTATTGTGTGAAAGACCTAGCATGGACCTTCTTAGGAAGGAGACTCAGTGGGCAGTATGTTGTTTCTTTACACATCAGGGATTAGATTCACCTGCAAGCATAGGAAAGACAGTTTAGCGTGAGCTATTGCTGTCTCTTTATGGTTGCAGAATGCCTAAGACATGTCTAACATAGGTCAGATGAGATGCCATCTTCATAAGCCTGTTTTTTCCACTCAGGTGGGTTGAAACTAATGAGCACATACCTGGTTGTTTAATTTTTGAACATCTGAAGCCAGTTAAGGCGACTCCTTGACTGTTAACAGGAACAGCCTTGGACTTTATATAAAAACTGTTATGAATCTCCTCTGAAGAGATGCTGAGCACAGGCAGCTCCTCCCAGATAAGGCTGCGTGTTCAACTGTTGTCAAATGAGGATGTTGAGTTACACATCAGTTTGGCAGGTTGTGGCAGTGCTTTGCCTACCCTTGACTTGGATACTGCATATGACCCTTCAACTTACTTAAGTATTTCCTTGTGTGTCTGGGCTGTGATTTTATTGTGTTGATCCACCTCTGGGACTTGCTGAGATGGGTTTCACCTTGGATAGAAGTTTGAGGTCAGTCTTTCTAGATGCAGACCATCTCATATAAAGGAGACCCATGGATCCAAATGTCTGCAGTATTTTGGGTGGAGAGGTCTCTTTTCTAAAGCCATCCACATCCTAGCACCCACTTAATGTACAAGAATGTGCAAGAGGGTCCTTAGGAAATAGTGTCCTGGCTGTATTCAAGTGGCAACTTTCGGGGACTTTGTTTTGCGAGCCCTTTTAATTGAGGCCAAGGGCTCATAGATTATTTTTCCCCTCAGAGGTGTAACTGAATCGAATAAGCCTCCTCGCTAGTGCAAATTGGCACAGGCTGCTTGACACAGAGCCACTGATGGTCTTGCCTTGACTGTTTATGCAGGAAGAGATTGCCTCCTTTTATGTTACTTGCTATTTAAAGACAAATTGGCAGTCATTTTAATTGCCCACTCCTTGTTAACCTAAATAAAAATTGACACAGTTCACTTTGTTCAATTACCTGCAACCCTATCACTTAAACACAGTGCTTTATGCTCTTTTAACCATGCAATTTAGTGTCCATATACTCTCCAGCATAAGCGAGCTGCCACTAATTAAATGTGTGTATGATACTGCTTGCTGGTTATTGAAACCATTGGAGTTGTCTTTATCTCTTGGAGTTTGTTGACGTTGCCCAAAGAAATAGCTGCTTGTTGTCACTGATCTGGGACAAAGTCACCAAAAATGCCACGTTATTCTTTCCTATGTGTCCCTGCCATCATGGGAGAAAATGAGGGTCTGTTTTCAGCTTACTCTCTCCAGGGAGCAGGGAAGCATCCAACAGCCTTTCCCAAAACTCACACTTTTTGTTAGTTGAAACAACAGGGTGGCTGCAACTTTTGGGGCAAAATCATGTCCTATTGACTATTTCCTTATTTGGCATCATTTAAACCAAAGAGGAAGCAACAAGGTGGGTTGTTTCCTTCCCTGCTCTTGGAGCTGATCAGAGCTCCTGAAAGTAAGGGAGAACTGGAGCAACAAAGCTATAAAATAATGAACAGTTAGGTAAAGAGTGCACTTCTTAACACTTTTGACTGCTGCCTATGCTGTAAACCTAGACTTGAAATGTATATTCTCATTAATAACCAGACAGTTAAGGAATTGAAAGTGAAAGGTTAACGTTTCCCTTTAAGTGTGTTTAAATTCATATGCATATCCTTGATGTCTGCTCTGAAGTAGGGAGGTTTGATATAGTGGGAGTATAAGTACATCCACTTCCAGTGAGTGATCCTGCAAATCCTATTTTGATAAGGTCTTAAATCTGTTGAAATCAGAGCATAAAATTCTCTTGTGCTATTGGTGCTAGGTGAAAACAGTGCTTGCCAATTCCATTTTTTTTATACATATGTTTTATTTCTTCCTTCCCAATTGTAAGCTACAGTGGTAAATCTCTGCTAGCTAGTAAATATATATAGTTATTAGATGTAGAGAACTGAAATGCAAATTGTGCTGAACTGAACTGTGATATAAGTGTGTGAAGCCAAACTGACAAAAGGAAAGCTTCACACTGTTCACTGCTTATCGAGGTTCAAGTTTATTACTGAGGAAATGTTCATTTCCATTTTAATAATTGTTGCAATCTATCTACCTATATTGTCTCCGTAAGACCTTGATATGAATAACTTGTTATGTGCAGGATAACAATATGTTTTCTAGGGCAGAAGTAAGTCCAATATAATGTTCTTCACCATAGTATTGTTTCCTACATTGTTTCCTTTGATGATTTATAGGCATTTTGCTGCACTGAACCATGAAGGGCTTGCTAATATAATGATTTAATAATATTAAACCTATTTAAAGAACCTCACTGAAAGCAATGTGAATTTGCACAAAGATGTTGCCTAGAAGTATTACGGTGAAAATTCATAAGTGTAAGTCTTTGAATTGGTGTGATGCTCTGGTTTGAGGGTGGTGCTAATAAATGGGGCTGGGTAGAAATGTTCCTTCCCACACCTACCCTCACCCATCTCAAACCCCCTCCAACCCTGCAATATAATAAGAAAAGACTTCCCAATGAACAGAAGGCTTGATAAAGGTTTCTCTGGTTTTGTTCAAATATAACTAATACTGGCTGAAGACTTGAGGCTTCTCGAACTGGAAAACATCAGGTATTTTGAGAATTGAAAATCAAAGGAGAGCTTTTGTTATTTTCAGGTAATAAGATGTTATGGTTCTTGTTTCTTCAGCAGAAAATGAAGGATGTGCATTTTCCTGGGTTTTACTCCAGGATATAAAATACAATCTTCCTTAAATGTGCCCCTGCTAGTTGCTTTTGTGTTGAATTTATCCATGCTGTACAGCTTGGAATATACACACTATTCATTTCACTTGTACTATCCATTTTTAGGACATAAAAACCTAAGTCTTTCAAAAATGTTTGATTCCCAAACAGTCACCTCTTGGTTTTGTTGTGTTTTGTTGTTGCCATCACTTTAGATATCTGTTCCTTGAAGACAATATCTGAATGGAAATGCGCTCTGGAAAAATCCCTTAATGATGCAGCAAATTTTCCTCTTCCAATGGAAGTGTTCAAGGTAAAAGATACATGTTTTTCCTTGGCTTACAGAACCCATGATGAGTAAATATCACAGAGTATTTTTTGACTTATGTTAAACTTTTGTAGGAAGGGCCGTTGCTCTTACATGTAACCATGAAAGGTCACAAATGAGATGTTGGTATAAACCGCAGTTTTATATGTGAATTTTCCATGCTGAGAACTGATTTCATGCAGTCAGTGTTTTCTAGGTTCTGGTGGTGAGCACTGATTGCTCCAACATAATTTTCAATGTTTCTTACTCTGTTAGACCTGTGCAAAGGTATTATATTCAACAGTGAAATTGTAAAGCTACAAGTATGAAAGTTGACATACTTCTATGGACAGATTTCAGTGACCCTTGCACCTAAATTTTCATGTTATCACAAGCCACAAGGCAGAGAAACTTCCTTCAAGAATCTGTGGTGGAAGTGGGAGATAATTTCATGATCTTCCCACTTCTTTTTTTTCCCCCTTCTCACTTTGGTTTCTAATAATTAGAGATGTGCTTCAGCCCTGAGGCACCAGTTTTAATTTCCCATCCAGATATGCACTGCTGTTAATCATGACGGCTCCAGCTGTGCCCGTCTGGTTTCTGACTGTTGCATCCTTGCTGTGATGGGCGAGAGGAGGCTCAGGGAGGTGTGTTGAAGGGCATGGTGCTGCGCTGTCTCTGGTGTCACCTCTGGCTTGGGTACTTGAGGGATCACAGTACCATCTCCACCACTATTCCTGGCTCATCCAGCCTGGGGAGCCTTTAGGTTCCTTCTCTGCCCTTAAGCATCATGGCACTGGAACACCCCAAAACACTGATACAGTATGATGCTTAGGGCCTGGGTTTAGAGGTGGACCTGGCAGTGTTAGTTTTACAGTTGTACTTGATCTTAAAGGTCTTTTCCAACCTAAGTGATTCTATCATCCTGTATCTGGAAGAAGGCAGTCATCATGTCCCATCCTGGCATGCCTCAAAACTCTGGTGCCACCTTCACCCTTTCTTCAGGGACATGCCAACAGCTTTCCATGACGAATCCAGCCTCCTCACCCAGCTGAGATGCACTGGAATTAGCAACATTAATTTGGGAATGCATTAATTTGCTAATGGCCCAGTCAGTAGCTTATTTGCTTGCAATGTGAAAGCTGTGCTGGGCTGCGAGAAGTGGGAAGATTTGTGTATTGGCTTTCGGCACAAATGTGGGTTTGAGCAGCCTTGTGCTGTGATGGGAGTGGTGCGCAGAGAGTTTTGACTCTCTGCCATGTATTTCATAACACATTTATCTGCCAACTCTATTAAAGTTTGCATTTGCAAAAGTTTGGAGATCAAAACAGCGTTGTGTGGGGCAGGGATGAAATCACAATAGGGAATGCCTAATGTGTAAATTTTATTGCTGCAAATATGAAAGAGTGAAGAATGTTTCTGATGAGGCTCATAAAACATCCTTCTTTTTTTTAAGGTTTATAACTAACAGCTGTTCTGCTGCCTCTTCTCAGCATGACAGACTTATACCCACTTACTTTAATTATTGCATGAGGGTCATAAATTAAATTCAGTAAATCCCAGTTGCCATTGCCATGTGGTTGGAGCTTGCAAACATGTTCTTCTAAGAAGACAATGCAAAACACCGGAATGTTTGAGTGGCCCAAGAGGAGAGTTGCTTTGGGGCCAAATGTGACAAAAAGACTGGATTAGGTCAATAGGCTTCCTTATTTGCAGTGTGAAAGCTGAGCACAAGCTGAGCTGAATTCAGTGTCTAGTTTTACCTCAAGACCCTAAGTTCTGGTGCTGGGAAGGCAGGAGGCTGAATAGATTATTTATGTGTGGACATCACACACAAATATTCTGCCCATTTAGGGTGAATCAACCCTATCTTATGCCTCTTGATTAAAGAGAAAATATGAGAGTTTGTCCATGCCTTTGAGCATGTCTTCCTCTGGTAGTGACTTAAACATGAATTAAAGAAAGACTGTAGGAGACTACGAGAGTACAGTTGTCTATCTACAAGATAAGCCAATATTTATGCGTGGGACTTTCAAGGAGAATCCCAGGTCCCAGTGAAAAGTGTTGAATCCAAGGCATCATTTTATAATTTTTCTCTTTTTTAAATCATCTTTATGAATCTTTATTGTTTTTTTGCAAACCCAGCACAGAAGTAATGATTCTACATGATGCCTGGGGCTTTATGCTACTGTAACTGTCATGTGTTAGATGAGATGTAAAACATAGGGTTTGACAGCTGGCAACTGTTAAAAATCTTCCCGAAAGCTGGAAATATTTACTTTGTTGGACGTGGTAAGCTGCACACCAAGCAGTTGTAGTCTGCATATTCCCCATTTCCTACAGAAATTCATCACTGAGTAGTAGCTAGTGAGAATGTGTGCTTGCTCCATATACAAGAGCGGTCCCTAGGGTGAGCACCTATACATTCAACTGGATTATGACTTAAGTTGCTGTTGTCCTTTGTGCTGTGCACGGCTGGGCATTGTCACTAATGTGCCATCAAAGTGGCCCTAGCTGCTATTCCTGGGAAAACAGATCTACAGTTGTACTGCAAGAAGTGGTTCCTCTTTGGGTCTATCACCTCACTGTTGGCATTGGTGATGGTGGTCTTTGGCTTTGGTGTAACAGGGTTGGGTTCCACATGAGACCTCGTAAAACATGGATTTGAGGTTGAATTACCAGCATAGGGATGGACTTGTGTGGTCTTTGGCAGCAGATACAAAAATCCTTTGTAGAAGTGCCTTGATACCTTTTTGGCGTTCAAGGAGAGGCTCCAGCCTGGCTGCAAACAGGGGGAAGGCTGCAAAGAGGATCTTGGTTTTATTCTGGTGCTATTTTACAGTTGGCCATATGTTGAAAGTGTTTGTAAAATGCTTTAGGATCTTTTGAGAAGGAAATGTGATGCTCAACTGCCAAAAAAGGCTGCTATTATATAGCTGCTAAACATAGTGTTTTGCAAACTGCACATCTTGGAATAAGTTTTTTCTTCACAAAAGCTTTTTTGCAGCACACCTGCTATTTTGTCAGCCTGTTCTGTTCAGAAGACATCTTGAGCCTTAAAGAAAGCAAAATGCAGACAGGATTTTCAAGGGTGTTTGAATGGTTTAGGAGCACAAAACCACCTGAAAGGCTACAGCCCAAGAAGATGTGTCCTTTGCTGTTTCTGCTCTGATTTCAGCGTGCTGTAAGGATCCCCCATGCTTAGTACTGGTCATAAATGACACCTAAAAAACCAGCCAGAGCTTAATGAAGACGTTGAAGCTATTACTGGGGCCTGATTTCAAGTTAAGTGTGACAATTTCAGTGGTTTGATTCAGCAATGGCATTGCTGGTACTTTCTAAGTCTTGCGTCAGGAAGCCAGACTCCAAACACAGCACATTTTAGCCCTAGTATTTATGAATTAATGCATTTTTCATAGAGTTAAAGCTCTGTAGCTTGTGTAAGAAGAATGCTAGACACATAGGATCACAGAATGGTTTGGGTTGAAATGAACCTTAAAACTCTTCTAGTTCCAACCCCTGCTATGGGTGTTCCTACACCTTCCAGTAGACCAGGTTGCTTAAAGCCCAGGTAATGGGGTTGAATTTCCTAGAGAGGCAGATAATGTCCTAGGGATCTTCTCTGACATCCCATTATGCTTCCCCTGGTCTCCTGTGCCTTGTCTGTGGGTCTCATGCAGATGTAATGGATCTTCAGGTGTCTTTCAGCTCATCTCAAACACCTCTGTTTGGGCAGCTGAATTCTAGACAGGATTTGGGAGGCTCACCATCTTTCTGTAGATGTTGCATACAGGCATCATATCCCCAGTTCCCTCCAATTGCTATAAAATGGGTCCTGATGACTAGTTTGGATGGAGCTGTCACCAGCCACATCCCTAACCCAAACTCTGATAAACAGATTGAAGAGCACAGATGCTTAGGAGGGAGAGGTGTTATCTAAGATAGGTAGCAATTCCTGATGATAGCCTTTGGACCCATTCCTCTTGTCTCCACTCTCTGGTCCTCCTTTCCAAAGGTGTCATTGTTTTTGTCCAGCTCAGAATAGTTCTTTCTCTGTCAAAAAAAGCTCTACGCTATGCCCAGCCCATTGTTCACTATTTCTAATTTGAGCTTTTGGTTGCTTCCTTGTTACCTGTAATGGTATTAATTAATGCTAAAAATAATGACATGGAAGGAATCTGTTGGGACATATCTCTCCTAAGGAGAGTGGTAGAGGGACCACCTATCACCCAGGCAAGAACCGCCTCCCAAAATTGAGGACAGAGTGATAATTCTAGTTCTACACTCTGAAGTATGATATTAAACAGGACTCCTTCCCCTCTTCTAAAATACAATTTTCCCATCAGATTAATTGTGCAAAGAGTAGGACAGACTATTGCTCCAAGCCTCTGATTGTTTTTATTTTAAAAGGAGGACAACACCACTTCAAAGTTAATAAACCCTTTGGGTGTTTTAGGGTGTCTTCATCCATTATTTGATATTCTGGAGGAGCTTAAGATACAGAAACCCAAGGATTCCTTCTGCTCAGAGGCAATCCTGACCTGGCTTATATGAACAGACTTGAAGTCCATCAGGGTTTTTCTGTCTTCACCCTCCCCTACTAGATGTGCACATGCCAATGCAGTAGCTTAAAATGAACGTGCTTTTGCTTTCACTTGGAAGCCAAATCCCACCAGCCCTTTCATGCACTGACGGCTTGGCTGGCCCTTGCTCTGCACACTGTGCTTTAATAACCTGTGAGTAGCCATGTTGTTTGCAGGCTGCCAGGTTATTTATACTCCATCTGTTCTTCCCTGTTCTTAGCACTCGCCAGCCCGTCTCCCTGACTGCTGTTTGCCTGGCTGGGTGACATACATGGCATCCTGATCCCTCTGTTGTTCATCTGCCTTTTGACCTGCTCCTGTCTCAGATCATTAAAGCCATTTATCTTTGTAAGACCATCGTTAGGTGTATACCCCAAAGTTCCTTGAGATGTAAAGAGCCTTCATGGCTCTTGGAAGCAAGGATGTCTCCGCTGTCAAATGTGCCACTCGGGTGACATGGAATCTGGTGATACCTCTGTGGACCACTCAGGTAGGTGTTCCCACCTGTGTGTTTTCCTTTCCACTTGACTTTCCCACCTGTGAAATGAGATCTGTGCAGAATGGTTGAGTTTGGAAGGGACCACTGATGTCATGTAGTCCAACCTCCCTGCTTAAGCAGGGTCACCTAGAGCATATTGCTTATGTTTGTGTCCAGGAAGCTCTGGAGTATCCAGGGTGGGAGACTCCACAACCTCTCCAGGCAACCTATTCCAATGCTTGGTCACCTTCATATTAAGTAAGTTCTTACTCATGTTCAGGTGGGACTTCCTGTGGTTTAGTTTATTCCTGTTGTTTTATTTTATCCTCTTGACCTGTCACTAGGCACCAATAAGAAGAGTCTGGCCTCATCCTCTTGACACCCTCCCTTCAGATACTTACGTACATTGATCAAATTTCCCCTGAGCCTTCTCTTCTCTAGGCTCAACAAACCCAGCTCCCTCTGCTTTTCCTCATAGGAGAGATGCTCTGGATACTTAATGATTCTAGTATCCCGTGACTGCCAACCAGGATTCATTAGTGAACGCCTGTGCACTGGTGTGGCCTGAATGCTCTAAGACATTAAGAAACCCAACCCAAACCCCTCTAAAAACCCCAGGTGAATGCGTATCTGTCTCTTTTACCTCTGCTGCATGTGCTTCCAGTGCCTAGGCGAATCTAAGCAGGCGCTGTGTAGGAGGGGATCTTTGCTCTAATGCCATCTGCGTCGGGCCAAGCCATACGGAGAAGGTGTATTTGGATTTAGACCGGCCACTCTGCAATGTTGCTGTTTCTATGGCAACTATTTTTTATTCAACAAGAGGAGCTTACAGTCTGTAGGGCTAAATTTGATGCTAGGCAGAAGCATCTGCAGTTTTTAAGGGGCTCTTCAGTAGGTGCAGTTCATAGCTGGCTCTTGTGCTCATTACTTCAGGACCACTATATCTCTAAAGCCTCCCCCCCCAGCACCCTTTCCTTTACTTCCCACCCCATATCTCTTCGTTTTGGTTTTCTTGTGACTGCAGTTGTCAAACCAAGAGACAATTTGCTCCTGTTGTGTGTTACCAGGGGATTTCTGTCTCCCTGCAGAGAACGTATGTGCCTTCAGGGTAAATCCCTCCATGTTTAGCCAAGGAAGTGGAATCACAAACAAGACTGATTCATCTGCAAATAATGCAGAGGATTGCATTTGAGAGGGTTTATTTATTTATTTATTTATTGCTCAATTAAAAAGCCAATGTCACATTCCTGTAGAGGCAGTTTAACCACTGCTATTACTGCATTTGTGACTGGTTACCACACATGAGCTTTGTGATTAAAATTAGGCTATCAGAAACGGCCAGTTTCTTGAGAGAATTAGAAAAAAACACTGGGGGGGAAGCGATTCTCTTTGAAAACAAAAACTGAATCAAGTAATATGTTTCCAATCATAGCAGATGGGGCCTACTTTTGTGTCTTTTAGTAGGGTAAACCAGGAGAGATGTGACTGAAGGCAATAGCGTTTCACACTGTTACAGTTGGTGCGGATTAAAGGAGGCTCAGTTCAGTCATTTATTAAGTGCTCAGTGTTTCTCATCAGCCTCTCAGCTTTGCAGCTTTTCAGCATTAAGGCTTAGTTCTGAATTTTGCGTGGAGTTGCAGTCTTATAGTTGGTGTGAATCTGGCTATCCTGGACCAAAAGACCCCTGACTTTTAGAGTGTTTGGAAATCAGAGTTCGCATTAGAGCCTTTTCCTCTTATCTATACTCTGTGTAAGCTGCTGGGTTTAAAATGAGACGACTCCAATGTTCTATCTTGAGCAGAGTGGGCTTAAAATGAGCTTTTCACAATCTGCAGGTGATGCCCTTCGTTGGGTTTGTGGACACAGCTAGAGCAACCAGCCCATAGTACAGCTTCCTAAATGTCATGGGCAAAAGCAGCTTAGCCAAGTTCCCCTGCTCTATCTGCCTTACCCACTGCACTGTAAAATTACCTGAGCTTGCCTCTTATGACATGGACAAATCTGAGTTTATTTACACTTAAATGACCTTTGTTGAATGGAAATACTTAAAAGCCAGATTTAGCAAGATACTTAGGTACCAGAAAGAACAAATGACTATCATATTAAAGTACATCGTTTTGAGCCCAAAACCTAAAGCCAATGCTTAGCGACCTTATTATTAGGACTTAAATAAGTCACCCACACAGGTACTTTCTTAAAGCCTGTGTGCATCCTTAAAGAGTCTGAATGCTGTTGTAAGTCTGTTTGTGGATCTCTTTTGGAATGAAATTTAGGCTCCCAAGTCAGCTAAAACCTGCATCATTTTTGAAACTTGCACTGCTAGTGGCCTGTTAGCTGTGAAGTAGTAAATCGAGTGGCTATCTCAGTACCTAAACAAGTGGGCTGGGAATTAGAATCCTGCTTCTCCTCCCAGCACCATTGCTGACTTGTTATTTGATGTTCAGCCTTTAGCCCTGCAGGTGATGCTGGATGCAGTGGGCTGCTGCAAAGCTCATCAGTGTTTTTGCAGAAGGGTCGCCATATGAAGATAGAGACAATGGTGCAAGGGGCTCTTTCAGGTGGCCTGGAGGGTCACAGCCTCTGCACGCTGGCATATTTACAAATGCATACTGCTCTAAAACTATGAGTGTGGGGCTGGGTTTAATTGCTTCGTAGTGAGAGCTGCATCAGCCCTGGCTATTCACAGCGAGTTTGGGCTGCAAGTGATAGTAGCTCAGTGGAGGGTTATACACTTTTCCATTTGCTCCCTGTGAGCATCATCGTAGGCTGTGATCCATCACATTAGAGATTGTGACCCTTTGACTGGTCATCTGTAGTGCTCATGCCATGTTAATTCATTGTGCTTTCTGTGGCATGATTTTGCACTTGGCTCTAAGGGACTCTTCTGCATCCTTGATAGTCAATCCAGCTTACGTGACTGCTGCTCAGCACTCAGAGGGCATTTCCATCACCCACACAGGGCTTGTGAAGCCTAGGACAGGCAATCTGCTGGTGTAAATCCTTGTGGTTAGTGGGGCTGCTCCTGGGAAGCATTGGCTGCCAGTAGGAGTAAAGATTCACCATGCACAAGGCTATAAAATGCTCCAACTGACCAAAAATATCCTGCCTATTCACCTCCATTTCGACAAAAATTGAAGCTTACTTGAAGATGTTGGTAGAAAATAATGGCTAGTGACACCCTCTTAGGTGGCTTTGAATGCCATGAAATAGTGATAAAGGATTGCATTCTGTCATCCATAATCACTTTAGGCATTTCTTTTGCTTGGCTGCAGAGCATGGCAGGGACCAGGGGAAAGTCTCACCCCTCCATTCCTCTTCTTGTAGCTGCTTTTATTAAACAGGCGCCTTCCCTGTCAATGTGAATAAAGGGGGGAGAGAGCAGTTCATTATTCAGTGTATCACTTTGAGCCTAATACTAATTAAAAGCTTTACCATCACTTCTGTGGAGTCTATTCTTAGGAATTATGTAAATTAATTGGACTTTTGAAGAGGAGCATATGCCAAATCCTAAGTAATTCCCTGCTGGCTGAGGCAACTCCAGCACTGGCATCAGTGAATACTGATAGTGTTATCTTCCAGATCTTCTTTTCCTTTTGTGGCTGCAGAAAGGGCTGCTTTGGTAAATTTTGATGCTTCTCTTTAGCAAATATATGAGAGAGGTCAAACGTCCAGGCTCTGAGCATTTGCCAGAGAGACATGGTATAAAGGCGTTTACTCTATGAAAGCTTTTCCATCTCAAGAATGACATTTAACACAGACAGGCTTTTTACTTCCACAGCACCTCACCAAACAAATGTACGTTTCTGCTTCAAAGAGGGTTTTGACCCTCAAAAGAGAGATGTACCTGAGATCCCATGAACTTCCCTTGGGAGTTCACTCTTGCTATTAATTTAATGGGGAAGGTATTTACATGCTATGCTGAATGAGAAGGGAGACTTGATCCTAAGGTACATAGTGCGTGGAGAAAAGGGGTTATGCTGTTGAAGTAAAATAGCTTTAAATGTTATTAACTTTCTTTTTTTTCTCAACCTGTTTATTTTTGTCCTTTGAAAAAGAACAAAACAAATACCAGGAGATGAACCAAAAAAAAAAGATTCAAATAAAAATGAGAAGTAATATGGTTTGGTCTTGAAATATTTTGGTCTCAATCAACAAATCACTTCAAAAGTTGATGAAACTACTCGCATGTTTAAACATAAACACTATTAAGTACTTCGGTGGATCTTGGGTTATACTGGAACTTCTTGGTGGGAAGATGCTGCATGGTGAGCTTGCTTCCACATGTACATTTTGCAAAGCTGCCTTTTCTTTGCCACCTCACCTTAAGGGTTAAGAGACATCGGGTGTCTCATGCAGGAGGAGGCAGCCCTCTGGCACAGATGCTTCTTACCTTTGGGAATTTGAAGTTCAGAGCTGGTGAGTTAGGGATTTTGCAGCCATCATCTTTTCCCAAGATGGCGATTTGGTGACCTGTCCATTTGATGCATCCCCAGTGCTAGGCAGCCTCTGTGTAAAAGGAGACAGATTTTCTTCCCTAGTTCCTGCTTCTATTCAATGAAACTGTGCAAAGCTGCTAGAAATGGGTCTCTGGTCTCTTTGGGGCTTTAGTGGTATGGAAGTGACTGCCAGCAAGCACAAGTATGGCTGATGGTTATGTTATACTGCAGGATGCTCAGACTCCTGAATGTCTGCTCCTTCCTCAGCTATTAGTTCATTGGGCTCTGGGCCATTTTCACTCCATCTTCCTCAGTTTCCCTGTGAGTTTGTACTTGTTCTGTGAGACTAAATCCATTATGATTTTTTTTTTGTCTGCTTTTTGGTTGCCACAGAAAAGACTCCCTAATGCTGCAGGTTGGCAAGATGAAAATAGCGGTTCATTTAATCATGCTTGGAGCTTGTAAAAATCCTTATCTCTGATGGCACCGGTGATGTAAGATCCCAAAATAGAAGTTGTTAAGTGTACAAGTGAAGACAGTTCTCGGGAAAAGAAAGCACAATGACATACAACTTTGGATCAATAGAAAATCATTTTAGAACAAGAATACAACATGTAGCAATGAATGTAGATGGGAACGATATTGCTAACCACATAGTAGAGAGCAAGCTTTCTGCATTCATTTTGGAGTCGTCTGTATGTGTGTGTTAAATATCATCTCTTTTTATGCTTGTATTGGCTAATGCACAGATGGTTTAGAAATACTGCAGGACATTTTTATTGAATGAACACAAAATATGATAATTACTCTGGAATTAGTTTGCCAACTTGTATGCCTCTTAGACGGGTCATGAGGGATGAAGTGATTTGCTGGATGTTAAATGCCAAACTGGTGGCAAATCAGAGAATTAAAACTCAGTCGCTTCTGCATTTTACATCTGTATCCTGCTGCTGTCTCAAAGCTGTGGGGTGAAGCCCTCTTTGTGCAGTTTCCTGGGTGCAGCCAGGTTTGATCCTGGTAAAAATGTTGTGGTGGGCATGTGCTTGAGCACAGCTGCGTGTCTCACCAACATGTTCTATTATTGCCCACATTTTGGGTCCAAGTTCATTGTCTGCACCCTAGTCCACCTTTAGTCTCCTGGGTGAAGAGGAGATACTTCCATTTTGCAGTGTACGGAAACCAGCACAGGTCCTTCTTTTGGTGCCCTGCAGGAGCTGGACATTCATCAGGGTAAATAAGGGCCACCCTGAGCTGTTTGCATCCATGTTGTGCATTACCCCAGGAGATGTCAGAACTTAAGAATATGTTCTTCCCTATGGGGTGGTGAGGGCCTGGAAGAAGTTGCCCAGAGAAGCTGTGGCTGCCCCATCCCTGGCAGTGTTCAAGGCCAGGTTGGACACAGGGGCTTGGAGCAAGCTGCTCTAGTGGAAGGTGTCCCTGCCTGTGGCAGGGGGTTGGAATTGGATGTTCCTTAAGGTCCCTTCTGAGCCAAACCAGTCTGATTTCTCAGACAGGTCCTCATTTTGGTGAGCATGATCTCCTTGTTGACCAAGTTCAGGTTAGATGCTGCTGACAAGATGGATGCACATTATGCTTAAAATATGATGGGCTTGGTCCTGCAGATCTGTCCTGTAGGAGTGAGGCTGTTCCCTCTCTGTGGTTGGGTTGGCATGAAAAGAGCACAGGACCAGGAGCAGCCAGCTGGGAGTCAATCTCCTAATCAGCTAAGTGACAAAATCCACATGGATGCATTTCAAATAGATATGTTGACCTCTTCTTTGAGGTTGGCACGGGCATACCATGTGCTTCTCTTCCCATCTCTTCCTGCAGGACCATGCTGATTTGCGAAACCACTTCTTCACTGTGGGGATGAAGCTGGAGGCGGTGAATATAAGGGAGCCATTTCATATCTGTCCTGCATCAGTGACCAAGGTGAGTTCCCAGAAAAGAGGGATGAAAACAGCCAACATTAAAAATCCATGGATGTTCCTAATTAATTCTTTCCCACAGTCGTCACCAGCTAACTAAATGCACATAAATCCAATGGGGATGGGCATGTCCATCTACCACATCCACACAAAAAAAAGGATCCCTCTTTTATCCCAATCTCCCCTCCATGCGTATGTATTTTCTGTGCACATCTGGGAAGCCTTTTGAAATAAAGCAGCTGGATGGAAACTGTAGCTGGACCCACAGTTTCTAGGAGAAGAGAGAGAAGGCTGTGGGGTTTATAGGATTGTCTCCAGTCCCTGCTCAGCTATGGGCACACTGAGTGACCATAAACCCCAGCGATTCCCCTCGTCTCAGTTTACCCATGTCTAAAACTCAGGCTTTGATTTCTTTGGTAGAAACACTTTAATGCAAAGTGTTAGGTTAGAGTGGGTTATTTTCATGAATGGTTTGATCCCAGGGCCTGGCTGTCCACATTCCTTAATGTTACAAAGAATTTAACTTCTGGTTTTGTTTTCTTCTTTTTCACCCCTTAGGTTTTTAACAATCATTATTTACAAGTGACCATTGATGACTTGAGGCCTGAACCCAGCAAAATCTCAATGCTTTGCCATGCGGATTCCTTAGGGATCTTGCCAGTACAGTGGTGCCTTAAAAACGGAGTCAATCTCACACCTCCCAAGGGTTTGTATTCCTTCTTGATGATTTTCTCTGAAAGAAGCTTGCTTGTTATTATTGTCTTTAAAACCATGATGAGTTCATTGCAGACTGTCACCATAAGTATCTGAAACCAGAGTAGCTCTATTGAGTCATTGCAACTGTTCTGGCTCATACCAGCCCATGAACATCTCTGCAAGCAAGTCTTGCTGGTGGATTGATGTCCGTATGCAGCCTGCTTCAGAATGCAGTCTGAATCAGGCTGCATTGAAACCTAGTGTATTCCCATGAAATGCCTGTTAGTGATGCTTTGTGTGTGTAGAGAGCAAAAGGAGCATTAAAAATCATATCATACTAGAGGCAAACTGGGCATCTCCCTGAAATTCCTCAACCCCCACCTTCCAAAGAACCCCCAAACACTAAGTTTTATACACACGGATTTGTCTTAATTTTGGAAAAACCATGCTGCTGCCAAACCCAGGGAAGAAAAGGGTTATTCCCTACCAGATTCAGAGTCCTCTTACGTGTATCCAGCATATCCTTCAGCACACATGATTTGAAATTCCCAACAGTGTCCTGGAGTCCTGTACGTGCATCTGCATGCAGTGCATCCATGATTACCCTGTTGCTTTTACTGAAATAAATGTGCTGTCTGGATGCAGGCTCTCTCCTGCTTGAATCCAGTTGGAATGATAATGCCTGTGTAACTGCTCACTGATACTTGGCTAGAAAAGTTGCTACAAATGAAAGTCAGTGGAATGTGTTGGTTTTGCCACTCCGAATGCACATGTGGCTTCCTGCAGGCCAGCTAATTAACTAAAATACAACGTAGAATCATAGAATGGTTTGGGTTGGAAAGGGCCTTAAGGTCATCCAGTTTCAACACCCTGCCATGAGCAGGGATGTCTCACCCTTGACTGTATTGCCCAAGGCTGTGTCCAACCTGGCCTTGAACATAGGCCAGACATTTCTCTTTACAGGGTCGTGGCCCAATATTTTCCAATCCATGCTGATACAAAGCCTGTCTGAGATGGTGTTTTGTGGGCCAAGTGCATCTGAACTCTTCTTTAAATGCCAACATTTTTAGAAGTGTCTGTAGCATCTGTTGTATGGATATTTCTCAACTTGGCCAGTAATGTCTAAAGGACAAGTAGTTATCTGGTGTGGTGCCTGGTGATTGGGGTCCACGTGAGCTCCTCAGAAAATACAGAAAGTCTCCCTTCATTCCTCTGATGAAATAACTTTGGTTTCTGCTGTCAGATAAGAAATCTTGTGGGGAAGCTATTAAAAAGGCATAAAGCAAGGGGCAGATAGATACATGCTGTGTATTCCTGTTTTTCATACTATGTAAGAGGGCTGCGTGCCCAAACTGCATTTTAGCACCTTTGGTGTCAAAATCCTCTTCTGTTGGCAGACATGCTCTTTAAGTCACTAAAATATAATCAGATGTTAGAATGATTTATTTGTTGTGGAAAACAACAACAAAAAAGCACAAACCACCAAAAAAGAAAGCACAGGGAAATCATCCGAGCTCGCACTGAGCAGAATAATACCAGCTTTGAGTAAAGAAATAACCAGGAGTGATAGGAGAGGGCTGCAATGCTGTGGGAGTGCAGAAGGCTGTGGTGTGAGCTGGCAGCTAATGAGCAGATCTGCAGAAGGAGGAAATCCCACCACTTGCACCCAAATCACTGGGCAGCTCTACCTGAGTACCCAGAGTTGCCCCTTCTCAGACCAGATTTAACCAGGCTCCCACTTCCCCAGCACTCAATACATTCCCAATCAACATCCCCCTTAACAGCGAGTATGTTGACAACACTTAGCATTGCCCAAATGGTTCTCGCTTTTGAAAGGCAGGAAGTTCCCATGGAGAAAAAGATGACGATGGAAGAAGTCCTTTTTCTTTGGAAGGATTTGTTTGCTGTATTCTGGACTTGGGTTTTTTGGTTAATTTATGATTGGCAAGGAAGTTCCCTGATTTTAAAATTAACTGGTTTGATTTCATCAGAACAGCGTGCCAGGTTGTGGTATTTGGGTTCAAAGTCCTTTATTTGTCTGATATCCTATTCTCTTGCCTTTTTTTCCCCTATCAGGCCTTTGTTGAAGCCAAACATTTACTAGATGAGTCATGAACAGGAGGTGCAAACATTTGCTACTAGAAATAGAGAGCAGTATTTTCCTGTACAGTGCCAAAAATGAGTACCCATTTACTGCTGCTGTATAAACACTGAACAAGCACTGTTTATATTTATTAGAGCTGAATTTATAGACCACTTCCCTTTAAAGTAACACCCATTGTTCCTTTTTAATGAGCTATTAAGAGGGGGAAAAACATATTGGTGGTGCTCCTAGCTATAAGGCTAACCAAGAAAATGCCACTTCCAAAACTTCCAGTGTATTTGCTATATTTGCTTCTGATTAGACCACTGGTCTTTTCCATGCTGAGAGCAAACACGATGAGGTATGACATGATTGAGGAGCACAGTTGAATCATACAGTTTTAAACGTTATTACTTGAGCTGAGCAGTAAAGGATAACAGTATGTGAGTATCACGTGCTAATGGAGGTGCTGGGCACATAGTACCTCCCCATGTACTAAGGGAGGCAGCTTATATCATGATGCTCCATAGAAAGGCCATATACAGGTCCAGACTTGTTTGAAGCCAGTTCTTGAGCATGCTTATCTTGGAGTCATCCTCATTGGGCTGTTGAAGTGAGTTATGGCAAACTCTAACTGCCCTCCCAGGTTTTGATGCTGCTGAAGTCTACAGCAAAAGGTCTTCCAGCAATCTCAGTGGTTCCAGGCCAAGCCAATGGTTGATTGTGTGGTGACAACACAGTCAAGTGTTTATACCTCGCTGAAACCATGTCAATGTGCCTTTTCCATCCACTCAGCCAAGATTGTGTGTTGCTTGCAATAAAGATTCAAAACCTGTCCGTTGGGCGTTTAAATCAGAGATGAGAGAATTATGGAGGCTGTGGGCAGATTTTTGGGTCCCTGAAAGCAGTGTGCCCTGGTAGCTGTGAAGGACCCCATATGTTTTAATGTAGACAACTATGCGACAACTTACGTGGTTGTTATGTAGACAGCTGAGCCCCTCACCCTGGCTTCTTCTGGAGTCAATAGGGAACAAGAGGGACTTTCACAAGTTTCCTTCTGCAGGAGGACAGGTAGATCACCTCCAGACCTGCCTGTATCCCTGTTGACTCTTTAGGGAGCACAGGGCGACAGGCAAAGCTACAGGCATCTCCACTGCAAACATCTGTATGCAATCAGATGATCTGTATGTGATCAGATGAGTCCCCTTGTGATGTGTTGTGGATTTCACCTCCTTTTTTCCGTTTCATTTTATGAAGCTGAAAAGTATCTGGCAAACAAATAACTGGAAATAAAAAAGGAGATGGAAGAAGAAGCAGGATGAAAATACAGGTCCACAATTTGGGTGTTAAAAAAAAATGCAAGGGTATATATTTTTGTATGAAAAATGAACATTCTCTATAAGTAACTGCCCTTTTTTACTGTCCTGTGCATGTTTACTCCTAGCTTTCCATGCCCCATGGAGACACGCATCTTAGCTCAAGGCTTTATCTCATTAATTTGTCATGTAGGCACTTGTTAGAAATTCATCTTATCCCATACACTTGCGTGGTAGCAGGATGCTTGAGACTTTCTTTTCAGCATTTTTACCTCCTGTTCTGGTTCTGGGTGACAGTGAGGTGACTCCACTCAGTATTCCAGTCCTTGCCTACAAAAATGTCATCATTTTCATTGTGATAAATGATTCATTCCCATCTGATCTTGAGTGTCCCTTTCTGACTATCAATGAAAAAGGTACTAAGGGATGTTCTGTGAAATGAGGCCAAGCTGAGATGCCAGACAGAGAGACTGAGGCCCTTAGATGAGTCCTGAGACTTCACTGAGAGTAGTTCTGCAATGATATTAGTATTGACAGCGTCATCACAGGGCCCTGGACAGGATTAACGCTCTGGTTTCAAGCACTATAAAAATACAGACAAAGAGGCAGACCCAAAAAAAAAAAAAAACCAACCCAAAAAACAGCCCAAAAGCAAATAAGAAAACCTTTTTTCTTCCAAGATTGTTTTTTCCTAAATACCCAGGTAAAAAGAGTGGATGAGCAGAGTTCTGTTTTGTCTTTCTGTGATGAGACTGTTTGAGAGATGCTCACAGAAATCAATGTTGCTTCCCATTTAATTCCTAGAAGCAGAGGCTGAAAAGATCTCCTACTTGATGAGGCTTTAGTCTTAAAAATCTGCATTCATTTTCCTGTTCTGCTTCAGATTTCTATACAGCCTTGGACAACATGCTTACTATGATGGGATTCAGCTCACATATGCAGAGCTTCTGGAAAGTCAGCCTTAGAGGGTACATCCATATCCATGAAGAGGGAGAATTTATGTCATGCTTTGAAAGAGAGGATGGATCAGCTTCTGATTGTGCTTATCCTCTCCCTGTCCACTGATATTGGGATCCTTGATGTCCAGCTCCATAACCCCATCTTTTAGATAGCTAAAGGAAGGAGAAAGAAGTCCTGGGTCAGTCCCACCTGGAAACTGGGACAGACATACATCTCACTAGTTATGGGTTTATTAAAGCCTGGGAGATGCTGACAGGAAAGGGAAAATAGGGAAAATAAATATGTTTTGTTACTTTTGACACAGACCTGAAGTTTTCAAAGCAAAATACAGAAGGTGTGTGAGTGAGGGCTTGAGAAGCATTGGCATTGGCTCTCATGGTGTATGAACTGGCATCCATAGAACCTGCCTGCTGACACTGCACAGTTCACTGAGGTGGGATGCTGGAACACAAGTGTTTGTCTGCTTGGGGCTCATTTTGTGCTCTCTCTCTGGTGTGAAGAGGTGGCTGATGGCACTTTCTGTTCTGTCACACTGCAGGTTATTCTGGCCAGGACTTTGACTGGGCAGACTACCAGAAACAGTGTGGAGCTGAGGCTGCGCCTCACCTGTGCTTTAGAAACGTAAGTTCTCATTTTGCCTTTGTGTCACTCCTGTTGATCCATGTGAAACAAAACAGCTTGCACAGGAAAGCTACAGGAAAGCTGCAGCAAAGCTTTGAGAGGTTCTCCCAGTCTGCTATGAGTCTGACAGAAAGAAAGCTGGAGAAGTGTTTCAGGTCTCCATCCCTAAAAGAGAAGAGAAAGTATCTTACTCTTGTCTTTTTCTGATTCATTTAGATTTCCTGGTCTTCATCTCTTCTCTGATCACTTAGCACAAGAAGGATCTCAACTGACCATTTGAATTTACAAGTAATTCAAACGCTATTAAAAAACAATAAACTAAGTAAAAAATTGCATTATATCATCTGGCCCTTTTCTCATTTCTCTCTTCTTCCCAGAGGGATACATTTAACCAAACCAAATGCATTTAAAAGCTAAGGTTGAAACTGTTGATTCAGAGTAAGAGAGGGGTGATTAACCTGAATGAGTGCTCTCGTCTTTGCAACAGTTTGTGTGCTTCCTTGCTACAGCAACAGGGATGTGAGCATGAGCAGCATCTTTATGCTGGAGGCCATCAAGATTCAGAGCTTTGGCAATAGTCTTTTGCAGGCTGTTTTCTGGGAATGGCAGTCCAGTATGGCTTGGTCTGGTGTGTATTAATCACTTGGTGAAAAAGAAATATAACCTGCTTTTCCAGTAACCTGATGATGCTCTTCATGCTCCCATCAACTGATGGAAGTTGAGATCCCATCAGGAGCTGACAGTGTGGTGGTACCTAAAATGGGCAAAATCTATTGGTGTGTGAATGGGGGGCAAGCAGGTTCTTCAGGCATTACATAGCCTTTCACTTTACTCAGAAGACTGAGAGACAGGGTGTTTATGAAAATCAGGATGGAGACAGGCTCACAAGACACCAGACGTGTTTTTGTGTGGTCTTCCTCATCGGTGGTGGCTCAAGAGCAGCCTTGAACAGACCTTTGATGGTGAATTGATGAATTTGAACGCTTTTTGTTGGTGAATTTAGAAGACCTGTATCATCAACAGAGTTTGGCTTGGGAATCAAATCAGAATTGGGATTTCTCTGCTCCATTTATTGTGCCATGCTATGCCTTAAGGCAGTTTAAGCAAAGATTCCTGAAAGCACTTTGGGAAGCTGGACAATGCTGCATCACACCAATGGAGTGGGACAATTATCACATCTCTTCTGCAGGCTCCCCTCCCTTTTCTTTTTATCTCTTTTCATTTTGTCAAGTAATAGATCTGTGCTCTCAGCACCAGCAGGCTTGAGGGTAGTCTCTGTGTAATATCATCCAAAGATTAAATCAGATCTAAGCATTTTACTTCATTTTTTGTAAGGAAACATTCATCAGATGAACATGTGTCTGTTATTCTTTCACTCTCAATAACACAGTTCTCTGCAGAGAGATGTAATCTCTCGCTTGTTGCTTGTCCAACCTCCCTGGCAGGTCGGTTCATTTGTTGCGTGGCTGTGAGAGGCTCTTTGATAGAAGCTGTATTGCAGGCACATCTTCCACCTAGATGTGGTGCTAGAAATGGATGTGCTGTAACTGTTTTCCCCAGGGGGGTGGATATTTAACAAGGAGAAGCAGTTATGAAATGGATTGACATGACGAAATGCTTAGTAAAATAAACTCCCAGCTAACTGTTTTGCCATTGATTCGGTATAAATAGCCTCCAGCACTGAATCGCAATGAAAGGAGCCCATGTGATGATAAATGACATTTCCTTGTTAGGCAACATGAAAGGCATTTAAACAAACTTGGCCTGCTTTTATGGAGTCCTAGCCACTGGCAGCTTTTATAGGGTGAAGCTGATCTGTGTGCTGAGCGAGACTTGCAACAGTCCAGGCAACGTTTGAGACAAGCAGCACATTCTTGGAAGGCCTCGTTACGAACAGCAGATGAAATTCAGAAGTTTTTCATCTCATAAAGAGCTCCCAGTGAAGTCCCCATGGTCTGAGGTGCTGTATGCACAGCAGAAAGCTTGAATTCGAGTCTGGCTTCCAGTCATTCACATGGGGTTGCTGGATGACAGATTGGTGTCATTTTGAGCCAGTGACAGTTGCTACCCATCCTAATTATTATTAGCCAAAATCTCAGCCAAGAGAGAGAATTTTGTCATGCTACTGTGTGCAAATAGAGTGGTGCAAGCACTTGGAGCTGATGTATTGCAAAACAGGTGGGACAATGAGGAGGAAAATTAAAGGAAAGGAAGCCATGGCATGGCCCCAGTATGTTAGTATGTTTTATGAAATAGTTGTGGTGGTGATATGGGGAAGGGACTGAGACTAAGTGAAAGGAGAGGGGATGCTGGAAGGGACAGAAGGTAAGGTCGCAGCCTCCTTCAGGCATCCCTCTGCTCCAATATGTCATATTCCATGGGCTGCAGGTGGTTGTCTGCTCCACATGGAGGTCCATGGGCTGCAGGTGGGTGTTTATTCCACCGTGATTTGCACCAGGGGCTGCAGGGGAATCTCTGCTCTGGTGCCTAGAGCACCTCTTCCTTCCTTCCTCACTGGCCTTGGGATCTGCAGGGCTGTTGCTCTCACATATTCTCACTCCTCTCCCCAGCTGCAGTTGCTTTTGTGCGTCAGCTGTTCCCCTTCTTAACTATGTTATCCCAGAGGCTCTACCACCATCACTGCTGGGCTCAGCTTTGGCCAGTGGTGGGTTTGTCTTGGAGCTGCTGGTGTTTGCTCTGTCAAACATGTGGGAAGCTTCTAGCAGCTTCTCACAGAAACCACCCCTGTAGCATTGCCCACTACCAAAATCCAATACAGATGTTCAGGGCAGCTCCATTTTGAATCTGAATGTCTTTGTGTTCATCAGTGTATCCTGCACGTCCCGTGAAAATCAAACCATGTTAAACTCATGTTTCCCAGTCACACAGTGCTGCACTTCCATGTTTCAGTGATGGCTCTTGACTCTTTCAGACATCCTTCAGCCGTGGCTTTACTAAGAACATGAAGCTGGAGGCAGTGAACCCCAGGAACCCTGCAGAGATATGCGTTGCTTCTGTCACCTCAGTTAAAGGACGGTTAATGTGGCTTCACCTTGAAGGTATGTGCTGTAAAGGCTTCTTGTGTTTGTGCAGTTCACTACAGCACTCTCTTCATTTCGTCCTTCATCCTCCGCACAAAACTGCTTTCTCCATCCTTTCCATTATATACACGTTGGCCAATAATATGTTATAAAGAATTATCTTTCCCTAAGGGAGACACAAATCCCTTCCATCCCCCCATCAATGTGGACTCTCTCAGCGTGATCTCTGTTGATGATAGAAACCTCCTCTCTGCCAACATGATAGACCTGCATCCTGGGAATGGATGTTTGCCTCACTTGTGTGGCTGAGACTTCCACTGTTATTCCCAATGTGCTCTCATGGGATCGTCTGATCCCTGTAATTCCTTCCTTTTCTCTCTCCTTCCCTCCCTAGAGAAAAGATCTCTAGTCAAAAGCCCTTAAAGTTAGTAAAAACATTGTCACATAACCCAAAGTACCTCATTTGTGCCAGCAGCTTGTTCTGTATGTAAAAAAGGCAGATGTTCAGTGGTGTTTAGCTCTATGAAGTAGCTTTATATGGTAGACAAGGCTTCCTGACACCTCCATGATAAATCCCATTCTCAGATTTATAACTTGGTGCCTAACAAAGGAGAAATTCCTGCTGACCTAAAGCTTGGCAGGCCAAATCATTCATGCCTCTTGTGTCTTTGCTGCTGAGCCTCATGGTTTGGACTGGCTGAGAGGTGGTAACAGCAGAGCTGCAGACGTGTGCCTGAATGCAGGAGAGGTGGTTTGGGATGTAGGAGAGCTGGGTTGTCATCCTTCTCCATCCCTGACATAGAGCTGTCACCCTGGGCAATTTGTCTCCTCCGTGGTTATCTCCAGTATGAAGAGCAGCTACAGCTTTGCATCTTTGCTTTTAGCAGAGCTGTGTGCAATAACAGGTTTCGTCTTTTTCATCAGAGATAACTGGTTGCTTTCTGAATTGAGGTAGCAAAAGCTTATCTGCAGCCTGGTCTGGACACGGAGTAGTTGTGTTTGGTAAAGAGCTGGAATCAACACTTACTGCAAATGCGGTTCTTAGTAAGGATATTGTTGAATATCTGATCAAGGAATCAGACACATTTTGGCAACTTCCCTTCTTAAATGGCCAGGTGCCTTCACTTTTATATACAGATTTTATGGGGTTTTGAATCCTTCTTCCTTCTGGCTCCCAAGCTGTAATACTTTCAAAGGGAATTGGTGTTCATTAAACTTTTGCCTGTTATAGTAGATAGGAAGTGCTGTTTCTTAGGTCTTTAAATCAGCTAGTCCTCCAAGACCCGGGATAGAAGCAGGGAGAGGGCCTCACACTCTGACCTTGCTCCCCTCCCTCATCTTTTTCTCCCTGCCTTTTATACTTCTAATTTGTTAAAGGGTAACTTTACAGCTTGTCATAAAAATAGCTGTGGGCATCTCCTTGTCTTTTCAGTCCTGAATCATAGATGCTTTACGCTCTTGTTTTGTATCTCGATACCAGGAATAGAACTGTAATAAAAGGGAAAGATGCAAAAGACTGTAAAAAATAAAGAGGAATCTTTGCTGCTGGTGAAATGTATGACTTCAGTATGCACAGTGTTATGCTAAAGCCAGGCATTAAAAAAACCCAAACCCTGCTTGCAGAGTTGTAAAATAAATGTGGCTTGAACTGTGGCATGGGGTTTTTTTTTATTCCATTAATACGCTATTGTTTCTAACTGATTATTTATACTCTGGTAGCAGCAAGACTCCCCAGCTACCATAGGAGCCCATTGCTGAAGGCCTCGGGTCCCACCATTTATCATGGGAGCATCTGAAGCTTTCATTGTTGCCCTGTTTGACAGCCCAAACTGCAGCCATAAACCAGTACGCAGCAGTTAAGCAGCGTCGAGTTAGACACGAGGGAACATTGCTTAATAAATCATGCTTTGTACAGTAGCAAAACTCTGTAAACTTCAGGGTGAGCATTTAATAAGCAGCAGTTGAGTTACCCATTGCTGGAAAAGAAGCACAGGGCTGATCCGATGCTGTGCGCATCCCATCACTTTCTGCTGCTTTATTACTGATCATCTGCATTGTTAATTTTTACTGGTTCATTTTAGATTTTAAAGCTGAAGCTTTCTGGTCTGAATTTATACAAGTAATAATGTTCACTCTCTGCAGAGCCGAGGAATTTGAGGAAAACCCTTTTGTTAATCACTTCTCCAGCGAGGTTTTCTATAATTTTCCCTTTGAGAGTTGCTGCTCTATTCTGTCCATCCTGTAGGATTCATAGCATCATGAAAGTTTTCTTCACTCTGTTCTCAGTCTCCCTGTTCTCTTCTATTTAACCTCTCAAGGCTTATGGATATTTGTTAGTCTGAGAAGACGGCAGCATAAAAGGCAGAATTTGAAACTAATGAGTCTTAAACAAGCTGTTTTCCACTAATATGAGTGAGGCCAAACAAAGCAGTAAGATGTTGGGAGTGGAAGGAAGGGTTATCGCTTGCCAGGGGGAAGAAGCAGTGCCAAGGAGGACAGCGAAGCTTTGAGTATATCGTATAAGAGGAATAGTGGTGTTACAGCTGAACAGACATTATGGTGCTTCCTCGCTCATCAGTGTGGCTGCAGCTGTAAACTTCAAACCCAGAATGTTCATGTCACATCCGTAGTTGATTGCAAGCAGGAAAGTGCATTCAGTCTGTTTATTTGGTCAGAATAACACCGAGAACAGTTACAGTAATGAAAAGAGTGGATTTTCCCAGATCTGGTGAAATCTCAGTGGGGAATGTGTTGATCTCTTGCTGTTTAGGGCTTGATCCATGCCTTGTTCACTTGGTGCATGTCTTACTACTGACTTCAGTAGTTCTCACATCAGTTCCTTGGATGCATTTGTGGTGTTAGGTAAAAATGTTTTGCCCACTGGAAGGTGCAGCTTTCATCAGGTTCAAACTGAGCAGAGATCTCTTGGAGGGAAATGGTTTTGCAGAGCATGCCACCTGTTGAGACCTTGCATTGATTGTGTTCTGTATCTTGTGCCTTCATCCCATCCTTTTCTCTTCCCCATATCCCAGTGGAATAGAAACTCTTTCTTCAGTGTATAATGTGTAACTGTGGTGCAGGGCTCAGAAAAATACCATGAAGACACCCATGAATCTATGCAGACATCATGATTTCATTTTTCAATTACTTCCTCCAGCACTGTGAGCACCAGCACCTATTTTCCTCCTTCCTTTGGGTTTTCATGCAGCCACCCTCAAAGTGCACCAAGTTTATTACTAGAGAAAAGATTGATCCAAATGCTGCATCTCGGTCTCAATGCCATTCCCATCACAGAGTTCAATTACTGTTTAAATTACACAGCAAGCCCTTGATGAACATTCATTAGTGGGGAGCTCCTGGTAGTTATCTAGCTGTGCACAGTCAAACACTGCTGCCTGAAGCAGGAGGCAAAGATGCTGTGACAGATGCGAAGGCAAGGATGCTGTAGGGGAAGCTGCTGATCCTTTGGTCTCTTTTATTAGGAGATTATCTCACACTGATGCTGGAGCTGTAGGTCCTAGGGTGGGAATGGCAGAGGGGGGTGAAGTTGCTGGCCAGGCTGTGCCAGTGCAGGAGGACTTGGAGTAATTAAATGGTGTCTTGGCTCAGGAGCCAGAGTTGTTTTCAGAATAACTCAAAGCCAGCAGGAATATTTCCATTTGCTGCAATGGGCTTTGGAGTATGACCCTCATAAACCGAGACAGGAGAATGTCTTCTAAGGAGACATAATGACCAAACTATATTTGCTTTAAGCAGAGATTTTCAGTGGGATTTTGAATTTACTATTATAGCAAAGATCTTAGTGCGTGTGTCCCACTTGGGCTTTTATATTGCCTCTCCTCTGTTGAGTGATCAGTTCATGTTCCATGTGCAGTGAGGAGCCCTAGGAGAATTCATGGCACTTCTAGGCAGAAGAATGGCCTTCTCCCACCCTTAAAAACAGTGACCACACAAAAATGCTTCAGGGGAGGGGCACTGGGGCATAAAGGCCTGTCATCACATTGCCTTATGTACATCTTTAAGAGCAAGCACCCAGCAACTTTGGCTAACTTAACTTGTGAGCTCAGCAAAAACCCCAAGGGTCAATCAGTCCATCTTGCTGGGGAAAGTCACACATGTTTTACCTCGCTGGCTTTTGGCTGCTTTGCTGCATACCCTTAGAGTGCTCTTCATGGGGCTTTTCCCTGGAATCACATTGCACTGTAAATGCAGCAGCCTTGTCATTGCTGTCTGCCAAACTGAAGATGAAATGGGGCCTGATTTTGATGCAGGGATGCAGATTTATTTTCACATGTTTCATCATTTGCTTCGCTTGTTTCATGATGAATGCTCCAATGGCTCTGAGCTTCGTATTCCCTGTCTAAGTTATATTATAAATCTGTGTTTATAGGTTTACAGATGCCCTCTCCAGAGTACATAGTTGATGTAGAGTCTATGGACATTTTCCCTGTTGGCTGGTGTGAAGCAAATGCTTATAACCTAACTCCACCACACAAAGCTGTTTGTAAGTACATGGAAACCTCAAGCAGCATAGGTATTACATCAACATATATATCAGGGA
The DNA here is from genome assembly GCF_033783945.1 of Neopsephotus bourkii. NCBI lineage: Eukaryota > Metazoa > Chordata > Aves > Psittaciformes > Psittacidae > Neopsephotus > Neopsephotus bourkii. The sequence continues at coordinate 153,650 of NW_026901911.1, forward strand.
GTTTGTCTTATGTCTGTAATCCCATTCTTGGAACTACCCACCTAACAAGCATACTAGTAACCAGGCTGTAAGTATGCTGTAAGTAAAGAGCAATAAATCTAATTAGCTACCAGACTGTGCAGCGCTGGTATTACGTGATTTGTACTTGTCTGTGGGATCAGTCCCTCTAAAAAACGGGACTGTTTGCACCAGGAAAAGCTGTTATGTGGTTTGAGATTGCACTGTTATGTGGATTGAGACTGTGGGTTGTGGGTTTGTGATGGGTTTGTCAGAGTGAAACCAGGTTTTGTTGTGCTGACCCAGCTTCACTTGGGTAGCTGAGTGAATTAGGGACATAGAACCTCAAACTGGGAAAAACCCCATGAACTATAGGGTGGAGTGGACATAAAGAGACCATCCAGTTGCTTCCTCTCCAAAACAGGATCTGCTCCATCTAAACTGAGAGATGTTTGCTGACCTCCTGCAAGGGAGTTTCTGCTCCTGCTCAGGGTATCTACCCAGTTATTTCTGTGCCCTTATCAACTCAGAGATTTCTTTAGTATTCAATTTACATCTCTCCCAGCATAAGTAAGCCTTACAGTGTTTTGTCCTGCCTTCAGTGTGTATTAAGATTAATTTCTTCCCTTTCCATTTGCATTTGAAGGCTGCTCTTGTGCACTCAGTAGTTTGGTGCTGTTCTGTTCCTCGCAGAAGTTATCCAACTCCAGTCTCAAGCCACCAGATGAAAAATTAGCCTCACTGTTTATATTAATTAACATCTGAAAGGCAAATTTTAAAATGTGTCAACCCTTTTGAAGAGTTAAATATGCTTAAGTTAAAAATCAGGCAGCCGGGGCCTAATTTGGGAGAATACTGCTATGGCAACATTATGCAGCCTTATCGCAATTTATAGCTAGGATAAATGATGCTGGAGGTAATCATGCTTGTAAAATGTAATCTTACCCATATGTGTTTCTGTATGGAAAGATATTTGTGTTTTTATCTTAATTTTTTTTTCTACACTGATCCCATAAAGCACAATATTAGCATTCCAGAGGAAGGATTAAATGTATTATTAGATCGTTAAAGTAGGTTTTAATGATGTAGTGACTTAAAAACATACCAAGAAAAGATGGCAATAGTAATTAAGTACCATTTCATTGTGTTACAAGTCATTTTATAGTCAGTGCATTAATACAGCTTTTTATACATTATGGGTATACTTTATAGGACAGAAGGGTAAAAACGTGTGCTTTTTTTCTTCCTTGCTTCATTTTTGCAGTGAGAAGGAAGAGAAGAATTGCAGTTGTGCAACCAGAAAAGCAGTAAGTTTTTGTTATTTAAGGTGATATTTCTACAGGGATGTGTCGGGTCTTCCAGGGGAGATAATACACAGTGACTTTGGTAACTACTGCCCTGATACTGCAGCAGAATCGACAAGAGGATACTTTGAAATATTTGTGAGCATATTAGAAAGTCTTTATAATAGAGGTTTGTTACCAGTTGGAACTGCATAGCCAGTGTCTGATGGCCAGTAAGGGATGCTTATGGAAGATGGACATGTACCAGGAGGGCATTTCCCTATCTAGCCCTTGCACTTGCTAGAAACAAGAATTTAAGGGGATTAAGTGTGAATATTTGGGGTAAAGCTTACAGACCAGAGTATATCTTTGGAGGAGGTGTGGATCTGGCTCTTTCTTTTGCAATATGCAGGCCCTGGGCTATGATAAAACATGTGGAAATGAGGTTGTATTTGTGGTATCTCCATTCCTCAGCCCAGGCAGGTGCTGATGCATCTCTGTCCAGCCTGAATACTGGTTCTGCCCCTTATGTCCTGCCTGCTCCTATTAAATACACCAAACTGCTGTTTGACAGGTTACCATCCACAGTGCCTGTTGAGAAAATACCTCATGACCTCTGCCCAGTTCCTCAGCCAGACACCACAGGTAAGGCTGCTCAGCACTGGCAAGATCTTTATTTCAAGGACCTATTGCTTCTGTTGGGGGAGATGACCCCAGAAAGGGAGTGACTGTGTCATATGGGTGAGCAGATGGTACCACATCCTCAGGGATGTAGGAGTGGTGTAGACCCACCAACACTGCAAGGAGTCTCTGATGTGAGAGTCTGGTCCTCCACATGTGAATGCTGTGTCTTGCTGGGGCTATCTGAATTCCCCTGCAGCTTACCCTGGCCCCTAATGATGTTAAGGCCAGGCTAATGAAGCCCTGGTGGAGATGGACGTGGTTTTTTAATTGGCATCAATGAAAATGCTTACACCAGGACTTAATGGTCCCTGTGTTAGCATCAAGACACTGTGGCATGGCTGATCCTTTTGCTAAAGGCAGATTTTTCTCCCTTTTAGCAATGGAAGGAGGCTCTGGGAGTGCAATGTTCAACTATTTAATTGCTTAGACTCAGCAGGATTTAACTCACTTTATTCCAGCAGGCTGCAGGACACACATTGACATCTGAGCCAACATCCCAGGGCCCCATTACAACTAAATGGGGAGAAATGGGCTCTTTTTGGGTATAACCAAAAAGTGGATAACCGTTTGAATGGTAGATGAACTGCATTGAGATGTACCCACTTTCCTCCATGGGCTATAAAGGAGCCCAGAGTAATTAGCCCAGACAAAGAAAACTGCTCTGTAGACTCATATGAGGTCACGAGAAGGGCACCGCAGTGCTCACTATGTTGGACAGTAGCTGAAGAGGGGTTTGTAGAGCTCTCCACTTGAATTTTCTCCCTGAGTCAATTCTGTATCTGTGAGAAGAAGTTAATACATTCCCTTTCTGGTAAGTTGCTGCTGAGTCGCTCACACCCATCTGCAGTGTGAGTTATGAGAGAGCCTTGGGTCATATTCTGAATTAAATCCTTTCCTGAGTCTCCTTTCAGTAGGGTGTGCAGCCAAATCATTTGCTATTAAAAGCACTTGACTTTGCTGTGTCGGATGGATTCAAGTAGCAGAGGCTTCTCTACCTTCTATCTCAAGGAAGACATTTTGTGCCTCCTTTACTCTTCTTTCCTTCTTACCACATCTAGGAGGAGGAAGAAGTGCCCTTGATGTATTGTACAGAAGTGCTACATGCACATCAATGCCACTTTCTCCTTGCAGGCACCATCAATGGGAGATACTGCTGCCCCCAGCTCTACATCAACCACCGCTGCTTCTCAGGTCCATATTTAAACAAAGGCAGAATAGCAGAGCTACCTCAGTCTGTCGGGCCTGGCAAGTGTGTGCTGGTCCTCAAAGAGGTATGGCTCAGCTCTCTTTTGGGGGGATTTCAGGGGGAAAGCATGGGTTGCCAGCCCCAGAATTTGAGAGCAATGCACCTAAAATTGTCCCAGAGCTCTACAGTGGTTTCCATAACTCAAAACTGCATTGTGAGTCTTAATGGGAGAGGTGACATTTTTGAGACACGGGGAGTTCTGTTGATTGGGAGCAAGTTTTGTCTTAACTGTGTGCAAGAGAATTCATGTTCTGTCGGGGCTGTCCCTAAAGCTGACCTCTGTGGGTGTTGCCATCCATGATGCTGTTGGGCCAGCAGATCCAGCGTGGATGACACCTCTGTATGTATGAAAGTGGTCTGGTGGGGCCCAAACCATTGAGATCAGGGCAGAAAGCCAAGCAGAGGTGTGTGTGGTGTGATGAGTGGAAGCTGTGGTGTGCCCAGCTCTTGCTCAGTACGGACAGGTTAATTCCATGCAGCAGGGATGGCAGAGTACCACCATCTCTTCACTTTGTCCTGACCCAATCAGTGCTTGCTTTGGGATGAAGCCAGAGTGTTGAGCACTTGCTGTGGCCTTGGAATAAAGCTACCTTCTTTGAAAAAATGCATAAATGTTTTCCACAAAGATTACAGTTCATGTACAGATGAAAGCCAAGGTGACTGCGGGCGGCGGAGGACAGCAATATGGTACTGTTGAATAAGCAGGGTGCTGTTGGTGCCTTGGACACTATTGCAGTTTGAATTGGGTGTTTTAGAAATGTAGAACTTTCAACTTTCAGGCCTGTACCTATATGAAACGCACTTGATGTGCATGCAGGAGCATAGCTGAGCTCCATCTACCCTTGGTGGAAAAGCACAGGAATTTCTAGGTGTCTATTTGAGGGTGGTGAGGCCCTGGAAGAAGTTGCCCAGAGAAGCTGTGGCTGCCCCATGCTTTGCAGTGTTCAAGGCCAGGTTGGATGGGGGCTTGGAGCAACCTGCTGTAGTGGAAGGTGTCCTTGCCTGTGGCCGGGTTTGGAACTGAATGAGCTTTAAGGTCCTTCCAACCCAAAACATTCTGTGATTCTACAAATCTTATGTATGGCAAGACCCTCAGTGCCCAGCTCAGGATGTCTTCAGTTGTCTGAAAAGAGACAAATCCAGCCCTTAACAGAAACACCTGAAAGGTGAGATTCCTCCCAAATCACTCCCCACTTTGGAAAACACCTCTGTACTGTAGTGAAGCCTGTGTCCCCATTCCCTTCTCATCACCTGCATGCACTGCTTTATACAACAGCAGTGCTGGCTGTCTCACTTAGTTGAAAGGTGGGCCATGGAGAGAGCCTAATCCAGCTGCTTGTGCAGGTGAGACACTTGGGTCTCAAAGAAACAAGTCAAAAATAGCCCTCAGCAGAAAGCAGGATAAAATGATTGCAGAACAGAAGTTGATAGCTGCCAAATTTGAAAGCAAGTCCATAGCAGCTTGCTGATGGGGAGCATTAGCAATCTGCTGCTCCTTGAAAAACAGGCAGTGAAGAAGCAACATGGGGGAAACAGGAGGCTTGCACAGTCAATACTTATGCTAATGTTTCTTCCTCCTTTCTTCCTGGAATTTGGGTTGTGAAAACATAAGCAGTGCCAGGTTCTCCCCTAGAATCTTAGTGTTGTGCTTCATAGGATAACACTGACTTCTCCAAATTCCTTAAGAATGGGAACAACTGTGGAAACCAATCTGAGTTGCCTACAGAAATCTTGTTTTCTCATGCTGTGCCTCCTTACAGAATTGCTTGCTGCAGGAGCAATAGTGTTGAGACATGGGCATCTTGGTTTTGGAGACATGAATGACTTCCCAAGGAGCAGGACAATGGCAGTGGCCCAGTATTGGTCAGTGCTGACTTACGATGAATTCAAGCTCATCCTGGCCATGGGGACCAAGTCCCAAGTTCTGAAAAAGGTGAAAAGAAGACATTCAGAATGTTGCTGTAGGGAAGACACATGTGGTTCCTATCTGCTACTGCCAAAATGAGAGGTGTTAGCAGCGCAGATAGGATAAGGATACCTAGGCAAGAAGAGGCAGAGAAGACATGCCTACACTGAGATGATGATCTTTAGCATCTGCCAGAGCACCAAAAGTACTGCAAAGGTGTGTGGTGAGAATAGTACAGGAGATACCTCCTCCAGCCCAAGACCACAGCCACAAGGCTTTGCGCAGCTGAAGAGCTCACAAGGGTCCCCATCACTCCAAATGAGTTTTGGTGCTGAGCTTGATGCCTTTGTCTTGCTTTACACCCACTGTTGATGTGGCCCCAGGAATGCAAATGCATCATAATGATCGCTCTCTCACTGTATAGGAAAATTGCAGGTCATTGTAAATCATATATCAGCATAACTTTTATGAAATAGATAAATTATACATGGGCTTTCCTTTGACAACACACAGGGGAAGGTGAGAAAGACAAAACAACTATGAAGGAAGTGTGGAGTCAATAGCAGTCGGTGAGAGCTTTTTAAATCACCCACTTTTAAATCACCCGTTTTTAAATCACCCTTTCAAATCATGGTCTCCAGCCATAACTCACTGCCTTTAGAGATGCTCTAGTTAAAAATCTGTGCCTGTCACCAGCCAGTTCACAGTGAGCAGCAATCTCTGTGATGGAGATGCTGCTGTGTTTGGCTCTGATGGAAGCCCCACATAAAACCAGCTGGAACAACCAACTCCTGCCCCATTCCTCAGCCTGGATTACCTAAAGCAAGAGGTTATGTTGTCTCCCCACTAGCACCAGGTGATGGGAGACCTTGCTCCTGTCTAGGTGGAGGGGGTCTGGGTGCATCCTCTGCCTTCCTCCACACTCGACCATGGGGGTTGTATTAAAAAGTGCAGTGCAGCTGTGTTTCATGATGCTCCTCAGCTCTCTTTTCCCCCAACCTCTTGTCCTTCCTTACCTCCATCATTGATACAGTGAAGCATCATTCTGGATCCAGCTTCTAATAAACTGATGCTACTCACCTGTATGCTAATAGTGAGATAGCTATGGATCAGTACTGCTTGCTTCTGGAGATATCATTGTACTGTGGAGTAGGAGCCCCACCTTCCATTTGAGTAGTGTGGGCTGTTCTCACTTGGGGTATCGGGAGGGAGACTGCACAGGTAGGTTTGCTTTTGTGCAGCACCTGCTTTCCAACAGAACAGACACTTGAGTTCTGCATTGTTACTGCATCCCCCTGATTTCTGCCCCATTGCTTTGTCCTAGTGTTGAATTCAGAGGCTGTGAGCTCTGCAAGAGGAAGCTGCTCGGGTACCTTCAGGAATGGCAGCCCTTGAGCAAGATTCCAAGCAAAATCTTGAGAGCAATTGCAACTTACTTAGAAGTATGATCAAAAATACTGATTTTAGTTCTGTGTGTTTGTATCCTTGCATCCATGCCAAGCTTTAGGCGAGTGACAAGTAACTCTTGCACTATCTAGTGCCAAACTTCTTTTTAAAGCCTAGCTGTTCATTATTCCTGGTGCCAACCCAAGTTTCTGCTGGACCAGTGGCTTATTGTGGTTTCTTTCACCCCAAGAGGCGAGTGAGGTGGTAATGCCTCTTGTTTAACATCAGCTGCAAAGCTTATCTCATTCCTGAGATACTTGTTTGGAAAAGAAGTTGAAACTTGCAGCCAGATAGAGTGGAGACATCAACTATTGCCATCCAACAGCTGCATCTAGGCTGAAAAATAGTGACCCTATAGTAGCTGTGTAAGTAATGCTAACTTTAAGTTGGATTTAAATAAACAGATTGTCAGTTTTAGATTTAGTTCTTTGGTCAGAATATCTACAAAGTACTTGTGAGCAGTTCTTCCATCTATGCCAACAACTTACCACGGCAACATTGTAAAACAAAATGAGGTGTCTTTTTGAGACTTCAGATGATCTATAACCCACTATATCTTGGGGAAATATGCTGTCAAGATTAATTAGCCTCATTGCTTATTGCTCTTACTATTTTTAAGGCACTTTTCTCTTTCTCTTTTTAAAGAGAAAATGGACTTAGAGGTAATGTGACAGTCCAGCTGATGCAAAGAGGAGGAATCAGCCAGCATTTGTCAAGGAGCTATTGCAATCGGCAGCTGGAATTCTTTGGAGCACGGCAGGACTTCTTAGGAAAAATTGGCATAATTAAATCATGGGGCTCAGAGAATTAAGTAGCTTGCATGAAGCTTTAGGTGTCTGAGCCGGACTGATCATTAGTGATCAGATATGGTGTTGGAATGGCAGAAACCTCTATTGTCTGGATAGCCAAACTGCATTTCAGCAAGAGGGCTCACTGACATCCTCCCCTAGACTGCTCTGTGGACTTCAGCTCATCTGTAGTAGTTCCTCCAACTTACATCTGGACATACGTGGTTTTGAAGTGCCATGGACTGTCATAAGCATGTCAAGAGTTAAGTGCTACAACCTTGACTGTGGTAAAAGCTCACTTTTAGATCGTGGATCATTTAATGAAAGAATCCCAAAGAACTCTTTTCCCTTCTCTTTCTGTCCCACAGATGTGTCATTATTCCAAGTAAAATAATTTGTTTACTCTCCTACCTGAGGCTAGTTAGGGTTTCTCCTGATAGGTAGGAAATGTGGGCTCATATCTCAGATATTGGAGGAAAAGTGAGTTTCTCCTCATGAAGATACTGATAACTGGGCTCCTGAACAGGAGGAGATACAAGGAAGTAGTTCTTTACTGTGAGGGTGGTGAGGCACTGGCACAGGTTACCCAAAGAAGTGGTAAATGCTCCATCTCTGGCAGTGTTCAAGGCCAGGCTGGACAGAGCTTTGGGTGATGTGGTCTAGTGTGAGGTGTCCCTGCCCATGGCAGGGGGTTGGAACTGGATGATCTTAAGGTCTTTTCTAACCCAAACCATTCTGTGATTCTATGATAGTATTTTGAACTGCATATTCTCAGTTATACCTCCTGAAATAGCTTCATCCAGGGTTGGGACTATTAATGAAGAGGGGTGGAGGGATGGAAAATGTGTGAATGCCAAGAAGCTATGATGAGAGGAAGGTGGTGAACTGCCCATGGATCAGGCACATTTAGACATGCTCAGAAAAGGGCATTTGTGAATCTGTGATATGGAAAACTTCATAGTTAAGATGTTAGGGGGCCTATATGGTTGGGTGGAGGCTTGTAGTGGTGCTGTGTGATCATGCTTATGACTCCAACCTATGAACCCAGCAGCATCAAAATAAAACTTCACAGATGCATAACAGCAAAGACTTGTGTCGTCTAATCCACCCCCTTGCTCCAGGGCACTGCTGGATGCATCCAAACCACTCTTGATTGAGAGGGATGAAATAAACTGCCAAAATCTCACGCTGGTCACACTCCAGATGAAAGGAACTCTGTGAGTCAGATCAAAATATGACCAGCCTGATCTGGTGAAGTAACTTTCCATCTCCAGAGAAAGTTGGAAACTAGTCTAGGTTTCTTCACTAGTTTTGCTTTAATCAAGGTAATTTTCCCACAAGAACCAGTGTTCTTTTTTCTCCGTAGCATTTAATAGTGTGAAATATAAAGTGATAATGTTCAAAGGCAACAGTGTTAAGATGTTGATGGACTTCTGCTGTGGGTTAAAATGCCAAGTCCAATGACTTGTTTGAGTACAAGAAGAGTAAAAAGCAGAGGTTAAAAAAAATTATTTTCCCTAAAAGGGAAATGGTTATTCTTACAAAACACTCTTTAAAACTTGGATTTGAAGTTTACAGAGTCCTGCTGATGGCAAGCCAGCTTGGAGAAAAGTCCTAGTACTGTTAGTGTCCAGGCCTGGAGTTGATTAGGTGTCTGGGATAACGTCCAGACATGGTCACACAGTTATTTACAGGGTTGGGTTTTATTTTCTTGCTTGTTTCCTAACTGTTCTGACAACTACAAACACCATCACCCTGATAAAGGATCAGGACAGCACTGCTGGTTGGAAACAAACAGCTTCCCCACCAGCAAGTAGGGCGCTTTTAGAAGCATGCTTAAGGAGACCTTTTCCAACAAGCTCCTACATAGGCATTAAATAACTCCCTGGATTTGCTGATCAAGAGGGGAACACATCTGATGAGTTGTGAATGAGTGTGGGAGCTACCCAGTGTGTGTTTTGGAAACCCACCTTTGGCTTCCTTACATTGAGTCTCAGTGTCTCTGTGTCAGAAGCCAGTGCCCATCAGTTTGTATGGTGAGAGGCAGGCAAGAAAATATGCAGATGAGCAACTGGATGGGCTCACTCAGCTTTCTTTTGTTCTCTTGGGAATCTGTATGACTTAGTAACTAGTTGTGTGAGGAGATGGGAACCAGCTGGAAAGCTGTGGGTAAATCTGTGTGGTAGGTTCCCCATATGTGAGATAGGGAGTGTGCTCCTGCCATTCCTCTTACAGTGCTCCGAGATGTACAGATGATCAGAGCTGCACAAGACATTGGTGCTATTATTGGCCGTTGCTTTAGGTGTCTCTAATTGTACTTTTTCGAAGCATGGTTTGAGTAGTGTTTTCAAGGGCCCAATGATAAGTCAAAATTTGCTTCTAATAAATAACCTAGCTAAAAAACTCAAACCACTGCTGTTTTCCATGGTACTGTGCAGCATTAAGTGAAGCCCTTGCCTGAAAATGATTAATTATCCAAGGTTTTCAAAATGTGAGTGAATCCTCAGGTTGCTGGATTTAAAAACAGAACAAAAAACCCAAAATTCAGGAAAGAAAAATCATTAAAAAAACCCAAACCTAGAACTCCCCCGAAACCCCACCAACAAACAGAACCCACTCAACATAAAGCTCATTGCATTTTGCAGTATGACCTGGTTAGTTTTTAATCTCTGATGAACCATGTTCATGGGTGCTGGGGAAACTGAACACTCATCGTGCTGGAATCATTTGCAGGCCCCCAGAGAATTAAGAACAGGCGTTAGGTAAAGAGCTAAATTATGTCAAAACCAATTCAGACTCACTGTGGGGTCATTCATGTGCATACAATGCAGAGTGTTCAAACACATGGTCTGGTGCTGTGAAGAGATTTGTTTTTCTTGTATTTATCTCCGTAGGCCAAGTGTAGACTGTTAAAGCTTGCATTCCCTTAGCCAATAGCAGGGATTGGTTTTATTCTTGGAGTCTTTGGATTAAATGGATTGACACATGTGTTTTGTTGTAAAGAGTGGACACACACTGGGTTTCAGGCACACCTCCTGCAAACTCTTTTTGTTCAGACTTCATTAATATTCTGCTAATACAGTCAAGGCACGCAGCACTCAGACACTTAAGACACATATTGCTGGCCTCAAGTGTGTGAATTCCCCTGTTGGCGTTCCGTGTGTAATGGTACATGACTATAACTGGTTGAGCCATCAGAAGTATTTTCATTTTCTATTAAATTGAGCAACTGTGGACACAGTGAATGGAATCTCCTTTGAGTGAGAGGGTCTGTCTTAAGGAAAAATTGATGAACATGAGATTTTGGGAGTTAGATAACAGCATTTAATACAGTCACCCTATCAGGCTGATGTGTCATCTACAATATGCTTGGCACATTCATAGAATCTGGGACCTCCTCTAATTGCATCTGGAACTTACCCTGTACAGCCTTGGATCAAAATAGGCACCTGTAAGCTGCTTCTGCCTGTGCAGCACCTGGTTTCCTATTCATTGTGGTCAGTGTTGTCTGTTTTGTCTCTTTAATAGGTTCTCAGCATGGTGATCAATGCAGCTTACAAGCCAGGGAGTGTTTTACGAGAACTGCAGCTAGTGGAAGACCCTCAGTGGAATTTCCAAGAGGAAACACTTAAAGCAAAGTAAGTCTTCAGTGTGTGCTCTTTTATTTGGGAGAAAAGAACAAGAGATTTTTTTTTTCCTATTGTCAGATTTCTACTTTTCTAATTATCATTTTGCTTCATTGAATTATTTGTCTCATTCTCTAGCAACTTCAATGAAATACTCACCTGAATGGTTCATTTCTGTTGTTTTTCTCCAAGCAGCCATCCAGACTTTGATGAAAAATGTCATTTTCCTTCAGAGAAGTCCTGAATTTTATAAGCTGTTCCTATAAACTTGACTACTGTTGAATTAACTCAATTCCTGGCTTTCTAAATGTAGGAGTATTACTTTTTTTCATAAAGAACCATTCTAATGCACAAAAACCTGGTGAGAACGAAAATAAGGGCAAACAAAACAGCAAGGACATGTTTTTGAGCAGGAGAGTGTTAGGACAGAATAACAACAGTTCTGAGATTCGTGTAAAAATTTTGGGGCCTTTCCAGAATATATGCTTCAATTCTCATCTAAACAACACCCTTAAAAACCTGTGTATCCATAAAGTACTCAATTTCCCCTTCCAGCTTTAAAATCTCCCCCTTTATGTCTTCTTTATGTAATGGACACTACACTTAGGATGTATTTCAACAGCCATTGTCTCTCTGAAAGAGGGGAGTCTCACCTAAGCACTCTCAAAAGTCCCTACAAAGAGCAATTCTTCCCACTTCTGAGATGGATGTCAACGAACAGTTCTTTGAAGACAGCTGTCTTCTTTGACTAACTTGGTCACATTGACTTTCTGAGTACTGTAGTTAAATGCAGTGAATCTCACCCTTTGTACTGAACTCTGATACCCCTTTTCAAAGAAAAGCAATTTTCTCTTAGTTATTTGAAATTATTGCCTGTCAAATATGGCACTATTGATTGCTATTGTATGTGCTCTTGGCCATGCGGATATTGCAGAAAGTCCGTGTGTGCTGTGGTTGAGGGAGAGAATTGAGAACCTTTTGTTCTGTGCACTTGGAAACTGCTTTTCTAAAGGAGGATTGCAAATAGAAATGAAAAGCTGCTAGAAAATCCTGGTTTTAATTTGCTGCTTTCACCCATGTGGAAAGTCCTGGTTTTGTGTTTGTCAATTGAAATTGTGTGGATGGAAATCTGAAAGTCATCCTTGCACGTGCAGATTTTCATTCTAAAAATGAAACATTCATTTTTAATGTGTCTGTGACACATTAAAAATCATAGTCTGTAACCTTGTTTTCATTGATTCCAGGCTCACACACCTTGTACTAGCAAATGTCAGATAATGCACTCCTACAGGTACTTAGCAGCTGTGAAACCAAGTTGTAGTGCCGCATCTTGATAACCTATCTTGCAAAGAATTGAGCATATGGGCAGTTTTTCTGTTAGCAGTATCCAAAATAGGACTTTGTTGGGATTTCTCATTTGAGTGTGGGGCTCTGCCATGTGCAAAAGCAGCAGTCCGATTCTTAAGGCTGCTTTAATCCTTGTTTCTAATGAAAACGTTTAACTGACCTTCAGGTGCAGGGGTGTCTTGTCCTTGATAGTCTGCTATGTCTACAACCCAATCTACTGCAATCCCAGGCAGCCTGTTGACTCTGGGTGTGCTTACGCAAGGAAGACCAACTTAGTTATGAGCACATGCACTCCTAAAGACTGCCACTCACCTGTATCACATCATTTCTTGCCCTCTCTCACTGTTTCTTGCTGTGGTAATCATACTAATGAGCACCTCCATCTCTGTTACTTCCTTCCAGGATGCTTCTTGTATCTGTTTCCTCCTCCCATCTATTTAACAGGGCAGCCAGCCTGCTGGGATATAAGTTAGATCTGTATAGCCTGCCAAGTGAAAGTATACTACAGCTTTCTAGCAAGGAGGTTTTGTGTTTTATGTTGTTCAGTCTCAGGTTGTGTAGGTGTTCCTGTGTGATGGCTGCCCCAGGAGGTAACAACCTCAGCTCTTCAGTGAATCAAGCAGCATCTTTCAACTTCATCAAACCATGGAATAAATCATTACAGGCTCAGGGCTGGGGCAGCAAGTTTTGGGGTGACTTCTGAGGACAGCAGTGTATTCTCATTCAGTGTGGCATTATCCTCTGGCTCCTGAGGAGGGTGAGCTCGTAAGGCTGGACAGCATCTTGTTGCTGCAGCTATCTGGCTCCTGGGGCTGAAGCTCTGTTCACAGAGCAGTGCTTGGTGGTTATACCAGCGTGCCTATGGGTAGTTTGAGCACTTTAAAGAGTGGGTGACAGAGGGTTGATATGCTCTAAGACTGTCTTGACTACCCTCGGGCTTCCTTCTTTTTTCCCTCCTGAGTTTGTTTGAGTTGCTTCATCAAGAAGCATATGAGAGGTTTAATTGCATTTAGTTGCACAGAAGCAGAAAAGAAAACCTGGTCATGAAATGAGATGCACAAATGACACCTGACACGTTACATCAGGTATGACAGTCAGTTGTGCTCTGGAATCTCAGAGACCTGTAATGAGCAAACGCCTGTCTGCACCGACTTGCAACTACACCATCTCCCAATGGTGTCTTGCTGTTAATGATGACAGCTCTACAGCCAGCTGGAGCGTCTGTGCTGTAATGTGACATGTCGTGTCACCGCCTTCCTTCTGATGTAAACTGACAACTCTTTGGATCTTGACAATGTTGTTGTTTGTTTGTGGTGATGGCAGTGGGAGGGTAGAGCAAAGGGAGAAGGAGGAGGATGGTGAAGAGAAGGCTGGTTTTCCCATCAGCCCAAACGCCAAAGTATGCAGTGCCAGGAATGCATTAGCTCCATCCTAGGGCAACCTGCACTTACTCTGCTCTCAGGAGTGACCAGTGTGGAATCAATGATGTTGGCCTTGCAAAGAAGATGAACCATTTAGATTGTCTAAAGAGATTTTTCTTCAATGTGTTATGGCAGTCGCTTCCCATCAGTGCTGCTGGCGCTCTGTGAAAATAGTCAAACCTGATTTATTGTTGATGATGAGTTAGAAATGTCAGGCCCGATCCTCTGAATTCTCCTGAGGGTCAACTGCAGCTGTAGGCGTTCAACCATTATAGTTTTGATGCTTTAAGTGCCTACATCTAGATTTTGCTTCCCAGTTTTACATAAAATGCCTGAGGGATTTTATTAAGGATTTTAATTTCTAAGGGCTGTAAGTGGGCTATTTGAACTTACCTATTTTTGCAGGACTTTGGACATGAACAGGACTGGTGTGTGCAGAGACTTACCTCCTGGGTCTTGTATAAAGCCTGTTTGATCAAATTAAGAAAGCTGAGTATTTCTTCATTAGATGAAATCTTGAGAGTTGCTTAAGTCAAGTAGCTGAACTCTAGGACTGTTTACCACCCCATCACAGGCACTATTGCTTATTTATGAGGCTGCATATCAAAGAAAGTCTGTTCACTGTGGATGCTTTAGAAGCCTTTCACTTATGATAGATGATGCTGAGGTGTGCAAAGTGTTCTTTGCTATCAGTGATTGCTCTCAGGAATCCCAGGTTCCTGTTACTGTTTGAGAGAGTGAAGTGTTACCCACAGAAATGGAAAAGAACTACAAATACTATAAGCAAACTGGATACGCACAAGTGTGAAACCAGATGGGATGCAGCCAGCTCTGCTTGAGAGAACTGCCCAGTGTCATTGCAAGGCCATTCACTGTCATGTTTGAAAGTTGTTGATAATCAGGGAAGTTTCCTGATGTCTGGAAAAAGGCAAAAATCACACCTCCATCTCAGGAAGGGCAAGAAGGAGAATCCAAGTTACTACAAGCTGTCAGCCTAACATTCCTGGAAAGGTTATTAGGCAAATCCTCCTGGAAGACATTTCCAGGAACATGCGGGACCAATATATGACTGGCAAGAATCAGCATGGATTTATGAAGGGCAAGTTATGCCTGGTGTTAACTATGATAACTGGTTTGGTGGTTGAAGGAGAAACCGTGGAAGTTATTTATGTTGACTTTGGCAAGGCTTTTGACACAGTCTCCCATAAGTCGTTATAACCAAGCTGTGGAGATGTGGATTGAACATGTGTGGTGATGGAAAACTTGACTGGACAACTGAACCCAAATAATATGAAGTCCAGGTGGCAGCCAGATATAAATGGTGCTCCTCAAAGGTTAGTACAAAGCTACAGCTCATTTTGATCTGGTTTTTATTCCACATCATCTCTGCCACGTACTTCTTGAGGCACTGCAAAGGTGAAGTATTGTGGACTGGTGGTTTTCTGTGCCAGATATTGGAGATAGAAGTCATTATGACCTTGTGGAATGACTTAAACCCTTTCTTTCCATAATCAGCAGGAGACTTCTTGTTACAACCAGAACAATTCTTTCTGCATCCTGTCTTCAAGAGTACAGAATGTCACTGGCTGATTTGGAGGAAGATGACTTCTTATGTTTGGCAGACTTGAGGCTAATAAGACAAACCAGAAATTTCTTGCACAATAGATAGGAATTCTGGGTTCCCAAAAGGAAATTCAGGGTTTTTAGCTACTGAGCTCAAGCTAGTCTTAAAGATTGTCAGAACTGTGGGCTGCATCCTTATGAGGAGACTTTTGAAAATGAGGGTAGTCTCAATGTTCTTGCTGTTTGAAGTGTCTTCAGCACAAGATTTTATGCTGTCATCACACAGCCCCTAAATAGAGCCTTCCTAGAAGGCATTTTGTTCTCACAGTCTCTTTTATCACCAAAGGGAGCTTCAACAGAAGAATGATATTGCCAACTAAATACTATTAGCTTAATATTGTTGCTCATGCATCAGCAATATTCTGGGGATGTTTCTCGTGGAAATAGTTTCAGCCATAAGGGTTTCTTCAGTTTTGGGTATCTGAGGGGAAGGAAGGGGACAGGAAAGAAAGATTTCTTTTGCTTCAGCTGGAAAATCTTTGTTAAAAGAAGAGTGATTTCTAAGAAGTCTGGAAATGTTACGCTGCTGTGCTGTGAATGCTTACAAGTGGTTGGGAAGATAGAAAACATCAATAGGTGTGCCAGTAATTGGTAATTCTTTGAGAGATGCTAATGAAATAGGGTTTTCTGATTATATCCAAAGGAGCTTTTGCCACATGGCTGACCTAGAACAGCTCAGATTACATTTGGTGGTGTTTGTATTAAAAATCTTTAGTATGTGAGGAATATGGAAAATATTATTAGAACCTGGTTTATTGTTGAAAGAGGTGCTGCCAAGGCCAAAACCATGTGAAAAATATTACTGCAGCCAGTACTAACACCTTGGTTTATTGAGACTGATTGCTGCAGTCATGTTGATTCCCGTTTTCACATTCATTCTATTAATTACAATGTGTGTTACATTCAAACCAGACTGAAATCAGTCAGTTATTCATTTTCCTCATTTCATCTTTTTCTTTCACCAGGCACTTTAGTTCAATGGGTCCTTTCTGGGCAGCCAACACAATAGGAACCACACAGAAAAAGTCAGCCATCCTTGAATAATACCCATCAGGCAGCTTTCTTAGCTTATAAGGAAGAAGATCAAGAGAAGAGTTGATTACAGCGCTTTTGCAGGGAAACAAAACCAGATGCAGTCTTTTCATCCTGGTGGTGAAAGTCAGAACAAGGACAAATAAATGTAACTTAAATCCAGACACATTCAGGCATAAAATGAGGCACAGGCTCATGAGGTAGAGGTACAGGTGCTCCTGCTGCCAAGATTCTTCCAGTGTGGAGACCCTGGAGGGGAGGCTGGTACTTTTCTGGAAGTGATGCTTTAGTCCAACCAGTGTGTTGTTGGGGTTCAGGTGAAGGTAAGACACTGAAACTGCAGCCTGTCACAGGAGTCAGACTTACTGACCTAATGATCTAGGCTGTCACTTAAACTTAATGGCTCCTGTAGAAGTAATAAGGGCAGGAATCTCTTCAAACACACTGAAAAGAAATATAAAATGTTTAGAAGTATATATTTAAATGCCCATGGAATTTGTTCTTTTGATACTAGGTATATTGCCAAACCCTCTTTAGCTAGTTTGCCTATGCAGTTATTTTGTAGGGAAGCTGGGATAACAGTGCTCTGTACCTGGAAGGAACACTTTTTCCATTTTACATCATCTGTCCAGCTCTGTTGGGGTGCATGAAGTGTTGCCTTATTAAGTTATTCATTCATTCAGGTGAATGAATCCAGCATTGTCTCCATGACCTGGGGTCCTTGGTTGTGCACAGCCTGGGCTGTTAAAGCCTGGTGCCTTGAAGAAATGCTGGTTTAGGTTGTGAAAGAGTTTTGTGTTGAGGTAACAGTTTGGATCAAGTGATTGATCTAGGCTCTCCTCAGACCCAAGTTTCATTTGGATGCCCCTTCATAACACTTCATATACCACAGGTGGAAACCCTTTCCCTGTACACCAGGAAAGAACTTTTGGGAGGGAAAGCAACAAAAAGTGGTTTCTCGGTTGCTTTGTGCAACTCATTAAAACTTCCAGAGGGGGAATAGGGTCCGGACATATTCTGAGTATTTTAGCTCTTCAGCCACATCTCCTTTGTTTCACCTTCTCCTCCTCTTTCATATCTATCAGCAGCTGGTTCCCTGATAGGGAAATGTGAGTCTTAATACACTTACAAATGCTTTTTCTCATTTATCCTGATGACTGTCATGAAAGGATCATTGTCTTTCATTGCCTCCCATCCAGTAATCTTCCACTGTCTCTTCCTCTTTTGTGTCTGTTACTTTTCTCTCACCTAAGCACATTTATAATGCCTTAGTACCAGGCTCATGCATGACTGCCTCTTGTGTTACATTCCCTAAGATGTGTAAGAGATGTTTTAACAACTTTATCTCACTGTTTACAATAGCTCGGTGCTGCTGTTTAATAAATTATAGGGATAATTGGTTTTTCAGAGTTCACATCTACAACGTATTCCAGCAGGAATGTAACTGTGTCTTTCTTAGCCATTTATTGCTCAGAAACACTTCATATAAAACAGTGAAATAAATGTTTTAGTAGTGCATGGATAACAAATTTAAGGCAAACATTTCGGTGCAGGTTTCTGCTCTAAGCACTCCCTGTGGGAATCAGTTTTTAGGGCCTGTTGCTACAGCCATGTTAAACAACTCAAGAGACTCCTGGTTAGTTCCTCGGGTTTTGTAATGCCCACATCACATACTTCTTCACATTGTTTGTATCCCAGTAACCACAGTTGGCACAATGAAACTGGGGGCTTGTTGTGAGCTGGAATGTGAAATGAGAGCTGTCTCAGAAAAGATGGCAGTGGAGAAGACTAGAGGTGTATTGGGGGCTTATAGAAGCGGTCTTCAGTTGCAGCCCACCCACAGGGTGGTGACCAGAAGGCTCTGCAAGGCATATAAGCTTCTCATCACAAGTCATTATATGAAGAGAGACTACATCTCTCTCTGTAAAACTTAACATCCTTTCATAGTATAGACTTGCTGTCCTGTGTAGTGTCCTCACCAAGCCTACTGTGTTTTTTTTTCCATCCCATCTACAGATATATTCAGTCTGCATATGCATTCCTTCACAAATCATGACCACACATCTGATTCATTTCACCCTGCCTTTCCTTCCTCAAGTCCATCTGAAATGGAGCCACTAAAACAATTGGACCTATCCTGCCTTCCTAAGGGAGGCACTCCAAAAGTCATTAGGAAAGCTATCTCCCTAACAGAGGAGTCTGGTCTGTAACATCAAAGGACATCGCTTGGTTGGTGACATGAGGCTGTCTTGTACTCTTTTCTAGGTACAGAGGGAAGACATACAGGGCGACTGTTAAGATTGTGAGGACGTCGGATCAGGTGGCAGATTTCTGCAGAAGAGTCTGTGCAAAGTTGGAGTGTTGCCCCAACTTGTTCAGCCCTATGCTGGTGGCTGAAGTCTGCCCAGAGAACTGCTCCATTCATACTAAAACTAAGTACAGTGAGTATTGGCCAAAATGCTTCTCATTGCTACCTGGGAGTTAGAGCAGCGGAAGACTGTGCACCAGCTAGTGATGGAGAGCAGGATTTGCATAATAACATTAATACTGAGTAGGATTAATCTCATCTAAGAGCAGTTACTTAATCCTGACCATGCCACCATAAGCTCCCTTAATATTCTGTACAGAGAAATAGGCATCTCCATCTCACTTCATCCTAATACATCTGTTTGAAAGTAATTGTGTTTGGAAATTTTGCCTTTTCTTCACATGTAAAGTTAATATAAGGAGCATATAAAAGGAAGCTGCAGCTGAGATTTAAACTACCTCTGAGACAGCTTTGTTAGGTAAGATGAATCCTGTCCTACTTAGTGAATAGTTTCTGGCATACACAGCAGCACAAGCCAGTATCATGATGCTGAGGTGCTGGAAGGGATCTGGGAGCACTGACTCTCTTCTCAGGGTTTTTAATAATGATACATATTCCTGCCTATTCAGGAAGGCTGAAGCTAGGCATGTGTTCAACAGTTTTTTGTTGTCAATGTTACTGGTATTATTGATTCCAAAACAGGTCAAGAAAGTTGTGTAAGTGCTGTCTTTCTTCCACAAAGGTTGCAAGAAACTAATACGATCCACTCTCTGTTGAAAACATTAGCAACTGAAAGTGTATGTAGCACATAACTCATGCAGAAGTACATTGGATCAAATCTGAAGCATGCTGGCCTCTCTCCCTCCAAATCACTGCTTGGCTTAATGGAAGCTTTGCCTAAGTACCTATTGTTAAACTCTGAACAACTCATCATCAGTAAATCTGTACACACAAGAACTGTAGCTGTCTGTGCTAGTCCAAGATGACATATTTAAACTGGACATTTTCTCCAAATCAGTGTCTTTTAAAGTCCCTTGTAAAAGTGCTCCTAGAAGCGCAGTACTGAATCAGTAGCATGAAGCAAGCTGAAGTTTCCTTCTCATGGTGTTAAAGTTTTTAATGGGTATTGTGCTCCATCTCTCCAGCTTATTACTATGGGAAGAGGAAAAGAATCATTAAGCCACCAATTGGGGAAAATAACAACATGAAAAGTGGCCACGTCAAGCCAGCCAGACGCAGGAAAAGGCGGAAATCCATCTTTGTGCAGAAGAAAAGGAGGTCGTCAGCTGTTGATTTGAATGCTGTGGGCTCTGCAGAAGTATGTATTGCACAACAATAGACCCTTAGTGCTTTTTTGTCTCCTCATCTGCATCGTGCTTTTGGGGAGCTTCTTAGCAAACCTTAACGCTTCAATTCGCATTTGAATCCCTCCTTGCTGTTCTGTTCTTCTAAGGCCAGTCTGCTTTTATTGGGACATTATGGGGACTTTTACACTTGTCCATGCTAGAGTTAGGAATTAGAGGCTTTGCTTCCACCTTCATAAGGCTCTCTAGCTAACATGCTGCCTAATATCATATCTTTGTTTTCTTTTGCTTGCTTGCAAGCCTATAGGCAGGCAGATGAGCCTGTGCTGTGCATAGAGTGAACATCTGTGATTCATGTCCAAGATCTCTAAGAATTATAATAAATAATAATAACTCATTGTGGTTTCAAGGGCTTTTACTTTTTTCATTAACCATTCATAGTATTTTGACTTACAATATCAACCAGTAGATGTTTGAGAAGCTTTAGAACACAAGCAAATAGTTTGTCCCCCAAATGCATAGTAGTCGAGGCCTCAGTCTTTCCAGTATGCTGTGTGGTGTGTCCTAGCTTCAGCAGTGATTTGTGTCCAAATACAACGTGGAGCAGACCTCGTTCTATGTGGACAGTTCCTGGGTGATTTTCCCATGATAGTAATGACAACATTTATGTGTGGTTTCCCTTCCTCAGCTGAGTGCCAGTGATTGCTGCTTTGTGCAATGTGAAATAAAACTGATTTACTTAAATTCCCTCTACTTCAGCTGGAGGGGAAGATTTTAGTTAGTTTCCAGTTGATTGCTTGCATCTTCATGACTTGATTCTCATTTAGGTGTAGTTCTGCTTGATTTCCTTAGATTATATCTGCTTCAAAAGATTTTTAACTCATGTTAAGCCTAAATCAACCATTAGCCAAGTTTTTCAACCTTTCAGCCAAAATAACTTTGTCTACAGTCGCTTTTTCACTTAAGACCTGAGGATATGGCTTGGATGCATGCATATGCTTTGATTAGAGCTAAGCTGTTGAAACCATTTGAACAATTATATATATACATATGTATACACATATATAAATTTCAAATATATGTATACAAAGTTCAAATACGCAGTTTCCATTGGCTGGTGTGTTCTTGCAGGCTCTGTGTGACAGAAATAACAAGAATCTAGTACAATATCCCTTAGATTTAAATCTGTGCTTAACCTTCAGCAGTTAAGTGTTGGGCTGAAAGTAGGGAAATCCAGGTGAAATCCTCTTCACAGAAATGCCAGATGAGGAGTCAAGGACAAATATGCACTTGTACATCTTTAGGTATTTTTAAAAGGCACACAAATTTCTTGTCTTTCTATACCAGTGACACCCATGACAGCTGAAGCAAGGTGGAGGCTTAAATTCAAGCTTATTTCTGCTTTTATATAATCTCAAGCATCCTGAGTTTATTTTATCTTTTTAGTATTTTCCATTTCCCTTTTTCATGCACATCTTCGGTGCCACAGTTTCAGATACCAGCCCAACATAGGAGCAGTTGATGCCAGATGAGTTATTGATGTTGACCTTTTGTTAGAAACAGATGAATGATTTGCCTGTCATGTGTTTTTTTAATTCTACAAATCTAAATTGAGGGCTAATCTGCTTAGCACTGCAATGAAAATAAGGTAATTCAGTTAAGATAAATGTTACCCTGGACCAGCATGGGGATGGACATGCAGTTTGACCTAGTGCCTTTTGATTTGCTGCTGCACTAATCTCTGAGCCTGGATTCTGTTTGTCTGATGGTTCTTGTGCAGGAGAGTGAAGATGATGAGCCGGATGTGATGGAAGATGAGACAGGAAGTGAGGAAACCAGCTCAGAGCTCCGGGATGACCAGACAGATACCTCATCCGCTGAGGTGCCCTCCACCAGACCCAGGCGAGCAGTCACCTTGAGGAGCAGTACTGAGTCAGACAGACCTCCTCCCATGGAGAGAGCCCGACGGAGCCGAAGACCACAACCCCATTCCTACAGTGAGGCAGAGAAGTGCACTCAAGTCAAAGAAGTGAGTATGTCCATAGGCTTTCACTCGCAATAGCAATATTCTCCCTAAATCAGTCTTCAGTGCCAAGCTTTCCTCATCTGAGGAGGGCATCCTTGCCCTGGACTAATGAGGCCTTTTGATTTTCTTTATAGGAGATTAAGCAAGAAGAGGAGGAGAAGCTCATCCTGGACAGTAATCCATTGGAGTGGACTGTGACTGATGTTGTGAGGTTTATTAAACTGACCGACTGTGCACCCCTTGCCAAAATATTTCAGGAGCAGGTAGAAGTCTTCATAACTCACCTCTTTGTGTCTGTGGTGTCTATTCCCATCACAAAAACTGAGCAGCATGTATCACCTTGGTAGCTGGGCTTGGGGCTATGACAGAGAGATTATGAGCAGACTTTAGATCCCATCAGGCCAAGTTGGCAAGGCATGGAAACCGTTAGAAGCTTGAGTCAGGGCCTTGCCAGATACTCAGAGACCAAAAACCCCATAGCTTGGTTTCTTGTGAAAAGCAGGAGGTTTAGACCTGTCTAGTTTCCAAGGTCCATAGCACCATCGTGGTGCCACATAGGTGGGCATCTCAGTGTAAAAGCAGTTAGTGGGTATCTGGTGCATAGCAAGCTGTCTCTCCTGTCCGCATAGATTCCACCCTCTTTAAAAACATCAGCCTGGGCAGCAGAAAACTTCTACGTGCACCCACAACTGGCTGCCTGAGTTTTGTCACACCTAAGTAATTTGGGGATGTAGATACCTGTTTCCCATCTGCATCCCTCTGAAGATCTGGTAGTCAGGCCCTTGGATGACCTAGTTTTAGGAGATGCCAGGCATATCCCCAGTAAGCAGACAGATTTTCAGGAGCAGGAGCCAATGGTCTTCATTTCAAATCAGTGTGAACATGTAAAATTTATGTACAAACAGCCATTCTTTGGTTAATGAGTGACAGCCACTGCTGAAAGTACAGGGCAGTGCTAAGAAATCGTAGTTAGAATGAAGCAAGAATGCTTAATTAGTCCATAGCTGATGGCATTCAGTGGTATGGCAAACTGCACATTGAACTACCTTTGATTCTTCACCATGAGTGACTCTGTACTTGAGTAAAGCTGCTTGAACTGGGAGAAGTTGAAGTCTAGAGCAAGGCTGAAACACTCCATAGTGAGATGCTGTAGTCTCTGTGTCACAGTGTGCTCCGACCATTTGTTAATCAGCCTGGAATAGCTCCAGGGCCTGAAAGCCAACCCTGTCTCTCCTATGCCAAAGAGTTTTATGGGGTCTTTAATCAAACACAGATGACTGGAGCTTTTCCTTATGCTTTGCAAAGAAGCTCTGGTGCAATAGGAATACCATCAGGATTCAGTGGAGGGAAAACCTGAGCAGTGAACAGTCCTGATCGAGCATACATAAGGTGTTCAAATCCTTTTTGTGATTAATGCTACCTAACCAGGGCTGTCCTGGGGAGTTTACATTGCCTGTGAGTTACAGTGCTTTTTCTGTGCTTAGGTTCTGATTCTTCCTAAGGGGTAGAAAGGAGTTTTGTAGCCTGCTTTTCTGCTTCTCAGTCCATTAAAGAATAAAGAGGACTTGAGCTCTTAATTAAGAGGAGGATCATAAAACCAACAGAAATCCTGAATAAAATTGCTTTTGTCTGGGTGCTAGCTCATGGAGTTTGGTGTATAGATATGACTGAGGGAAAGATGTGACCTCCAGATGTCCATCCCAGCCTACACCATTCTGTGCTTCTGGGACATTAGAGATTTCAATAGCTCTGGGTGGTCCAGAACCCTCCGTCTTGGTTATTCAGCAGCTCAAGTGGAGCAAGGCAGGTCCTGGGTGGACCAGGGAACGTGGCATGGAGCAAGGCAGACATAAACCTGTGCTGAGCAAATCATGGGCCAAAAGATGTGGTGGAAGGGTGTGAGTTGGCAGAGACCAGCATCAGTTTCCCCATTCAGCTCCCTCCTGTATCTCATGGTCTGCCCTGTTTTGGTTCCTCACTCATAAAATGGGACTAATCAGAACTCTGTGGACCCTGCAGAGTTTCTCTAGGAGCTGATCCTGCATTTCAAGAGCTGAGAGGCTTTTGCCAAACTGTGGGCCTATGGAGACATGATAGACAACTTCTGAAAAAGCATGGGGTATTCCAGAGAAACTAGATGAGAGCAGCATCAAAAACAGGAGAAAAGGGCAGAGGACATTAATTTTGGGGGCAAACTTCCCTTCTTGCTTATGCTTTCTGCCCTCCAGAGTCCACAAATAAAACCATTTTCACTGTGTTTTTCTACCCCAGGACATCGATGGCCAAGCCCTTCTGTTGCTGACACTGCCCACTGTGCAGGAATGCATGGAGCTGAAGCTTGGTCCAGCCATCAAACTGTGTCACCAGATCGAGCGAGTAAAAGTTGCTTTCTATGCACAATACGCCAACTGACTGCATTTCCCCATTTTTTTCTGTTCTCCTTCTTGTTCCCTCTCTTTTTTAACATTTCAACTTGTTCAAGGTTGTTTTTTTTCCCCTTTTTCTTTTCCAAGAACATGTGGAATTGGAAGCACTGGGAATTAATCTGTAGGGAAGAAAAAAACAGTAATCTACAAGAGAAAACTAGCAACAAATTGAACTAATTTTTCTGCACTTGTAAAGCACACTAAAAGACTGCTGGCAGTCTCTCCTCAAGAGCCTCGTCAACCCTCAACACAGTGGTGCAAGGCCAGCACGGATCAGATCATAGAATCATAGAATAGTCAGGGTTGGAAAGGACCTTAAGATCACCCAGTTCCAACCCCCCTGCCATGGGCAGGGACACCTCACACTAAACCATGTCACCCAAGGCTCTGTCCAATCTGGCCTTGAACACTGCCAGGGATGGAGCATTCACAATTTCCCTGGGCAACCCATTCCAGTGCCTCACCAACCTAACAGGAAAGAACTTCTTCCTTGTATCCAATCTAAGATTCATTAAAACAAAGCTACCAGTGACAGACGCGTTCCCAAGGAGAAGGGTCAGACATTTCCAGATGATGATAGTTTGTTTAGGCCAATTTCTGGACATGAACGTTTCTTTTAGCCAACTCTGACACACTTCTTTCATATTGAAATGTAAGTGATCATTCGTAGCCTTACCTGGGTCTTACTGCAGATTTGATCTTGGTGATCAATGGACTTTTTTCCTCCTGCCTCTCCAGTCTTACAAAAGGAAAAAGAGTTATACCAGTCATGTGCTATTTGTTATTCCTGAGTGATTTGTCAAAGAGGACTCGACCCACGGTCTTTGTACGGCACCAAACAAAGCTACAGTGAACTGACAGTGGTGCAACAAAACCTAGTGTGCATAACGCATCCTGAGCCACGCTGGCTGTGCACAATAAGCTGAATGTCTCTGTGATGGGGTCTGTACAGTACTGCATTCTTGTACAGGAATATGCATGAAAGCTTCCATAGTCAAACCTTTAAATCCAAGATGCTTGAAAGACCTGACTTTGTGCTCCATAGGGTGTGAAAGAAAAGGCTATTCAGATTTTATGATGAGACTGAGTGAATGCTGGTTTCATTTGCACCTTCATGAATCTGGTTGCTAGGTGGGAATAAAAAGCATCAGTCTTTTCAGGCTGTTTACACCATGGTGCTGAGGATCCAGCCCAACACAGTCTATATAAAGCCCGCAGACTGTCCCAAGTGCTACCCTAGATAGCAAAACAGGGGACTTGCTTCATGCCAAGCAGGGTAAGCACCAGAGAGGGTGAATAAATGGGTCGGACACCTTGGGTTTGCCTCAGTTGTGTTTATAGGAGAAATATTTCCAATTTTCTTTGCAGGGGTATATGACCCTGTTAGTCCCACGTGTTGAGCCTGGATTTGCTGTAACTCAGCAGAGGGTGGTGGCATCACGGTGATGTAAAATTCTTCCTAAAGCAAGAACCAAACTGGGATCAAGTATGAATTTTGCTCTTAAGTTTAAGGTGGAACTGAATCCCTCCCTCAGAAGTTAATTGGATTGTTTGTGCTGAGTTTTAGCCTGATTTCATAAGAAACCACTGACTTTGGCAGATTTTTGTTGTTCTCAAACTGTAAACAGACCCTTGTTCCCTAGCCTCAGGAAACTCATCTTGGAAACTGTATACGGCTCTGTTCTGATCCTGTGATGCCAAAGCCCACTCAGTGAAGACCTCTTAAAAAAGAAATCTCATTTCTAGCTCTAAATCTGAAGACACTCTTTATGGCTAGATAACTCCCACCTCAAGCACATGCAATATGGTGGCAACAGACTTGGATCAGATAATCCTGCTGACCTCTGTGTGCTCAGAAGAACCTATTGACTAACACCAGGCTATAGCTGCTGCTTTCTCCTTCATCAGTTTCCTTCTTAAATTCTTGGGATTAAAGGGGAAAGCCTCAGAAATAAATATGCCAGATTTCGTCTGAATCCACCCTAGAGCATATGTTAGGCAAGAATTACTGACTCCATTTGCCATGCATCACTGGGGAATTTCTAGTCTTTCAGTGAGTTTCCCTATTTTCCACTGAGGAATGTGATGGGTGCAACTGCTGTGGGCTGGGCCAGATCCTGCCAACTCCCAAGATTTCATCAGAAACTGCCTAACATGAGAGACCAGCAGGACTGGATCTGTTCCTGATGTTGTCTTGTACTGAAGATCCTGTTGTTCGAGTTTGAATCAGCTGAACAGAAAAGTAGCCACCTCTGTATCAGATGGTTTTCTTTTGTTTCTCAGAAATCCAGAAGATTTCAGTAGTGGTACAGACATTCAAACACTGGGTTTTAGACTGGATTTCCTACTGATGGTAGCAGTGGACTGTGTCCATGCAACTGGTTTGACAAGTCCTTTGGATCAATCTTAGGGTCCCCTAAAGATGTTGCTCCTTGATTCGTCTCTGAAGACAAAAGGATTGTGCCCAGCAAAATGAGAGCACAGTTCCTTCTTGCTTCAGCCCAGTCCTCCCAATGGCTGGTACAACATCTGTCAGCAGGAGATAGCTTCCAAAAGACTGCTGTAGGGAAAAGTGACATATGAGGATATTCAAGAAAGAGAAGCAGAATGGCTGTTCTCTAACCGACATTCCAGCACTGATTCTTTACTTAGTACATCTACCTTCTTCTGAGCTTCCTTTGCTGCTCTGATGTACTTGGAGTTTCCAGCCTCTGGGATTTGTCAGAGACATTTAACACCTCCTGGGATAAAACCATCACTGTTTTCTTCATCAACCTTGTACATACTCTTATGGCAGCTAACTACTCATGGAGGTATGGCTGGGGAGCAGACAGCCACAGACTCTGAGAGCAACCAGCTCTGATGGTGGCCAAGCAAAGGATGGGTGAAGCATAGACCCCAGCACATGGGAATCTTTACTGTTTGTTCAGGGAAGTTAAGTCATATTTAAAACTCACCTATTAAACAACAAAAAAAAGAGTTTTGATTTTACCTTGCGCCTGCTTTTTTGTTTTCTCAGGTTCCTCTCTCCTCACCATTTGTCTTGCAATGTATTGTTGTTCAGTTGGGTCTCATTTATTACTCTCTCCTCTTTCAGAGAAGGTGATAAACTGAAACCTTTGTCCTAAAATTGCCTTGGGTGGTAAATGTTTTATTGTTTCTTTTAGTCTGCAGGTTGGGAAGAAATAGGGGACTGGGCTCCTGTTGTCTGTTGCACTGAATGCCTTCCAGAAAAGCTGGAGCTGAACTTCTTAGACAATTTCTTAAGCAAGTGGAAAATGAATGGTATGCTTGAATTGCCACTTACAACTGGAGCAGAGATCAGAAGGAACTGTTTACTCTTGCCTGGACTTCATTTCAATTTTGGAACATTAGAAAGGCTTTGGAATAGTGTGCTTCAAAGGAGATGTTGGAAATCTGATCTTGCTAGGGTAAATGTCACTTTACTTTGCAATGTAGAAATATAAGCCACTGGAAGGCTTTTTTGATCTTAGTTAAATTCAGAGCTGGTGCGACTTCACATACACTGATGACATTGGTGATGCCACTTCTTCTCCCCACCCCTCTTCTGAATTTGGCAACCAGGCCTGAAGTTCGTTGTGTTATCAGCTACAAAAGGTGACCACTGTGAAGTGCTGAACTCATGGTTGTTCAAGACCATTACACAGGGCTGAGGAGCAACCTTGATGTTGCTTTTGGGCTGTTAGATGCTGAGCTTCAGCACATTAACAGGGACCACTTTGCTCCCACAAGAGTATGCAGGCAGCTGTTACTGGCCTCTGTTGAGGCATAGGTCCAAGGGTGGGCATTTCTGGAGCAAAAGGAGGGTGTTGTACTTGGTGTGTGGTACTTGCCTATCTTCATCTGCTCCTTTTGAGATTGCTTTCAGTCAGGTTGAACAGATCCATGCACAAGTCCCTGCTCCCTTCCCAAACCCCTCAGCACTTACCTTGATGCTATCAGCCAATTCCCACTCTGCAAGCCCACAGTGCCAGTCTGTGAAATTGGATTAAAGCATTAACTTAGAGGAATGTCCATGATTCCCTGTGTGGTTGTCCTGCCTTCCTCCTGCTGTCATGGATGCTTCTCTCCGACCTTGAAGAAAAATGTTGTCTTTTGACTTCAGAGCTTTTCTTCCCTTTCCAGCTTGAAAACACAGCTCCCATCCACACTCCCATTTTGTTTTCAGCACCAGGATCACCAAACGCTGGCTTTTTCTACCTGTCAGAGGCGTGATGGCCTCTCAGCTCTGAGGAGGATTTCAAGGTCTCCAGCTCCACCATGTTAACCATATGCAATAGCTCTTGATAGGTCCTGCAGGGTGCAGAATACCTAGAAATGCAGTGTGCCCTCAGTGACCACTGGAGTCAGTAGATGGTTACACACCCTGTCCTTAGTGAAGCATCAACTGATACATGTCCTAGCTGAGATGCCTGATCCACACTGCCAGAGGTATTCAGATGTCTGGTAGGATTCACAAAGTTCCTCACTAAGTTGGACACCTAAAATGCATCAATATTTCACTCTGGGTAAACATCTAATTTGCCTTAAACTGGGAAGTCACCATTTGTTGGCTTTAACCTTCAACCTTTAGCAGTCCCCAGTCCTGTGGTGTGGAGCAAACACCACCTCAGCTCTTTGAAGGCAAGCCAGGCACTGTTGGGCTGCCATAATCAACATTTGGTCATGTAAAAAGCCTCCTTTGCTCTTTTCAGGGCACAGAATTGGGTTTGGCAGAGCTGCAGAGCCATCACAATGTTTTACAAGCTCAGTACCATCATCAGGGCACTTCAGATACTATTTGCTTTTCTGGTGCAGTGTGTCTGGAAATCAGTGAACTCGGACTTGTCTTCCCATTTTCAAATTCAAGTGCCAAAAGAGAAGAACATGCTGCAACTGAATTCCATTAAAACCAGCTTTATTATATGTGGATAAATATAGTCTCAAGGGCTTCATTTTGGTGCTGAGATACGCCAAAAGCTGTATTTTCTATTGCTTGAGATTAGAAAGCTGATTCTTTACTCCAGGAAATATTTTCTGTGATCTGCAACATCTTAAGCATTATGATTTATTTCTTTTCTTGTGCCTGTAGATTTTTTTTAACTCAGATAACACTCAACAAATACACCAACCCCCAATCATGGGAGTTTAGGAGATGTTTTATACAGTATATTTATGTAAAAACTCTTTCAAAATGAGGGTGCATGTAAATTTTCCCCTCAGTAATATCCTTCCTCACATCCGCTGACCCAGAACTAAAGGAATCTGTTACTCAGGATTGGATTCAGCAGTAACTGAGGTTAGTGGAAAGGCCCTGACAGATTCCTTCTCCTAGCAGGCAGAAATCCAGCTGAAATCTGCCAGACTTAACAAGAGAGGGCTTGTGTCCTTAGGTGCTCGTGAAATCCCAATAAAAGAGCAGAAGCATTTAATATTCTCATTTATTCTTTGGTACAATAGTCCAGCAAGAAGTGCAAATGATCTTAATAGCTGCATTTAGAATATGAGCCAGTTATCAAAGATGAGAGGTTTACAGCCCAGTAGTCATTCAAATGTCAGATGTGCTTCAGAAGAAGAGTGGTTTTGCAGTGATTTGATGCCATGCACTGGAATTCACTTGTAGAAGATGACACGTGAACAGCACAAAACCAACATGGGTCATAGTTTTAAATTCTCATGGCCTTTCTCTTGTTTTAGTCTTTCATGTTAATTCTTACCCTGAAAAATGTCTCATGTTTCTAATGTAAAACTCCAGCCTCTCTAATGGCCCATGACAGAGCACACCAGCAAAACACACTTATCCATCATCACACTATAGATGAGATGGTTGTTGACAAGTAGTTAGATCAGGTGAGACAAGGAGATCTTGCTTCACACCTTCTTGAAGAAGCTGTCTATGCATCCTGAAAGGCAGATGTTCCCCACAGTTCACTGTGGAGGGACAGATGTTTCCAATGATGCTGTTGCTAAATGGGTCACATAGCCCAAGTAGCCTAATGCAGCAGGTCAGTTGCTGTGTGCTACCTACCCACAGATAGTCCTGGCCTTGATGCCTGCCAAGGATGTGGGAGAAGGGAGGGAGG
This sequence comes from Neopsephotus bourkii, assembly GCF_033783945.1. Taxonomy (NCBI): domain Eukaryota; kingdom Metazoa; phylum Chordata; class Aves; order Psittaciformes; family Psittacidae; genus Neopsephotus; species Neopsephotus bourkii. Next base: position 184,196 of record NW_026901911.1, read on the forward strand.
GTTTCAGGGAAGGAAGGAGGGCTAGAGATATCTTTGTAGGGAAGGACCTCTCCCAACAGAATGCACAGCTATGCTCCATAAGCATCATTCCTGAAGGCTTCTCTTGAGTAGCTTTCAGAGCAAAGACGGTTTGAGTCCCAAGAGGGCCAGATGAGATGAAGAAAAGAAGCTGGCAATACGCTTGAGAGATACAATGCTGAAAGGTTTATATTTTGTTTTCCTGGTGGAGATACAGAGATTTAGCTCAGGTGGATCTATACTTGGCTGAATAGTAAGGAAAATAAATCTTTTCCTTGTATCAAAGTCCTGTGCATTTTCTGGCTTTGGAGGGGCTGAAGAACCTCCTCTTGCACCTTTCAGACCTCCATAGGAAATGTCAGGGGGTAAAACCTGAGCTCTCTCCCATAGAAGAAGTGACATTGTTCTGAGTTCAGGTTGTAGGTCTACAAAACACTCTGTGTTCTGACGTGACAGGAAGAAAATGATCATCCCCAAGTCACCCCACCTGCTGCTTGTTGCTCAGTCTCATGGGAGATAATGGACCTTATATCTGCTTATAAATTAGTGCATCAAGTTTCCCAATCTCAGTTACACCAAACCTTGACAGGATGTACCATGTGGGACAAGGCAATCACTTAAACCCTTCTGTCTCTTATGAACAACAGAAATTAGCTCCACATAACCAGCAGTTATGGTCCATTCGTGGTGATGCACGTTGGAAACCTTTAAATTGATTTGCATTCCAGTTTGTACTGAAGATTTTCTTCAAACTCTGTGTATATAATCCCTCTGGTGTGTTACAAATATATATGTGTATATATATATGTATATATGTGTGTGTGTATATGTACGTGTATATATATACATATAAATCAATCGATGCTGGTGTTTTTACTTTTTAAAGTTCACAGGGCAAAGGGCATGTTGTTAGTTTGCTGTAAGATTCTATTCTGTATATATGTTTTCATGTAAATAAATGAAAATCTATATTCAGAGTTATATTTTAATTTTTATTCAAAATGAATAAATCCCCTTTTTACTTCAAACAATTGTAAGCCACGTTGTTAATAAAGTAACAATAAGTCATATCTGTCTCCAAGGTAGTTTTTTGCTTGGCTGGGCAGTGAGGGTTGTGTTTTGATTTGGTTCATCCCTAAGGAGGTAAGGTGAGAAAGCCATCAGCTTCGCTTTACTGCACATATAAACTTACCTCCATCTTCAGTGACCTCATGTATACTCTAGGACAGGCCAGTCTGGATTTTTCTCTTGGAGTGTAAGACACTTACAGAGGGATCTCTGGAGGCTCCCTTTTTTGTCCCTAGATAGAAGCACTTGCAGAAAGCTTTAGGCTGGCCAAACTGATTCACTCAGTGCCTGTGGAGGACATCTAGAAAAGGTGAACTCTTCATTTAGGTGAATACTAAAGAGAGGATGAAGCTGAGCCAGTAGCCAGACTAAATGGTGAGCACAGAGTCTAAAGAATTAGCTCACAAGAACTCCTATGACCCTTGGGTTCTTTTTTTTGTGCCATCAATCCCATTCAGATGTGTCTTAATGATACAGCAAAAGTAGAGAAACAGAATTGCTCTTTCCGTGGCCCACTGTTTCTCTTAGTACATCAAGACTGGCTATTCTTTAGTAGGCAAAAATACAAGCATGGACAAGCAAATGGGTTTAGGATGATTTGACAAAAGGATCAAACCACTGGAAAGATCTCTCTTTATAGTGTCAGCAACGTCTTAGGAGAGAAATTTTCCTGTATTATTCATTATGATACTGTAACCACAGCCAACGTTTTGGGAAGGACAAAAGTGTAGATTGTCCGACAAGTGACCTGTCCAAACAGCCTTAGAAATAAAGCATCAACCCAGTATAGTGATGCGTGTTGACGTATGACTTGCTAGAGCACAGAAGTCCTCACTGAAAGGTGATGCAGAGAATAGAAAGGATTTATGCAATGAAATAATTCTGAGCTAAGTCTGAAGGCGACATAAAAATAAAAGAGCGAAAGCTTGAATGTTTAATGATATTCTTCAGAAGCCAGAGGTGAAAATAAATCCATCTATCTCCCTGCAGCTTATTACAGTCATTTGAAAGTAATGCAGGGGTCAGACACTGTTTTTTAGACTTCTGCCCCTGCTCAGGGGAAACATATCCAGACCTCTGCAAAGAGCTAATTTTTCAGGAATGTAATACAAAGTGATTTTAGTCACATACTGGCAAGGTATTCCAACTGAGCTCCTTGAAATTAATGATCAGCACATGAAATATAGTTGAAATACAGAATTTCCTCAGGGAAATGAAGGTCTATCAGCCTTGCTTCTGACATCACAGGCCAAGGTTTTGAAGACGTCTCCATTTTTAGTGTTGCAGTTTTCCGGGCATGATCCATTTGGGAAAGATTTCTAGATGCTTCGCATGATCTGCGGACACAACCAAGCACTCATGTAAGCACTAGTATGAGCACCAGCATGGAGTCAACTACCCCAGAAAAACACCTACAAAAATGAGCTTGGGTTTTCAGGTCTCTGAGGAAACACCATTTTTCTTTTCTGCATACAGAATGAACAATGAAAAGTAGGTAGTTATATTTCATTCCTAATGTTTTTAGACAGCCTTTCAGTACAAATAATTACTGTTTTTAATAACCATATTGTTGCTGTTACTGCTACTTTTGTCAGCATTGTTATTGCATTTCTAATTTCCAGGTTCATACCTTTCAGGGAAGTTTAATGATTCTCCCAGTCCCCTCCTGCCACAGTATTTACTTAAGAATGATACACCTCTTGCTATAGTGTCTGTACTCAATTACCATTTGATTTTATAACTGCATCTCAGCTGAAGTTGTAATTACACTGTCTCCTCTAATAAGTCATAAAATCTTAAATGCAGAGAAATATCATGCTGCAGGACACCTTGAGATGTCGACTGCTTCCCCTCTACAAGGCAGGACCAATTAGACAATTCTTATTCCTATTTGGCATTTGTTTAACCTGGCCTTAGGATGGGTGTCAAAATAAGACCTCCAGCAACAAGCAATTCCCCAGCACTTCTACAGCGTATGAAAATAAGTGATGGCATTTGGATGATGAACTGTAATATTCCCAGGCAAAAACCACTGAGCTGATGTGGCCATTGAATGGTAATTTCATTTTTAAAAGCTCAATATGACTATTGATTGCTGTAGCAATGAATAAAAGTAAAACCATAAAAATCACAGTTAAGATGGATTAGATTTCATGTAAGCAACTATCATAGTAATTTCCATCATAAGGCCTTAGTTGGGGAGGTAGAGCATATGATCTGAAAGTTACAGCAGATGCTGGTACTAGTTAACTTCTTTGCAATATCTAGTCCTGCCATCATTGTACATGTGTCTCTGCATAAGTCACCTCTGGCAATAAATCTGTGTAATACCGAGTTTCCAGCTTGCGTCCTGGCAGCTCAGTGGCTCAGTGACCCACATTCAAGAAGGTCAGATCCAAAGCTGCAAGGACTGAACAGCAGGGTTTGACCAGCCATGCCTATCTGTGTCGGTGAGCCAGGAAAGAGCTCTTTGCTATTAAAAGGAGTAGATGGGCTTTATCATACTTGGACTACTGTAGATAACAGATTAAAGTCCTGTTTCTTTAAGTGCCAATTGCTCTGTTACCTACGACTCTCCTTCCCCTCACACAAGAGTAAAGGACATCACTCTGTTCCTCTTGCTTACATTACCCATACAGCACTTACCCATTTCTGTGAAGTTTTTCCAGCTGATTGACATAACTAAGGCAAATGTAGAGCAACTACTGTTGGTGTGTGCTTAGTCTGGGGTTTGCTGCTGCTATTTCAGATGTGAAATATGCCCACATGTAGGAAAGCCCACTCTTTCCATCTGTATCAGCTGGATGTATAGAAGGAACAGCCTGTCTCCATAAACCTACACACGCACACTCGGAAAACTCAGGAAATATTCCCTGCCAAGGCAATTTGCAGTCTCTTGTGATGAAACCTAGAGGAAGGTGAGGACCTTTAAAAGGGAGGAAAGTGTTATTATCACTTTCACGGACTTGCCATTAAGACCTGGAGACCCTGCAGCAGTCAGGAACCTTGTTCTCACTGGTTTAAGGTGAGATCACACATACCTCTAGGGAAGAGTGTGCTGGGGAGATCACCACATCAAGATGCAATCATTACTCTGAAGTTCACTTTTGTTCATAGTTGGAAGGACCCTTGAACATCCAAGCTTTAATCTTGACTCTGCACAGGAAACCTGCAAACTCTGCTGAGCTCCTGAATGTATGGTTGACCTTAATTGCATTTTACCGAGGCAGCTTTCTACATTACAGCCTCCACAGTGGAAATTTACCTAGCCAAGGAAGTCTTCAGCACAGGAGGTCCCCAATTACAACTGCTCAATGCTGTGCTTCTGAGTGCCAGGCCATTGGCACTTCATTTTCAGGCTCTGTCTTGAAGACAATAGAGGCAAGAACGAAAGAAGGGCTGGGAAGCAACTTGAGGATGCTCTTCGTCCAAGGACCTACTGTGGACTGAATTAAAGCCCAAAAGTATCATCTGTCATCCTTTTAAGGGGTAAAACCTGAATGTGCATCTCCAGTAAGTAATGAGAATATTTTCCACCAAGAACTTGGAATAAATTCATCCACCTCTTTCCTGTGGGAAAGTCCTGTTGTCCTCTGTTACCACATTAACCCCTGGGGCAGACTAGGATGCTCCTGCACAGCACACAGCATGGCAGTGAAAAAGTGGGAATCCTTTTCCCCATTGTCCCTGCTCAAGTGTCTCCCATACACCTCAAATGCCAATGTAAAACATTCCATCTTTTTCAGGTGGCTGGGAGCACTGTGTCCCTAGGAAGACAGTTGGGATGGTGCCTTGGTCATGGCTTTTCTGGCTGAAATCTGGACTTCTGTAAGAGGACACTGACTTGTGTGAGGGCAGAAAGAAACTGATCAAAGCCCCAATATTTGTTGATAATGAGGTGGGTGGAGGAAAAGATTGTGCCCACAGGTCTCGCAGTCCTCCCCAAGAAGCACAGATGCAGCAATGACCACATCTTGAGATTCATGTGACGGAAGCATCTGGTTCGGATCTACTCAAGACAATCTTTCCTTTGATTTAAAAGAAGCTGGAAGCGAGGATGGGACAGGCAATAGGAAAGGAAAGAGAGATGATGGAAAGTGGACAAGAGGCCTGAAATCTAACTGAGGAATGATGAACCCAGTGTTAAGGGATATTGTTTGCTGCCATGATTCCTCTGAAACCCAATACATGTTCAGAAATGTGTTTCAAGGTTTTTTTCTCTTCTGTGAGTGGAGTTGCTATTGCACAGGAATTTGGAGTTGCTTTCAGGGGGCTTTTTCTTTCCTTTTTCTTATTTTTTTTCCTTTTCTTTCTAATTGCTTTAATAAGAATCAGCTTTTCTGTTTCCATTTACAGTTGTTAAGCTGCAGTATCTACGTGCGTGCATTTTTCTCTGTGTGTGAGAGTCTCCAGTCCATTGTGAAATAGGAAGCAGAATATCAAGTCTTTACATTTCCTTAGATCGTTTTTTATCTGATATTGAATTAAGTAAAGGGCTTAATGTTCAAAGTGGTGTTTGGGGAGTTACTCGCACAAATTCTGTTATTGCTGTTAATGGGATTTGTGCAGATTGCTTTGAAGATGAGCCCCTTAATGTAGAATAGGAAAAGACATTCTAAATTGTAACTTATTTCAGACAAATCTATCTTTAATTCTTACTGATAGAGCATTAGAGACATGAGGCAAAGAAGCATTTGCTGCATTTTTTTTTTATGTATTAGTACTATTGACAGGCATGTGAAGACAGTTTGGTTCAGATAATCCAGTGCTGAATATTTACAAGTGGAAAGAAAGGGGCTTTAGATTTTGAAATAAAGATGAAATTTGGTGACTTTTCAGAGAATACAGAGCTGGGAAGAAATGGTTATAAATCATTTCCTAGACACCGGCTTTCACTGCAGACTGGTACTGGTGGAAATCTTAGTGTGCAAAGTACACATCTCAGCTCACTAATATCCTCCCTTAGATATTGTGCTAAGTGAGGACTATCCTGGTTTTAAGATGTGACGAAGAGCAGGGAAGAGAGGGCAAAGTCAAGTCTGGATGATGGGACTGTAGAGAAAAAGTCTTGAGGATCCAGCATCATTGGAGAAATGTCATCCCTCCTGACTCCAGAGAAGAGTCAGATCTGGCTTGTCTTATAGGAGATGGAAATGGGGAAGTCTGGCGCAATGAAGCAACCTGCAGGCTGAGGCTTGCAGCCACTGAGGACAGAGCAGGGCATCACTGGGAGAAGTGTTATTTGATTTTCAGGTGCCTGGACAGGGAACATTTGCCTGACTCCAGCCAGGGCTGGAGCTCCTGGTCACCCCAGGGTATCCAAGACATGAATTGGATTGCAAAACCAAGGAAAACATCAAACCCTCTTAGACCAGCAGCTGAAAGTGGCATTCTGGGGTCTCTCAGACAGTGTTAGACATCAATGCTGAGTCAACTCTTTCAAGCCCCACATGGATATCTGCTTTTATGGCTCCACTGATGTATCAGATCATAGCACATCATAGACACTGGCATGTTTGCACACACCCGCATGTAGGCTTCCATAAGCCTTAGTGGTGCAACCAAGGTCCACACCTCTTCTGTTGCTTCTGTTGCTGGAGACATGCATGGCATGATAACTACACTTGTCAGGGCAGCTCCTCTAAGACTGATGAGCAGTTTAATTCTGGCTTTCTCACTGCTGAGCTTGCAGTGAGGATTTGTGGGCTGCTTCCTTCTCAGACCCTTGCAACCCCTATTTTTTGTCCTCTGATCTGGATGACAAAGTTGACAGAAGCTGAATAAATTACAGTCTTTGGAGTATTAATTGCCTGTTTCTAAAGGATTAATTGCAGAGTATCTCTTACATTCACAGATCAGTGTGAGACACAGTATTATTCAACGATATCTCATCCTGAGTCACCCAGTCTGTTCTGGATGTAGAGAGATTAGTAGTTTCTGAGCATAGAGGTCTGAAGAAGTTATAGGAGAGAAAGAGCTAGTATGAACTCTTGTGCTTTACCTATTTGTCAGAAGTGCATACATACAGGTTTTGGTCCACAGTAAACATGAAGCAATTTAATGTACTTACCCCACAAGCCAAGGTTATGCTATCACCTTAGTGTTAGCACTCTTTCTGCTTCAGTGAGTGGTCTCATCCCCTCCCTGTGTCATTTCTGCTTTCTCACTTGTGCTGGAATCAGTATTTTGGCAGTTGGGAAATTCACGTGGCTAAAGAGTAACCCACATTAAAAAGAGAACTTACCTCTCAGATGACTCATTTTTCATGTCCATCTGTCTGCCTGGATGCATGAGGAACCCCTCCTGTATTTTGGGATGTGTAGCAACAAGGTGGGAAAGGAGAAGAGGATCACCTCTTTCAGTTGCATATGGATTTCCAGTAAAATCAGGTACAGGAGTTGCTATAATCCTAGAGACAAGAGCAGACATTTCTTTCTATCGTATGGAGAACAGGAGAATTGTTGTGTCTCACACATCTCACCTTGCATGCAAGTATCCATAGGCTGAGCTAAGCGCCACCAATCCAAACCCGGATCTCCATCATAGATGAGAGATTTCACCACACAATTGAAAGCTATGCCTCAAAGACATAGAAAAGAAACCACATAGAGGTGGTGAACTGAAAAGCTGAGGTAATGAATTTGTGTTCAGAGACATGCAGAAGATGTTTCTGAGACCTAAGCAAGTAACTCTGTGCTTGACCGGGTTGATTTAGATTATTTCAATCTAAGACATTCTGCTGACATGCCCATATTCTGTCTGTAAAAGCTAGCCAGTCTTTCTCTACTGACCTTGCTTCACTTTTGCCAGCAGTTATCCACACTTTTCAGTTGGATGAAAGCTTGGCTTACTATGTTTTTTGTTCATTAAAAAAGAATCTTTGCCTTTTTAAAATGCCATTTCCTTCTCCCCCAAACCCTGAGGAGGTTCATCAGCCCAGCTCTGTAACCATCCAGTCACACAAACCCAAACAGTTCTGAGCTCAAGTACTGGAAGGAGTTTTGAGGTGCTTTCTACAGGGTGGTAGGAAAGACTTTCAAATGTACCTGATATTAGCAGTTGTGTTAAAAAGATGTTTTATTAGTGGCTGCAGTTTCTGGTGATGTATGTAAAGATAGATATTTCACTTGATATATTTTGCCTGAAATATAGCCATTCTTACTCTGTTCTAAATTTTCATAACCATGAGATATTGTTTTCTTTGCTAACTGATGATTTACATTCCCCTCCCAAAGGGTTTATCATTTCTTCCCACCACAGTATACCAAAATCTCTTAATTTTAGCTTTGCAGGCATACAGACCACATCTAAATTCCTTCTGTAGCAAAGAGAGGAGACAAGCACCTCCAGAGGGCAGTTTGTCTCATCTATTTAAGTGCATTACCTAGGACAGGATGAATTGTTTTTTGTAGCAAAGGGAGACAGATGTCTCCAGCGGACAACTAAGACAGTCAACATATCTAAATTTTGGGAACCTGAAGTCAAAGAAATGTTACCACAAAATTACTTTGAGGATAAAAATTGATTTAGTTGACTTTGGAGTCTTAATATTTTCCACCAAGTTCCATTCCAAGTAGTTTTCACGTATCTGACATAAAGAAACTCTGGGCACTTTGAAATCAAGAAACTTCATTGGAGACCGGTTCTGATGTACCCTTTTGCTTAACAGAAACAATCAACTTAATGCAGGCTAGTTTTTTACCATAACTCTTCCCAAATTTGCTCTGTCTTCCTAAGCAGCCTCACTACTTTCTGCCCAAGTGACCATCACACCAAAGATACTTGGGTTATACTCAAAGTAGTATTTTATCTCCCAGTCTGCACCTAGGATGTGGTTTCCCATGTTAATCCCTTTCACAGAGATATTTTTTCCTTTCAGAGCTTCTTCCCACATGGAAGTCCAGACACAGCAATTCATCACAGTCTCAGCACCATCTCTAGAGAACTTGTCCTATCATCTGTTCCACAAGGATTACAGTTCAAGCTGGTTCCCTGCCAGTCATGCTACATTATCTTAACTCTCCTTACAGCCTAAGCATGTAACTCTCTCTTCTCCATTCAACTCATTCTTGGACAGCTGTTAACTTCTCTGCATCACAGATTTATGCCTAGCAGAAACAGATTTCCTTTATTGTCCCATCAGGGATCTGTTGCTCTTTTTGATCCGTTCAGTTCCCCCACCTCCTTATGTTAAACTCCAAGATTTGTTTATTTAGCTTATGTCTATATGATCAAGACTCACAAGCAGCTGTGTCTTAGATCCTCAGCAAGAGCTGAACAGAGAAGAGCTCTTTCAAGGCAGTGCTTGACCAGCCTCAGAAGCCTTTCTGCAAGGTGGGGTTCATCTCCCAAGGTGGCATATTGCTTTGGCACTAATACACAGATCAAAGAGAACCACATCCCAGACACGTACCTGGAAGCTCCGACTGTAAAATACTGGATGGACTTAGTCTTGACAGTAAAACTTGGTTTTAAGGGTATAGCTACAAGTTAAGTCCATTCCTTCCCTATTTCTTTGACCCTCAATTCCCCTTTGGCATGCCTTAATCCATTATTGGGCCCTGGTTTTCCTGTTCTTTCTTATCTCATACATCGAGACCAACTATTTACACATTTATATACACAGAAAAGCACCTTGTGAGTTTTAAGAAGGAATTACTTTGCTGTATCTTCTGTCATCTCTGAAAACCTTACCCTAGGGCAGCAACTGCTTGCTACAAGCAAAAGCAAGCACTTAGCTAAATAAAATGATTCCCTGATGACAAAATTCCCAAGAGGAGAGGGAGAAGAGTAGAGGCAGGATAAGAGACTTTAATTGTCTCCCTTTCTCAGCAGGAAGTAAGCAGAAGGAATAATTGTTAATTGCTGCTAATTGTTAATTGCTGCCTCCTCCATCTGCAAAACCTTCCTTAGGAACTAATGAAAACTTAAAAGAGCTTGAATGGGCATATCATTTCTTGGCTCTACATTTTTTTTTCCCTCTGTGGCAGAAAAGGGGTAAGTTTTCCACTGACACTTGTTTAGAAGGATGCTCGGAACATCTAGCCCTGTCACATGGCTTCAACCATGCCAGAGGAGCGCATCACTGTGAAGAGTTTTTGACTTCCAAACCATGATGAGCATTTTGCTATTATTTGGTCTCTTATCCATGCTGCTTATCCCATTTATACTCTAAGAGTGCATACTTTGTGGTTTCCTTTTGGCTTTTGAGAGCAGCACTAGAGCATGACTGAAGAAGTGTGTCTTGATACCCATTTCTTCTACGGCCCTCCTTGAAAGCCCCTGCTCTCAGGAGAGTGGTTTTGTCAGGTTAGCTGGGGATTATCTGATCTGCAGAAAGCCTCTGCACCTTGCACAGTAGGTAATAAAAGTGATTGCTTTTCTTATCCCACACTTGCTCAGATCAATCTCAAGCTTGTAGAGAACTGGAAGGTGATGTCTAATGGGTAGAATCTACTGTAATAAGTGCTTCAGGACACCCATTGTTGTTGTGTCCCTGCAATAGTAGCTCCTTCTGTAAATAAATTTAAGGGCACTTCATTTGAAGCAAGTATTGATGCTGAGGCTTAAAAAGGAACTAACAAATCTGCTTTTAATTTCCATCATTAGTTATTGTGGAGAAATGTCACGTGTGTCTGACAAGCCTTGCATCTTCTCTTATTAAGCCTTTTATCTTATCCAGCTTTATTAATCCTGATTTTAATCACATCTGGAAGCACTGGGATGTATGTGGGATCGGAAGACAGCAGATCAGTACCAAAACATGTACTTGAGGAGCTGCCCTACCTCCTGTTAGTCAGTGCCTCTACTTTGTGTATCTTTCCATGTCTCTGTGCAAAATGCTGCTTAATGAACTTTAACGATCTTGTGAGTTCTTTAGTTGTGGATAACTAAATATTGTGACATATGAAAGTACAGGGTATAGGTATATTATAAGCTTCACACTTGTATTTCACACTTTCAATGAATGTGGCACTCCATGGTGACATGTTATTTACCAAAGACTTCCTGAGAGCTGATTTGAAATTTTATTATGTTTTGTTTTCAAGGCTAAAACCTGTGAAACTCAAGGGTTTATCTGCAATGGCAAGGGAAGGTGCTCAATAAATGGTAATGATTGGTTTCTAGTCATAAAAATAACCTTTCCTATGCTGAGGAAAGAGAAAAGGAAATGAAAATACCCTATGAGAACTTTCTGGCATTAAGGAAGTCAAATTGTCTTTTAAAATAGTGTGGAAATTGACAGATTATAAAACATACAGAGAACAATCAGTGGGGCGGGCATGATAATCTGGCAATATGGAAATTCCAAATCTTAATATTTCCCCCTGTGTCAATGAAATATGCAAAGGAGCAACTGCATAATGCATAAAGCCCTGTGTAATCCCTAGGTAGCTTGAGTTAGCAAGATGCTCTATCCTGGTTGTTTTTTCTTGGTTGGTAACAAATCCACCAATTTACTTGTGAGGGATAGAAAAGTCCTCTCTGAAGTTCAGTTGTTGCACACAAAGCTGCTCCATCATTTAATGATATCCACATTTAATGATGCTCTGGTAGTTTCCAGTCTTGCTGAATTCGTATTTCAAGATGAAAAGTCAGTTGTTCTAAATCTGTGCAGCTGCCATCAGCATTCATTTGCCACAACGGATTTTCCTGGTGATTCATCAAACCCAGCTTTTTCTCCAGCGGAAACCAGCAAGCCATCAGAAGCAGTGGGGAGGTCTGTTCTCTGCATCACGCTCACCAGCTTGTGATTGGTTTCCACTTTAAATCCAAACATTTTTCCTGCAAATTTGGAAGAAATCCAGATGGATATCAGATTTAGGATTCCTACCCTTTTGATAGTAGAACTGCAGGGTAAAAGACTGATTCTTTCTTTAAAGAGTGCATAATCTTTTGTTAACTAAGGTCAATAACAAAAGGACGACAGTGTTGTGTGGTGCAACGTGCAAACCTTTGCTAGACAAACAGCAGCACCAAAGTCACCAAACAGCTGTCCATAAAATGTGACTGAATTAGGTGTGCCTTTTCCTTTAAAGCTTCTTTTTCCAAGAGGTTTTGTTTAGTTTTAGAGCCTGAACTGCACTTGGAATAATGGATTACAGCCATTTCAAAATACAGCAGAAAACTCAACTCAAGCTTGCTCAAGCTCATGATTCAGAAGAGCACTTCAGCATGTGCTTAATTTAAGCATATACTTAAAGGCCTGAAGGGCTGAACAGAACAACACACTTATGCACCTCTAATTAGTAATAACTCAAATTATGCTGCAATACAACGGAAGATGACTTAACTCATCTTTCCCTAATGCAGGGCCAGAAGCAACTCAAATGGGTGGAAAACCTATTTCTAACAAAAACCCCAAGGGATTTGTCTATACTTAGTGTTACACAGGCATATCCTGGGCTAAGCTAGACAGGGAAGAACTGGCAGGACTATCCAGGGAGTACTGAATGAGGAAGTGATGCTGCATACAGGCAATGTTGAAATCAAACCATTTTATTCAACCCCCCTCTGGCTAGCATGAAAGGAAGTTGCACTGTGAAAGAATGCTTGCATTGCTTGGAGAGATGACGTTGACAGCACAAGACTGACCCACCTGAAATTAAAATGGATCCAAACATGAGTGAAGGATTTTACAGTGTGCTGGGACTCCAGGTAGGGACAACATAGCAGTTACAGCAGAGGAGAAAGCAAGCTCCAAACAATAGCATGGACAGATTGGGTCTGACTGAGACTCGCTGAGTACTGATGAGGTTTTCCATGAGATGAGATGAGATGATCCTCTCAGCTCCGATCCAGGTTTGCTAAGCTCAAGGGAGCCTGTAGTGAGACTTAGCGTTGTGCTAGTCCTAGACAGGCAGTTTTCATTGGAGGCAGGCTTCAAGTGAGTCTGTCAGATTTTGTCATTCAAACTTTCCATTGAAAAGCTTCCTGTTTCCAGTAGTTCTGGCTGCAATTCTCCCAAATATAGCTGCATCGGACAGAAAATCTCTCACATCTTCCCTTTTAACAGTGAACAGATCTGCCTTGCACTGCTTGGGTTTAGCAGATTTCAATACTGGCTTTGAAGCAAGTTTATCACAGAAACATCTTCCTTTTCTCTCTCTACAAACTCTAATTTGTTGTTAAATGAGGCAGAGTTACCCCTGGATCAACAAGGTAGAACAAATATACTCTCCCAGTAACAAGAGGAGCAGCCCTTTTTGAGGGGGGGGGGAGTAATCAATACCATAACCGGCACTTGCCTAATAGATCTGTGTCTTTCATTAGCTGTGGGCTCCTAATAACCACTGTCTTTGCCAAGTGAGGGATGTGTTATGTCGGCCTCTTCTCCCATCTTCTCCTCCCTTCCCTGCCTTGTCAGCAGCATGCTAATTTATGTAATCAATTCATAGTACTGCTTAATGAATAGCTTTGAAGTCTTCAGATTCATCTGCTGGTAAAGGGGCTGATTGGTCAGCCTCTGAATCGTTTCCATTTTCTGAAGCTCGACAGTTTCAGCCAACATAATTGCTTTAGAAACCCCCTTGGGAGACACTTGGGAAGTAGTTTTATAATCCCCCTTTACATTTAAGTGGAAGACAAAGTGGAACAATAATAATACTTAGCATTTTTACTACACTTCATATCATTAAAATGCTCCCCAAACATTAACTAATGTTTTCAGTAAGCCAGAAGGTGAATCATTACTTCACTTGTACAGAGAAGAGTCAGAAGTAAAGGTCCTAAGCTCCTTGGATGTTGCAGCTGACGGGTACCTTTATGTTCAGGAAGACCAGTGGTAAACCCAGATTTACAATGCCCTCTCAGTACCCAGCTCCTATGGGAAACCCTGGGGAGTGTGAGCTCTAGGGTTTTAAACCACACAAAAAGCAAACTTCTCCATTAGCTTCTAAATACTGGGAGCACATTTGGAGATGTTTCAGCCTTTTCTTCTCAGGAATGTGGTCCTGATGAAGGCACACAGGCAGCCACTGGCAAGTTACAATCACTGTGCTTTGTGAAATGCATGTCTTGATTGACATCTCTGTGGATGCATCTCTTCTTGCTGTACGAACACTCTTCTGTCTTTACATCTGAGTCTTCTGATGGACAAGGTGGTGTACAGCTGAACTCGGCTCTCCCACATGAAGTACACCTGGCTTAAGGAAAGTAATTACAGAAAGGGGGGGAAATGCTTGTTGAATTCTCACCTTAATGCAAAGCATGGATCCTAGCAGTGCGCTCCAAGGGATCCCCTGTGTGGATGCAGTTTGGGGCTTGTGTCACACACTCAAATGCATGCTCATCCAACCTTACCAAAGCCTGAATAGGCACAGGCTGGACAGCAATCCCAACACACTGCTTAGGTAGGAGACAGTAAACAGAAGGTGGTATTTCTTTTTAGCTTGACTGTCAGCTGCCAACAGAGCTGGGCACTACTTTAATTACTCATACACTTTTAAATAGAGTTTTGCTGTGCTTTATAATGTTTATTCAAAGGTTTCAGCCTCTGCAGTGAGCTGTGGTGCAGGGTGCCCTCTGGCCACACTGTTTCAGTAACGACTCTGGTATTTCTGACAGAGACTAATAGCAGAAATTGTTATCAATGTTTTCAGCAAAATGCTGCAAGCTAGAAATTGGATTTCCCCCTTTCTGCATCCTCCTTCACTTATTAATGAGCTGCTTCTTCAAGGTGACAATGTTAAAGCTGTAAAGTGAGATGGGTGATTTATTTTCTGGACTTGAGACCTTTAGACATAGAAACATACAGTTATTTATTTTAATACACTATTCACATAAAATTAGATGTTGGTTTACAGGTGTAGCAGGAAGACAAGTTTTCCTTATGCTGGGTACCTGTAGGTTGAGATATTGATGAGATGCCAGAACAAGACAAACATGTGATGAATGAATCTCACACTCCAGGTGTAACGAGGATAGTGAGAACTGGTTTTGCCGTGCATTACCTCTTAGACTTCAAGACATTGTGAGTGAACAGGACATGTCCTTTGGTAGGGATATTTGTACTCCTTTAACACCACTGGAGAGATGCAGCCATTCCAATAGAATGTTTTATCCTGCTTTAGTTCAGATGTTTAAAATCAATGAGATGTATTATGCTCTATTTCTAATTCCCCATTTCCCATGGTCACTGATGGCATAGCTATCAACCATGTGTGGCTAGCTCAAGATTTTAAAGGGCTGTTCACTGGGGCACAGGACTCTAAGGTGGTGGAATTGCTCCCTGGATGACTAGCTCCAGTGTAGGTGTTTCCATGTACATTCATAGGTGTTTCTGGGCTGCTACATCCTGTACAATAGAATTGCTTTCCTCCCCTTCCAGAGCACCCTGACTTTCTGTAACTGTATTTCAGGCTGTAGAGAGACAAATTATCTCAAATTGGATGGATATGCTTTGTTCTTTGTCTGTGGAAACCTAGGCATGCATCATCTGCAAGAGCTATTTTATAAGCACATTAATATTTTTATCAATATACTCATATTATTATTTGTAGATGAATATTTTTGTTAATATCTTAAAGAAAATATAGTCAACACAATATTCAAGCATATAAACGTGCTGATCACTATCAACGATTCCCCACTGTATCCTTCCTAGATTCTGACTATTGCTTCAAAAGTGAATGTCTTCTATCTGTCTGTGCCATCAGCATCATGTTGGTCATCTCAGGGATCCTAGGAAGGCTCATACAGTGCTAGAGGTTTTACTCTTCAGATAAGTTTAAAGAAGAAACCCACCACCAGCAATGGAAAGACTCTGTCTTCACCATGACAGCATTTTGAGTTCTCGATGAAATACCAACGCAACCTCTTCACTTGCAGTAGTATCTCATGCAATTTACTGACAGCATTTTGAGGAGCAACCTTGTGTTAACTTCTTTTCTTTGCTCTTCAGGAATGTCCAGGTGACCCTAATGCACTGTTATTATTTTGCAAGAAACTCTTTTTGTGCATGGTTTATTTGATTTTATTTATAAAGGAAACAGCAAGGCAGCTGTCACCCCTTCTTCTCATATCCAGGCATCTGGTCTGAGCACAGACAAGAAGTGACAGGTTATTGCCAGGTTGAGATATAGGGCCTTTTTGTTTTATTCTCCATCTAAATTAGTTACTGCAAAGAGATTTCCGTGGTGGAAAATTTGTTTCAATATTTATTTCCTACCTGACACTTTATTATTCTTTTATTGAGTAGAATGTTTGTTTTCTCTTTCAGAGCAGGTTTTCATGCAGAGCTTCAATAACCTGCCTCCACTGTTTTGGTTTATAAACTCATGCCAGGTGCCTGTTACTGAAGAACTGTAATGAATGAGTAGCTGCTTGGGGGTTGACCCCTTGTCCACCCTCAAAATTAAAGATAATACAAACATCCAGCTCAACTTGACTCAAGATGGAAATAAGTTATCTATTTGATAGCAAAAATAAACCCCAGAGGGTTGGAGGGCACCTAAGAAAACTTTCCTATGAATTGTCAGAAATGCTTCACTCAAAGTGGTTTATTTATAACTTCGTCATTTGTAACAATAGGAAATACTTGTCCTTCATACATGGAGGAAGGGGACCAGCTCAGTATAAATATGCTCAGGTTTTGGAGACTACAAAAGTCTTGGGTGTTGGCCACTGCTTCTCTCTGCTTGGGAGGAAGCAAACACTTGGTTATGTTCTGCATCTGCTTTTTCTCAGTCTTTCCTACTTATATCTCTCTGCTTTGTCTATAATGCTCAAACATGCATTAGAGAGGGGCTAGAGACATGGTATTGAGAGCAGTGACTCCTGAGCACCAAGGGACAGTATGTCCTCCGGTAGTTCCTTCTCACAGGCTTGCTTTGCCTGTGGGAGCATACAAGGATTGCTGAAGCACAAGACTTGCTTTGCATGGTGGCATAAGGTCCACGGCTCCAGAATGCTACTTATCAAGATGTGTAATTTTCTTCCCTTGAGCAAATTTAAAGTGAAGGAATTCACACATGTGGTAGGGCTCCAAGAGTAGAGAGCAACACTCTTCCCTGTGTTACTTGTCATCCTTTTCATTAAGAGACAAAGAATGTGATTTAAAACCCCTGCAGTTCAAGGAAATTGAATGCTGGTCTACCACCTTGCTGCTGGAATACAAGCAAATAGGTGCCATCGTGTTGGCTTTGCAAAGGTCTCTAGAGTGAAACCATGTTTCCTTTGAAACGGTTCAGCAATTTCTGTTATACAAACAGTATTCAGTTTGCAGCCTATGCCTTGCTTTGCTCCTCCTGTAGCTCTTGGAGGCTTCTGTTGGACAATGATTTTCTCCTGGTGAAACAGATGAGACTTCAGGAAACCTGTTTTCTTCTGCCCCTGTACACTTTCAGGCAAATTATGTCATATTTAGATGTGATTTTTTCCACACTTTTCAATAGTTAGCGTTAATGTCTTCATAGAATACTTGGAAATCAAAGTAAAAAGTCAAGATTAGTAACTTGATAGGGCTAATATCTTGTTGTTAGGACTTAAGTAGTTTAAGTATCCCATGGTAAGCCAAAAGCACTCCACCTTCCTAATGCTGTGGGTCAGCAGTTCCTTTGAATTTCAGTAATTTGGCTGCCTTTCCCTTTATCAAAATATGCGGTGAACACTTAAAAATCACCTCTCAAATATGATGGAAAATGAAGAACTCTTCCAGTACTTTTCCTCCAAATGAGTTCATAGGGACAACATTTCTGATGGTGTCAGCTGCTTCAGGATGGCTCTACCATATTTTACAAGCTGGAGATCTGTTCAGGAGGCCTCCTTTCCTTCCTACCACTTGTTCTGAGAGCATCTGAAAATGCCCATATATTGGGTGTGCATGGGGTTGTGGTTTTGGGATTTTTTTGTTTACTTTTTTGCATATGCATCATCTTTCATTGTGTTCATTCCACTGCTCCTTCTCGTGCTGTGACCAACTCCACTGACCATTCCATGGTCTTCTCAGTGATGTGCCTGCCTGGATTTAGGCAGCCATTTCTGAAAGTAATGGTAATTTGGGCTTCAACAACTCACTTTGAGAACTACAAATAATACTACTAAGGGGTCAGTGGGAGAATTAATACTGGATTAGAAACAGTTCCAAGACTGCTATCACAAAGTATGAATATGTTGGCCATTTCTGAAAGTAATGGTAATTTGGGCTTCAACAACTCACTTTGAGAACTACAAATAATACTACTAAGGGGTCAGTGGGAGAGTTAATACTGGATTAGAAACAGTTCCAAGACTGCTATCACAAAGTATGAATATGTTGGTCTACCGTAGCCTTAGGAAAAGAACGAAAGCAGCATGATTACCTTCTTACAAATTGATTACATCCATACGAACTCTGCAGAGTAAAATACAGATCAAAGCACAATTTTGACAACAGACTTGCTAAACAAGTTATTTTATCAACTTGTTATGAGACATAAGAAGAAAAGGCTTGGTTGGAGGTCCCACTGCATGAAGACCTTGCAGAACAGAGGAATTTGTTTGAGAAGAGGTTGTTTGGAGCCTGATGGTACTAGAAATGTATTATGTTATAGTATTGTCATGCACTGAAATAAAGCATGAACATACAGATGAAATGGTACCTACCTCTGAGCTTGTCATTATATTTATGTCATTCAAAGATGTTCTTTTGCTTACCAAGAAACTTCATGGGGTCCTAACATTTATAGTAACTTTGAAGGCTCCACTGAGAAGCTGCAGGTACTCTGCAGTTGTGAGATCCAGAGAGAAGATAATTTCAACCTATTTTGTCTGTAGGCATCCCTATTTTGTCTGTAGCCCATCCCAATTCATCATTGTTAAGGAAATGATTTTTTTCTAAATCATATCACATAGCAGTGTTCATTATGACCATATCTCAAATAAATCTATGTAATTCAATATTTTTTTTTTGCCAGTAATTGTCTGCTCATCTGATTCTGATCGTGTATGTAAGGGTAATTGCAGTGATGTTATCAATGTTATACAAACCTAGTCAGAGTGTTTCTTAATCTGAGATAATCCACAGGACGTGTATTTCCTGACCTCTTTCCCTCAGCTCACCCTTACACAAAGCAGAATAATAGATCAATTCTACTGGGTTGAATGCAAGCAAAATGGCCTAAAATGTCCTTTGCCTTCCTAACTTGTAATCTCATTAAAGGTTCTAGTCAGAGAGAGTTTACTTCTTCAGAGCAAAACATGACTGCAGGGCCCAAGCAAAGCTTTGTCCAGAAAAAGGAGCTGGGGACAAGAGGTGAGGATGGCAAAAGAAATGAGGATAAGTTATTTGACAGGTATTTGACATTGGGAATAATGCAGAATGTTACTCAGAAAACACAGACAATAACCTGCAAAACCAGGTATTTTAGTAGCTGTTATATCTTTGCAGCTGGGGAATTGATCTAATCACAGAACATCTTAACTAATGACAAATAAATAGGCTTGTAGTTACATGTTTTCAACTATGCAGCTTCTTAACCTTATCTAAGTCGCGCTTCAGAAGCCTTTGGTGATTCTATCAGTACAGATGCAGGCAGCAGTTGCATAAGGGCCAGAGCACACAAAAAAGACAAGCAATAAGATAACTCACCACTTTCTTAGAATCACAGAATCATAGAATAGTTAGGGTTGGAAAGCACCTTAAGATCATTCAGTTCCAACCCCCCTGCTATGGGCAGGGACACCTTGCACTAACCCATATCACCCAAGGCCACGTCCAACCTGGTCTTGGACACTGCCAGGGATGGAGCATTCACAACCTCCCTGAGCAACCCATTCCAGTGCCTCACCACCCTCACAGTAAAGAATTTCCTCCTTATATCCAACCTAAACTTCCCCTGTTTAAGTTTGAACCCATTACCCCTTGTCCTATCACTACAGTTACTTTTCCTCTTTCAGACCTAAACCTCCAAGGCAACAACCTGCATCAGCAGATGGCGACTTGATTGTCTGTGAAGAAGGTCATTGTTTTTCAGTGGCTACAGGTGGTGTAGGTTTGAGTTTAGCTGATCAGATATACAAGCCAAGTGTAAGGGTTACATGAGGGTTACATAACTCCCACCTATAGATAGCAATACTTACCATTTGAGCTGTTAACCCTCTGCTCCCATTTAGGTCAATAGAGATAAATTGACATTTTTAGTATAGAATTAAAGTGACTGATTTTAAGCAATTATTTTACAATGAGATGTTCTGAAAGTGTTTATTTCCTCCCGTGACTATAAAGGTAGCCTGGACAGCTAGTTTGCTTGCAGATACTGGAATAAGTATCTTAATTGAGGCAGATGTGTCCACTCCAGGCTGATTGCATATTCAGCCTAACTTGCAAAGCATTTCAGATCAATGAACGGACATTTAACAACTTTAAATTGCAAAGGTGTAAATTAATACTAGAAAGTTTGAAAGATAGGGTTTGGGGAGTACATGTTCTTATCAAATACTTGGGGGTTTGGTTTATAAAGTGCTTGAAATTATGCTGCTAATATTTCAGCATCAAGAATTGGTATCTGTCTGCGAGATGACATTTAGTTTAACACAGCTTATTGAGCTAGCACAGCCATAGCAGTGTAAAATATTATATATATCTAAAGCTAAATATATATCTGTGTATTTATAAATGATGCAATCTGGCTTCTTCTATGGTGCAGTCATAGCATTTAATTCAAATATTAATACCAAAGGAAAACCTTTCCCAGTGAGTTAAATTAATACTGTGTAATTTAATTAACAGTTGATACAAATATAGAGCATGTAGTCTCGGACTGTAGGATTTTTGATACCAGCAGAAATACACTGTGGACTTTTCAGTGTCATATTTGCAGATATTCTTCTTAATAAGCTTATTGAGTGAAGCTCACTGAAACACATGATCTCCAGAGACTTTCCTGTCTAGTTTTACTGTGATTTGGATTTTTCCATTTAAGGCCATTTGAAATCCCAAATTGTCTCCATCAAAATGACTTTTACTTAGAAGTAAGTTACTGCAGCTTCCTGAGCTCCAATGGAAATCAACTTACCCAAATCATGGCAATAAGTGGGGCAATGGTATTTAATTTCAGACAAGCAGGAACTGGCTGTTAACACGTCTTTGGTGGTACGAGGTTTGCTGGTAATTTCTAATTTTAAAGATCTTTTAGAGGATTCACAAAGGCCTTGAGACTATTATGAAGGAACATGATGTTATTTTCTGCTGCTAAATAAGTAAAGTGCTGGAGAGATTAAGCATAGAGGGAAATCTTGCATTAGAATATGTCAACAAGAGAGGTGATAGATTAAGAATTTATCCAGCTCATCAACAAAGATCTGACTAGATCTCCAAAAGCAGAAATCTCTACTGCAAACCCCACTTTCATGCCTCTAAATCTGAATCTGATATACCATTCTCACATTCTCTTTCCCAACAAAGTAGTATAATAGCTTCATTGGACAGAAGAATTGAGAAACTATATTTCCAAGAAGCATATAGTTCATGCTAAGGTGCAAAATTCGTACACCAAACTCCTGAGTTCAAGTCACTGGTAGGTCAGCAGCATTTCAGTTTGACTTTATAGCAACCAGATTTTAAAATTAAGATATCCCTTCTCTATTGCTTTTATTATTTCCAGTGGGAAAATACCTAGCATGATTGTGCATTGGCAAGTCAATTCTATTTCACTCTACAGATGTTTCCTGTTCCATCAAGACCATCATAGGAAAGGATCTGTCTCGACTGCACCTTCTTTCATTAAGTGCTGCAAGACACTCTCTGATATAACTAGGGACTGATCACATCCCTTTGTGAAGAGCTTTGGAACATAGTCGTTGGTAGGGAACACCACAAACACAATGCAAGTTGATTCTGGAGTTCAGGAAAACCAACCAAGTGGTGCAGCAAGATATGATTGCAAGAGTTATGACTTGGTTTCAAATTGAGACATGTTGCGGAGTTCTCACACTGCGAATTCCACACCACCATTTACTAATCTCAGTTGAACCCAGAAAACACTTCTTTAGCTGCTCCTACAGTTCAGGCAGTTCTTTTGACGAGAAAAGGTTTTTTCTAACTTTGTTAGGGAAAGGAGAAATCAGAAGCTGAGTGTTATACTTGGTCATCCTCCTACCTGCCTGTTTCAGTTGTATAGGAGAATCTAAGGGACAGTAAATCTACCTACTCGCTCCTCACAAGAATAGCATATTAGAGAAGTCATTCCTCCTCTAAAACAGGAGCTATAACCAAACAGGTATCAGTATATCTGTCCCCTTGTCTTCCCTCTCCCAGCATTTCCTTCTGTCCCTAGAAAAAATTCAACCTATCTCACTAAGAGGAATGACAAATGCCCATGAAAGAGAAAAGCGAATGCATCCCTGCTGCAAACTAACTGCCCTGTAGATCACACTAACTGAAGGCTTCATGTCTTATGAGGATAATGCAGCACATCACTCAGGACCAGAAAGACTGTTTTGCTGCAGGATGCATTGGGCTCAGCTGAGTGTATTAATGATTCATGCTTACTTTGCCAGCACATAATGTATCGTAATCATATGGAACCAGCATACAACGGTACTTGAGACACATTTGTCCAGCTAATAGTTTGACTTCATCTGAAGTGCTTCATTGGGTCACTGACCTATTAATTGTAGGCAGAGTGCAGGAGATAATATATAGTCAATACACTCTCAAGGCGGACTCCTTTCTTCACAGTTACCAGGCAACCTCCTTCAGCTCTGCACGGTGCTGCTAATACTGTTCCTCTCTTCAAACTTAGCGATGGAGAGCATGTGCTCACAAGAGAATCGGAGGGTAAGAGACAAGGCAGAGCATATTTAAGTTAGATGGCTTTTTACAAGCATTAAGCAATACACTCCTGTAATAAACAACTATGCCAGAGCTAATACTCAATAAACAGTGTGCTTTATAAGCAATTAGGGACTCACATTGTGGAACAGCCATTTCATTGGAACATACACTACTACCCTAACAATGCTTAGCAATGTTAAAAGGATCATAATTCTCCTTTAAAAATCAATTAACAGTTTGGTGCTTTTTTTTTGCCTAGGGACTGCTGGGTGTCTTATTCAAATGACAGTGAAACCAGGGAACTACTTCTTGTGTTCTGTTCATTGGCTGCTGTTTAACCCCAGAAAGTGCCACTAGAAGGAAAACCTGTGAAATAAATAGATAAAATTACATAACCACAATCAATATCAGTGTTTTTCACCCCAAGAGGCAGCTGAAGATGCTCAAATGAGTCAGATAAACACATTTTCTCTGTGCAAAGAAGCCAGAGTGCATTATAAAGCCATTTTCTTTGTGTTTGTGTGTAATCTTTTTAAATTACATTCATTAATAATTTTTTCTCCAAATTGTGCAAAGGTTTAGTTTAGAGAGGTTTGACTGTGGTTTGTGCACAAACAGGCAATAAGGCCAGGTTGGACAGAGCCTTGGGCAACATCATTTAATGTAAGGCATCCCTGCCCATGACAGCGGGTTGCAACTGGATGATCTTAAGGTCCTTTCCAACCCTAACTATTCTATGATTCTATATAATCCTTTTTCTGAAGATACTGAATATGTCTTCCTTCTCTTCTAAAGAAACCTGATTTATGGGATCCCTGGGAAAGAACAGTCTATCAGGACACCAAGCACAAAAAGGAGGATGAGAAAGTCATGGGAGAGGAACACCTTGGCCATGCCCCACCTCTATCACTAGCTGGCAGGGCACTAGAGAACCAAATGGCTTCCACTTTTCACCTCACAAAGCTAGGAAGGTTTTCATCCACACCTCCTTGCAAACGTAAAAAGCCACAGCCCTTTCCTAACTGAGGCTGGATGCTTTCATTCTTCCTACATATACAAGGGTTTGTATTTCTCAGCCCAGTCTGATGCAGTCCTTATTTCTCCCTGAGCAGCGGTGTGCTTTCCCAGCCATCAATTTCATAACAGTCCTTTGTAAATACCTTCTTTCTTCCCTGCCTTAATTTAATAATTAATTATTAAACTATTAAATCAAATGCTGCATTCAAGAGTTTGCAAATCAAAGCACAACCTCCATCTGCCTCTTGTCAAACACTGAGCTGTGTGAGCCATAGGCTTTGTTGGAGGGAAGTCAGATGCTGTTACATGAGAGCTTCCTCTTCACTCTAGCAAGCCTACTCAGCAAACAAGTACAAGGAAAAGGAACAGATTTTGGAACAGGATAAAGAAACAGCAATGGATTTCAGTGTGGGGTTTCTGTTCAAAACCACTGCACATATTAAGCACACACTGTGGTTGCCTTGAATAACCAATTCAGTTTATGTGTACTTTCTCAAATGCAAGTAATTGCAGAAGAGTTTGTACAGGTTTTATAATCCTGCTCCACCATGCTGATCTCACCCATGAATGTACACTTAGACTGCAGATCCTTGGAGGTGATACCAAACCACTATGTGCTACTGCAGATGGAACACAAAAAGCAAAGGATTTCTGCCATAGAAAGCTTCATGGTTCTGGCAGAAAGATGGTAAAAAGGAATACCTAAACGCCTAAAAGTCAAACAGTTTATTTCCTCTCATTGCCAGGGCTGCAGAACCAGCTGGCTTCTCCCTGCCTTCCTCTCCATCCCCAAGTGTGCCCCAGAGCAAAGCACATGTGGCTGGCTGTAGTGTTTTTGCTTTACAGAGCCACTCCTCCCTAACTTCTATTTTAATCTGTATGCTGTAAACTCTGAGAGCAATTGAACAGACTGAAAACTGGGAGGTGGTGCAATACAAACAGGGTGCCACAGCTGCTCCAGCTAAAGTGTGAGTATATGTCAAGGTACACACTCTTCCAATCTAGACAATTTCTCTTGTCCACCTAAGAAAGAATTCTTCCTTCTCAATAAAGAATGCCCTCCACTTAAAAACAAAATGAATGGCACTGTTGAAGAAAAACCCTGTTCATACATACACAAGCCCATATACAAATCAACCCAATAGCCAATATAAAAGCCAATAGAAGAATCTGACTCTCATACTAAGGTATCTCTAACAACAAAAGTTTTGCAGGTATGACCTGATAAAAAACCCCAAATCTCCTGGCTGCTTTTTCCTTTATTGCTTTCAAATATTAGGTTTAATTCAAATCACCTCTGACTGGGTTTATTCTCAGAACAGAGAGGAGCTCGTCAGATTTCTTGGGTGAAGTGATCCTGAAGAGTCCAGGGACCAAAACTGGACCAAATATGTCTAGACCATTACACTACTGAACTGAAGAGAGCTGGCTTTGTGCTACCTGTTCCCTGGATCCTCTATGCTATGAATCTTTCATTGCTGCTTTTGTTTCAGATATGGGAAAGAAAAAGGAAGCATCACCAAAGCAGTGTAAAATGGACAGATGTAATATTTCTTGCAGTATTCTCATAAAACAACCAGCATGCATATTTCATCTGTTCTGAAGAGCCTAAACCAAGTTTCAAGATCCCTGAGCTTTTATTTTAGGCAGGCCAGATCCTGTTCAATATGAATTAAAAGTCGTTTGGGACTTTGTGAGTGAAAAAGGAAGATTTTCATTAGCTGCAGAGAACTTTGAAGCAATGTTTCATCTTGTTGCCAAGGTAGTAAAACAAGGATAAGGCATCTTACTGTCTAAAAGCATTTTTGTAGTGATTGCCTGAGAAAAACTGCATTTCTAGCTATGGCAAGAATTAAGCTGTCGCATCTCATGTGTTTCCTTACCACGTGCTAGTACCTTTTTAGCCCTGGTTTGTAAAGGAAAGTACATGCCTCAGATTCTTGCTTTCTTTGCCTTCCATGGACTTGCTGCATTTAGAGGAGCTGCATTGCACAAGGTCTGAGGGTGGAATTACTGTTCCTGGCCTCCAGACCACTGTAATCCTCAGTCCATTGTTACTGGAGATCCTTGTGGAGAGCACTTCAGCTGCTACTCAGGCATTGCTCAGGGAAACATCTCACCAAGACTGAAGAGATTTCATCTCTTTCAAGGCCAGTCTCTAAGGAGGCAATGTTATTAAGGTTTTTCCATGGTTATGAATAGAACTGCATCAGTTTTTTTCTCCCTTCTTTTCCCTTTTCCCCCTTTCCCCTTCCTCTTCCCTTCCCTTCAAAAGCACCCAACAAGTGTATAAACTTTCCTATATAAAGCCTCCCTGTTCTTAACCCTTTTGTACATCAGAAGGTCAAGTACACTGGTGTCTTCCTGATGCGTGTCTATCACAAAGAATATTCAATTCTATGGTTGGATACACAAGATGGGAGTCAATTAATTCTAGATGCCTAATGGAGAAGATTAGACATTTCCAGGGCAAAATGCACCTGATTTCTGTTAGCTGTTTTCTTAGAGATTAATTGCATCCTGAGAAAACAACAATGGCGAGCTCCAGTGGAGGCTACAGATATCAAATCATCCCAGATCAGATGATACTGCTCCCAAGTGCTGATAATGACAATGAACTGATGCATAATCAAGGAAATAAATTAACCCAGATTATTGTGAAATATATATGAAGATGTCACTTGTATTTTTTAGGTTCTGAGAAACCTATTCCTAGAACAGTTTGTTGACACCTTTTTTGAGGATAAGAGTTTCTCTCTCTCATAGACATCCTGTTGTGCCAGAAAAGAGGCTGTGACACTCATATGAGTTACAATCTGCTACTCACATAGAATTATAGAATGGCTTGGGCTGGAAAGGACTTTAAGATCATCCAGTTCCAACTCCCCCTGCCATGGGCAGGGACACCTCACACTAGACCATGTCACCCAAGGCTCTGTCCAACCTGACCTTGGACACTGCCAGGGATGGAACATTTACCACTTCTCTGGGCAAGCTGTTCCAAAGCCTCAGCACCCTCACAGTAAAGAACTTCCTTATATCTAACCTCAACTTCCCTTGTTTCAGTTTGAACCCATCACCCCTTGTCCTATCACTGCAGTCCCTGATGAAGAGTCCGTCTCCAGCATCCCTGTAGGCCCCCTTCAGACACTGGAAGCTGCTCTTGGCTGCTCTCACACAGCTTCTCTTCTCCAGGCTGAACAGCCCCAGCTTTCTCAGCCTTTCTTCATGCAAGAGGTGCTCCAGCCCCTGAACATCCTTATGGCTTCCTCTGGACTTGCTGCAACATTTAGCTTGGTATAAAGACTTCCTTCATTTTAATAAGGAAGGATATTCATTCCAGTGTTAATCTGATTGGTCAGATTAAACATCTAACAAAAGCAGTAAGTGTTAACATTTATTGGTCATTCAAAGTGATCTCAGTCCATTTTGGTGACACACCTTAGAAATTCCAATTAACAGACAAAACCAATAGTATAAAACCATGGTTTTCTACTAGTCAGAGTGAGCATTTTTTTGAGAGCAATCAGCTCTGGATTCATCCCATCTAACTCTGCAGCATTTAATGAATAGCTAATTATCTTAAACGCCCTGTCAAGCAGGAGCTTGACACCTCAAAGACTCTCCAAGTGAACCCAAAAGATAACTAAGATGAACTAGCTTATAGTCAATAGGTGGAATTTGCTCCTCAGGGTCTTTATCTCCAGTGTAAGGTATCTCTAGGGTCTGAAAATTGAAGAATTTGAAACCCCTATCCTGAAATGACCAGAAAGCAACATCATCCCTTGGGTTTTCAGAGGTTTAACTGCTCCTCAGAGGCTCCCCTTCTTTCTGATGACTACAGGAGCAGATGGTGACTGTGTTTTTAATATAACACCTCTGTTAACTGTCCAAATAATCCAACTTGCATGTATCTGGGCCCTCAAAAAGATACAACTTGCTTTTTAAATCAGTAATTACCAGGGATGATGACAGCAAAAGCACTCTGTTCTGCATGTCTGACATAATGTTGTCAGCTCCCAGGGGTATATGGCTGTAGCACAGCATTTGGTGAGAGGGGATTTTTTATAAGCCTTCAATTGCTACAATCATATCAGAGTTGATTTGTTGCCTTCTCTTTTTCTGTCTTCCTTGCCTTTCTTCTTGTTACGAAAAAGAGCTGGAAAAAGGAAACCTAAGGCATTTTGCTGCAAAGGTACAGGAATAAAATCTTGCGTTTCATTACTTTAAAATCACACAGCTATTGAGCCCGAATTTTATTCTAGGAACTTGCTGATATTTTTACACTATTGTCAGTGCTATGAGTCATGGAAACAACATCTGATATAAACTCAAGCAAGGGGTCTGAAACTCAGTTGCAAGTTCATATTATCTTTAACCTGGTTTATAATATCTTGCATGGAAACCATGCTGCATTGTTAGGTGGCTAAGAAGTACACAAATAGGATTGTATTGTGTGGGTAGTGGTCAAGGTCAGGTTAGACAGAACCTCAGGCAACATGGACTAGCATGAGGCATCCCTGCCCATGGCAGGGTGTTGGAACAGGATGATCTTCAGGTCATTTCCAACCCAAACCAGTCTGTGATGCTATGTTTCTATGACAACCACTTCAAAAGTAAACTGGCAAATCCTGCGTTGCACTGCACGCTGATAAAAAAGTTCTGCCATCTACCTCCCATTCTGATCCAGCAATATATAGCAACCACTCATGAAGTCTGTTGTGATACCTGAAATGCCAACAGTAAGGAAATCTGAAATGTATGATAAACAAAACAGAGCTCATTTTACTTGTCATGTGTAAGTGTATGGGGGCTGTCAAGTCAAGGTGCACATTGGCAGAATCATAGAATCCCAGACTGGTTTGTGTTGGAAGGGACCTTAAAGCTCATCCAGTTCCAGCCCCTGCCCAGATTCTCTGGGCACCCTGTGCCAGCGCCTCAGCACCCTCACAGGGAAGAGCTTCTGCCTAAGAGCTCAGCTCAGTCTCCCCTCGGGCAGGTTCAAGCCATTCCCCTCGGCCTGACCCTACAGGCCCTTGTCCCAAGCCCCTCTCCAGCTTTCCTGCAGGCCCTTTAGGCCCTGGAGCTGCTCTAAGGTCTCCCCTTCAGGAGCCTTCTCTTCTCCAGGCTGACTCAGCCCAGCTCTCTCAGCCTGGCTGCAGAGCCCAGCTCTCTCAGCCTGGAGCTCCAGAGCTCCAGCCCTCGCAGCATCTCCATGGTCTCCTCTGCACTTGCTCCAACAGCTCCACATCCCTCTTGTGTTGCTGCCCCAGAGCTGGATCAGGGCTGCAGGGGCTGTGTCCCCAGAGCACAAGAGAGAGGAAGAATCCCCTCCCTTGACTGCTGCTCACATTAATACTTAACTGAGGATGACTTCAGAACATGACTTGTAAACCTCCATTAATAACTCCTTTACATCCTGTCTTGGCACTTACCTAAGAACAGGGCCACTATAACACTGTGACAAGTTTCTTTTCTCCAGAAAACTCTAAAATACCTGTAGGATCTGGAAAAAAATTGAGAAGGCAAAAGTGTACCACTTAATATTAGATTTAATATCATATTTAATCCACTATGAATATTGCCTTATTTGGCATGATAACTACATACACATCAGCTCAAGCCAGTGTTGGCTCCAGTATGAAATGAGTCCTTTCCTGGTTGATAACGAATGACATGGACTAGTAAATTTCTCGTGTTGGACTCCACATTTCAGGTTCAGTGTGCACTCAAGTTCCACAATACGTTACTTCCTTAGGCCATTTTTGCCTTCTGAGGCTATTCCAGCAATTGTAAGGCTTTCCCCAGGGGGCTGGGAGCAGCTTCATGTTCTCTAGGTGTGAAAAACAGCAGGAAGTACTCTGAAAGTATCCTGCAAGGACACACCTTGAGCTCCAAAGACTTGAACAGTACAGGTATAAAACAGCTCTCACCACATGGCCCAGGGACCAGGGTCTGTCTCTTGGACAACTCCTAGATACCATGTAGACAAAGCCTACGTAATCCTCACAATCTCTTATCTCCCTGAGGACAAAGACCCCATCTGCAGAAGATATGGAAGAGACTACCAGTTTTGCAAATCTTCAATTCAGCTCATGGCTGCAACTCTTCTAATAATGACGTGTGACAGATCTATAAAACCATTTTTAGTTGCCAAGACAAGCACTGGAAAGGGAAGGCCAGATTATGTTTGCAAATACAGTTTGAATTAGCTTCTCTTTTCTGCCCCTGTGCAGGTGGAATACATTTTGAGGCAAAGGGGATTTGCCTTGAGAGTGAAATGGGGCTTAAATATCCCCTGTAATGATGCAAATCCAGAAGTCTAGAGAAGTACGAGAAGTGCCTGACTATTAAAGAGAAAAAGGGGGAGAAACAAGGAAATGCTGATAATACAATTTGACTTCAACTTCCTTCCCAAAGCAGAACAGGCAAACAGCTTTACAATACAGGGCGAACAAGCTGAGCATATATATGTTCATGCTGTTTCAAACAGCTGGACTATAGCCTGCAAGACAATGGAAGTCATTCTCCTGTCTGCCCCTGGTGGCTTCCCATGTCTGGTTTTGATATCACCATTCAGGAAAGATGTTAGGGCCAATGGGAGCATTAGGGGAAAGTAATGGTAATGATCATCAGTGTGATGTACATGGTTTGTAAGAACTAGTGAAAGAGTGGGAGTTGCTTAGCCAAGGGAGAAAAGACTTAAGGGGAAAGCTTTAACAAGGTTGTTGCAAAGGAGAAGATAAGTTTTGTTATGTGCCCATGGATGGTAGAACAAGAAATGACGGACTTAAATTTAATTAAGAAATTATTAGGGTTTTTTATTCTCCAATCATTAATTCAAGCACAAGATGGGGGAAAGCTCAGTGTACCTCACATCCTAGCTCCTTTTAACAGAGCCATAGGCTGGAATGTAGTTGATTGCTACTAAATATCATTGCAGGATCTTCTGGACAGCCACAAGAAACCTTCTGTTTGATTATGAGCACATCAGAGCGTCTTATCAACATGTTGCTGTCTCCTCTGAAGTCCTCCTAAGGCATACTGCTGCAAGAATCTGACCTCCTAACAATATGGTTGTTAACACCTCCAAACACATTTCCCAAGAGAGTTTTGCTAAAGCTTTCAGAGAAATCTTAGATCCTCAGCCTACCATATACAAAATAGCAATTCTTTTCCATTGCTTCCAGGGAAATTAAAATACAGAACATCAGTTACATCCAGAGTTATATTTGCAGCCAGCTGAGGGGGAAGGGGCAGTAGATCCCAGAGATTCAGGAGAAGTTCTGCCTGTATCAGGGTTTGAGACAGCCTTTGATGTAAGTGAAATAAAAGAGAAATATTTCCCATAGGGAGAGAGAAAAAAGATACCCAAAAATCTTCAACCTAGCTCTTTTGTACCGCTGCTCCAGCTACAGTCTCCAGAATTCATTACAATAAGCAACTACTCATACATCACTGGTTTAATATGACAACTATGATGCTTAATAAAGCTAGAAGAAACATCGCTGTGACTCTATTTGAGCCTCCTAAACAATCAGTTATTTCTGAGAAGGTTACACCAATTTTATAGCTTCGGAGCTGATTTACAATTTGTATTCATCTTTCATTTTGACTAGACCAATTGTGTGTTCTATCTGCATTATCAGCTCCATAAAAATTCATTCCTATCCATAAAAACGTAAGATTTCTAATAATGCCTCTCCTACTTTCTATGGGTGTATTTGTGGCTTTATTTAGAACAGGAAGACAGTTAAGCTGGTAACTGGATTGTCCTTCTGCCCCCCTTTGCTACATGACCTAACCCATCTACTCTAAACACAACCAGTCAGATTTAAACAGAATTGATTTTATGATGAGGTGGGAGAAATTTGCCTTTGCACCATTTATGCATTCTGAGTAACTGAAATCATTGCATACCAAATGTCTCCCTGTACAGTCACTCTGGTCAGTCAGGGATCCTGACAGCTATGGTCCAGGCATTCTGAAAGATGGTAAAGAACCAAAAGGATTATCATAATGTTTGCAGCCTGGTTGAGCAACAGGCGTGTTACAGACTGCTGAGCTAAAGGTATCAGTTTAACCATGGTCTGTCTCCAAAGAACTGGAGCGTGGAATGTCTTGGTGAAGGGGCAAAAATGACAGTATAAAGAATTAAAATCATAAAGAAGTTGTGGATAAGAGAAGTGACTAATGTGTTTAAGCAATGTCAATATTTTCAGTCTCAAAACCAGCCCCAGGACCCTCAAGCACCTGGGATGTCTATGACTTCCAGGTGAGTCTGTGCCTGTAGGTATGCTGGGAGACCAGAGCCAGCACTGACTTGCCAGGGGAAGGACAGGAAAACACAGACCTGTCATAAAGAGGTACAAATGCATCAGCCAGCTGAATGTCCAGAGTAATGGGCATCACAATCAATTCTCATCATTGTTTATCCTGGAAATTTGACTGACATTCACTAAGCAAACAGCCGTGACACTGTCTGCTCCTCCCAGATGCTTGCTGTATCTTTCTCAGCACAGGTCATGCTCCCTTAGCAGAGGCAGCTGGAGGAAACATATGTTCATGTCCCAGCAGTGCTTCTTCACAGTCCAGTGCCCTAAGAGAAATTCACCTTCATAAGAAGTTTGAGCCAATGCATGGAATGCAGCAGCTGAGGTGGCACAGGTATTTGGCTCTGGCAGCCCAGCTGGAGGCAATGACCCTCAGCAAAGCGTGGGACAGAGAGCCAGCATCATCCAAAAAGTGATAGAGAGAGACTGGCCCCTAGTATGGTGGGGTACCAGCTTCCAGCTACTTAATGCTAAGAGGATTTGTGTAATCCCTTTCTTCTTCCTCCCATTCCTCCCTCCCTCTATCCCCCTCCCTTTTCTTTCCTCTTCCTTCCTCCTGCACCCTATTAAAATGTCTGTGCCGTGGATGGGGTTTGTTTCATGATTCTTGCATGTAGCAATATTGGCCAGATTATGTGCGGGTAGTTAAAAAACAAAGAATTTGTTGCTTCTTCACAGTTGATGCTATGTACTGGTTAAAATGCAGGTGTGCTCCTGCTCCCAGCTATCAGCTCTCAAAACACTGACTAAATATCCTTTTTTTAACATTTTATTTCTAAACCAGGTCGCTATTGTTAACCATGGTGATACAATAGAGCCAGAGTCTGCAAGGTCTTTAACAGGTACAGAAGCGTATTCTGATCAAGAAGCTAGAAGGGTGTAAATCCAGGCTGGATTAAGAAGTGAGAAAGGTGTAAATCCAGGCTGGCATGTTAAAGAGGCAGAGAAGCATCTGTCTGATCTCAGCAGGTGGAAAAGAAACTAAAACCTGTCTCCAGGCAAGAGCACTTCCAGGAGAGTCCCACAGAGATCCCTGTCTTGCCTTGCATTCTTCAATGCACAACCCCTCTGAAACCCACTGGGCCATATCCATACTATGCATGATACATAAGCAGCAAGTTCTTTTGTTGTGTCTACTTCTGGGCTCCGGCAGGAGCAATCTCTGGAGTTCATTCCAGTTTGGCACTGAGAAACCACAGCAGTTGTGAGGGGTGGCTTGTACAGGGCTGCAAATAAATGTCATCAGTCCAAAGATAAGAAAAGGGGTGGGGAATTGGAGTGATCCTTCCTGGATCACTCATTGCCCTAAAAGAATGACAAGTAAGACCTAAATTACCTTCTTCCCCTTGACTCCTCCCCATATAAAACTGTGAAGCAAACTTTTTTGTCTCACTACTTTAATCTATTTACAGCCTAAAGTCTTTGTTGATCATTATAGTTGTGGTCTCCTGCCTTAGCAAATTCTTACTTCTTCATCTCCATCTGCCCCAGCATCCTCTTCCTAATCTATTCCCCAGTGCTCCTCACTAAGGTAGGTCCCTTCATCACCACATGCATCCTATTGTCACGTAGCTGCCCTTCTAAGAAGACAGTTCTCCAGCTGGGGAGGCAAAGGGGGATCTGTCATAAGGTGGAAACAAAGTCAGAGGGAGCCTCTCTTCAAGGCACCCTCAGAGTCCATAACTTGTGCTGAGTTTTAACTTGAAAAATTCCCTAAAATGCCACTACCTGAGTCTGAGATACTATGGCTTTACATGCCCAGACCTTAAGGCATCCTGAGGAAACCTCTGACTACAACCTCCACTCTGGGTAAAGGAGATTCTGAGGAGCATGCAGTCCATTCCCTGTAGCTGCAAGGTGGACTAAGTGGGACTTCAGTGGGACAATAAATCCAAGTTTTCTTCTAGCTACTGTTGGTTACATTAAATTTACCACAGGCTGTAAAATAGCCTTAAACTTTTGAAGTGGCAAATGTAAGCACCTTAGCAAAGGGGATATAAGATGAGGTACTTCATCCACCAGATTCCAAGCGAAGATCCTTACTATTAGAGCAAATAATATGAAAGAAACTGAAAACAGAGAAACACTTTTTAGGGCCATAAAGCATATCAGAACATGGTTATTCTGCTTCACTTCATCAGGAGACTGTGAGATGACATATCTGGAAACAGCTAATACTTAGTTGATCTGAACAAGATGCAGTACAAAGTGAGGTACATAGATGCTCTCCAAGGCAGCTGGCACACATAGAATCACAGAATGGTTTGGGTTGGAAAGGACCTTAAGATCAGCCAGTTTGAACCCACTGCCATAGGCAGGGACACCTCACCCTAGACCATGGCACCCAAGGCTCTGTCCAACCTGGCCTTGAACGCTGCCAGGGGTGGAGAATTTACCACTTCTTTCAGCAACCTGTGCCAAAGCATCACCGCCCTCACAGTTAATGCCTTACTACAACATACACTGCCCTCTATGAATGGAAAACTGCCATTGAGAAAACGATTCACATTTTCTGTCCTCTTTACTTGTCCTCTATGTTACAGCTTAAGCCAGTACAGATTAGCACCTTCACTTAAAGTGTATCAGCTTTCATAGAGAATGCATGTTTACATCTCAAAGGCACTGCTAAATACATGCAGTTACAGATATTTCTCTGGGTGTTTCACTGCAGGAATTAGTGGATTATAAATCTGAACCCTGCTGCAAAGGTGTTTAGTTCTGCCATAGTCCAACCAAGAAATTGTGATTTACTGCCTCAGTTTCCCCATGTATGAAATGAGGACATGTTACCTCTTTGAAATATGCTAGGGGAATCCACTCATAAAAAAACACTGTAGAAAACCAGGAATTATTATTATTATTACTATTACTATTATTATTGCTGTTATTAATAATGCAGTGACTATGCAGTGTTTTAAACTACAAAGAACTGTGGACAATGGGGACAGAATATTTGCCTGATGTTCCCAGTATTGTGAAACACAAAACGTGACACCAGAGGTAGCAACCTCTTCCATGAAACAAATGGATGAAGGAAAACAACTTCCACTTCTGTGATGCAACATTCCAGAACAAATAGTGACAACTGCTGAAAAATGCCTTTGGCTGGGAACAGCTGAGATGTGGTTTTGTTCAGTTCCTATTATGAGGATAGTGTCCTTTTTGCTCCTTAACTCCCTTACCTTTCCTAACATCCTCTTCTTAGTTTGAAAATGCATCATGAGAAATAGCCATGGGGAGGAGGTGGACATGTGTCATAGGGAGGGGAAATATTAAGCATTTTTGTCTAAGCTTCATCCGGAAAAATGATTTTAACACATCTGAAATAGCATAAAGAAAATCAACATTACTAGGGAGTCTTTGCTAGCTAAGAAATAGGAAGCAGCTCCGGAGAAGATATATGAAGCAATAAGAAATGATTTACTTCCACAGCATTTATTGTTTGAATACGAACATACACCCCATCTATTTTCATTTGCCCCAGCATGCGTGGCAGTCCTCCTTGTCGGAGGACGACATTGTTGCATTTGTTGTCATTCCCTCTAATATATCATGAAGAATAGCTGCGCACAGCACAGTGCCTGGGCCCAGATCTAGCGGATGGTGAAAAGTGATCCACTTCCAATGCTAGCCCTGATAATGGGAGCTCTCCATCTAGCTGCCATTTTATGGTGCAGGGTACCAGGCTTGCATGGCTCGCAGGACCTCATCAGAAGTAGTCTTGCAGTCATCATAATAAAGCCCAATAAATGCTTCCCAAATAACTCTTTTCACTTTGTGTTCTCTCATATCGTGGCACTTCCAATTAGCAGCCTTGTTTCTGAGCAGAAGAAGGAGAGAAAGAAAACGATGTAACATCTGCTGTGAGCACTGCTGTTGGCAAGGCTTTAATATGATGCTGACTACTCAGAGTAGATCATGGAACCTTGACACAGCTGGGGACATGACAATTTTGCTGAGATGGGTTTTTCATTGACAAGCTTGGCTTGGAACTTTTAGTGAACTGGAGGTTGACTTCATCTTGCTTCTATTCAGGTAGATACTAGGTAGAAGAGGACCCAAATGTGACTGGTGACTTTAACAGAGAGAGCCTTAGACTGTTACATTTCAAGGCACAAAGGGTGCCTGGAAATCCCTAAATGATTATTTAGGGATCCATGAGTTTTCCTCACAACTCCTTCCTCCACCCAAACTTTATGTGACATAAGTGACATAAATGCATACACAGACCTCCAATCCTATGTGAACTATCATACCTGGTACATACTATGGAGCAAGTGCCAGCACATGGCTCTTTCAAACCCGGTCACCTTCTCCAGTCCAAAGGAGTAGCTTGCAATACCTCAGTTTGCTCCAAAGTGGGATCCAGACCATGCCAGGACACCTGGATGCAGTGGAGCCCTGCAGCTGGGGTGGATGTGCCTGAAAAGGACTCCAGTTTTGGGTACGTAGGGACACTAAAGTGAGATGTGGGGATGTACGGAGTTAGTGTTGGACATGGGGGCTGCATGAAGCTGGGAGGCAGACTGTCAGGTAAGAGTATAAATGGATCTTCTTAAAAACAAGAATAAAAAACCCACAAGGTTTTCTATGTATTTTCCATATTTTCCTTGGAGCTTTGCATTGTTTTAGCCTTGGACTCTTCCTGGGATCATAAGACTGAATTAAACCCTGCAAAAGGGCTTTTGAATCGCATTTGAAGTTCATTACAATTACTTCGGATAGGGATCTTCATGTTTTTATTGCATGACATCACCTGTTTAGTGCAAAGTGGTTCTGGAAGAAGAAATACTGCAGGATATAATACTATAACTATGGGTTTATTTTTCTCAGTCGTTTCATTGCTTTACCCTAGAGGCATATTTCTATACGTTAAATTTTGAGGGAAGCCCTAAGTTTTATCTCTGTCTCCTAGAAAACTTCTCAGTAATTTGACTACAATCACAAAGGCAAGTCATGAACTGACTGAAATTAGGAACGTGATGTTCTTAGTGGAAGATAGACCATTGGGCAAGTTATTGCTGGGTAAGTTAAGCCTTTCCTTTCAATCTAAACCAACACCCTTCGCACCTTTGATAGTCATTAGGTCAGTACCATACATGTGCAGAGGTTTTCTTCCTTTGGTTTGAAACTGTTTATCCTGTCCCATTGCTCTGATGGCTGCAACATAACGTGATCCACCTAGAAAATGGTGACCTTCATCTACCCTAAGGAGTGTTCAGATAAACATGATAAAGATTCTGATGGCTACATCAACAACTGCATCATTGCTTAAAATATCTGGGGAAAAATACCCTGTGTTAGAGACCTACATTAGTATTTTCTAGAAAGGAGAGAAAAGGCTTCTAAGAGAAGGTGTGATTGCTCTTCCCTGGCATATTAACTCTTTCAAGGCAGATTCCCTTCTAAGATCTTGTTACTGGCTCTGCTTTTTCTTGTTAGTTGGCCATCTCTATGAACAGTCTGTATGTCCTTGGAGGTATGTTCTGTTTTGTCATAGGGATGGTTTGGTCACATAACCTTTCCTAGGGTTTGGTGCACCGTATTAACGTCATATTTAGCACAAGACATTGTCATCATGCACACAAGACAGTAGCAGCATTCAGTTCTTTTCCATCTGAAGTCGTGTCTGGTTTCAGTAAAGCTTCATTTGGCTGCAGGTGCATCCTCTTAAGAAGTCCCAAAACATTCATCAAGCTTTCCAGTTCACTTTTCCTTCCAGAGAACTAGCCTCTCAGACCTTTAAAGTGTATGTCTTGCAAGGAGATGCCCCAAAGCCACAATCAAGACAACGTTTGATGTCCATCCTGGCCAAAAAACCTGAAGGAGTCACCCTGGATATGACTAGACATTGCCTTCTTCACTGCAATGACATCGCTAGCTCATGCTTAACTTGAGCATCCACTAGGAGCTCTAGGTCCTTTTCTGCCACCTTTATACCCAAAACTGTACTAGGATCTCAGGCACCCACTTCACATGAATACACTTCTATTGCAGATGCCAAAATTAGGGTGACTTGCTGCTTCTATCCACCAGTAAATTAAATTGCTTTGTATTAAGCCACATTAGATTTGCACTCACCAGTGCCAACGTACGGACCTACGTGGGATCAGCTAAAGCATCTTGGCACTAATATCATCCCCCACTCTAACAACAGGGGCCAGTAATTTATCCTTCAGTTGATCTCTCCATATGTTGCTATCAACAAACATGATAAAAAAAGGGAAATATAACCCCCAAAGGGAAATATAACCCCCATTTTCAAGATGGGGAAAATGGATGACCCAGGGAATTACAGACAGTCAGTCTCACCTCTGTGCCTGGCAAAATCCTGGAGCAGATTCCCCTGGAACGCATGCTAAGGCACATGAAAAACAACAGGGTGCTTGGTGACAGCCAGCATGGCTTCACTAAGGGGAAATCCTGCCTGACCAATTTGGTGGCCTTCTATGATGGGGCTACAGAACTGATGGACAGCCGGTAAAGCAGTTGATGCCTTCTACCTGGACTCGTGCAAAGCATTCGACACTGTCCCACACAACATCCTTGTCTCTAAATTGGAGAGACATCAATTTGATAGATGGACCACTCGGTGGATAAAGAACTGGCTGGATGGCTGCACACAAAGAGTTGTGGTCAATGGCTCAATGTCCGGCTGGAGACCAGTAACGAGTGGTGTCCCTCAGGGATCGGTGTTTGGACTGGTCCTGTTCAACATCTTTGCTGCTGACATGGACAGTGGGATTGAGTGCGCCCTCAGCAAGTTTGCCGATGACACCAAGCTGTGTGGTTCGGTTGATCCACTGGAGGGAAGGAATGCCATCCAGAGGGACCCTGACACGCTTGTGAGGTGGGCTGATGTCAACCTCATGAAGTTTAACCATGCCAAGTGCAAGGTCCTACACCTGGGTGGGAGCAATCCCAGGCACAGCTACAGGGTGGGCAGAGAAGAGATTCAGAGCAGCCCTGAGGAGAAGGACTTGGGGGTGCTGCTTGATGAGAAAATGAACATGAGCCAGCTTCAGTGTGCGCTTGCAGCCCAGAAAGCAACCGTATCCTGGGCTGCATCAAAAGGAGTGTGACCAGCAGGTCGAAGGAGGTGATCCTGCCCCTCTATTCTGCTCTCGTGAGACCTCACCTGGAGTATTGTGTACAGTTCTGGTGTCCTCAACATAAAAAGGACATGGATCTGTTGGAACAAGTCCAGAGGAGGCCACGAGGATGATCAGGGGACTGGAGCACCTCCTATATGGAAACAGACTGAGAAAGTTGGGGCTGTTCAGCCTGGAGAAGAGAAGGCTGCGTGGAGACCTCATAGCAGCCTTCCAGTGTCTGAAGGGGGCTATAGGGGTGCTGCGGATAGACTATTCATTAGGGACTGCAGTGATAGGACAAGGGGTAATGTGTTAAAACTTAAGCAGGGGAAGTTTAGATTGCATATAAGGAAGAAGTTCTTTACTGTGAGGGTGGTGAGGCACTGGCACAGGGTGCCCAGGGAGGCTGTTAATGCTCCATCCCTGGCGGTGTTCAAGGCCAGGTTGGACAGAGCCTCGGGTGACATGGTTTAGTGTGAGATGTCCCTGCCCATGGCAGGGGGGTTGGAACTGGATGATCTTAAGCTCCTTTCCAACCTTAACTATTCTATGATTCTATGATCACATCCTAGCAATAAAGCATTGCAGGGGTGTTCAGTAACGAGGGTCTGTTCTTTACTTATGAATTGAAAAGGTTTATTTTTGCATTGGAACAAGATGATCTTAAGGTCCTTTCCAACCCTAACTATTCTATGGTTCTATGATTCAGTCTTTTCAGATTAACAAAGAAAATGATGATTCATCAACAGTCCATTTTTCCACCCAATTTGTTCCTTGTTATTTAAAACGAACTTTTGAACACAGGCAAAACTGTCAAGAGGAGATGAATTTCTATATAAAACCAAACCAAAACCTTGAAGCACAACATCTGAAAGTGAACATCTTTCAGTGGTTAACAAATAAATAAATTGAAGAAAGGCTGAATCATCCTAAAAGGCAGTGAAAAGGAATTGATTTCGTGTTTTGGAAAAGAAACAGTCCACTTGAAACAGTTACAGCCAAGGCTCTGAAAGAGTGAAATTGCTTCACCTCTGCTCGAGGCTGTGCTAGCTAACATTCATAAAGCCCCTTCTCTGCCAGCAGACGCCTTGTGCTGTTCTGCATGGGTTCATACTTGAACCCCTTCGCATGACAAGATGACAGTTCCAACTGCTGCGCAGAACTGCTTAGAAAGAGTTGTTACAGGCAAAAACCTTTCCTGGACTCCAGGAAAAAAGCTACTCCAGGCTCCCTTCATTTAGCCTGATCATCAAGAAGCCCACCCAATTCCCCCAAAAGTCAGGATGATTTTTTGCATGGAATTCAATGTTTTGGAAGGAGTACCAGTGCTAGGAATACTGAGCAGGCAACAGTCTGAAGACATGTGGGTGTTGCTTAGA
Organism: Neopsephotus bourkii; assembly: GCF_033783945.1. NCBI lineage: Eukaryota > Metazoa > Chordata > Aves > Psittaciformes > Psittacidae > Neopsephotus > Neopsephotus bourkii. The sequence goes on from NW_026901911.1 coordinate 224,859, forward strand.
CTTTCTCCATTATCATAAAATTAGAGATAAGCAGCCAGTAGAAAGCTGTATATTCTGTGATATATGAGATGTATTTCTCTTTCTTTCCCTCTATCCTGTACCATCCTTGGTGATTCTAGCTTTCAGATAGAAATCTTCTAATCCCTTAAGCTGTAATCAGTTTTTTAGTGCACATGGACAGTTCATGGCATCCAAAAATCAAGGCACACTAAATCAAGAATCAATAGTTGACAGTGTCAAAATGGAGACATGGAAATCATGGCTAAACTGGAGGATCTGACTGATGAATTTGTGCAGACAGTTCCTGCTATAGTGGTAGTATTATTCTTCTAAGTACACATTTACTTGTAGGCATATGAAACTCCATAGAATGAAAAAGAAATGGAGGAAAAACAGTGCCTACATAAACGACTGATATTTGGTGTATTAGAGCATTTAGTCTATGTGAAAGGAAAATTAATGTTAGTAACATTAATCATAACGTGCTGATTGAATACTGGAATCTGAGGCCACACTATAATGCACCTAATACAAAAACCTTAAAAAAAGCCATGCAATCACTTCAAATCATAAGGCAGTATGATTAGAAAAAGTGGTTTTGATAACTCTGCTCCAAATTTAGAGACAACCAACACAGTTACTCTAGTTTCAGTGAAAACTCCCTGGTTTTACACCATCAGCAACATGGTTCAGAGTAGAATCCCTAATAGCGAGTAATCGGATATCCAATGGGCTTTTTCTCACCATGTCAGGATCCAGACAACAAAGTGTATTAGCGAGATGAGATGAGGCTCGTGAGGCTCAATGGCTGCCCTGCTCACCCATGGACCATAATAGTCATGTAATTACAGACAATTTTATAGCGTCTTATTCCTCTGCTTATTAAAGTGAAATAAAGTCACTAGAAAAAAGGAATATATTTGTATTTATCTTTTCAGAGGGTGTCATCACTTCTGTGTCTCTCTCCAGTTCCTTAGTTTCCCAAAAAAGAGTAATTTAGAGGATCATAACAACACAGAAAATTACTGACTGAAAGGATTTTATTATAAATTAGTAGCTGAACCTTAGAAGGTGTGTGTGCTCACACCGGCACATGCTCATTCAGCTGTCCTCTTCTGTTACTGTTTGCCATTTATTCTACATATCCAATTAAAAAACCTGTAAATAAACTCCATACATGTCAAAAGCCTTGTCTTTTCCTTGTCTTATAAATTTCTTTTCCCTTTCTGCTTATTTTTCTGTGCTTCCCCCTTGTTAAAAATTCACTTGCCCTTTGGAGAGCACCAACCCAATCAAAGTGATGACTGTCTTCTCCTTGTACAGCAGGTTTGTTCTGGACATGATTTTATATTCCCTGTATCTCACATTACCTCATGCAGTCTCTTATTTTGATGGCTTCACAGGTAGGTTGAAGTAGTTTAACAGCACGTGGGGTTCGGAAAAAGAAAGAAGGGTGAGAAGAGCAGAGATGCTGAGGGAGAAGCAGGGAAAAAGGGAGCTTTCCTCAAGCAAGATTTCGCTATTGGCAGCAAGGTTAGCTCAGCTGCATGTGGGATCTCACCCTCTGCTTTCAACTGCCAGGTTATCATTTGCTTTCCTTAAGTTGCCTGGAAGAAGCATCATTGTCATGCTGGTCCAGAACAACTTTGGTGCTTGGTGGCCATAAGTACTATAATGTTCCCATTGTTTCCAAACTTGGGACTTAAAAAAGGACACATGGATTAAGACAGAGACAAGAACTCCCTCCTAAGAAGAGGTTCTTTCTTCTAGGGTACTGCTTCCTCTGACTGATTTTCTTTTTGATATCAAGAGGACCTGACCTTTCTTTTCAGGAGGAGTGGGTACCATCTTCCACACAGAAGAGCTTAATGCAGGTAATGAAAGCCCTAGGAGATGGGGGGGAAATTGGGTTTTGGATCACTCCACTTTGCAAGGAGAATCAGTCTTCCATTTCTTGGAGAGGAACTTTTAAAGTGGTGCTTGGAAATCTTTTTATGGGCATCTGAGTCCTGTTCTCAGGACTATGTGCCAATAGCCTTACCAGGGAATAACTGATCCATACCAGGCTTCTTTATCCTTCAAGTACCACTTTGTGTGGGGAGTCTGGACATGCAAAAAGACACAGAATTAAAATGCAGGAACAGTAAAATCACAGATGGAGGCACCTCAGGAGTTTAGGTGTCTTCAAGGTCACATTGCAGCTCAGAAGATGTTTCCAAGGTATGTTTCCAAGGTTATGATAGTGTCAAAGCTGGGGGTCTAACCCTAGATTCTAGCTAAGGGATTTTAATGGATAAAGACCTCTATTAGTAATTGTACTTGCAAATAAAATTGTCATCATTCCCCCCCCCCCATTCTGTCAGCTACAAAATCCATCCCAAAATACCCATTGAGCATCACTGCTGATGCAGAGTGGCTGTTACCTTCCACCCCAATAGCTGTGGAAGGATCTCTTTATTTACAGTTTATGAAGCACCTGGGATTTTGTGCGGATGACTGACATCACACAAATGTATATCATAATTATTGTCATTCAGACTGGAATAAGCTCTGCAGTGGTTTAAGGTTTAGTAAAATAACATGTTCCATTATGTGGCCATGTAAAATTTTTCCATATTTTCCTTTTTAGTCCTTGTTTTCTGTCACTGTAAGACACTTTTTCTCCTGTAGACACTAAGCTTTATTGTCGTTTGAGTTGCTGCTCACCAGAATGGGGCTCATCATTTCTAATTACATTTAACCAAGATCTTTCCAGACAAAAAGTTTTTCTGCATATGTATGAATTTTTAAGGAAGTATTTTTGAAGTTCTGAGAAATACATTTTCTTTTTGTACTACTCAGAATGTGCTTCTTTTAGAAACAGCAAAGTATTAAACTGCATGTTCCTGATAGTGCATGGTCTGATTGGACTGGTACTTTTAGCCCTGTTTTCACCAATATAATGATCTCCTGAGAAGATTGTGTTTTCACTAAGGAATCGTGCTGAATTCCCACCTGCCAAGCAATGTGGCGTATCCTGGACATTACATTAACTTGTGATTATCATGTAATTGCTATGAGCAGGAAGCCTGGTCGAGGAGAATGAGGCAAGTGTGAGTAGTTCTGTTTTAACCACAGTTCCCATAAGACCACGTGCTGCTGTAAGAAAGCAAAGTTGATGTTGACATGATTCAAAATGAAACCTTTCAGCGAAACAAATGGAAAGGTTTTGATTTCAGGCGTGTCAAAACATTTCTCATCAGCTGAAAATGTCAAAAAGAGCATTTGACATCTGTTGTGTTTTGACCTTTCCAAATTGAATTTCTCTGTCACTCCCTTGTCCATATTGTAAAAGGAAAAACACACATTTCTATTGTCCTGATGTGGGGGAAAACACAAAACAAAGAAATAGCCAAAGAGTTTGCCACAGAAAGATGTTGCTCAGTTTCCCTTAGCTCTTTATAAGCAAGCTTCATCTGAAATGAAATACCCTTTTTTCCTTTGGGTACCTGCAGACAATTTATACTAAGCTGAGCCCTGCAGGGGGATGCAGTAAGGAGCAGGGGATAAAGCATTAAGTGTGATCCTGAGACACTGAGCATCTTGCCTGGGCACCCCTGAGCTTCCTTGTCTCTACACACAGAATACAGCAATAAATAACTCTGTATGTTCCTGAAGCACCTGCATAGATTTTATATTTCCTTTCTTATTATTCTTTTCCTTGCTGCTATCTCCCGTGACACATTGTCTAGTATATTCTTTGTATATCTAGTACAAAATCGAATAAATGTCCTTTAAGTTCCTTTCATCTCAGCATCTTCATTATTTTCATGTCAGAAGTGTCTCAACGAGGAAATTCAAGTTTGGGTAGCTTACAGACATTTCTTTTCACTCATAAGACATGAACAAACCATCTGGCACAGTTAAGCCACTCAGTATGATCCTAAAACAAAGATAAATGCTGCTGATATTGTTTCATTGTTTAAAATAGACATTTTTGGAGCATGGATTGCTTCAGTTCAAACCTTCCAGCTCTTTTCTGTTAAACCCATATATACTAAAACATTCTCTTGTATGTCTCTATATAGCCTTGAGAAATTGTCCTTTTATAAATAATACACATTAAATATATATATAGCAAATACTTGTGTGACGTGTATCTTAATTCTAAAATCCATCTAAAATAACAGTGAAGATAAACAGGAATCTCAGTGCCTGGTGGTTTCTGACTGTAGACTCAATTAAAATAGTGTCACCATTCCTACAGCTACACCTAAAGGTGCCCATGGAGAGATAAAGGTCTGAACCATCCTGTGGAAGAAACAGTTGAATCCCTGATAGCTTGGAGGAAAGCTTGAGCTACTTTTCCTTGGGCTTTTTTAGCACAGGAATCATTCAATGATACTTTATGTTCTCCAGTCAAATTAAATCCCAGGAGATGGGAGGCTGGGTGTAATGCTCCTTCTTCACAACAGTTTGGGGAGAGGACTGTCTTCTTTCTGAAACCATGTATTTCATTCATCAAATGACTCTGTCCTTCATGGGGACTTGCAAGAAAGGGTGATCCCTGGTAAACAAGAGAAACAAAGCTGGAGCTGAAGTTTCTCAGGTAGAACTAAATGGATGCGCGTTTTCTAGAGGAAAAAGTTCGTATTTATAAGCCAAACCTGGATTTCTACAGGGTTGAAACCCACTGTTCCAGGCTGTAACCTACCCTACCAGAACTGATGATAAGGAAAATGGACTCTAAATACAGAAAGTCCTTTTTCTGACTGCACCTAGATTTCCTCCATGTTTTTCTTTAACAACTGGAACAAAAGAGTTGGTAAAAATTGCTTATCTAGACCTGTAATCCTTGTTCTATACAGTTACATTCATGCAACAGGCTGAGTGGTGCCAATGGGACAGTTCTCATGAATCGGATCATTTACTATCAGGCTGTGGCACTAGTTTCTGATAACTGAAGGAGATGTTGCATAAAAAATCACATCCTTCCTCTGTATCACTGGCAGATTTCTCTAAGAAAATATATGGTGTCACTGAAAAACATTAGCACCTTTCCACATGTGATCCACAATTGCATGACAATCACAGCAATTTCTTTTTCTGTATCAAGTGGTGCTAATATGGCCAAGGGACCATGCTGATTTACTGGTTCCCATGAACCCATCACAGGCTCATCATTCAATAGACTCTGCATTTTATATATGGCCACTGTGATCAATTAGTAATACCAAAAGAAAAGTTCAATTCCATTTTCCCCCTCCACTCTTGGAAAATATATTACATGAAAGGGTTTTATCATGTGCATTGTGCATAATATCATGGACTGGATGTGATTAAATCCAGATGGTTTCTCTATTACCAAACTATCTGACATCTCCAATGATGCATTAGTATCCGGAAAAGATCCATAAGGAGAAAGGATGTGTATTCAACATAAAAACATTCAAAAGCTTTAATTAACTTGTATTGGTTTTACAGAAGTCCAGAGAGCCTGGATGGAGGCAGTTACAAAAGGAGTTCTCAGTTACTGCAATGCAGGCTCTGCAAAGCCAAGGGTATCATGTAGATGTACACGCAGACAGCTAGATGGGAATTTGAGGCTGTTCTTCTGATTTTCCTCTGAGAAAATGACTTGTGCCTATAAGTTGTGGAGAAGATTCCTTTCTCCTTAGTGCCAAGGCTTGTCAGGTTTTTCATATAGAGTTGAGTCTGGACTAGGACTTCACACACACAAGATGACACAAAGACTTCATGGGTGAACAGTGCTCTCTTAATAAAACTCAGACATAAAAAGGAAGTGTACAAGAGGTGGAAGCTGTTCATCATGGAGAGAAAGCTCAAGGGGATCTTAACAGTGTCTTAAATATGTGATGGGGAAGACGGCACTAGGCTTTCCTCAGAGTTGCCCAGTGAATGGACAAGAGGCAAGGGAAGCAAACTGAAGCACATTCAGTTGTCTAAGCATAAGAAAATAACTTTACTGTGAGGGTGACTGAACACTGGAATGGGTTGTCTGGAGAAGTTGTGGAGTCTCCATACTTGGAGATATTCACAGAACTACTGAACCTGGTGCTGGGCAAACCTGTGGTAGCTGACTCTGCTCCAAACAGGGGAGGTGGACTGAAACCACTTCCAACCTCAATGATTCTGTGATTACAAGGGATGCAGAACTTATCCCAAATTGACTGCTCTCTAGCATTGACAGAAGAGTCTTCCTGCAGCATGGAAATGTTCTCTTGAAATATCATCTCTCAGGGGATACAGAAGAAATATTTGGCCACTTAAAATGTGCTTACAGGAAACGGAGTGATGCTTAAGGATTCTGTTGCTATCAGATATGCTGTGTGCTGCAGTTCCACTTGCCTTCTCTGGGCATCTGCTCCTGTGTGATTGCATTTTTGTTCTTTTTCAAAAGGGCAGATGGCTTTTTTTTTTTTTTTTCCCTGTCTGCATAATTAAACAAACACAAAACAAACTCATCTAAAGTTACTAATTAATTCCTTCTCCTAATATATTGCAGGCAGCCTATTAATATTATTCACTCCTGGGACTTTGAGTCTCTTAGCAAGAGCTTTATCCATTTGCTGCATTTCCTTCTCCCATGGTGACACTGAAGTGATCCACCACATCCTTTTTCAACACAGTCATACTGGAAGCAGCTGTATCTAGTCCTGTATTAGGGCAGGTCTTGGTCATGAACTGACCATCCTTTTCTTCATTTGTTATATGCTATCCAACTTAGGTCCCCCGCCACCCTTTCTAGCACTGATAATCTGTATCTGAGGGGGATGCTGCTGCTTGGGTTAGGCAATGGCTGAGGACTGGGTTTTTCCTAGCTCCATACACATTTACATCTAGTTTGGGCTGTGATATTCTTGGAAAAGGTGTGACAAAGGAGATGAAGTTTAATTGTTCTGTTTTAAATATACATACACACACACATAAAAAAAAGGTGAGATCAAATATGCCTTTGGATGGCACCAAGTGATTGTCAGCTCTGTTATAATTACCCAATTAAAGAGGTGATAATGAACCCAGACTTGAAATGCTGGAGGGTGAAAAGGAGGGTGTCGGTGGGAACTCAACTTTTGTTTTATCCTAAATCTTTATTGTAAAGGAATCACCTGTCAGGAAGGCTGCTGAGGAGGAGCATTTACTCACTGCAGCGCTGTGATCACAGAAACACAGAGGGCAAGGGGGGGGAACAAAAGCAGCCGTGACAGATTCAGGTAAGGCAGTCTCCAGCCCAAGAAACCCAAGCAATGGGAGGGCTTTTTGAGGAGCCCATTTATCCTGGGGGCAAGGATGTGAAGCCTTAGCTGAGGGCTTTAGATGGGAGCTGTGCTCTCTCTGAAACCCACTAAAAGTGGGTTAGTGATTAGGTTGATATTTTTCAATGTGTGGAACAGAAAAAGAATCCTTGAGCTGGATGTTCACATGCTTTTTCATAGCAGCTCTGATGAAAAGAACCTGGGGTAGATGGTCACCCCCGCAGCCTGAAGTGTAGGTAGGATACTGGCTTGTGCTGACATGAATATAACCAGGAGGTCATGGGAAATAATCTCCCCTTTTTACTTGGAATTTGTTAGATCCAATCTACATTAGTGCCTCTAGTAATGGTCAAGTAAGACACTAACAAAACAGAAGCCATTCCCATGGCGGTCAGAGCTGGAGTACTTGCCCTGGTCAGAGAGGCTGGAGGGGAGGCTTGTTCAGCATAGAGAAGAGAAGGGTTCAAAGGGAATCTCACTGCCACCTTCCAGTACTCACAGGGAGGTCATGAAGAAGACACAGTGAGCCTTTCCATGGTGCAATGTCATGGGTAGGCAAGAAAATGGACAGAACTTAGTTTTGAAATAGTGAAAATTCTGACTAGTTGAAACTTCTCCCCCTTCCCCATGATGTTAATCAAACACTGAATTAGGGACCTGGTGAGGCTGTATGTCTCCATCCTTGGAGGTTTCCAAGACCTGGTTGGACAAAGCCCTCATTAACATGGCCAGATCCCACATCTGATCTTTGTTTGAGCAGCAGTTTGGACTAGAGACCTCCTGAGGTCCCTTCTGCCTGAGTTATCCTGTATTTCTATAACACCATGTCAAATTGCACCTTCTGTTGATGAGATCTAAGCCTTTCGCTCCTGCTCTCAGCTGTCACAGGTGTGCCCATGTCATGCAAAGACTGTGAGAATACATCATCCTGCTCTGGATTCAGCATATTGACAGGTTTATGACAAGCTGGTATGAGGGGTTATGCTGTTGGGATCAAAGACTGCAGCTGGTCCTTTGGTACTTTATTGCATAAGTTGCAATGGCTCTTTCTACACCCCATGACACAATGTAGTGGACAGGCTCCCTGTCATATAGGCTGTTATGTGCTGCTTATCCTTTTCAAAAGCATATACTTGTGAATTGATGCATAAACCACAAGACCAAAGCCACACTACACAAAACCACGATAAACCTAGGGTATATTCCTATTACCATCTTTCAGGATCCCAACACCCACTTCTATATTCAATCTATCCAAGTGCTGCATCTCAAAAGTACCCAACCCTTCATTTTTCCTCAGCTTGATCGTTCTGGAAGACTATTTCTGTGAGGACTACTCACTTTGGGACTAGGAACTCCATCAGCCCTCATTGCTGTCTCAATAAGGAGTGTGGTTGCGCTGGACTTCACAGGCCCACATTGAGGCACCAGATAAATCGGATGAATCCTCCCTTCTGAGAGACAGAGATGAAAGCATCTTATTAAATTCCTTCAGCTTTTTAATTTGTGCAAAAATATATTTCTTTTCATATGTTTTATGCCATCCAGAGGGACCTTGACACACTTGTGAGGTGGGCTGGTGCCAACTTCATGAAGTTTAACCATGCCAAGTGCAAGGTCCTACACCTGGGTTGGAGCAATCCCGGGCATAGCTACAGGCTGGGCAGAGAAGAGATTCAGAGCAGCCCTGAGGAGAAGGACTTGGGGGTGCTGCTTGATGAGAAAATGAACATGAGCCGGGTTCAGTGTGCGCTTGCAGCCCAGAAAGCAACCGTATCCTGGGCTGCATCAAAAGGAGCGTGACCAGCAGGTCGAAGGAGGTGATCCTGCCCCTTTACTCTGCTCTCGTGAGACCTCACTTGGAGTATTGTGTGCAACAATAAAAAGGACATGGAACTGTTGGAACAAGTCCAGAGGAGGCCACGAGGATGATCAGGGGACTGGAGCACCTCCCATATGAAGATAGGCTGAGAAAGTTGGGGCTGTTCAGCCTGGAGAAGAGAAGGCTGCGTGGAGACCTCATAGCAGCCTTCCAGTATCTGAAGGGGGCCTATAGGGATGCTGGGGAGGGACTCTTCATTAAGGACTGTAGTGATAGGACAAGGGGTAATGGGTTAAAACTTAAACAGGGGAAGTTTAGATTGGATATAAGGAGGAAATTCTTTCCTGTGAGGGTGGTGAGGCACTGGAATGGGTTGCCCAGGGAGGCTGTGAATGCTCCATCCCTGGCAGTGTTCAAGGCCAGGTTGGACAGGGCCTTGGGTGATATGGTTTAGTGTGAAGTGTCCCTGCCCATGGCAGGGGGGTTGGAACTTGATCTTAAGGTCCTTTCCAACCCTAACTATTCTATGATTCTATGTTCCTCATTGCTGGGTTTCAGTCGTGTTCAAAGATGACAAAATGAAGAAGATCAAATGATAAATCAAAACAACAGTAACACAAAAGCCTGGGGATACAGAGCTGACAACAGATGATCACAGAAGAAAGTGATCAAATTCTTGCTTATTCCAGAAAAGCCAGCCTTAAGTAAGAAATATTTGCTAGATATGTGTGTAAATGGCACAAAAATTTTAGATGGATTGGTTTTACTCGATATTGTATGACCAAAATCTCAGTTTATTAAAATTCCACCCAGCCTGTTCATCATTTTCCAGGCCGATTAGTACTAATATACATATATAAATATCTTACAATGTGTTGAACAAGGCAAAGACCCAACAACTAACAAATCAATTTCTTATTAGGCTACACCAGAAAATGGAGAGTCCAGAAGTGTGTGCTCTTTGTAAATATTAAGTGCATCAATCTTGGTTCCTTCAAACAATCAATTTCCCTGTGAAAGGAAGACAAATACTAAAGAGAAGGGGAAAAAAGGAAAACAATTTGTGAAAGCAACAATAGCATAGCAGGATAAATCTAAATCATTGTTGTTCCATTGCAGAGAATACAGATACCCCTTTTTTCCTTTCTTTTCCTTTTTTTTCTTATTTGTTTTTTAGGAGCTGCTGTTGTAGCTCATTATAATGACAACTAGCTTAAGAGTGTTAAAAGGAAAAGATGAATCACTTCTGAAGCATGTTTAGAAGTAGGTTAGTTTATACAATGAGACTCTCTGCAGTTATTTGGTGGATGATGGATTGGTTTTGGCTTGTCTCTGCTCTGTTGAAGGGCTTCTTCAGCTCTCATGAGGGCAGTAGAGGAGTGAGGGAAGGTGTCTTTGCTCTGAGCACCCCTGGAAGGTGGCAAAGCAGATACAGTGGTGGATGAGCAGTCTTTATGGGAGCTTTGAGCATACCATGGGGCTCTGGAGATCATAGAATAGTTCGGGTTGGAAAGGACCTTAAGATCATCAAGTTCCAACCCCCCTGCCATGGGCAGGGACACCTTGCTCTAAACCATATTACCCAAGGCCTCTTCCACCCCAGCCTTGAACACTGATCATGCTGCCCTCTCCTAAAGCAGTGTCTAATAAAACAGAATTAGAATCACAGAATGGTTTGTGTTGTAAGAGGCTTTAAAGCTTATACAGTTCCAATACCCTGCCATGGGTAGGGTCACTTTCACCTAGACCAGGTTGCTCCAAGCCCTAAACATAACTACAGGCTTCTGCAACTACTGTCCAGCATGAAGAACATGTCTCAGCCTTTAACTCTCCTCCTCTAGAGGCACAACTCTTCTCATGTTGCTTTTCCCAAACTCCACTTGCTTCTTTCCACTGCAAGATGGACCATCCAGCTCCTGCATCCTTATCTCTGCTTTTTTGCATCATGGCGTGCACTTGTCACCTTTGGGATAGAACATAGAATGGTAGACTGGCTTGGGTTGGAAAGGACCTTAAGATCATGCAGTTCTGACCCCCTGCCAATGGCAAGGACACCTCACACTAGACCTTGTTGCCCAATACTCTGTCCAACCTGGCCTTGAACACTGCCAGGGATTGAGCATTTACCACTTCTTTGGACAATCTGTGCCAGTGCCTCACTACCCTTACAGTAAAGAACTTCTTCCTTATATCTAACCTGAACTTTCCCTGCTCCAGTTTAAGCCCGTCATCCCTTGTCCTGTCACTACAGTCCCTGATGAAGAGTCCTTTTCCAGCATCCTTGTAGCCCCCTTCAGATATTGGAAGGCTGCTCTGAGGATACTTTTCAGTAATCCAGCATGAAAACGATATATCCAGCATTCAGCCTGAAAACGACATACCAGATCCATGGACAATCCTGAAAGGGGTGTTGTAGCTGGAGTAGGGTCCATGAACATACACCAGTGCACGAATATTTAAAGAGCATGACTTGGTGTTTTTCCAAGAGCTTTGCTTACCAAAGCAGCCATCAAACAGCAGGTGGGAGCTGGATGACTAGCTGAACACTGATAGAGATGGATGTGGGGTTTACAGGTGTGTCTGAGTATTCACTACAGTGCAGGTGCTGGTAGCACAAGGATTAGCAGCCTAGAATGGACCAGGGTCCTTTCAGTAGGCAACTGTGAGTTTTCCAGGTACGCTCCTTACAGCTGAACTACTTTTAATGCAGTAAGAATGTATTGGTTGGGCTTCAGCTATGCAAATAGATGCCCATGATTCCCACTACCCCTGTGCCTCCTGTGGCACCACTCCAGTTCCCAATCTAGACACCTACTTGCATCCCATTCGTATGCCCACTGCAGTATTAAACCTTGCTTATATGGTCCCAAATTTTCTCCTCTGCCTTCACTGTTTCATATTCTTTTTCTTCATCTGAATCTCCAGCTGATATTCCCAACCTCTTCCTTCCCTTGTTGTTATTTCTCTTCCTTTTTACTGCTATTCCTCTTGGTTTGGTTGTAGTCTTTATTATTAACAGAGTAGAGATCAACTCTGCTATTCTCCACACCAACATCATCTCCAGGATGTCTCCTTTTAACTCCAGTCTTAGGTGACAAACATTGCCTTTTGTTTACAGCCCCACAGCTGTGACAATGTCTCCCCCTGAGTTATTTTGAATTAGTTTTGCTTCAAGTAAGATTTCCCAAGAGATGCTAGGAAGCGTTTCTGTAACTGTGTCAATATGAATAGATGCCTATTCAACCAGATGCATACTGTGCCATGACAACCATGGGCATTTCATATTGTCTTGAGGGGAAATGTGTCTGCTGCAGCAAAGTGAGCAGAGCTTGGGTTGAGCTTCAGATGGAACTGGGAAACCGTGCACTAAGTAGTTAATTGGCTGAAGGACTTTGCACTGTGTTGGCTGGCTTTAGCATATAGACTGACCCTCATTTGAGAGGGAAAGGAAAGGGAAAAGGGAAGAAGAGAAAGAAAAACGAAAGGGAAGGAAAGTAAAAAGGGAACGGGAATGGAAAGGAAAAGTGGAAAGAGAAAGAGAAGGGAGGGGAAAGGAAGGGAAAGGAAGGGAAAGGGAAGGGAAGGGAAAGGGAAGGGAAGGGAAGGGAAGGGAAGGGAGGGAAAGGGAAGGGAAGGGAAGGGAAGGGAAGGGAAGGGAAGGGAAGGGGGGAAGGGAAGGGAAGGGAAGGAAAGGAAAGGAAAGGAAAGGAAAGGAAAGGAAAGGAAAGGAAAGGAAAGGAAAGGAAAGGAAAGGAAAGGAAAGGAAAGGAAAGGAAAGGAAAGGAAAGGAAAGGAAAGGAAAGGAAAGGAAAGGAAAGGAAAGGAAAGGAAAGGAAAGGAAAGGAAAGGAAAGGAAAGGAAAGGAAAGGAAAGGAAAGGAAAGGGAAAGTGCAGTTGTTAATCCCAGTTTTGCCTTCACTTATCCCAGCATTACACTGACAAGAGGCTGACTGGTGTTACTTTGTACTCAGGAATACTGTTCAAGCATAAAATCAGGAGTGAAGTCTGATCATGTCTTTCTTTCCTGCTCTGCCATGTCTTCAGTTTGTTTTGTTGTGAAAAGGCTGTGTAAGTCACTGAGGAAGCACAAGGATCCCTTTTTTATACAAAAAACCACATGGTTTCTGAGACACAGAAACCCACACACAACCAAGAGACTTGTGACTGGCCAATGTAACCCGAGTTCAGCCCATCTAGAAGCTGTTCTTTATGTCATGTTTCAATACAGTGACTCATCCACTTTGTGGTGGGCTGTTCTGGTCCAGCACATCTTCTCCTCTCTTTTTTGGTTTACTCCCTCTACCACACATACATGGTTCTCATAAAGAACTGTTCAGAGTAAACAAAACTTGTTCAAGTTACTAATGTTTCGCTCTAAACTTCTTGGGGAAAAAGATAATTCCTGGCAAATTGAGGGAAAATAAACTGCTTTGGGGCTTTCCTGGCACTTGGGGATTTAGAATGTTTTCTGATAGCATTATGCAGAGAGGTGGGGGGCTTCTGTATTGTGAAGCAGAACAAAGATAACAATAACGAGGGCATGAAATTAGCTTGGCAGTATGAAGTCTGTGATCCTGTGTAGGGTTTTCAAAGAGGGTGAATTAAATTGTTGCCAAAGTCAGTCTGGATGTAAGGATTGAGTTGGGTAACAGCGAGGAAAAAGAAGTGAGTCCTAAAGACACAGGAGATAATGGCTTAAAGAATTTTCTGTACTTAGGGGATTGCTCTTTCATCTGAAAAAGTGTAGAGAGAATTATGACAATTACCTAGGAAATGAAATACGTGTATCTATAGTGAGGGCGAGAATCTAAACTGATGTCAGGGAAATCGCAGCAGAAGAATGAGTGATGATTAGAGCCTCTCTTATTCTGCAGACCTGCCAATATTGCATCTTCCAAAAGCACAGTGATAATTTATGCCATTGAAGAATATAAAGGACCAGATTTCTTCTGTGTGTAATGCCAGGAAGGGTCAAACAAGACTACGTACTAATGCTTTCCTGAATGGTTTAGTCTCTGTAATTCTGTACACAAAATGTCTGTGGTATTTAATCAGAGCACAGGATCAAGCTTATTATGTCTCATTTTATTTATGGCAAATTTCAGTAATGCTATTCAAACAGTAGTCTTCAAGCGTGAGTTTTTGTGCACAGTGAAAAGAAACTATGATTTGCCCAGAATATTCTTTTGTTCAACAGGACTCTGATTTTTGGAGATACAGTCTTTCAAGGGTAACAAACATTGAGCACCTTCCAAAAGCTGACCTTCCAAAAGATCCCACCTTTCAAACCCCTGCCATCCACCTTTTTGCATGTCTTCAGATGAAAACGTACAGAAGTGCTTGAAAAGCTTTACAGGAAAAGCTTGGGCACCTGATTCCCACAGAAACACATTTGATGTTGAGTGCCACTCCCCTTTTGCATTTACCCACTTTATCCTTCCTAAAGAGATTATAATGAGTGATTTTAATATTCCAATCATGCAAATCTTCCCCCAAGATTTCAATAATGCCAACAAGGTCTAATGTGTACTCATAAATGAGCTATTCCAATTCCAATTCTTGTTTATTACTCAGACTCCCATCATTAGAGTATAGGCAATTAAAGAATTTTTTCTCTTCACATCCCTTGGTGCCTTGATTAATTTTGTTCTTGACATCTTAATTTCATGCTAAATGAATGCTCATGCGTTCCTCCCTTTCTGCTTTCCCTTCTTCTTAGTTTAACACTCTCCTGACTAACTCAGTTCAACACCTTGAAGACTCCCCTGTGAAAATCGAGACCATTGATACTTGGTGTCTTTATCTGCTCACCAAAGTAGGTCATTGCATTTCTTATAGCCACAAATATCTGCTTTACTCCACTTGAATCTAACGGTGTTTCTTTTCCAGAAGTTTTTGTCCTGCTCTGCTTGTTGTAAAAAAGACTTCTGGACAGAAGAGTCACCTGCAGCATCCAGGAGTTCTTCGGCCACCTCCAATCTCTCATATAGATCATAAAGAGTGTGTACCACCAGCAGTGAGAACCTTGGGCACTATGTGCCCATTCACCCTTGCAGTAATACATCATGATGTGTTTGGGAAGAAAATAGCAAATAACTTCCTTGTCTCTGGGAAATTTAGTTTCATTCTGAACCCAGTGTCTTTGCCACAGTTGATGGGATTCGTGTGATTAAATTTAGGCACATCAGAGGGGAATATCTCCATCTCTACCTTTATAGTCAGAAGAGAGAAATAACACCTTCTAGGGATAAATTAATCTGAATTAGAGTAGATGAATCATGTCTGGAAAATGCCCATTGCTTTCTATGGGCTAAGACGAATACTTCCACTGTAGTTTTCTGTAACTGAGACCTATAAAGCACTCCTGGGGTCATTTCTACCCCATGACACAGTACTACAAATAGTATTTCAGACTTTGTGGTTTCATTTGGGCATCTATGCTCTGAGATGTGTTCATGTTTGTGTATGTGCACTCGGAGAGTTATGTTAGGCACCATATAGAAACACAAAGGCAGCCTCTTCTCTAGGAAAACAGTAATCTAAATGAACTCTATTCCTATCCCTTTCCTGGTGTGGCATAATGCAGAATAACTTTAAAAACATTCTAAACTGCTCTTCCAGCTTTGCAGGTCATGACTGTTTCTCAGTCTGAGCATCTGAGAAGTTGAAAAACTGAAGATACACCATACACAAAGCATGCTATGTTAAAAATAGACCATATTACACCACTGGTATGCAACTGCCACATGCATGTACTTGTGCCAAACAGGCTCATGCTCTTAGAGCATCTCCAAGTCAGGCTTTTAGTTCTACTGGTAGAAACCTGTTGTGGGATGTAGCTGTTACCATTGAATAACCATATAATATACATAATATATATATATCATATAATAACATATCTAATAATAACCATTTGGGGTGCTGGGATAATGCAATGACCAACTTACACAGAGAAGAAGCACTCCTAGCAGCTCCATGGAGAAGAGCATCAGTGTGGGACGTGCTCTCAGTGCTGCCTGCCTGCCCTATGTTATTAGCTCAAATGTGGAAAGAACCAGCTTAAGCAACTAGTCTGTGTGTGTGGCAGAGGAGATGTATGTGAGCCACCGGTGTCCTGTTGAAATGCGTGCTTCTGGGATTGCTGCAGCAGATTAAGTTGCCATCCTGAGCCTGTGATTTATTTTGACCTGATTTAATTTGTGCAGGTGCTGATTAGAAGTGCCTGCAAAGCCTGCAGCCATAGCTCAGCTGAAGGGACAGCCAGATCGCCCTACATCTGTGGTTCCTTGGAAACAACCCCTGTTTCCATCTGGATCTTTTCTTTAAGACGGGATTTAATGGTGGGGTTTTTTTCTTGTTTGGGGCAAAGCAGATGCCTCTGGATCCATCTCACAGAAATACAGCTGGTAGAAACAGAGGTTTTAAACTGTTTCAGCTCAAATTCAAAGGCAAATACAAACCTGCCCATGATAATTTGTTTCTTGGCCCTAAGCTTTTCTATTTTATCTTAATTTAATGCTAAAACTTCTACATGTGAAGTTTAAACTGGAATATGACCTATTTGCTCTAAGGAGCACAGTCTTGCAGGTGAATCTCTGGAGACCTGAGCCTAGCTCAGCTCATGCTTTTTCTAGCTCATCTTTCTGGCATTAGAGATGTTAAAGCTTGTTTCAATGAGGTGGGATTCGCCTCACCTAGCTTTCAGTGTGGGATTTAGCTTGCAGATTAAGATCTCTAAATTTCAGTGTCTCCATCTATGGGTTTCTGTGCAAGCTGTGGCTCTAAACTCAAAAGACAGTCCATGTAATATGTGATGACATTCAGCTCTCTTAGCATGGAGTCTAGTTTTGGTTTTGGTGTTTTGGGGTGTCCTCCTTACCACCAGCAACATTCTAAGAGTGCAAGTATCTCCTCTGAATCGCAGTTGTATCTCATGCAGGCAACTCTGATTCCCCATAGCATTTTAGGTGGCACTACGTATCCATCCATTGTTTGCGGTTAAGCTAAGGTTATTAGGAAAACAGCTCTTTTGCTAGCTCTTTTCGTACAAAAAGAGCAGTGATATTCTTTTCCTGTGCTCCTCTTGCCTGTGTGAAGCTTGTGAGAGCACTGACATTCCCAAAGTACTCAGACCTCATTCAGGATCTGATCCTGGCTGGATCTACAAAGTATGCTGTTATTAGCAGATCCTATTATATCTGCATCTGTGTCCATGAAGGAAAAAGCTCCTGGGACCATGCACACAGCAGAACTGTAACAGCTGAAGAAAGATTACAATAAACACATAGGAAAATCAATGTGAACAAGGGGAACACTTGAGCCTTTCCTAAACTGGTTCCTCCATCTTCAGAAGTTAGAGATGCTTTGGCAGTGTAACACTGGAAACCACAGGACTGAACCCTGGAAAACTCTTTTTAGAGCAATTAAGCCAAACTGTGCTACATGGTGTTAATTTAGAATTTCAATTAGTGCATACAATTTGCTATCAGCTCAGGCCAAGTCATTTTCATGAACCAAAGCTGCTACTTGTTGAACAGTATGAACATGGAAGCAATTTGTTAACAATCTGATTTAATGTGATGACTAATGATTTTCAGAAGGAAGTATGGATTGGGTTTGTCAGGCTGATTATATCTGAAGCATGACTGAGAAGGGGACTGGCCGTTTCAGCTACCTTGATCAATGAAGATTCTCAGGGAATGAGCTGGTCCTTACCTTAGGGTAAATTCAACATATAGAAGAACTCCAATATCTGAAGGAGGCTACAAGGATGCTAGAGGGGGACTGTAGCAACAGGACAAGGGGGAATGAGTTTAAACTGTAACAGGTTGGATATAAGGAAGACGTTCTTTACTGGGAGGGTGGTGAGGCACTGGCACAGGTTGTTCAAAGAAGGGGTAAATGCTCCATCCCTGGCAGGTTGGACAGAGTATTGGGTGACAGGGTCTAGTGTGAGGCGTCCCTGCCCATGGCAGGGGGTTGGAACTGGATGTTCTTCAGGTCCTTTCCAACCCGAACCATTCTATGATTCTATGATTAGCTAAGGGCAGGATGGGTATGTTTATTTGTCCAAGGCATTTTGAGTTCCCCCCTCCCAGGGGTGAGTCCTGTTCCTATTTATATGATGCAGTGATGGCTGCACAACTCCCTCATTCAAATGGAGACTGCATTCCCCCGAGCCCACCCTATCACTTGTTTTGTATTCACCCCCTGGCTATGGACACCCTGCACCCAGTTTACCTTGTTTTACCCTCCTGGAAGAACTGTTGGCTTTGCAAATCAACTCAAGAGACTGGGGCTTTTCAGTTGTGGGGTTTTGTTTCGGTTTAGCTCTGCAGGATTGTCATTACATCAGTGGCTCTTGTCTCAGTTATTGTTGATGGCTAACCCTACATCCTGCAGTGCAAAAAGAGAAGCTTGTGTGTGGTGTCCAGAAGGTCATATACCCTTGTCTGTTCCCCCCCTTGGCTAGCAGTTTTACCATGACTCATGTCAATATTGACATTTACCAGGGACTTGCTTTTGTGCTTTCACCCCCATTGAAAAGGCTTCATGTTTTACTTCTGGGTTTGCCCAGACTTTTTCCTAGCTCTTTTCTTTTACACAGCCTTTCTCTGAAAAAAGAAAAACCCTTTTGTAAAGGCTTTTATTTTTCCTAGAAATGTTAACTCCCTGCGCAGATATTCTGGGAACCTTTCACTGTTCTTTTGCTTCGTGACACAGGAAACTATAAGAGGAATATTATCTCTTCGAGGCAGCAAGTCATTGTACTTGCTTCTAAAAGCTGATCTTGTTTTGTTTGACATGCTAGCTGCTTTATTCTGGCAGTGGTGCGCTGGAATACGCTTGCTCTAGTTCAGTTGCACTTTCTTTTCTTCCTTTTAATGCCACTTCTCGGGTTGCCCTCACCATGAGCAAACCTATCAGCATCTGGCCAGTTCATAATGACTTCTTATGAAATAAAAATTAATCAAGCACTGAGATTATTGCACAATATTTCCCAGGACTTATTATCAAGAGTGATTGAGCAGACATCTTGTTTCATGAGGGTAGACTGCACTTGGGTTGGAATTAACTCACAACAGCTGCTTTATCACTGTGATGTATTGTTATTTATGTAGGATGAAAGATGTGAATAGCACTTGAACACAACAGATTTGTGAACAAAGGAGTTTACAGCCTAATGGAGAGGCAAGGCTGGAGCAGATAACAATAGAAAAGGGAATGGGACATGCGTGTTGCTGCAATTCCGTCCATAAACTTTAGCAGAGACTTTGTTTCTCTTAGCCTCTTGTTCCTTATTTAAGGAATAGTTATAAACAGCATTATCAAGCAGGTGAAGCAACCAGAGCTTTGTCTTTAATAGCATTTAAGTTTTTTCTTGTTTAGTTTTCTCCCTGTTGACCCAGTACTCAGATACAGCCAAGTTTCACTCAGCTGAGGAGCCAAAGAAAGCGGATAAAGAGGCAAAGAGGGATTTATTTCAGAGAAACATCAAGTATATTTTCACCTTAGAGACACAGTGGTTTAGTACAACAGTGAATATTAAGCATCTTAAAATACAGTGAAGTTTTATGGTGATCTCTGGTCTGAAGCCGCATTGCTCAACTACTAGTACCAATCCTGCAAGATAACAGAAGGTGTTAAAGAAGTAACTGGAAAAAAAATAAGATAGAAAGACACATGTCTTTCAAAATCATAACTCCTCCAAAAAGAGCAAACTAACCTGCAAAGGGAGAATGAAACCAATAAATACACAGTCACATCTTTTTCAGTTGTAACTGAAAAGGGTACGTGGTGGCCCTGCCTAGAATGATGTACATAAGGTTTGGTTTGCTGCTTTCCTAAAGCACATATGGGTCTTTGACTAAAAGGGTTGAAACAGACTGTGATAACGCACCAAACCTTTTTCTTTGCTGGAGGGAGGGTTATGTGTGTGTACCACTACTTGTTATTGATGGAAAAAGTGTTAGGGTAGGAAGAAGGTGACATTTGGTTTTCAATGCGTCTGGGTACCAGAGTCTTGAAGAATTTGGGACCAAGAATTATAACCCCTGAATAGGAAAAGGATGGATGCCAAAAATGATTCAGACCAAGATGGATTTGTGTGGAATAGGTCCTCTAATTCCCACAGTACATTAAATATCCTTTTCACTTGTGATAAAACCCTTCCAGATCCTCTCACTCACTACCTCACACCCCAATATATTCACCTTAGCCTGCTACCAGTTTCAATGTAAACGGTACCCTAATGCTTTCATTTTTCAGAATGCACTTCATGGTGTCTTTTACCCAAAGAAACACCAAGGGATCTGCTATCAGGTATATCTTGTCTTCTCTCAGCAGAGTTTTAGCTTTTAAGAACACTTTAAACCTGCCAGGGACAAAATGAGATATGAAGAACCAATTTTAATTGCAGTGTGTGAGGTGGTTTCCCAGCAACAGGAGTATTTAAAAGCAACATAAATTAACATACCTTAAAAAAGGCAGCAGCAACAGCCACTGATTTTTACGGTGTGATGTTTTGTATTCGTTAAAACAGTTTCTTAGCATTGCTTCTGCCTCAAGGCACAACCGCAACTCGTCTTTACATCACGTTTCTCCTTTCTTCATGGAAAAGTACTTAGAACTTTACAAAGACAGAGAGGAAGAGAAAGTAGAGGGAAAGGCAGACTAGACTGGTAACATAATTGCTTGGAGCTAAGCTATTGACTTCTTCTAGAATAGCAAAACTCAGTTGCTCTCTCAAGGAATAATCCCTTCTTTAGGATCCAGCTCCCTTTTTGAACCGTAACAAGAAATACTGCATCTTAAAATTGCCTTTCCTCCCTGCTTTTGTCACCTCCACTGTACATCCCCCCCCTTCATATTCTCTCTGTAAACTTTACTTTCTCTCCAAAGCCTCTGGTTTGGCAGACAAATCCAGGACAATTGGTGTTCTGTGAAAAAGCTGTTTTAAAACAGTGTTTTTAAACCACAAATGCTGTGTCCTTAAGCAGGTAACACAGATTTTACCTGAAGGGAGGGAAGGATAGTGTTAGCAGAGACCCATAAGAACCACAGCATCCCAGTAAGCTGCAGTACAAGAAGAAACTGGGACAGGATGGTGATTTTTATATGTCCTTTTTACCTTGAAGTATTTATAGTATTTGAGCTGCTCATGTCCCTTAACACCTTGTACCTGATAACAAATGTGTGGGGCAGTGACATCCCCTTTGTACAAGTCTAGGGGAGACCAAAAGTAAAGAGGCAGTGATTTGTGTCTCACTCAACCATAGACATCTATAATGCAAATACTTACATGGAGGCAAATCTCATCCCAGATATGATACTGGGAATAAAGGATCCTGAAGTGATCATCCCTCTCAGGGCATAAGGACACAAAATTGTCTGCAATGAGCCGGAAGACAAAGCAAGCCCAGTCTCTGAGAGTGGGAAAACTAGATGCCTGCGGTAATACTTCCCAGGTACATATAAAAATGAAGTTTAACTTTGAACTTCTTAAAGCAAAGAGTTTCTGGCCAGCTCAAAGCCAAAAATGAAGCTTCAGCCTCTGAAATTTATTTCCCAATGTTTTTTATCCCTCCAAATAATTTCTTTTCCTCAGAAAAACATTATCATTCTCATCCCAAGTTGGACCAGAAGAGCAGTCCCATGCACTTGTATGGTCTCAGTTTATATTTTCCAAGAGGAGAGATCAAAGGCATCTGTTGCATTGCAAAATCAGCAGGACACAGATCACTAGCACTGCAAGCACTGCAAGCACTGCCTTGACAACATCAATCTTTTGGGATGTGCAGAGAGAATTTTGGTTGATCTGCTTTGTCTGGGCTGCTAGACACCCAAGATTCCTGGCCAAATACTGAAATTCCATTCTTTCCCCTGCTTGTGTGAACAGCATTTCTGAGTGAATAAGGGAAGATATATCAAGAAAAGCTGTAGAAGAATGAATGTAGTCAGAAAAGTTGGGACTATAAATATTGTCTTTTGAAAGGTTGCTGACTGGCTGATGAAAAGCTAGGGGTAAGGTTTATCTCCCTGCATCAGTTTCAGTAGCAGGATGAAATTGTGTGCCATATGGTCCAGTGTTGAGTAAATGCACTGGCTTATACCTTCTCAAATACTGATTCTTTTTAAGCTGTCACAGATTGCTCCATGTATGAGCATCCATCAAGGGTCTGAACCACTTGCCCCTATGTAGGAGCCTTGTTGCAGATGAAATGATGCTTGAGGCATCCTTGGCATGTGTTTGGGACCCTGTACTGCCTAGAACAGCAGCTGGAGGCCAAGTAGGACCCCCCAGTTTCACTATGCACCTGTACTTGGGCAATTAGATTGAATCCCCCAAGGTGGGAGTCTGAATCCTGCCCTGGGATTCTGTGTTCGTCACAGAGGTGACCTTGGAGAGGATGAAGTGGCAGTCAAAGAAGCTACAGAGCATAACAAAATTACAGAGATAAAAGTGAACGTAGACAGCTGCCTTTCCCAGAGCAGAGAGGAGACCCCAGAGGGACCTGTGAGCTCTGATTCTCAAGAGGTGAGCAGTCAGCAGAAAGCCACTGAGAATAAGATATTTGCAAGTTAAATGTATTGAAATCAAAAGTGAAGGACTTGAAGAACAAGTCAGCAAGAAACTAACTTTATGAGTTTCTTCTTTAAAACAGGTTACTTGAACTGCTGCTATCCCGCCTTTCCAACCGTAATGATTCTATGATTCTGTGACGCTGTGTCCCCTTAGTGATGCCCATTCTATACAAAGCTGCCCAAATACTGATTTTTCATTCACACTGAGTGGCAAAAACACCTCTAAAACTTTCTGCTTCTCTCATGTCACCTTCCTCACTTGCTCATGTCCCCTTCTGGTGTTTGTATCTCTCTGCGGCTGCAGTGGCAGTGAGGCAGAGCAGCTTTCTCTCATAATCAGTGTTTATTTGTCCTGGGTTCAGCAGTAGCAGTCATTTTTCTCCTTCTTGGTAGCTGGTGCAGTGCTGTGTTTTTGACTTTCAGTCTGGGAACAGCACCGATAACACCGATGGTTTTAGTTGTTGCTCAGTAGTGTTTAGTCTGATCAAGGACTTTCTGAGTCTCATGCTCTGCCAGGGAGGAGGTGAAGCAGGGAGGAAGCAGAGACAGGACACGTGAGCCAAAGTAACCAGTGAGGTGTTCCATACCACAGCATGTCATGCCTGGTATAGAAACTGGGGGCAGTTACCCAGGAGGGTTAGATTGCTGCTTGGGTCAGGCTGGGTATCAGTTGGCAGGTGTTGAACAGTTGTATTCTCTTCCCTTGTTATTTCCCTTATCATTATTATTATTGGTGGTAGCAGCAGTGGTTTTGTGTTATACCTTAGTTCCTGGGGTGTTCTTATCCGAACCCATGGGAGTTACATTCTTTTGATTCTCCTCCCCATCCCTCTGGGATCTGAAGGAGGAATAAGAGGAGGAGGGTGAGTGAGCAGCTGTATGGTTCTGAGTTACTGGCTGGGCTTAAACCACAACACTTTATTAAAGAACACCTTAAAAATCTCAAGATAACCATGGTGAGAGGAAGGTTTACTGTTTTCTTTTTAGGAAGTAGTCTGCCAGTCAGTGTGGAAAAAGCATCCTTACATATAAATACGTTGTGGTTCTTGTGGATCTTCACAGGAACACAACAGAAGCTAAAAGGTGGTAAAGCACAAACCAGTTTGAAAGGCTGAATTCTCATGATGAAATTCATGAGATACTCCATTTCTCATGGGCATATTCATAGAGCAGGAGAGTTGGCTTCACCTCTTCACTATGGAAACGAGGGATGGGCTGCTGGAATTGAACCCAAACCCCTGCCTACAACATCCCAAAACCACTTCTGCCTGTGCCTGCTGGTGGGGAGCGTGTCACCTTGTAGGGATGGTGGAGGGGACCTGTGCACAACGAGTGAGCAGAGAGAAAGGACCATCAAGTGGGAAAAGATGAATATTCCCACTCCCAGGTCAGGACAGTGTAAGTTATTTTACCCTCATCCTCCAAACAATAAAGCTCTTTTTACTTACAGTGCTGAGAAAGTTAAAAATGCTGCAAAGCTTGAAAAAGACATAAAAAAACCAACCCAGGACTGATGTTGCTGTTGTTTGATCTTGCTGTTTGAGTGAGTTTTGATCTCTTGGTGTAACTAAGACAGAAGATTCTTATCTGTTGAAGTCAGCAGTGCAGGGGAGCAAACAAGCACATCAGGTGTCTCAGCTGACTGACTAGAAGATGCAGAGTTAAACAGACCCATATTTGCAGCCTCTGGCTTCATTAGTAAATTACTGCATAATGAACCAGCACATAGTAACTTTCCTATTTTCTTTCATAGCTAATGCCCTGCTGGTATCTCATCCATAGGCTTGTTTTACAGTGCAGCCAACCTGCTCCTAAGACAGGCAGCAGACTGGTCCCTCTTGGAACCAATGTGCGCTGAACTCTACCTTAAAAGTGAGACTGGAAAGAAACCCAGCACTGGTGATGTTGGAGAGAAGCGTTCAATCATTTAATTAACCCTGATAATGTTTCAAAGGAAAACCTTAATGGTACAATCAATAATTCCTCCTGTGATCAGTTTGTTAGCCAGTCTCAAATGTTCTACTTTTAATAGGGGACTCCCAGGAGGATTGTGAACTGTTACTTGTAAGCAGTAATTCAGGGTGCATGTAAAACAAGACTTCTGGGGGCTTTTTTGTATGTTTCTGACAACCATAGTCCTCTGTTTTCCACCAATCTGGCATTTCTGAACAAATCATGTGTGTATTCAGTCTTGTCCTTGCTATTTTGCAGGAAAAGAGTCTCTCCATGTTACAGGCAGAGCTGAGAGAACCCCACATTCATTTCTGGTATTTCTTCAAGGGTTTCCCTAAACTCTACTTCTGCTTCAGCTCCAAATCCATGTAGCTGTAATGTGATGGCACCAAATACAAACTTCAGTAGCCTCCATGGAGTCCATTAGATCAGCTTAGCTACATGTCACTTCAGTTCAGGTTCCCATCTACCTGGAAAACCCCTTTGAAACATCTCAAGACAGACTGTGCCCCTTTGCTGTTGTCATGGTCTTTTCTCCCTATTTATTCTTTCTTTCCTCCTCCTCTTCAACAAACATTTCTTAGTAACTGAGATGAAGTCGACAGATACAGCTTAGATATAAAGCATAAGTTCTTTATTGTGAGGGTGGTGAGGCACTGGCAGAAGTTGCCCAAAGAAGTGGTAAATGTTCCATCCCTGGCAGTGCTCAAGGGCAGATTGGACATAGCCTTGGGTTACATGGTCTAGTGTGAGGCATCCCTGCTCATGGCAGGCAGTTTGGAACTGGATGATATTAAGGTCCTTTCCAACCCAAACCATTCTATGATTCTATGATACCTGCTTGGGTGTTCAGGCAACCTTGAAACCCTTTAAAGAGGTCCAGATCTTTCAGGTGCAGAACAGCACTCAACTCTTTGAAGGCGCTCTGCCCAAAGGAAGGTGGGAAAGGGGAACCTACATGGTAACATTCAATATCCAAGGTGAATGCAAACCAGCAGAATGATTTCTTTGTTGTAGCGGTTTCTTTCCGCTGTAAGAAATAGGAAGGCTCCCTTTCTGCTTTGCTGGGTAGAATTTTATCTTCTGGTTTTGGCACTTATTAATTTTCCACTTATTAGGCTGCCTGTGAGATTTCCATTGTTGGGGATTTTTTTATTATTATTTCAAAGATCAGTGCTTGTGCAGTTTTCATTGTCGTGTTAAACACGCTGAGTAAATATAGTCCCTGAAACCAGAGATTTTATCTGGGAAAATCAGATGAATTTCCATGGCTGACAGTTGTTCAAATGAGCCCTCTCTGCCAGAGTACAATAGCAAATGATATTCTTCATTCCCTTTACCTTCTCTTCATTATTCATTGGAGAGAAGGGAGGGAGAGAAAAGCAGGGTCATCCTGGCATTACATTTATTCCGCTGCTATGACTCCACTGCACACAAGCAACAAAGCATTCACTTTGAGTACAACACTTAGCAGTGAGATTACACCTTGGGTATAATACAATACGTGACCTGTTCCAGGTTGCAATGACTTGCCAAGTCAGCTAATTTCTTTTCCTTGCCCTTACACAGCAGAAGAGTGTGCAAGCAGTGAATGGAGGAGACTGTTTCCTACCCAGAAGTCCTCACTCTTGTGGGCATCAGCTGAGATAGCCTGGAGTTAATGTACCTGAGCACTGGGGCATGCTCTATTTTCCATGGCATAAATTGTATTATAAGGGGGAAAGCAAGTCCAGCCTTTTCTGCTAGTGCAGTCTTCATGTGGCTCATAATGAAAGCAAGCATGTTACTTTTAGGAAGAGCTGAATTACAGACAACTGCGGGTAGTCAAGGTAGAATGGGGGTAACACAGCCCATCCTGAGGGCACAAAATGGATTGTGGCATTCCATGAAGAGCATAAGGCTTTGGGCTAAGGAGATCAGCCAGTATGAGCAAGAGTGCTTAAAATGTGAGGTGGGTCTGGGCATGGGAATCACTCAGATTTACCTTTAACAAGTAAGGTGAACATCCACTTAACATCATTATATCCAAACACAGCATCCCTTAGCTGATGTGCTCAATTCATGTAAGAGATGGGGCTCGAGGTACAATGGTAGGGTGGTAGTGTCTCTGTGGGAGGTAAAACTTAGGTACTCAAAGCAGCTTCATATCACACCTATGGGCCTGATTGTCATTTACACACAGGTCTCTCTTTCTTCAGAACATATTAGGGCTTCAAGGTACATGGTGGTGAATACTCCCTTGAGGCTCCATCTCCAACAGTGCTAAATGGCTTTCACATGAAAGAGAACAGGGCTTTGCCAGACTCCCAACCCTTTCCTTTTGTATTTCACCAAAACCCACAACCACACAGCCAACTGACTGAAACTGAACTGCTTCCATGACCTCTACGTAAGTGTAGTAAAACATGAAACAATTTGGATGAAAAATGATGTCTGTGATGGATTACAGACAACTTCATCAGAGAGATGAGGTGGTGGTAGAGACAGGGAAGGGTATCAAACATTTTGCCTCCTTGTTCTCATCTCTCACAAAACATGCTTATATTGTTTCCTTAACAGGGACTGCAAAACTCAACACATTAATTACGACTGTAATCCAAAGCTAAAAGTATTGAGAAACAGTGCTGGAAAACCTGGCTCTGGGTGCATAGTATCATAGAATACTTAGGGTTGAACATAGGGTTGAACATAGAATAGTTAGGGTTGGAAAGGACCTTAAGATCATCAAGTTCCAACCCCCCTGCCATGGGCAGGGACACCTTGCTCTAAACCATATTACCCAAGGCCTCGTCCAACCTGGCTTTGAACACTGCCAGGGATGAAGCATTCACAACCTCCCTGGACAACCTATTCCAGTGCTTCACTACTCTAACAGGAAAGAATTTCCTTCTTATATCCAATCTAAACTTCCCCTGTTTAAGTTTTAACCCATTACCCCTTGTCCTGTCGCTACAGTCCCTAATGAAGAGTCCCTCCCCAGCATCCCTATATGCCCCCTTCAGATACTGGAAGGCTGCTAGGAGGTCTCCACGCAGCCTTCTCCAGGCTGAACAGCCCCAACTTTCTCAGCCGATCTTCATATAGGAGGTGCTCCATTCCCCTGATCATTCTCGTGGCCCTCCTCTGGACTTGTTCCAACAGATCCATGTCCTTTTTATGTTGAGGACACCAGAACTGCACACAATACTCCAAGTGAGATTGCACGAGAGCAGAATAAAGGGGCAGGATCACCTCCTTCGACCTGCTGGTCACACTCCTTTTGATGCAGCCCAGGATACGGTTGCTTTCTGGGCTGCAAGCGCACACTGCTGGCTCGTGTTCATTTTCTCATCGACCAGCACCCCCAAGTCCTTCTCCTCAGGGCTGCTCTGAATCTCTTCTCTGCCCACCCTGTAGCTGTGCCTGGGATTGCTCCCACCCAGGTGTAGGACCTTGCACTTGGCATGGTTCAACTTCATGAAGTTGGCATCAGCCCACCTCACAAGCGTGTCAAGGTCCCTCTGGATGGCATTCCTTCCCTCCAGCGGATCAACCGAACCACACAGCTTGGTGTCATCGGCAAACTTGCTGAGGGCGCACTCAATCCCACTGTCCATGTCAGCGACAAAGATATTAAACAAGACTGGTTCCAACACCGATCCCTGAGGGACACCACTCGTTACTGGTCTCCAGCCGGACATTGAGCCACTGACCACAACTCTTTGTGTGTGGCCATCCAGCCAGTTCTTTATCCACTGAGTGGTCCATTCATCAAATTGATGTCTCTCCAATTTAGAGACAAGGATGTTGTGTGGGACAGTGTCAAACACTTTACACAATTCCAGGTAGATGAGAACATGTAGACCCCCAGGAGAGAAAGTCTAAATTACGGAGTATATCCCATAAAACAATGTGAAGAAAGGCTCATTGCCAACAGAGCACTTTCAGATAAAGCTTTTCTAGCTGCTGTTTAATCTGTGGCAGAAGTGTGTCTGTAGCATCGCAGATGACAGCACATGTTCCCAGTCTGAGATGGCAAAACTGTGCAATATCAGGCTGAGGCTAAGGGCTTCTGTCTCCATCTCCAGTCCTTTCACCCAAAGACCAGCATCTCCTCTCAGCAGTCTGTCCATGTGTGTCTGAAGATTCTTTACAGTGATATCAGTAATTTCAGTTCCGGTTAAGAGGTCATTAAATTGAGGTATTGAAGGAGATTGACTTGCCTAAAGACTTCTGAGAGGCCTAGGAAAGAGGAATGTAATTGAGGTCTCTTGTGCCCAACCCCACGCTCTGTAGCTGCTCTGTGGAGCTTAACATACATGAAAGACTTTGTTGGAGACCAAACTCTTCATTACAAAAGCTGATGGGGGATGGATTGTGTGATTGGTGATACACGTTCCCAAGCAATGCATGTCCCTGGGAATGACAGTGTAACCAGTCATCTTTGCTGTCCTGGCTCAGATTGCACTGGGACAAATCTTCCCAGACCCCAGTCTTAGAATAGCCTGGAGAAGATCTTTATAGGTCGCACACCACATGTTTGATGTTCTAGAAGTCTGTATTTTCCCATATGCATCACATTACGTATATACTCAGAAGAACTGCCCACTGAAGCTACACTGTTTGGTATCAGGCTGTGCTAGGATGGCTCTTGTCTAACCAAGTGAGATAGCATGTGCAGGACCAGTCAGTGCCTCACTGTAGTCAGTTGTGTAGATATAGAATAATTTGGGTTGGATAAGATGTTTATGATCATTGACTCCATGACATAGATAGATAGATGATAGATAGATAGATAGATAGATAGATAGATAGATAGATAGATAGATAGACAGATGACTGAACTACTTTCTCAGCAGTGGTTTCAGGAGTTGAAGTGTTTGGGGTCCACACACATTCCTCATTTGCTCTTTGTTCCATGGCCACCACTCAGCAAGGGCAGTCCTCCCCAGCTGGGTAACCAACCTGTAAACCTTTCTGCAGGCTGCTTGGGCAAGTTTTGCCACTCTTAAACCATCCCAACCTTTTCACTGTTCCCCCACTCACTTTTGGATCCATGCTGAAGATGTTTACATCAAATTTATTTTATTCTGTCCCTGCGTGCTTGAATAGAACAGGAAATAGTTCTGAGGAACTTTGTAACAGTACTACTGCTATTTTATTTGTATACCTTTTACCCTTCTGCTAAATTGGTTTTCACTGCAGCTATATTTCTTTGAATGTGAAGGGTTTTCTTTCCCTCCTTGTTTTCCTTTTGGTCCTATCCTCTATTTAAAAGCAAAGTCATCAATAACTTTCAATGAAATGCATTTGCTGTAACTCTCCAGGATAACACAGTTTGAATGTTTTGATTGATTTATATCTATGAAAACCAAATTGCATCAGCCATTCATCTGTAAAAACCTTTGTTTTCTTTAAAAGTATGAGCCCTGTACCTCATTAGTCTCTCAAGATTTTTCCTTTTGGTATCTGTTGTGTTTCACACATTTTTATAAGCTGTCTGCCTCTAATAAATGAAATTATTCTTCAGCTGTAAAGTGTTCCCATAAGCAATCAAAGAAATGCTGCCTTACAGTCTCTGAGAATAAGCACCATCAGTACCATTGTCACATCATCAAGATGTAATACAGTCTGCTTATTAGTTTTTTGCTTCTCTGACAGATCAGAACATCTCTAAAAACCCACTGCTGGAGGAATCGAGGAATTGAGGATCAGCATATACCAGTCTAAGGTGCCTAGCACTGCTATGTTACGGCTTGTTGTTAGACAGAAGAGTGGCTTGTTTCAGCATAAGCACCTGAGTGATTTCACTCAAGGGTAAGAAGCTAAAATAGGATGAATTAAAGTGGAAATCACATGTAAATTTATTGTCATGACTTGGAATTACCAGTATGATTTGCAAGATCTTTGACAGCGTCTTCAGGGAGCTCCAGCAAAGTTCAGCTAAACATCCTTTGGGATCCACAGGGAAGTAGAAACTTGTTGTTTACTTCTGCTCTTATTTCTTGTTCCAGAAAGAGAGAATTGAAAGGATTGTGTATTTCCCAGGGCATCTTTGGGTCAAATGAGAAGATGAATGCAGCTGTGCACGCACTCTGGTCTGTTCTCGTCTCTCACCTACCATGTAGTCCAGAGGAAGAAGATGGGCTAGTTCATGATACACAGCATTATTCAATTTCAAATGAAAGCAGGCTGCCAGCCCCCTATTTTTCCAGCACTGATCTAATGCCACTCATGGCAATTTTGAATTCCTGAGGTTTTGGTGCATCTCTCTCAAGTTCATGGCAACATTTGGTAGTAAAGTTTGGGATTTGTCACCCTTTGCTTTCACCACCTTTTCCTGAGTCTGCACTGTCCAGTGCCATATTTATTCATAAAGCTTTCTGCTGTTATCTATGTTGAAATCACTGCAACTATTAGTGCAAGACACCCATGAGAGACATGTGGTAGCTCAGAATAGGTGTGAGTGGAAGCAGCCCCATGAGACCAGATAAACAGGACAACAGGTAAGTGACAGAGGAAGAATATCACTCAGAACAATGCTAGGCACAGCACAAAGTTGTCTTTCCCATTTAAATAACTTTTTTCTTAGCTTTAAATTAATTCCATCTTGGTGATCCTTATTTATATCCAAATCTAACTGCCTTTTTCTTTTCAAAAGGCAGTGAGGCAGAAGGGAAGCAGAGAGGACAGCAACATTCAAAATTCCTCTCTACTTGCATGCACATTGCATTGCTAGAATTAACATTGTGTCTGGTTCAGTCAGATCAACTTGTAGTCAGATTATTTAGTAATTAAAGTCTAGACATATCTCAGAGGCAATAGAGAAAATCCTACCGATTCCAATTTGTAGTTTTGTAACCCATCCAGGGAAACAGCAAAGCATCAGATGCCTCTGTTTATTTATGGGTACATATATATGTATAGAGGTAAAGCAGATAGCAATTTCTTTATTTCCCAACCCCATTTCTGCTTGGAAGCTTATTTACAAATACACAGCCAAAATCCTATTCAGAAATTGGTTATTGTGTTCATTGTTCCAGAACACATAATAGCAAATTCAAGCAGGAACTGCTTTAGTGAAGCGGTAAAAGTTGCTCAAACAGGAAAGGAACAGGAGAGCAGTAAATAAATATCACAATCTAAAGGTTGCAGAGAGCCCAAAATCACGAAGTCTTGCACTTTGAGTCTTCCATTCTTGTTGAGCTATCGTAGCACCTTTGGTATGTCATCAGGACCTGAGGTTTAGCCACAGTTCCTAATACATGGCCTACATCCTCCTAAATTCTGCCCCAAAATTCACACTGATTTTATGGTAACTGAATTGGATTTTCCAGGTCCATGTGCAACCAAGATAAAGAACTCCCCCTATGTCTGTGTACAGTGGCCCAGCCAGCGTCATCTCTTCCTTTAGAGGAAGAACATCTAAGGCTTGGTTAACTGACTTCATTGAACAGGTATCTATTGTGTATGGACTGCAACAAACCAGGATGGGATGTAGAGGCCATGCAGAATGGTCAAAATACCAGTTCTTCCAGTGACTTGGTCAGCAGCACAGTTACCATAGTATTAGACAGAAAAGGAAAGGAGTGCTTCAGCTCACTGCTGGGACACTTAATGGGTGACACCCCCACGTAGGAGCTCCTGGGCTGGCAGACAAAATGCCTATGTAGTCTGTAGAGGTGTGTCTGGCCAGATTTCCTCAATACAACTGTCCAGAACCATTTATTATGGTGCCCAGCCTGGTTCCCAGAAGGGCACAGTCTCCATACTAGGATTGTGAGGATGACTCAGATGCCTCCAGGGCATCTCAAGTGATGACAGGTGCCTGTATCAAGACAAACGATTCGAGACTTTAATTTTTCCCTCTGTGCTGCTTCCATCTAATATCACCTTTCTCACCTCATTTTGTTTTCCTCGTATCAGTGGAAAGAGTTTCAGTCTCTATGAGCTGCTCTGGTTAAAGCCATTCATGTGTTTTGGTTCCCTGGATTGACTCAGAGAGCTTCCTTCACAATGGAGGAACACTGGGAGGGTTAGAACTGGATGATCTTAAGGTCCTTTCCAACCCTAACTATTCTATGATACTATCAGGACATATACTTTGTGCTGACCCATTCCCCCAGCAGAGCAATTAAAATATGAATCATGTAAAAGCAATATTATTTTAAAACCACAGCACAACCCCTGACATAGAACAGCACCAGGAATGGACTTGTCAAGCACTATTAGTTTTTCATTTCATTTTACAATAGAAACAGGGAAAGGGGGAGTGTTTACAAGCATAGCAGTCTGTTCTCTAGTCAAAATACTGTCTGATGATGCTCTGGGACCAAGCAATTAGCAATGATCAAAGAGAGTATTTGTCACTATAAAGTTAATGGGAATAAAAATATCACTATATTAACTTTTTTCGTTCCTTCCCCCCCTCCTCCAGAAATAAACCCATAATTTTCCAGTATTTGACAACATAATCCTCATCACTGTTTAGTTGCTTTTCACTGGGAACAGAAGGTGGTTTTTTTTGCCTAAAAGCTAAAATAAAAGGTGGAATAAGCAAAATTCTTGTATTAATCCCATTTTTCCCAAAACTTATAATTTAGTTTTAAAAAAGGCTCAACCTAATTTTGGGTCAGATTATTGGTTGCACAAGGTGGTTCATTCAATTACAGCAGGAAAAGAGTAATTCAGAGCACTAATTAAATACGCTGGTATGCAGATGGTTAATTGGATTAATAATTACCTTGCATATGTAAAAAGATGGCTTCTGTTTGCACAGGCAATTTTTATCAGGGTTCTCCTGGGATATAAAAGAAAATCATGCTAATAAATGGTTGTTTCAAAGAGTAAGATCATTTTGCCTTGGTTGTGACTAAACTTTAGAGGAAGAAGCTTTCTGCTTCCATCAGAAGGTAATTTAAATGAAGGCAAAAAGGTTCTTCTTTCTCCTTTTTTGTACACTCACCTCAGCCACTCTAGGGAAGAGAGAAAAACGAAGCACATTGTAATCTGCAGGAATCAGAAGACAATGGGAAAAAATGTGGTTTTAAGCATTTTTTGGGGGTGGGAACAAATTGCCATGGCAACTCTCTAAACGGATCTGTCTTCAAGGAAATCATGCTGTTCTCTTGAAAAGTGAGATGCATAATACAGCGAGCACTTGAAAGTTCTCTTTGAAAGGCATGTGTACAGGAAAATCAGAAATATTTTATAAATTCAAACTTATGAAACATTCATGCTGATTCGCTAATGTCTCACATGGCAATTACTCTGCCCAAAGGCAGGAGCTGAATAACCTTGCCATGTATATATGCAATTTAAAGCTTGCTTTGTGGTTGGACTGATGTGGTCTATCAGCCCCTTTTCTTGTGCTTCGCAAGCACTCGGAGTCTCTCGCCATCAATATGTAAGTTGTTGTTAACTCAGATGGTCATTAACTCAGAGCCTGAAATATTTAACCCATTATACCCTTTCTTTTTCTGACATGTAGTGTCAGTCAACCTTTTCTTACCAGCAGCAGCAGTGATATCAATGTGCTGCAGAGAGTGGGATGACAGAGAGGACAATTTGACCTAATAACTACTTGGAAAAGCTGATGCTCTTATTTTAAACCAGTCAGATGGTCTGAGGCATCTGGTCACACTGAAGATTATATTTTGCCCATGGAATTGTAGGATTCTCATCCTGGCAGAACAACTAAAATGATTCCCTACCC
This sequence comes from Neopsephotus bourkii, assembly GCF_033783945.1. Lineage (NCBI taxonomy): Eukaryota > Metazoa > Chordata > Aves > Psittaciformes > Psittacidae > Neopsephotus > Neopsephotus bourkii. The sequence continues at coordinate 259,168 of NW_026901911.1, forward strand.
ATACTAAAATGAGTATTTTCTTTGCTATAGTATATTTAATTCCTAAACCTCTGGCCTGAAACAGTAAGTTAGAGCCTGACCAATATAGGAAAAAAAATCACGAGCATTCAAGTGCATCCTTGAGATGGAGATGCCTTCATGCTTTTTTCTTGACCTGTTGGTTGCTTCTTAATACTCCTGGTCTCTTTTTCTACTGTTTTGATTAATACATCCCCAAAGACTTGCTTTATTTCAAACAGATTAACTATAAAAATAATCCTGACTGCAACCAAAATCAACATCTTCCCCATAGCCATGTGCACCAATTTAACTAAGCTCATTTTAAAATGTCACCTTAGACTGACATGCTACATAGAGGAGCAAGGATTGTATTCACACTGTCACATGTAAGAAACACCAAATGGAGGAGCAGCCTCTCCACAAGCCACCATCACACACTTCAGAGAGCCGAGATGGTGGTCAGTATGCCAAGTCAGGGCAATTAGTTGTGATTTCAGATACTGGAGGCAGTTTGGGAAGAACTCTTTACTGATTTACTCTTCCATGTGTAACTGTCTAGGACTTATCTAAGAGCAGGCAATGAGTCAGTTCTCTGCTCAGCAGCTGTTCTTTGAAGGAGAATGATCACAGTAGTCAAAAGGTGTCACATTTGGCAGGTGGATCACTTGATAGGAATGGCTGGGACTGTGAGTACTGGCTCCAGAACACGGATACATCTTGTCTTGTGCTATCTCACATAAAAAAGTGCTATCTCATCATATTTATAAATTTTTTGAGGAAAAAAGAGATATTTTGATGAAGTTTAACACAAATGGGCCTTAAGGTGAAACTTACGTAGAAAAAAATTACTGCTGATGGTAGACAAAAGGACCATAATACCTGTCAGGGATAATAGTTGCTGTATCTAAGGAAAGTCTAAAGCTAGAGCCAGACTTCACAGCTTGAAGAAGGGCTAAGAAAGGAATACAAAGGTTTGGAAACACATCAGCCTTGGAGGGAAGGCTGGTTCTGACTCAGACTTGATGTTTGGAGCTCAGTCTATGTCCCACCATGTGTGTGATTCTCTGGCTTCTTCTTCAAAAGGTCAGATGAAGTGATTGTAATGAACTCTTCTGTCCTTCAAATCTATGAATCTTCTATGATCTAAAAACTGGGCCATGGGAGTCCTGCAGTCCTTTCACTCATTGTTATAGTTGGATCAGCCAAAATCTGAGTATGGGTGCCCCTTCCTCCCACTCCTTCCCTGGAATCAAGCTGTTTACAACTACATATCAAACATCAGCATGAAAGCTCAGACATTCAAACAGAAGCACACACCAGTACCACATAACAGAGGCAACAGCTGCTGCAGTTTCTGGGTGTTGGGAGCCATTGCAGTGTCCAAGATGTTTGGGATGGTAGCACTGGGTATAAGGAACCAGGATGGGTACAGTGATGTCTGTACCTGTGATGGCCTCTCCTCAGTGCTGGTATTAGAATTTAGAATCTAATCCAACCTTATCTGGAGTCAGGATTAGCCCTTTCTTCAAGGATGTAAAACTTTCACCCATCATTATTCGTATGGATGGGGAATTTAAGGTTGTTTCTTAATGCTATGGAATAGCAAAGACAAGTCTAGGCCAATGCAATCTGAAAACGAGGTCTCATGCAGGCATCTGGACTCTCAATAGTCAGTAGAGAGAAGCAGTTTCAGAGATAATTCATCACAGCTCTTCACAGGGCATGGGTTGGTCCAGGAAGTTCCACCAGCTGCAGAAAGAACAAGCTTAACATGGATACTGACCTGTTAAGTGGCAGGAATCAGTCAAGAAAAGCTCCATCCTTGCTTTCTATGGTTAAAAAAGGTCATGGGCAATATTGTTCCACTACATGATCTGACCAAAGCTGAAATAAGGTGGCTATTGTTGACCACAGGCAAGGAGATGTGTAGAGTTATTACAGAATAGATGAAAGTCAGAAAGGTGACTGCTAGTATAAAGTCATGAATAGATCAGGCTAAGAACTGGCATTGGTTACCTATGAATGTAGATACATTACTGGGTGCTGATACTTCATTCAGCACATCAGTTAAATGCCATTGCAGGTGACAAAAACTGTCCTTAACTCCATTGCTGAAGTGCCCAGCGAAAACCTTGCTCATGCCTTATTATTACAGACATGCCCTAAGCTTTGTGAGGGACCATCCAAATAGAGAAGGTTAGGAGGTACGTGATAATGGCAGTAGCTGTCCCAAGCTGTAGTCAGTCCTGCTGTGCCTTTGCAGTGCTTGGCCACTGAATTCAGCAGCATGTAGACCAGTTGGATGTTCATCTGAGATGCCCACAGGAAGAGATGCCTTCCTGATATCTAGGATGCTGGTGCAACCCATGATTTCAATGGCTCTGCTCCTTCTAAAGATAAACTGACCTTTTCATTCCTCACCAAGCTTCCAAATATCCTAGGAAGGACAAAATCCCAGCATCTGTGGCCTAAACCCCATCACCTAGTGCCTCATCTTAATCCCCTCTCCTTACTGAAAAGCTAGCACTGAAGCCACCAGCAGAACTCTGCATCCCTAACTGTGCAGTGAGAGGAAGGAAGGAATTATTGCTCTTGTGCACATGTGCATGTAATCCTGTTCCAGGGCAAAACTGTGCCACTGTGTGTGTGACAACAGTGCATACGTTCCCTGGGGGATGCGAAGTCCCATGCAGTGGAAATCCCTTCCTAAAGCCATCAAGCTTTGGATTAAGGCCATCAGCCTCAGAAACATCTCCTGCTTGCCTCTAAGTGAGCACACTTATCCTGGTTTCCAAGTAAAACAGATTATAATTCTCTTTCTTTAATTTCTGTTTTCCACGGACAAGTGCAAGGGTGTCCCTCCAGAAGAAAGTCTGCTTCTCTTTATGCTCCATAACAACTCCAAACCTGCCATGCTATTCAAAAAGAAGCAGAAAAAAATAAATGCAGAGGTAGTCTTCATACCCCTGATCTCAGCTATTTTTTTCCTTGCAGAAAACCATCTTTGAGTACTGTGTTATTGAACCTCCCTGTTTAATGACCTTTCTAATGCACTGCTATCAGGTAGTGCCATCTGTCTTTGGGCAAATGTGCTCACTCGTCTGTTTACTCGGCATAAATCAGCTTTATTTAAAGTTTAATGGAAGTTACATCTATTTGGACATCTGTACTTAACTGATTACTGGCCACGTTGGGCTGCCTGGTGGCTCTGCATGAGCTTGCCAGCTGCTATGGAATGATAAGAGCCTGACATATGCTAAGAGCCAGCAACAATCACAGTCAGGGAGTACTGTATGTATTGTATTTGTATATATTTCAGAGCTGGCAGCTAATAGCAGTATAAAGAAGCCCAACCGCTCCCCCCAACTGCCTCCTCCAGTCCCACGCATGTCTCTGCTGTCAACCAAAACCTTTCCAGAAGCACATAAATCCCTCTCCCTTAGAGGGGGAGTGAACTTCTTTGTACATACCATTAAACCCGTTTATACTTTGCTACCTGTTTCACGTTGCAAAATACTTCTGTCCGTAGAAGTCAGAGACCATCCCTGTTCATCAGCATCTGCAACTGATTTGGAAAGCTGCTGCCATCTATAGATAGGTATGAGGATTTGCTAGCACAGTTAGGGAAAAGATACATGAGACGGCAACAGGATGAAGGGAAAAGAAGGGAAAATACAGAAACAGGAGAAATGCAGGTGTCTAATTAACAGCCCCACTGCACTGTACTATGGGGTCCATCTACTCTGGCTGACAATGGCTGAATGCAGAAGTAGCAGGAAACAAATGGTAGAGAAAGCTTCTTCCTCACTCCAAGCTGCTAGAAGTTGGGTTTATGCCCTACAATGGGCATATTCCTCTAATGAGTTTTACAGTCTTAAATAAAAAATATGCCAGCCATGGAACTAGGGGCTATTAGCATCCTTCTAGTCCAACATCTCTTCCCAGTGATGTTCAACCCTTCTATTCTACTGAAAGTTGAGTTGTGCAGAGACCTCTGCAAAAAGAACAGAAGAGGCTGCTGTTATTTCTCACTTACCCTTCAGCACTGTCTCCCACCCTGCTCTAGACTGTACCCAGTTGTACAAGACTTTGGTGGGACTGCCTAACCGAACTTAGGCAGCCTAATCTTTTTATTATCTCTATGGATTATGTCTGCACAGATTCCTAGTGCTAACAAGGAGAGTTAAGTGCCCCAGCAGCCTGGGCATTAGGGAGGATCCATCTCATAGAATCCTAGAATCCTAGTTTCCCAGGTTAGAAGGGATCTCAAGGATTATCTGGTCCAATTTTGTTAGCCAAGCATGATCCAGACTAGATGTCCCAGCACCCTGTCCAACCAAAGTCTGGAGGCTTTCAGGGGAGACACTTCTTTTTTGTGTTTAAGTGGCCCTGGGATCTTCAGGCAGATTTCTGTCAACAGGTGATGGTGATGAGTTTTTCTGAGTGGTTCTGCGTGTGAGCATAGATAAGTTTAATGACACCAAATGTAACTTAGAATAATAGAACAGGTTGGGTTGGAAGGGACCTTAAAGATCACCTAGTTCCTACCCTTCTGCTATGGGCAGGGACAGTTTGCCACTGATTGTTTTTAGACAGTGAAAGAGAGAAAGCATTCTGTGTCCATCTGGGAGCAAACTATTTAATAGCATGGTGGGACAGAAGCACAGCTTGGACTGCTGCTCCATGTGATGCACTGTGATTTCTGGTATGTAAGATGCAGACTTACTTTTCCTTGAAGTCTAATGGTTAGAGTGTCGTCGTGGTTTAAGCTGAACTCAGCAGTGCATTGAATCTCAGCAGTGCACTTAGAGGCTGCCCCAATGTATCGAAGTGCCTTAGACACTGAATTTGTCTAGACAGGTAACTAGTACACTTGAGTTAATCAGATCCTCACTGCTGATGCCCCTGGTGGGCTTCCTGCCAGCCCAGTTGTGAAGCAGGACCTTGAGAAGAAGTGGATGTAGCCAAGTCACACTGTGAAAGCTCCCTGATCCTCTACTGTAGCACACAAAATCTACTGTAACATTGTCACAGAAACTGGCCAAGATTTAATGAAAATTACCTGTATGCTAAAAGTATTATTTTTTCACAATTTCTCTGTCTTTCAAGGAGACGATCAGGCTGGAAAATACAGTCAGTAGTCTGTGGATCCAGGGTTTCCTTCTGGGCTTGTTATTGCATCAATTTCTATATGCATAAGGTGTTCTCAAAAGCCTAATATACATTATACAGCCTTCTGAAAAGTACAGCCAAAGCAATAATCTTATTCAGGCTGCAAAGCCAGGCACTTAAAAGTTAGAAAAGGATATGGATGAAGAATCAGCAAAAAGTACTTTGGGCAAAGATCGCTCTGACTTCAATATGAGTTTGAAAAGAGCTCGGCACTAAAGACTTGGAGATAAAAGCCTCTTCCACAACCTGTGAAGCATACACAAGGCTCAGCCTAATCTTCATGTATGGCATAAGCAGTCATGACATGCAAAAATACCTTAACAGCACGTATCTTTACTGAATCTCAGCAGTGCACTTAGGGGTTGCCCCATTGTATGTAAGGCTGGCATCTCAATGAGTGGCAACTTTGAACTTAGACTATTTCAATCTACACCAAAAACAGTTCTGAAAACCTCCTGTCCAATGTAAAGCTACATCTTGTGCTGGACAGACATGAAGCTTTATCAGGTGGGAGTGTTTGTGTAGGCACTTGGAGCCCAGGGGTGTGCAAGAGGGATGAGCATAGCTCCTGCACTCAAGAAGGGTAATAACACGTAAAGGAGGCAAAACTTCATAACCTCTTCCCATTACCTCCTTCACATCACCAGAATGAGTTTGCTTGCCATACTGCTCCTGTCTGGTTGGTACTGGATATGCTTCTTAGATTTATGCACAATTATATTGTAAGATGAGCTGAGATTGAATGTATTAGACAAGAAATGTTCCTTTTGCAATACCTGTATGTGCTGCTGAATAGTTATCAGTTTTGCTTCAATTCCACATAAGTCCATGGAAAAGCAAAATGAAGTAACTCATTAAGGGTGGCAGCATGTTAAGCTATGCAAACATCAGCAGTCTTGGACCTCTGCTTTTGGTTTTTCCCCTCTGTGCCTTTCCTCTCATTATCTATTCTTTGCCACACTGCCAGCTGAACTGTATCTTGGAAGATGTAGTTTATCTGGGAAAACTATGATCTGGAAATCCTAATTTTTTACTAGACTTAATTAAAAGCTACTTTGTGAGTGCAGATACCAACTGTCACAGGTCTACTGGAGCCAGTAGAGCTACTCTGATCAACAATGCGTTGCAGGTAGTCAACCTGTATTTGTCTCATGCCGTAAGGGCTAACGGAGACAAACGATGCAATGAACAAATACAGATTACATGTGGTGGCTCCTCTTTTTCTACCAACACTGAAAATAACTTTTATTTACTGTTATGATTAAGCTGCCATATGTTGTGTTTTCATCATATGGCTGCATGTGGTGATAGGTATGTTTGCATCCTGGGGACTGTAAGTCTGTAAATACACCTTTTTATTCTATGTGAGTGAGGTAGTAGTCTGATGTTTATATTCTCTGTTTTCATCACCATAGTGGGACTGGTGCAACACAAGCACAGTCAGAATGCTGCATAGGAAAATACAAAACAGACCTGGAAAATGTGTGTGTGAGAGAGAAAGAGAGAAGGCAGAGAGAACTAGAGATGAAGAAAATGGTTGTGTATATACACATATGAGCACAGGCAGGGCCAGATTTCTGCTGTCCTTTACAACGGTATAAAACTGGGGTTACCCTGCTGAAATCATGACAATGACCTGTGAGTAAAATAAGCAAACTCATAACAGTGTAACAATGTAATTCAGTTTTGATTAGTTAAATATGTAGACACCCCCCTCCTTCCCCTTCCTCCCCTGCCTACATTCCTGTTTAATTTCTCAGCAACATGTGAATGAAATCTGTTACTTGCTGCTTATTATTCTTGGAACATATTCTAGAGTTACAGGTATTGGGCAGTGAACAGGGTTATTTTTGTTGAGTCCCTCATGGGGTTTAGACAACACGTACGGAAAAGATCTGCAGTTTCTAGCAGGAATAGAAAGTTAGTTGGTCCAGACTGAATTAGTTCAGAGCACCTGAAGATCAGAGCGTTTCCTGGAGGCATTGTCAGGTCCTGTGCTTTGCATGGGGCAGGCTGGTTAATTATTGCCATGTTGTTTATGGGTTTGGTCTTCTGGCAGCAATTTCTTTGCATTACAGCAGGAGGAATTATATGTAAATCAAGCTGTTGGTGCTTTTTGTCCTCAACTAAACATAGAGGTTTTAATTAGCTGTGGACCCAAAATCCAAACCATTTATACCTCTGCTTTAGTTTTAGTGTTTTAGTTGAAAGAACGACTCATTCTTACATATCTTGAATGAAGAATTTTTTTTTTCTCTATGAATTTAGCATTTTCTTATTTAAAAAATTAATTAAACCATGATCTCTTCCACCAGCATTAAATCATACAAAGCTTATAGACTTAAGCAGAAAAAAACTTGTATTTTGGAGCTACTGTGAAACCTCTCTACAAATAAATCCGTGCTTTAAGCCAGGGATATTTGCTGGGGAAAAATATTTTTGCTGTCACTGAAGAGAATTTATTATTCTTAATGTATTCAGAAGTCATAAGCTCCTAAGTTACATTAATAGCTTAGAAGTGATGGTATTTTTCATTTTAAATGTTATTGTATTTTTATTTATCCTCTTTGTTTTGTTTTGTTACTAACACTCATGTTCTTCGATTTCTTTTCTCAAGATACAAACTTGTCTGTTATAAGAAGTAACTCAGGACTCTCACTCAATCAGATGTCTCCAAGGAACCTGGGATCTAAGACCAAATGACTCTTATATCACCATCAGAGTCACCCTCTTATCCCTTGAGAATTGCAGCCACATCTCAGGAAATGGCAGACAGAGTTTCTAGGCTATGGACTGCAAATAATCTGCTCTCCAAAACCTGCTCACCACATTGACTTGTGTTGACTTTCACTGACCCACATAAATGCGACTATCTGTTGCTAACAGGTAATTTGGATAAGAGACCCAAAGGTGCCCTTTGATAGACAGCGATATTCTCCAGCCCCATTTCTGGTTGTGCTCTCATTACACCAACCGTTTCTGCTGTTGTCTTTATGGCTTGTACCAAACCTGCATGATATTGGTGCCAGGACAACAGAGTGGCCATAAGCCACAGTGGGATAACGGACTCTGACTGCTGCCATTGGGTTAAGGACTGAAGGTGGGAAGACCACAGCTATTGCTGGGAATGGTCCCTCCCCGTCACCTCAGCCTCAAGCAGCCTTAGCCTCCTCATCCTCCCTCCTCATCCTCCAAAGAAACAAGCTGAACTCCTGCTGAAACCACCTGGGTACAGGTACTGTGGTTAGGGATGTGTCAACCTCTGTGTCATGGAGAAGCAAAGCAGCCCCCACACAACATGTTTTCTAGCATTAAATCTGAGGTCTACTCACTGTTGCTTTGCACAAAATCCTGATCCTGAAAGCCAGTGGAAACCTTCTTCTGGGCCACAGTGGCGTCACTGCTGCTTTCTCTTAGTGCTCAATTCAGTTGCGTAAGCAGAGTACCTAGGAGCACACGAGATGTACAAGGAGCCCACATGAGGCTTGAGCTGAGATGGGACATATGTGGGACCTATACCCTTCCAAAGCAGCATCCAGGGAGCATTAAAACTCTTACCAGATGCCTGTGTTTTTCATGTCCCATATGAAATACAGATATGCATTCTTACATTATAGACCAAACTTTCCAGTGTAAAACACTAAGATTCACTAATATGTTTTAGATCAACTTCAAAAATAGAAAACGTCTGCCTCTTCCCCCCTCCTCCTTGCCCTGTGTGGAATATTGGCAGACATGGAGGTATTCTTGGATGATAAGACTGGTGGTTCAAAGGACTTTTGTAGGCAGAGTAATGAAGCATCAGGGCTGTTGTTCCAGCAAAGACATCCTGAGGTCTCCCAACAGAGAATTCATTCCATGGAGAACTCTTCATGCTTGCAGAACTGAACAAATGCAGCACTTCTTACTGGTTCAGAAATGAAATTTGTTCTATTGAACAGTTGTCAGTGGAGGCTAGTTCAACACCTGCTTCTGTGGATCTGCTCTGTGATCTTGTGCAAGCCTCTTGCCTTGTGCTGTGCATTGGTTTGCATCTCCATTTAATGGAGGGAAGGATATGAACCTTTTTGAGATATGAGGAGTGAACTTGCAAGGTAAAAGCCCATGAGCAACTATCAAAATTATTAGAATTTACCCCATTCGGATCAAGGAAACCCTCTTAAAAAGAAGTTTTAAAATCTCAGATAGTATTTCTCAATCTTTTATTCCTATGTGACAAACCTCAGCTCTTTCAGTTCAGTTCAGCTCAGTTCAGTTCATAGTATAATAGTTCTATTTGCTCGCTGAATAATAGAAAAGTGTTCATGCAGCTGTAATTAAAAAGCAAATCCACAAAGGACTACATGAAGAGTGCTGCAGTATCCTCGAGAAAAGGTGTTAAAGAAATCTCCCATCATTTGAGTGCTTCACCTAGAAACATTAATAAAGCTCTTCAACTGAATTCTGCTGCTTATGGAGGTAAGTGTGGAAGTAGGTGTTTGCATGTGCAAGATGTACACGTGTTTGTGTGCACTTGTATTTTTTATTCTTGTATGAAAGACTTCCCAATATTGTTGAAATATCAAAGCATAAATTTTCCATGATTTATTCTTCCTCTAAAGAGAGTTACTTTTTTGATCAACCTATTTCTAAGACTGAAGATGGGAGAGGTTTCATTTTGTTTGTTTTTTTAATCCAGAAAACAAGGCAAGAGTCCAGTGTTGAGAAGATGGGCGCAGGCATTAGAACACTTGGCTCTCTTCTCTTACAGCAGAGCCCTGACAGGCACACTAGCCCCCTTGCTCAAATGCTCAAATGAAGAGCATTTATACCACAAACCAGTCTTTCACTGGAGAATAATGAATAGGTATTCTATTTCCTTCATAAAGATAGTCATAACTTCTAAGAATATCTAAACCATCTACAATGCCTTCTGAAAGCATCTGACAACCTCAGGGACCACAGCTTTTCATGCTATTTTGACCACCCTCAACTGTTGCTGACTTCAGTGTCTGTTGAGAGCTCTGAATCTTGGAAGAATGCTTGTTTACATAGACTCATAGAATGGTTTGAGTTGGAAGGGATGTTAAAGATCTTCAAGTTGCAACCCCCTGCCACAGCCAGGGACACCTTCCACTAGATCAGATTGCTCCAAGCCTCTGTTTCCAACCTGGCTTTTGTTATCTTTTGGGGTCATCTTTTATTATTTTATCTTAGTTATTACAAGATAAGAAAGCAATAGCATTTTCACTTCAGTGGTGGTCAGTCTAGGGGACAAAGCCTAATTCACTTTAGGTAGGTCTATTCAATAAGAAGCTGTAGAAGCTAATAAAGGAATCTGGAGTAACACTGGTATATGCTCTTACAGAGTTGTTTGAGAACTCTTCAAGATAATGGATAAAGTTGGCAGAAAAACAATTGCTTACACATTGACCATGAGTAAGTGTAGGCCCACAGTTAGGTGAAGTCTGAGCATCAGAACAACAAAGGCCTGCAGTAACTATAGAGAAAGGACTCAGTGTCACAAAATGAGTTTTGCAGTCCTTCTATTTGTATATCTGTAATACTTAGCAACTTCAAGAAGTTATTGTTTCCTTACTATAGACGTTATACAAAGAATTGGTAAGAGATAGCCTTTCACCAGTTGATTCTTCACTCTAAGCTAGAAATGCACATGATTTCTCTGGACTTGTTCTCAAGATAGGAAACAGAGTCATGGAGGGGACCATACCTCTTGTTGCTTCACTCAATGACTCTCAGGCCTCTGTTGGAAGCCTGTGCACATTTTGGGCTTCACAATGGTGGTCTTAACCAACTTCAAAGAAGAAGCATGGTGAAAGATCTGGGAAGTGTAGCTTTCAAGAAGAGAAGGAAAATAACATTATTTGATCTATAGAAGAGACAGCTGAAGGGGAGACTGATAACAATCCTTAAATACTTGAAAGTGTAGAATAAATTTACCTTTTGAATATTACTATTGCTGTAAATGCACAATAAACATAAATCACTGGAACATATAGTGTCTGAGGAACAGTCCCTGCCTCTTGAGAATTTAAAACAGATTAGACCAATGTCTGCCACAATTAGTTTATATGCAGTGGACTTCTTAGGTGCTAATGGACTAAATGACCTGTGAAGGTCTTTTATTGTCCTATTTTGTACCTTCTTAACAAGAGAATTTACTCACAAAGGCCTGAGTTCACATGTATTTAACTGAGTAGACATCTTCTTCACCCAAATTCATCAGTCTGAGAGCAGAAGTCTCAGCAGCAGTTGGAAAAAAATGCCTGAAGGATCTAGTGTGACACTACAGGATGTGTAATGAGGGAGTTAATTAAAGTTTACAAAATATTTTAAGATCTTCAAAAAATGCCTTATCTAGCAGAAAGGTATTATTAGTGTGTCACATGAGGAGCAACTGAGCACTCCAGTAAAACAGAATGCACGATAAAGACAGAAAAGCACCAGAAACCTTGACAGTGTAACAAATATTGAATTTGTTGACAATGAAAGAGGGAGGGGGAAGATTAGAAACACATAAAAATGTCTAAATCACTGAAAAGCACTAATTTATTGCCAGTAGCCTCTTTGAGAAGGAATATTGCCAAGCAATCCAGAGGTAGTATAAATAATGCAGAGCACAACTCTTTGGGAAATAGCAGGTGCTCACCTAGCTAATAGAAATAATGAATAAAAAAAAAAAAGCCTCTGTCTGACTATTTATTAGATTTTTTTTTGAAGATTAGAAGAGCAAGTATCTGGCCCAGAATGTTAACTTGATAAGGAGTCTTCATGCAGTTTACCTGTCATATAAATAATGGATTGTTTCCCTTTACATGGCTTTTTCAGTTTATTAGCTGCTTCCATTAGACAGCAGCTATATCCTGAGAGATCTGCAGGGATTTGCCTTTAATAACAGCACAGCCTTCACCTTTTTCCTTTTTAAATTAGATTTTGATCTAGGTTCACTTACTTCTGGTGGCACGACGGAGCCAGGATCTGTCCCTATGGGAACAGATCTGCCTCCCGTGGGAGAGTCACCTTCTAGCACCCTGCTGTGCCCTGATTTAGCAACTCAATTGGGCAAATAAGCTCAAACCCCCAGCCCCAAGCAAGTTGCAGGCCATGGGGGGCAGACAGGGAAGTTGCAGAGTTACCTGTACAGAGTGGGTAGGATGAGGTATTTCCATACAACCAATTACTTTCTGTTCATATTCCTTTTCCTGGTCTCACCCCACACACCTCCAGAGGATCTTCAACAGCTTTGAAGGACATCCCTGTTCTCCCTGTTGAAATCTGGGCTTTGCTGAAATGTAAGCATAGGGAAGAGAAACCTCAAACATTCAGTTAAAACAAATCAGTTGAATGGGAATAGCTTCTAGTCAACAGCAAAGTGATATAGCGTGTAAACCTGACAGAAGTGATCTATGCAGCCACTGAGAATGTTATTCTAATGAATTATCCAATGCAGTTAAGAGATGCTTAGAAAACTAATGGGTAAGGTATCTAAACTATGATGCAGAAAACACATTTAACAGGGTGATTATCTGGTACTTTTCTCCAGAGTGGTATTTTTTCCATCTTTTTATCCAACTTCTTTTAAGTACCATTGCAACAGGACAGTAATAACACTGTAATAACAAAGAGTATTAACTCTATTTAATAGGACCTCTGTACCTTTCCGTAAATATTTTAGTGTGTGTGGTCAATGATAAACTTGTCAAGGACTTGCCAAGTGTTAACTGAGTTGCACTTTATCTTGGTCAAATATGGCATTCAGCAGTCTTTAACCAGGATAGAGCACTGTAAAGAATGCCAAATGGAAGTTATAGCACATCAATCTGCAGCAAGTGAGAATCTACTCCTGGACTTGACTCCAGACATCTTTTACTCCTGTACATCTCTCATTAGAAGCCAACTTACTTGAAGACCAAGTCCATGTTACTTAACAGTTATCTCGATGCTGAAGCCTTCTGGCCTTGTTCCTGAGCTTGCTGGAAGGGGAAGAACCCTGTCCATCACCAGCAAGTGGGGACCCTAATCAGTCATTAGACTCAAACAGTATCTTCAACTGAAGCGCTGTCCTTTGTGTTAAATTACTGTCTGCAGCTGCAGTTAAAAGCCCATCTTTTACAGGGCACACAGTCATCTAGAGATGGGAAAAATAAACCCCTTGGCTCAGTGTCAAGGTTTTAAGTGCAAATCCACTCTTATCCATTCAGCTTGCTTGGTTGTGCCTCACCCTCCCGTCCTCACCTCTCTGATCCCCTAGCTGAAACTAAGCTCCCAGAAGCAAGGGGAGTCATATACATCCAGCAGGGCTCATAATTTTCTTGGTTTGGATGGCTCATCTGCTTGGGCCAACTACCTTCTTTCAGGTCACTCTGATCTACCATTTATTTGATGGGAAAAAGATATTGCAGCTGTGACTGATCAGAAGAATCAGAAATCTTCCTTTTCCAAGCTAGGAAGACCAGAAGGGAAAGAGTAGAGTCACATATGTGATCTTCCACAATCAGTTATTAACAGGACTGGTTATGCCATCTGATCTCATCATGATAAGGTGTTGAATGTGGAGCAAAGGGGTGACCCAGAGGATGATGCTGCTTACATTATGCCATTAGATTGATTATATTTGGCCAGAAGGCATGTCTTAATTCCTTGGTGTCCTTGCCACAGCTCCCAAACATTTCTGCAATAAGGATGATCCCAGACACAGCTACAGGCTGGGCAGAGAAGAGATTCAGAGAAGCCCAAGGAGAAGGACTTGGTGGTGCTGGTCGATGAGAAAATGAACATGAGCCAGCTTCAGTGTGCGCTTGCAGCCCAGAAAGCAACCGTATCCTGGGCTGCATCAAAAGCAGCGTGACCAGCAGGTCGAAGGAGGTGATCCTGCCCCTTTATTCTGCTCTCGTGAGACCTCACTTGGAGCACTGTGTACAGTTCTGGGGTTTTCAACATAAAAAAGACATGGAACTGTTGGAACAAGTCCAGAGGAGGCCACGAGGATGATCAGGGGACTGGAGCACCTCCCATATGAAGATCGGCTGAGAAAGTTGGGGCTGTTCAGCCTGGAGAAAAGAAGGCTGCATGGAGACCTCATAGCAGCCTTCCAGTATCTGAAGGGGGCCTATAGGGATGCTGGGGAGGGACTCTTCATTAGGAACTGTAGTGACAGGACAAGGGGTAATGGGTTAAAACTTAAACAGGGGAAGTTTAGATTGGATATAAGGAGGAAATTCTTTCCTGTTAGGGTGGTGAGGCACTGGAATGGGTTGCCCAGGGAGGTTGTGAATGCTCCATCCCTGGCAGTGTTCAAGGCCAGGCTGGACCAGGCCTTGGGTAATATGGTTTAGAGCGAGGTGTCCCTGCCCATGGCAGGGGGGTTGGAACTTGATGATCTTAAGGTCCTTTCCAAACCTAACTATTCTATGATTCTATGGTCAAAGCAAGCTGATCATGTTGTACCATCCATATAATTTGACCAAGTCTTTCAGCAACCAAAACATTCCCAGGACCTCTTAGACCTCCTTCCCAGACATCACAAAGCCAGGTGTGTGAATTTAATAGCAGCTAAGCTATGATGATGTTCAGTATGGAGGCGGGGACAGCGATAGATTTATGGAACAAAGGCAAAGTGTCTTCCTCCTAAGTTTTTGGGCTCTCTCATCATATTATCTGAGTTTACTGCAACTGTTAGTTCACCTTCCTTCACCACCATTTTTCTGTAAAGAAATGCTATGAAATATGTCTGACAAACACCTGAACTCATAAACTCCTAAATCATACAGATTTCTACATGTTTGCAGATTGATACTTAACTATCTCATCCAAGGAGAAAGTAAGAATCTTCTATGGCAGAGCCGTTAAGGGATAATCCAACAACAGGTTACTGTCTGCTTCACTGTTCATCACAGGGCATTAGAAATTTATCATGTGGGATACTTTTTTTCCCACACGGAGAAGACCTGGAGGAAGGATTGTGTCCAGGCTTGGACTGAGAGTCCTATACTTCTGCTCAGAGTGTCCCATCTCCCTCCCAGCTCCTCATCAGTCGTGAAGCACATCTGGAGTGACAGCAGACATTCCCTCTTTAGAAAAGAAAACCCTATAAATCATTTAGAAACATATTACTAAGCTTATTATAAGGCATTTTAACAAATTAGAGCTAATAGCATAGCTTAGTAACAAGATTTCTGTAGCAAGATATTAACCCCACATACATCACCATGACTAGTTATCTAGCCGCAGCAAGAAGAGGTAAGGATGATTGATCAGCCTGCTTTTTAACTCTTCTGATTATAAAGCAAGGAAGCTTGGATTCAGAATATTAAACTGCACTATAAATACATTATTAATATGTATAGCAACCTTCTTTTTACAGCCTTATGCCAGTTTATTGCTACAGTATCCTTCTGGATGTGACATCAATAAAACTTGTGCAATAACACAGCCTCTAAATTGGTAGTTACTGGTAATGAGGGAGCGATTTAGTAGTGAGGTTTATGGGCAAAACTGAAGGGCCATTATTAGTATGATGGTTGATTAATTAGTGATTATTCACTGTCTGGTTTATGACCCAGCCCACTGTTTTGAGAGATATTCTCATAAATATTCACTTTTTAAGCTATTAGCCAAAACAGAAGTTAAATAACAGTCTGCTGTGAAACCTAATCAAGGGGTTTAAGTTCAGAAACAACCTCCATTCCATAATGTGATGCTATAAAACATCAGGGACCTTCATATTCTTGATTGTGTGGGAAGAACCAAGGCTGGCCCTTGTGAAATCATAGAATAGTTAGGGTTGGAAAGGACCTTAAGATCATCCATTTCCACCCCTCCTGCCATGGGCAGGGACACCTCACACTAAACCATGTCACCCAAGGCTTTGTCCAACCTGGCCTTTAACATTGCCAGGGATCACTGCTTTCTCCAGAAAGACGTGTCCTTCTGTCTCTGGACCTGCAATATCAGTGGGCAGTTTTCTGCAACTGAGAGGCAGATTTGCAGCACCCTATGCAGTATATGGGGAACGCACAGCTGGGGACCTGTATCCTCTGTCCTGGGAGGCTGTGGGCATCTAAAGCATCCTTCCTCCCCATTCAGGATGCTGTGTGCCAGGGACAGCACCTTAACTCCCTCATTGCTCCTCATGGTCTCTCCACTACCACCCTGGCAGTCTCAATGATGCCACTCCTCTGCCCAAGCTGACAGTAGATCAGGAGCTTCTTTAACATGGAGAGATCCTCGATGGCGATGCTGAGGAACTGGTAAAAAAATAAAAGGAAGAGCTGATAGTGACAGCTTGGTTTAATAAAATCACAGAATGGTTTGGGTAGGAAAGGACCTTAAGATCATCCAGTTCCAAACCCCTGCGACGGGCAAGAACTCCTCATACTAGACCCTGTCACCCAAGGCTCTGTCCAGCCTGGCCTTGAACACTGCCAGGGATGGAGCATTCACAACTTCCCTGGGCAACCCATTCCAGTGCCTCACCACCTTCTCAGTAAAGATCTTCTTCCTTATATCTAACCTGAACATATCTAACCTGAACTTCCCCTGTTTCAGTTTGAACCCATCACCCCTTGTTCTACAGCTCCTGATGAAGAGTCCATCTCCAGCATCCTTGTAGGTCCTCTTCAGATATTTTAAGGCTGCTCTGAGGTCTCAATGCAGCATTCAGATCATTTCTTCAAGAACATTTTATGTGAAGATGAACTTTCTGGACACTCTGAAGTTGTTAGGTTTGTGGATGAAATTGCCCAGAAGAGCAGCTAATGTGCAGGACTTCACTTTCCCCTAGGAATGTCATCCCCATTGTTACTATGATTGAATCTGCAAACTGCATCCTAAAAAAACCCAGGACAAATATTTTGGCTTTTTATGTGATATTTTCACCCCATGCAAAATCCATTTTGATAGGTTAAGATAGTGATTAATGACACAATGGCATTTACATTGCATTTGTGAAGAGGCATCATCATCTTCTTGATTTTTAAAGAACTATTTTGAGAAGTGCTCCTTGACCACAGTAGCAGAAGCAACAATCCTACTGCATCTGGACATATTCCCAGGCTATTCTATCTGTTAAACCATGAACCATTTTCCTTAGTTAGTAAATGCTTTTAAGTTAGTATCAGTTTTACTTCATTTTAATGCAAAGGCCTGACCTTGTTAGGACTTCTATGAATAAAACAACAAACCAAAGTTAACCTAGAACCTTTAAAATATTTTTTAATGCTTTTCATACCAAAACCTACTATTTCCTTCTTGTCATTTGAGACATGATATCACCAAGGATACTTGAATGATCTTTCATCTGAGGAGTTCTCCAAAAGGTTTAAATCCCTAATATTGCCTCTATTCTCCGATGTAATGGTTTCAGTTCCATCAAAAACTGTGAAGTACCAATGGCAAAAATGAAAAATAGTCAGTATTTACATGATGATTTGTTCACTGCAGACATAATTTTCTATGGAATTTGGTAAAGTTACAGCTGAAGTTTGCTATTGACCTAAATCCTCTCCGAAGGTATGACCAGGGTTAGTATGTCTCGAAGTTTCACTCTGTGCACAGAGTATAATAACTCTTGGTAAAAAAATCTTGGTAATACAGTGTTTTTGAAGAGTGGTGACCATCTGAGGAGGTCAAGAATAAACAAGGCCCAATTACCAGTAGAGAGGAGTCTTTTGGTGGGTCTGGCTCTAACACATCAAGCTAAAATGAAGAAAGCTGCAGGCTGACTTCATCCTGTGGTCAAGAGGCCACATGCATATACTCTCATGTGAGAATCAAAGAAGGATTCTTACAAAGCCCAACTCAGCTAACAGTTCATTGCTCCTTTCAAACTCAAAACCCCTTTGGCATGACACAACAAGGTGACCAGCAACTACTGAGAATTGTCGTCTTGTCAGATTACTCTTGATCATTTCTTTAGGTCTCATATTTTATCTAATCTACCGTTCATTTAAACATAGGCTGTTTATTAACCTTGCTCACACTTCAAAAATAAGAAAAGTAAGATTTGTGGAAGCATAAACTTTTTTCCCCAGCATTACACACTGAAATTCAACTCTTCTGTCTTGTAAGTGGTGGAGTTGGGGCTAAAGAAGAGTCTGAGATTGACTGCATCAATGTTTTGTGTTTCTCACATACCCTACAACACATGTACACCCCAGTGTGAATATGGATCTCCTGTAACCTTGTTTAAAAATTGATTAGTTTACATTTATACCCCTTCTAAAAGGACATTACAAATCTAGAGAGACTGAAGAGTCACAGTCTATTAACATCTTCTCAAAGCATGCTCATCATCTAATGCTCAGATATCCATCGCATGCAACAAAGGCATTTGGGTCCAAAAAAATGAATAGCTGCCAGTCTTTACTGCCTTATCTAGTATCTGAAGAAGGCCTATAGTGATGCTAGAGATGGTCTCTTCATCAGGGACTGTAGTGACAGGACAAGGGCTGATGGGTTCAAATTTCAACAGGGGAAGTTCAGGTTAGATATAGGAAAAAGTACTTTACTGTGAGGGTGGTGAGGCACTGACATAGGTTGTCCAAAGAAGTGGTAAATGCTCCATCCCTGTCAGTGCTCCAGGCCAGGTTGGACAGAGCCTTGGGTAATGTGGTCTAGTGTGAGGCATCCCTGCTTATGGCAGGCAGTTTGGAACTGGATGATCTTAAGGTGCTTTCCAACCCAAACCATTCCATGATTCTATGACCCAACCAACGAAAAAAAACCTCTCATTTTCCTGAAAAAGACAAATCATTTCACACAACACATTATTTCCAGTGCTGTTAAGTCTTATAGCAAACCTGACTGGCAAACCCAGTTCCTTTCTTCTCATGCAAGCATGATTGAGATGAAGCCTTAGCAAGGCCAACAAATGCCACAGCAACAAGCTCGTTCCAGAGGTGTGTAGTCTTTCAATTAATCCCAGGGGCTGGAATTACACCAGATTGCACTATTTTAGGAGGAGAAAACAGTTTCCCTGGATACCAGGTTTTCAGTCCCATCTGCTGAAGTGATGGCACACAGAGGACAATTCAATCAGGAGCTTTCTGCATGTTAAACACAAGAGTGATGCTATTTCTTCTCTGTTCTGTAGCAAAATTATCAACTTCTCTTCCCTGTGCAAAAAACGTGCTGTTAGACAGGTACAGGAGGAAGGAAGCCTCCAAACAGAGGTTGTGAAGGAAGGATATGACAAGGGTTAAAGTGAAATGCATGTTTTCTGGCTTTCAGACAGTTTCTGTGTTAGCTGCCGGCACAGGAAAGGGTGTTACTATTATTGTGCATTGCTGTCGAAGGCAACGGTGACTCTTTTCAGGCTGTTTTCTGAAGACATTAACAGTTGCTGAGTTGTCAAAAAACCCCATGGTGCAATCTCATGGGTTTTGAAATCTGAGATGAAAAAGTCAGAGGGGGAAGTTCAAAGTGATGCGACCCCACCACTTCTATCTTTCTATCTGGCAGAGGCATAGCAATACACACTGATAGGGACTCTGTCAATCAACAAACAGTCAATCAACAAACCAAAGGAAGACTTGGCTGAAAGGGATATAGGCTGTTTTAAATCCTTTGTCGTCTCGTTCAAAGTAATCTTTTTCCCTTTCCCATTTCAACTGTCCTCATATCAGTCCTTGCAAACAGGTTAGACGTCAGGAAAGAAGTAGATAAAGCTTATCCAGACTTGGGGCAGAGGATGGACCAAAAGACCTATGAATATCTCTCTAGCCCTGTGACTCCATGAGCCAGCAAATTCCTGAAATGTATTTAACTTGAATGACATAACTGATTTGAAGTTGATTAATTGAAATCAATGGGAGCTTTAAGTTCTGTAGTCAGTGATGTCAAAGTCAAGACCAACATCTGTGATAAACTCTGATGTTTAAATGAGAGATCATTGCCTTGGAAACAGGCAAAAGAGCCTAGAGGATTTCAGATACACATTGCTTAGGTTTGCAACTACACCAGATCGAGGGAGAGGGTTCTCTCCCTCTGCTGTGCTCTGAGCAGGCCCCCCTGCAGTCCTGATCCAGCTCTGGGGCAACAACACAAGAGGGATGTGGAGCTCTTGGAGTGAGTCCAGAGGAAGCCATGGAGATGCTGCGAGGGCTGGAGCAGCTCTGCTCTGGAGCCAGGCTGAGAGAGCTGGGCTGGTTCAGCCTGCAGAAGAGAAGGCTGCAGAAGACCCTATCCCCATGCCTGGCGGTGTTCAAGGTCAGGTTGGATACAGGGGCTTGGAGCAAGCTGCTCTAGTGGAAGGTGTCCCTGCCCATGGCAGGGGTTAAGATCCCTTCCAACACAAACCAATCTGGGATTCTGTGATTGCTTTGCTTACCTTCAGGCACTTTCCTAATGTTGCAGTTGCTCAGGACATTGCTCCAAGTACCTCTTCCTGATCCTATATGAGATCTTTGTTGCATCTACCTCTGAGGACCACCTCTCCTGCTGCCAGAGCTGGCCTGAGCACACTTGGTTTTCAGAGGGAAGCTGACATGTTTAACACTATCTAATCTTATTCTCTTCCATACTGCTGAAAATTGAGTTCAGCATGTCTCTTGCAGGGTGTCCCAAAGTTGAGGTCATTGGTGGAAAGAGCATCTTTCCATCCTCCAATGAACAGAGGAAATTGGAAATTCATCATTTTGAGGATTTTGTGGCCATAACCAAAAAAAAAAAAAAAAAAGGGAAGTAAGCCCATGTACCCACAGCAACCTCTGAAAGTGCAAGGACACCACATCTGTGGAGCAGTATGCGAGCAGGAAAGGCTAACACATTCAGAAAGTGCACAGCTGTCAAGTGATCACATGCTGGAAGTAAAGAGGAACAAAAGGAGGTTCTGTTCAGCAAATCACCAAAGAATAGCAAAACTCTAAAGGGCAGTTCAGCATCAACCAGAAAGGACTCCATTACACTCAAAAGATACATCTCTGTGACAGGAACTACAATGCAGTCTTTGGAGCAGCTACAGACTGAGACATGAATAATGGAATAAACAGAAAAGATTAAAATGAAGCTTCAGGAAAGGAGCTGAAAATTCAAATTAGTCACTCTGGCAGACTGCCTCCTCCCCTCCCATAGTACACCACTCTTAGGATAATCTTATTGAAGTCAACAGGATGATTTAGGAGTAAAGGGAGATGAAAAACAAAAAAGACAATCAGAATATGGCTTTTTGTTTAAGAGGAAAGATGCCAAAACGAGCTAAAGTGAATCTGAGAAGGTTAAGACCGATGAACAGTCATCCAGAGAGAAATGTATCATGCTAACAATCTTTATGCAGCCTAAATTCACTCTTCAGTATATTTCCAGCGTAAAATACAATAAGAATGATTAATAAACAGAAAACCTCAACAACTAGTAGGGCCAGCTTTTGGTGCTGTTTTAGTTATTGGCTTTTTTACACCACACATAGAATGAATGGCTAGGTTTGGAAAGGACCTTAAACATGCTTCAGTGAGCCCAACAGTTTAAGATGACTGGTACAGATCTTTCAAACTAGTAGGGCTAAAGTTTCAGAGGCTGTTACAGTGACATTTCAGTGAAGTCAATCAAAGTTGCTTTTC
Source organism: Neopsephotus bourkii (assembly GCF_033783945.1). Taxonomy (NCBI): domain Eukaryota; kingdom Metazoa; phylum Chordata; class Aves; order Psittaciformes; family Psittacidae; genus Neopsephotus; species Neopsephotus bourkii. Next base: position 280,896 of record NW_026901911.1, read on the forward strand.
AGCATCCAAATCCTACCTGCAGATCACACTCCTGCATCTTATGAGCTGAAAGAAGGAACAAAAATGCGAGATCTACCTTACATATCTTTAGGCAGTCACAGTGCTGACAGCCCCATCTGAGCTAGTTGTCTAAGCTACATTGTCATCAGAGAGAGGAAAATATTTCTATAAATGTGATTCATGCAATCTATCTAAACATCTACATTAGGATGAGATGACTCACACCCTGTAGATGACTACAAAGGGAGTCATGAGTCGTGTGGGTTGCGATATCCAGCTTTTAGACAGTCAGCATTAGATGAGATGAAGCTCACACCTAGGGTTCAAAAACATAGGTACTTTTTTTCTTCCCAAGGGCCTGGTTTCACACTGCTGCTGCCTTTATATGGCAGAAGGACAGGGTTTAAGGACTACAGAGTTTCTGTAAGCCTTCAGAATTTGTCAAGAAAGCAGTTGTAAATCTTGGGATCTGATACCTTTCCATCAATTCTAACTCAGCAGCTGCCCAGTGACAATCTACACACTAAACCAACCCCATGGGTACCAGCCATCTTCTCAGTCATGAACAGCATCCTCCAGAATTGAGTCATGAACTGCTGGAGATGGATGCGCTCAAACATAAGGCTGTGATTCCAGTGAAACTTCTCTGTGTTGTGAAACTTCTCTATCTAGTTTGTGGATCATAGAACTGCCTCAAAGTTCTACTCAGGTTTTAAATTACTCTGTGTTTTCAGAAAAGTGAAGAGGATATTCCTGTATTTCAAACCACCTCATTCTTGTGTTAGGAGCAAGAGCCATCTGATACTAAGGAGAACTAGGGTTTAATTCATATTGTGCTCTGATTCTCCACTGTTCAAAAGGGAATTATGGCTACTGCCTATGAAAAAAAACCCCACTAACTCGAAGAATTTAATGAAATCCTCCATTGTGGCTACAGGACTCTCCTAGAACATAAAGAAATTGCTAGCTACACTTTCAGCTCTTTGGTTTGGTAAATAGGCATCCACTTCACAGGCACATGTATTACATGTTTGCCTTTTAACTTGTCAAAAACAAATGAAGGATGTTTGCTTTTTTACTTTTCTTCTTCCCAAAAGAGGAACTGAACTGCCTGTGAATAGATTCTGGGTTGAGAACAAACTGTCATGCCACAGAACCCTTTCTATATACCTGCCTAAAGGACCTGAAATGCTGCGGGATAAGGCACTGTGCCGACATAATACAGAGGCTGTTGCTCTCCTAAGAACTTACTCTGGTTTTAGCAGGACTCATAAGTGTATGCATAAGATTTAAGGACAGCAGTAAGCTCATTTTCACATTGCCCCAAGTTATTGCTAAGTTTGAATCTTCCAACATAACTATGTAAGTAGACACTCCTGGGGCTGGCAAGCAGGACATCCAGAGAGGTGGTGCAGTTTCCATCCAAGAGGATTTCTGTTGGCTAGACCAAGACAGCTAATATGGGTGATTGTCCTGCTTCAGAAAGGAGATGGGACTAGAGACATCCCGAGCTTCCTTCCAACCAACATTTCTTCCTTCCAACCAATCAATCATTTCCCCAAGATTAGAACAAATTCTCTTATTTACAGAGTAAAACTAAATTTGTGCTATTTCACTAGACAAAGGATAAAAAGTGGCCAACAGCTGTGTGAGCAGATCACAGTGGCCACTAAGCACAGGGCTGAGCACAGAAAAGGTGTTTTGGAGAACAGTGGCATCTGTTTTAGTTCAGTAACAGCCAGGGAAATCCATCTCCATGACTCTAATAAATCCTTTTGGTCCTACATAAAACACATTTTATCCAAAAGACTTAGATAAAACCATTTGAAGTGCTTATTGCTTTGCATTGCTCATCAGATGTTCTGGTGAATGTGACAGTTTTATGGTAAAGGGTTGTATTTTCCCAGCCTGGTTAATGAAGCAGAGGGTGGAACATTTCTTTCTAACCCAGAAAGACATGCTCTTGTTCTCCATGTGAAGGTGTCAGGAAACCCACTGGGTCATACCTCTCCTTATCACACATGTACACAGCATATACACTCATCCTGCTCTCTGTAGGTTGCTCTGCCACCTGGGATTTCATCAGCTCCAGGAACATCTCAGGACCAGAAGAAGGGCCTATAAGCTCTGGGTTTGCCTTTGCAGCACAGAGGAGAGTTGGCGAATGGCCCAGGCAATCTGAATAAGGAAATAAAGTGGGAATCCCTCAGGGAGAGTTGAACACTCAGATTTTTCCCTATATTTGCACTGCTCCATATGGAAGAGGGACAAGGCTTGGGGGGGACCAGCCTCTGTGAACCGTTTGGTTGGTCCTCAGCATCTTTCATCTCCATAGTCAGAAAATGTTTGCCTGAAAGGTTTAATTTTTTTCCACTGTTAAGCACTAATTACTGCTTTTAGCAAGGAGTTCTACATAGTTTAAATAATCTAAAGGGAGATTCTCAGGGCGAATTCCAGCTTGGAAAGGCCTTATAGTTGTTCATAGTCAGACAGGAAAGTTTCAGTTCTCCCATTGAAGAGGTCTGTCCTGTGGGATGCTCCCTCTCCTGAAGTGGACATTGACTCCTTTTCCTGCCATCTTGGGGCTTTTAGTTTGCCACAATGTGAGACTGAAGGGAAAGAAGCAATTGTGATTTAGTTTTCATCTTTTATAGGATAAGCAAAATGTCTCCTGTCTCACTGGGCTGCTGATGAATCCTGGACCACAAGAGAGTGTGTGACAATCCTTTACCAAAAATACCATGTAATTTTACCCCTTTTTCATGTGTGTTTGAATAGTTCAGAGTACCTAAAGTTTAATTAAGCTGTTGCTGCTTTTATGTAAATACCTGCCTCATAGTATCCGTGTGATGACTGAGATCAGAAGCTATCAAAAGGGGAAAAACACTCATAAAATATGAAACCCACTTCCCCCTTACCACTGAGCAACCATCCAGTTTTGCTCCAGGCATTGTAATTTTTTGTCTCTTACTTCATGTCTGCTTGCTAAGGATAAATAGCACATACAGGGTGTTGGTTCACTGGCTTGAAACTGTGAAATGTAAAGGTTTTTCCATGTAGAAATGTATTTTGTGAATGCCCAACCGAAAATACTCCTTAATAACTCCCTTTTGATCTGGTATAACCTGCTGGTCTTCATGCCTGCTATCTGGCTCATCACATATGCTCTTTGCTGGCTCACAAGTGAATTAATAAGATCTTAATCCCCCTGTTTCTCTCTCCCTTTTCCCATGGGTCACAAGGAAAACATCAACATTACTTGCCAGTGCAGAGGCTATGGAAGAGAGATGCTTATTTAATGAAATTCCACACAGTTTTTACTGGGAAGGCTCTCTGTCCATAGTGCAGAGCAGAAGGCACCCGAAGTGGAGGCTGAGGCTTCAGATATAAAGTGGCTCCAGTAGGTTGGAAGTAGCAGCTCAGCTTAGGTCTTGTAGGAGTCATGTTCAACCAGGAGAGATACAAGCTAGAAAACCTCTAAGTCTCTGAATCCTGAGCAGACAGTGGACTTGGGATGGCCTATTAAGGTCATGGATGGATGGATCCCAATGGACTTGGGATGACACTATACAATTAAGCAGTTCCCAGGATTTCCTCTCCTTTCTGTGCCACTGCCTCAAGGGAAGGAGCAACGTCACTCTACCTTATTAAGGTCTTCACATTAGCAGTGTATTGTTTACAGTGAGTGAGAGGCAAATAAGACTCTTGCAGCTAACTGCCATTCCCTTCCCATTCACAAGCTGCAGAAGTGTCCATGAAGACATCATTGTAAAGTCAGTTTTGATAATGCATAATTCAGTGCCTTCAATTTGGCCCTCAAGGCAACTGTGGTATTTTATATAATGGCTTTACTCAGGAGGGGGAAATTAATTGCATCTTCCTAGCTGGTTGCCCAGAGCTACAACTTCATGTGCACGAGGCAGACTCCCCCTTAGGAGTCCTGATTTTTGTCAGAACAATCTGAAATTGTCTCCATGTCATTTATCATTGCAACAACAACAACAGAGCAGCCTATATAAAATACAAATCTAGGTCCATTTAAAACCGATATGCTTTATTGCTGCTATAAACAGCATGTTTTAATGGAAGGGAAGAAAGAATAGATGGCTGTGGTATTTGCCTGGTGTAATTTTGGTACACTTGGCTATAGATACGGAAGGCTCTGAGGAAGACAATTGTGAGCATATTGCAAATGGGCATTCTCTTGCTTATTCATTCCCAATTTCATTTGGCCCATGGGGCTTGTAGGGAAATTAAAATGGCAAAAGCAGACAGGAAGACTCAAATAACTCCTGCTGCCCAAGCTTTCATATACCAATAAAGCCACTCGCCTAAAAAAGGATTGTTCACACCAATACTCACTGCTGTCCATACAAAGAAACATTATCCTACCTGAATAGTTCAGTGAGGTGAGCATCCATCAGGGTTTAAGGAATTTGAAGTTTAATAGAAGAAGAAAGTTGAGCCTTCGCTGCAGCTGGGCTCCCCATGTGCAAGGTGCTGTACAGAAAGAGTAAAGATGGTACTTGCCTCAGACCTATGATGAAGCTGCTGTAACTGCCTTTTCCTTCTTCACAGAAGTTTTTGGGAGGTGCTGAGCTGTCAGATAAGGGCCCCATGCAGCTTGCATAGCTCAAGACCTCCAGTCCCCCTGGGCAGCACACTTCTGTGTGTCCCCTCCACCAAGCTCTTCACTCAGTACTAGCATAGGTGCTCTTTATTTCCCCCACCTCTTCAAATAAAGTGTTCCTTTCTTTCAAAATGAATTGGAGGAGTCTTCTTCATGATGCTTCCCTGGGGTGTTTCATCACTTTTTCTCTAGGAATGTCACTAAAAGCATGAGCTTATTTTGCTGCATGTTTCGTTTAACCCTAATTGCTACTTTTTATAAGAAAATGTAATTTCTTTGGTGAAGGTGAATCAGATTCTTCTATAACATGTGGAAATGATGGAGCCTAATTTGCTATGTCCTATGTCCTCACTCCTCTCCACCTGCGGTGGAAACTAGGTCCCACTATAGCTGCTCTATCACTCCCCTCCTCACTGGACAGGAGAGAGAAAATATAACGAAGGACTTGTGGTTCAAGATAAGGACGGGGAGGGATCAGTCACCAATCATTGTCACAAGCAAACCAGACTCAACTTGGGGAAACGAATTTATTTTATTGTCTATCAAATCAGAGTAGAGGAATAAGAAATAAAACTGCATCTTAAAACATCTTCCCCTCACCCTTCCCTTCTTACCAGGCTTAACTTCACTATTGTTTCACTATTCCCCAGACATTTTGCCCTACAGCTCATTACAGAGGGGTGATTTCAGACAAGTAAGATCATCAGCACTGTAGTAGTCCACAGCTACAGCTCTTACATGGTTAGTTTTCACTCCTCTGACTTTTACATTAAAAAAACCTTAAATGCAGGGATTAAGTACCCCTTTATCAAATGTGGTCAGAAATGTCTGGTAGGAAAGGAGAGGTATTGACAACGCTGGGTGGACAGTAAGAGGAAGGATGTAGAACATGATCACTTTAGTAACAGCTAGAAATAAGGTGGAACCATCTCAGAATGGACTCCTGGATTTTTTATTAGGAGATTTATTTCAGTTTTTACTTTTCATATTCTACTACAAGTCCTGTTTCTGCCTTAATCTGGCATGAGGATCACAGGTGCAGGGTAGTCAGAGCCCCCAGGTACCTCTGTGTGTTGCACTCAGAAATGACAAGAGTTGCCTGAAAACCAACAAACTCTGTTCATTTTACCCACCAAGAACAAAAGAAAACACCTTAACTTTTGTAGGCAGATTGCCAAAATGCAGGTTGGAAAGGACTGCATACCTTACATACTGCTGTATGAGCTAACAAAGCTCAGAAAAGGGTCATAAATCCCTGCTTGTGCCAAGAAACTGGCTTTGTGCAGGTGTGCCAATAACTGATTTAACACGAGAGTTGGATTTGAGCAATGCATGTGAGTATAAACTTGCCCTCCATTGTTTCACTGAAGGCCTTTCCAATAAATGGAAATAGAAATTGCACAAATGTAGCAAGGAATAATAAAACCCATGAAACAGTCACTGAGACCATTGGAGGTTTGGATAAGCCTTGTAAGAGCTGAGTGAGGATAGCTATGAGCTGCGACAATACTAAAGCCTTTTATTGCTTGCCTCTTCCAAAGGTGAGATGTTCTCCTGCCATCACAGTGTGCACAGGCTCAGAACTGCAGCACCATTACATGGGGTAGCTAAAAGGGTTCCCTTTTTCCTTCTGGCACACACATATGCATGCAGATACTCACACACACCCTGCTGCACCACTAGAAGCCTAATGATGTCCTGCCAAAGCTCAGGAGGCTTAGACCCCCAACTCCCCTATTGCACTTGGCAGCAGCTAGCTTGGGTTTCTCCTCTTCTGCAGTCCTTTAATATGCTGACTTGTTGCTTTGGGTTTAAGGAGGCCATGGGCTGGAAGATAAAAGTATCTATACGAATCAATCCAAACATTCACCTCTGCTCTGACACTGGCCCATCAGTGAGACATAAGTAATGCAATTGGAAATATCTATTTAATAAAATATCCATTTTACCTGATACAGTGACCCAGCTTCTGGCATACTAGCAGTTTAGGGATGCCTTGAGCTGAAGGAAGCATCTAAGCTGTTTTTATGATTACTTATAGAATGACACAATCATTTGGGTTCAGAAAGACCTTTAAGACCATTGTGTTCAACCTTTAACCTAACACTGTCAAGTCCACCACTTAAACTGTGTTTGAAAGGATCACATCTACATGTCTTTTAAATACCACCAAGCGTGGTGACTCCACCACTGCCCTGGGCAGCCTGTTCCAGTGCCTGACAATCCTTTTGGTGAAGGAATTGTTCCTAATCTCCAGTCCAAACTCCCCTTGGTGCAGCTTGAGGCTGTTACCTCTTGTCCTATCACTTGTTACTTGGGAGAAGAGACCTTCCACTTCCTGGCTCCATCCTCTTTTCAGGTAGTTGTAGAAAGCAGAAAGATAAGAAACACTAGGGACCCCTGTAGTGTGTCCCTGCCCATGGCAGGGGGTTGGAATTGGATGATTTTAAGGTCCTTTCCAACCCAATCCATTCTATGATTCTATGATTGTGTGTGGTGCTATGCAAACACCTTTAACCAAACACAACATATATTCCAAGAGAGGGACAGAAAAAGAGGTGTCCAGATGTGCACAGTGCTGTACCACATGCCAGTGCAGAGCCTGGGCCTAAACTCAGGAAACCTCTCAAAGCTCACCCAGTCAGCTGGGCCAGGATTTATAAAGAGAAGGATGATAATGCCCGACAGAAGACCAAGGGTTTCTGTTTGTGTATGAACACCTTCATTTTCACTCCAGTGAACTCAGATCTTAGGCTATCACCATGCCCTTGGCCAATCAGTCCTCATGGCCAGAGCTCCGTGGTTAGCAGTGAGCTAAGATTTGCATGGACGCTTGTCCGTGTCTAGAATTGACTGATCAAGGTCCAGCCCTTTCTCAGAACTGAAGGGACTGTTAAATCTCAAAGACATGACCTCAGTGCTTCCCTGGACAGGACAAACCTTTAAACTCTTTAAGTGACCGAAACTCCAACCTCCTATCCTTTGCCTTTCTTACATCTGAGATGCTATGTTGAACATTTCAGATGTGTAAGGCACTGTCCCCTTGTGGCATGTAATGGACTGGTGCCACATCCATGAGACGTGAGAGGTTTTCTACTCCAGAGGTAATTCCTTGGACCATGGGTATCTCTCTTCATTCCTACCACAGGTGCTCCAAACCTTAGTTGCACTGGTCCCACACTGGACATAACCTGGCAAATCTGGAGGTGTTTCTTCCTGCTAGGAATTATGAGTCTTTCAGAGCTTTCACAGGAGGAAAATGGATGGAAGAAGATGCCTAGAAAGTGTGCATGGGAAAGGAAGAAAGCTCAGCTCCCTACCAAGCTCAGCAGTGGAAGCACCTTCATGAAACATTCATGCCCACTTTGAATGTTATATAAGAACCGTTAGCTAATGATTCATGCCGTGTGTCATTTACTCACCAAGTGCACAGATTGTTTATAAATATGTTATAGTCTATCTTTGGAAATATAAACAACTGTAATTAAAGACTCCTGATTTCAAGCCTGGTGAAGTCAGTTAAGCGTGGCATAATAGTTACTGAACGCTGTTTTAAAATACCAGCTGAAAGGTCTTTACATATTCATGGGGATGTTGCTTATACCTTGCTGTGAGGGACTGTGATTTGTTTTTCCAGCCATTGTGTTAAAGAAGGGCTTTAGAGCAAGGTACAACTTAGAATATACATTAGCTGGAACTCTGATCTTCAGTTTCTGTTAATGCCCAGTAATCTGCTCAGCTTTCTGCCCTAGCCATTAAGAACTATTCCAGCTCCATAGCCAAGACCACCTCTGGATGTCTGATTCCCACCTTTCTCCAGCTCTGTGGCATGGATGAGCTTCCCAAAGAGCTCTGAGGTGAACAACATCCATGTTGTACACAGATTGTACTCCCTTGAGAGTGTACTTAGAGATAAGTGTGCTGCTTAACTGTTCCCATGTCTAGGACCTGGTGGCAGAGCTATATGAGCACTAAAAATCTCAGTTTGAAGCCCTGATGGTCCAAATAAGAAGTGGCTATAGCTGCATGTAGGTTGGGTTTTGTTAGATTTTCCTTCTCTTTAAAGAAAGGGATAAAGAAGCAGACGGAATATTAAGTAAAGTGTGCTTTTGAAGCACCATGTTTGAGGAACAAATGTTAAACAATAAAACCAGGCAAATGACAGAATTGGTCTCTACAGAAAAGAACTACTATCCAGATTTAGGCCAGGACAAATGGGACCATAAAAAGCAGATAGAAGGGGAGAAATAGGACAAATAGTGCAAGACCCGGTTGGTGAGAGGCACAACTAGTGGGCAGGGAGGCACGTTTCAACTCTTGTCCTCAGACCAGGCTGCAGCATTGGAAGAGGAGTTTGCAGACGGAATTTAAGGAGGTCAGTAATGCTTTCTGGCTTCCTCTGTGCCACATCCAGGGATGGAAATCCCTCAGCAGAACTTCACACCCCATTGTTACAGGGACATCTACATCTTTCCTATGTTGGCTGTCCCCTCTGGGCAGCTGAGTCCAAGGCTGTGTGCACAATGGCAATCAGTCAGAGAGAGGAGATTTCAATTTAATTTCATTTCAACCTCTCACCCGAGCTGTTAACACTTGGGGAAGGCTTTTAATAAAATGGGACAAGCGGTGATCTCATTTGCCGTAACTAACGCTGTCTTCACAGATGCACCATCTGATTCCAGGCACAGAAGAACAGAGGATTATTGGATTAATTCTAATCCCATAATTGAGTCATTCTGGCTTTATTCTGCTTGTAAAGCAAGATAAGATCTTAATACTGTACATTCAGCACAACTACCACTTGCGTTTCAGAGCAGCCCCTGTGAGTGATTAGCTTATACCACATCCCTGCTTTGGCACAGTTCCAAACTACAGGGAAATTTGGAGCAGCATCCAGACTTCATATCTGGCTCTTATCTAAAGGAAGGGCCTGGCTATTTTCATGGCCATTTAGTATTAAGGCAATATTAAACTCTAGAGCTGGACATGAGTATGAGTTTGATCATGTACAGGCCTGGAGGTAGGCTGTGGGGATGGACACATAGACGTGTTGACTGTTGTCAAGATTAATACTTGGACACAGTTATTTAGATATCATTGATGATATGGAAAGTGTTTCTGGCTGTTTAGAGAAAAGCCTGCCAGTGTGCACAGTCAGTACATGGCCTCGGAGCATGCTGTTGTGAAGTGACTCCTGTCTCACCCGTGCCACATATACTATGCACGTGAGAACCTCTCATTGAACCAGCTTGACACATCTCAGGGGAAGGGTAAGCAGGATCAGCTGTCAAAATGGATTCCTGTAAGACATTTCAATAGGTCTGTCATTCATAGCACTCTTTGCCCGTAGCCCTTTGTCCTGATGTGTTTCCATTTAAGCTTTTTGAGAAAGTGTATGTCAGTCTGTTTTAACAACACCTACTGCAATTGGCATAGGCAACAGTCACCCAAAGCCCTTCTCAGAACTAGATCTTTCCAGCCACATGGTTCAGCCTCAGTGAATGGAGATGACTGAACTTCTATCAAGGTTAAGACCCAGGTAAGAGAAGCAGCATGGAATAATGTATGTGAACAATGAGACACATTTAGGCTCTGATCCTGGCAGACAGTAAAGTTTCAAACTGCCCATACAGGTGTGCTTGATATCATTTGCAATGCCATGTACCTTGTTCATGAAGTGACATGTCTTGAATCCTTCAGTTAATCGAAAGACACGGGTACAAACATCATTTTTTGCCTGGACCAGCAATGACTTCCCTGCTGGAAAGGGAGAGAATAAAAAGCACTGTGTTAAATGTCCATCCATTCTATGGCTATGTCTGCACCATCTCTTTGTCTCCCCTTCATCTCTGCCTGCATCCCTCTGAGATGACTTACATTTGCTCAGCTGACATTGGCACCAAGCTTGCAACCCATGTTTTAATAAAATGACTTTCCCCCCTGCTTCCCTTCTTTAGATAGATTACTCCACTATTTCAATTATAGTGCTGGTAATTAGAAATGTTAGTGAATGAATAGTGGCTTCATTTAAACAGAGGCCAGAGGAATATCTTCTCCCTCAGACAGATCCCCAGGCATTTGAATCGCTCCTGAAATGCTGCTTGAGGCCATCAAGAACACCATCAATTGCTATGAAATGTCTTTTGAAAAGATGCAGTGTATCTAGCATGAACAGGGTCTGGCAACTGGAGATGCTGTTTTCTACCTTCTCTTCTGCCCACATAAAGGGTAGAAATAATGGTGACTGCATAGAGATCAGCCCTTTCCACACTCAACCTCTGCACTCCCCAAAATAACACCCAAATTCAAGCAGTGAATCTTTTAAGGGGTTTATGGTGGTTTCCATTTAGTTTATGAGTGTAGGATTCAGAAGCAGTAGTCAGGAAGGACTTGGAAGCTGAAAAGGAGCCTTTAACACAGGAAAGTGAGAAGGCTTAGAGGACAGACATGGTCCCTGCCCATGGCAGGGGGATTGGAACTAGATGATCTTAAGGCCTTTTCCAACCGTAACTATTCTATGGTCTATGACTCTATGGTATCTGTCTGTCTCTCTCTGTAAGTCTGTTTGACAGCTGTAACAACCGTTTTAAATCAGGGCACTTCAGTGGGCAGTGCTGCTTCTGTTTGGGACATGCAGCTACTTGGTTGGACACTTCATATCCCTAGGTGAAAGGTTTTAAAGGCACTTCTTTGTCTTGTTAGAAACAGCATGTACATGGACCAGAGGGAGCTGCCAGCTTCCACAGAATTTCATTTGACAGGGAGCAACCCAAAAGAAACAGATATCTGATGAGGTCTTTAAAAAAAAAAAAAAAAAAGATTTTTTCCTCTTTTCTTTTTAACCTAATATTTGCCTAAAATAATAAATTTGAGGTAAATGTGCTATAAAATTCAAAACAATTGCAGTTGGAATTAGATATTTCAGTGTTACTGAAATTAATTCTTATAATTCAATTTTAATATTACTTCAGCCGTGATTTGCTATGGGAAGCTTCTACACAGTACAGGTTGGCTCCAAATCACATTGATTCTTTTCACTGCTGAGGGCTCAATGCGAATTTTAAGTGGCACCTGCTGTGCTGATGTTCTGGACCAGGAGAACCTGCTTCTTCTTGATCATGTCCCTTGTGCACCTCTTCGCACTTATGCAGGATGGCAATGCATCCTCAGTGCTGGAAATAGCAATGGGCTATACTGTATGTGTTCTCTTTGTACTTGTTCCTCTTCTGTAAGAGGAAGGACCTCACTAGATAGGTAGAAAAGATGAAAAGAAATCAGCCTGATTTTCACATAGATAGAGGTGTTGACATCTAAGAAGATCAAACTATTTTTCAGACTGTCTTAGATTAAATTCCTGGTCTCCATGAAGCTGTAGGAGCATTGTCAGGAACTGCAGGGCAGTTGAAGCCAAGGAGAGAGCTTCAACATGAGAAAATCTCTTATGAGGTTTGACACAAGTGTGTAGACATAATCTCACAGTGCTTCACCAAGGGGAAGATTAATCATTTGAACTCTTAAAGTGGTATTGTTGGAGACAGATTTATCTCAGCTAGCATCCACACAGGCTGGATCCATTAAAAACTCTGCCTTCAAATGGCATGATTTTAACTGTTCATCCAGCCGCAGACATCGTGTTAACACATCTGCAAAGTTTTGTTGCTATTGTCCTTTGATCAGGACACTTTTTATGAGTGTTGCTTCATGGAGTCTGAATAAAAGCCAAGTAACAAACACTTAGCATGTGTGACTGCAATGTGTCTTGCCATTCAGATGATGCTACTTCAGACAGAAAGGCGAGGGGAAAGATAGAGAATGTATCCCAGATGACAAATATTGGCAGAAACCTTGCAACTTGGACAAAGGGTATTGTCTTTTTGTCAATACCCACGCAGTGATTATAAAGGCCGTGGGTACAATACTAAGCCTTGATCTTACAAAAATTTCTGAACGTAACTGAGTACACAAATGCATTCTCATTAAGTACATACCCATGGCAGGGGGGTTTGAACTGGATGATCTTAAGGTACTTTCCAACCCTAACTATTCTATGCTTCTACAGGTTTTCTTATGATTACCTACCGCTCGCAGCTAGCATCAGTCTATTACACTGGTTGTGTAGGTGCACATTTTGGTTTATATCAGCTCACCAACTCCATAGACAAGAAGCACAAGCAGACTAGGAGCAAGAGACATGATGCTGTGTCAGATGATACAAAAAAAAAATCAGTGTTCAAGCTGTGAGAATTCCCACACAGGTGGGCTTTCTGAGAAGAGTTATTTCCAGGAGGAAATATGTATGCATTAGAAAGAAAAAAGATTGCTGCCATGAAAGCTCCATCTGACATGTAGCACGCAATGCACCCATGATTGTGTCCATCTGACCCAACAACTGAAGGAGCTTCAAGATCTCAGAAAGATAACTGTTTTCTGAGGAGGCTACGGATATATATGTGTCTTTTGTCTTCATTGACTTTTGTGCACACAGCCCTGGGGTGAGAATTTGGAGGTTAAGGAATACATAGACACAGAAGCTCTTAGATACGCTGCAAAACCCTCTTAGCATCAAAAGGCTCAATTCAGACTGAAACTATTCCTGTTTGCAGAAAGAAGTCAGGCTTCTGAGTTCTTTCTTGGTATGCAGGCATTAAATGTGCAGGGAGGAAAGATTCAAAAGGTCCCCGCTGCAAATTGAGTCACCAGCTAGGCTTGGTTTCTGTGCTATTTTCAAGTTCAATTTGCATTAGCAGAGGCAAAGTTCAAGGTTTTAAGGGCAAATGTATTAACTTGCAAGTTGGTCCAAGAGCTTCTTCCTTATATCTAACCTGAACTTCCCCTCTTCCAGTTTAAACACACTGCCCCTTGTCCTATCACTACAGTCCCTAATGGAGAGTCCCTCTTATTTAAGCAGTTGTTGATATTCTGCAGAGAGAGAAAAAACATAACGTCGGTTTCATATGAGAAGGAAACTTCAAAAGTTTTTTCATTGCAATGAGTCTTTTTCTGTTCATGATTTTATTTACCCAAGTCTGAAGGCAGAACACATGTACAGGGTAAACCACTGAATTACGGAGGGCATTTTCTTCTCTGTGTTTAGTGATTGCTATTGGAGTCAGAAGCTCCTGCTAGCTTGATAGTAACTGAAATTTCATGGTGTTTAGTGAAAGGAATTTAAGATATTGATCTGGTTTTCAGTGGACAAACGTTATTAACTCTGAATGACAGATGTCACAGCTGGTCTATCTGCAAGTAGCCCAGTACCAAGAGCTGGCATTAACTGACTGTGAAAACTGATTTGTCACTGCCACAGCTGGGTTAGAGGAACACTGAAGTGTGTCCATCTTCAGTGAGGATCTCAGTAAGGTGAGCAGAGTGACTTGAAAGACTCATTTAATAACCATATAATATCATAGAATCGTAGAATAGTTAGGGTTGGAAAGGACCTTAAGATCATCTAGTTTCAACCCCCCTGCCGTGGGCAGGGGCACCTCATGCTAAACATTCATATTCCAAGCAGTTATGGACGCTAAATATGAGTCAGACTTATTTTGCAGACACAGAGAATAACATTCATCTGACTACTGTAGTGTTCCCTTAGCTGTGGGAAACTTCATATCCTCAGTCAAGCCCATTTCATAAATGCATTCTATGGTAATAATAAGATTTCTCACCTCGCAAATGCCATCATCAGTTAATCTTCACACATGTAAATATTAGCTCTTTTCTCCCAATTGAATGTAAGCTTTATAAAGAAGAAACTCAAATTCACATCCACATGGCATCCAGCAAGAGTCACTGCATGAATTATTAAAAGCCAGCATTCAAAGTCTTCCATTTCTGGGAACAAAGGGTTGCTAACATGGATGTTCATCATAAAGCCTGTTTTGAAGTGGAAGAACAACTTATATCCATTTTGGCACTGATCTGTCTAACAGTTCATTATCCATCTGCTTAGTACTCTTCCAGGTTTTTGAACTCAAGGCTAAATTCTAACCCCACTAGAGATAATAGGATTGAGCTATCAGCATCAGTAGGATTGAAATGACATCCCTAGTGATTTTCTTGTGAGTTTACACAGCTTCCTAGAGCTCATCAGATTCCTAGATTCTGTGAATTAACGTTCCAAGTCATAAACAGTAGAATGGACAAGCTGTTCCATCTGCCTTCACTTTTTTGGACAAATTCTGTTCGGATGTGTGTAGAAGTGGCTTGTGTTGATTTTTCAGGCCAATAAATGCAGAACATGCAGTCCCAGTGTAACCTACATGAGAAACCTTTCTTTGCCATGTCACTCCGATCATTTCGCAGGATAAAGAGAACGGGATAGGTGTATTTGGGATGGTTGCAGCAATGCAGGTGGATGCTGCCTACTGTTGACTCCACAACTTGAAAACATCAGGGAACGTTTGGCTTCTTTGGTTGACATTTAACCCAAGAAAGAATAGAATCATAGAATGGTTTGGGTTGGAAAGGGACCTTAAGGATTATCTCATTCCAACCTCCCCGCCATAGGATATGTATATAAATATGTATGTATGTATGTATATAACAAATAATGATTTCATTGTAAGGCCATTGAAATCAATGAAAAAATCCACCTGCACTTTTGGACTTCAGAAAAGCTTCAGTTACATTTCCTCTCCACACAGATGATGAATCTTCCTCCAGTCCAGGGCTGGACTTCCATATTCCATAATACGACTCCAGAATAGTACCATGGGGAGATATGTAATACCTGTGCATCTGTCTACAATCAAAGACCAAATAGCTTTCTGCATTGAAGCTGTCATTTGTCAGTAATATCCAAGTGAGAAGGTCTGGCAGATACACACACAGCTTTATTTTGGTGATGGAATGAATGAAGATGAGTCACTGAGTGTCTGGCTTGTGGCGAGCAAACAGACACCACTTCATCCTTTGGATTGGTGTCCAAATGGCACCTCAGCTGCACCAAGAATGATATATTCATATTCCAAGTGTGAGAAAACCACTATTGGTCATGCTGCAAGATAGAACGCCAAGGTCTCAGGATGTCCAAAAATACCCATGTGTACTCACGCATGCACATATCCTGAAGACAGGTCTTGACCGAGTTAAGTGAGAAGAATTCCAACAAAGTTTAGAGCCAGAGTGCTTAATTTATGTAGAAATGGAAACCCACCTCCACATCCACCTCTTCCTAAATCAGCCCTCCACCACCATGTGCTGCTCGTACTTTCTGTGGTCTCCTACTTCCATCCTCACTGCTTCCTCAAATCAGGATCCATTCTACCTACAAGCTCTCCTCACCCTAACCATTTATTCTTATTTACCCTAAAAAAAAAAAGTCCTGGTGGGACTGGTGTCACCACAGAGCAAAGCATGGAGCTTCCCACTTCGCACAAGCACCTCTTCCGTGCGAGATGCTTCATGGCAACTGCTCATGCACTAATCCTTCCTTCACGGTGATGAAAGGCACAGATCCTTCACACATGCCAATGTGTTAAGAGCAGCATCACATGGGCAGTTACAGCAGAGCAGCTGGCCCATAGTGAAGGGATGAAGGACTCAAGTGCATGGGATGTTTCCTTGTATCTTCCAGCATGCAACAGTTCCAGCATGACAGCGTAGGCGTGCGCACCTACAATGATATGCACATACAAGCTGTAGCAACAGGACCCTCCTATTCATCTTCTCTGAAGGTGTGTCCAATCCTGCAGGCACTCAAACAGTGACAGCAGCTTAACTACACCTGAATTAAAAGCTATTTTAGAGATCTGGGATACTCTGCTCTTTCTCCTACCCTCTCTTTGAAGACCTGCAGGACTAAACATCAAATTGCTGGATTGAAAACAAACCTCAGCCAAAGGAAATGAAACAAACAACGGCCACTCTTGATAACTTAGCAAAGCTTGCCCTCACCTCAATGTGTGCTGCTCCTTGTAGAGCACTGAGAGGGGATTATTGCTCGCACAGACTTTGTTTCCTCACACAAATCAGACCAACTTCTATCCTTCAGCAATCTGTGGTCCATCTCCCCATTGTGTGGAATAATTCATGTCAGTGTTGCTCTTCATTGTACTTTCCAGCTTTTCAGTTGTCCTTCAGAATCTCACTTACTAAAAAAATCACAACTGTCTCAGCAAATACACTTTTACTATAAATTTTCGCTGATTGCTTGATTTCATTCTGTAACTTGCCTTCAGAAAGGAAGAAAAACATCAAAAGCAACATTCAACCTAAAGGCATGTTTCTAAGACATTTATAGCAGTCTACTAGGTACTTAACAGGAGATGAAATAACTGTTTTATTAGAACAATTTAAATGGTAGAAACTGTAAAAAATCATTTCAATACTTTTCCCTAAAAATGGATTATTCAAATAAGCTTTTTACAAAGGTAACCTCCAGTTAACTTTTATAATTACCATCCATTGCACTCGAATGTGCAAATCTACACAGTATTTGTTTTTATTATTATTCTGTAGAAATGGCCCATGGGATATTTAGTGTAACTGTCTCTTCTTACATTCTTCTCTGTGGATAAAGAAGACCTGGGGGGGTTATTTCTCCTGCAGCTTGTTATGGCTAGGATTCTGGTGAGTACTTTTTATTCCCCAACTGTTGTTCAATCTCTGCTCTTCTGGAGACCTCATCTTGTATCCTGAGGCATATAGGAAAGCAAGGAAGCTTACTGCGTGGGAGAAAATCGTGTTTTTCTAGTTCACCCCTGGTGTTGGCAGTGTTGCAGCAATTAGGAACTGACTTGATTGCTTATTTGAAATAAAAATGGTATTGAAATATTCACACAAATGTTTAAGCATCTCCAGCCAAGAAGTTTATTTCAGCACTTTAGACTCATCTCCAACTCTCATAACATCATTGTTATACAACGAGAACAGCACTACAGACTATTAATTAGCCTTTTGTAAAGGCAGCCTCTAGACCAAGTGTGATCAATAGGATTTTAAACCATGCAAGGTGTATGTTGAATAAAAGCTTCCAGGACATGAAGTAACAAATCCCTGGGAATTGTCTGGGAGGTTTCTGAATCAATGGCTTTTGGGTTTCTGCATTTGTCTCCCTTCTGCAAGACAATCTTCTGCCTCAGGGACATTATCATTTAGAGACTGACTGGCCCTTGGGCTGTCAATCTGTGTTTCAGGGTTTGCTGTATAAGCACTAAAAAATCAAGGCTACACAGTGGCAAGCTAAAAGAAATGATATTAGAACTATTAATTAAGGTTTCCTTTAATTTCTGGTCATTCCATAGAGTTGCACATGGATTCAGCTGATTCCTCCTCTCAGCATAGGTGGGAAGATGAGTCAGTTGGTGGGAGTGTGGGGGTAGGAGTTGAAGGGTAGGAGAAGTTTAATCATCTTTTGCCAAATTTGTTTTCACTAGCCAGAGGATTTTGTAGATAGGAGACTATAAATCCCTAGCAACACGAGCCCCTGACAGATGGTGTTAAATGGTTTTGAGAATATTTCAAAATCTGCCCTACTTTTTATTCCCCAAATGTTGTTCCCTCTCTGCTATTTTATACAGAATTTTCCTACACTGTCTCCCACATTCTCATTTGTGTTATAATTTATGCTTCCTTATGCTCCAAACCAGAATCCAAATCACCAATTTAAAAGGAGAAACAACCTGCTGAATTTTAAAGCCAGTTCTTTTCTTCCCATTAGGCTGAGTATCCAGTCTAAGAGGAAGAAGGGTGTATCAGGCTGGCCTGAATTTGCTTCCCATTCTTCAGGAAGGATTGTCTGGGCACAGCACATGTAAAGCAAAATAAAGCTTTCAACCAGACTGATTCTGCAGAGAAACCAGCCAATTTTCCTTTCATATGGACTTTGGTGAGTAAAGACTTTGTCTCCCTGGTTTACCAGGATGGGCATCCTGTGTGTAACTCCATGAAGCATTGAACGACAAGGAGTGGGTCCTCAGTGTCGTACAAAGAAACAGAAAATGTAAGGTTAAAGAGTGTGAGAGATATCAGCTTTTACAGCTTGCTTTGAATAGGGTGCTGTTTAGAGATATGGGAGGTGTCCAGGTCAGCCCCTTGAGAGAAACTGCATGGGTTCTAGCTTCCTTTCAGATCCAAACACCACCTCCTTCTTGCAGACAGGACCCAAAGTCCAAACTCTGAAACAGCTGATGATACATTGACAAAACCAATCCAATAAAAAAAAGAGAAATAAAACTGGTGCATCTTTTTAGGTTGGTATGAAACATCAAGCCAAGACATGTCTTTTTTCCACAGAAAGATGGTATTCTCCATATCTTCATCAGTGCTCGTTAGTGGCCTAAAGCAAAGGAAGATTGGAGACTTATTAATGTCCTTCTACTCTGGGCTTTGTTACCTTCTCCATGGAGATGTGCTCCAATTACAGCTCTGAGAGTAACTGCCTTTTCTTAACGGATCTTGTAGATAACAAAAGCAAAGATCTTGCCTTTTCTTCAAGGCTCCATTGTGTGCAAATCAAAGAAACCCCATAATGCTAAATACACTTCCAAGGGAAGAAGTCCACAATATCAAAAGGTAAAGTTGCACAGGACAAAATAAACTGATCTAAAGGGTCACTGCTGTCAGAAAGGGAACTTCCATTTCACACACTGAGGTTTTTCTCTTTTCCCATCTATGACATTATGATATGATACTATATGATATGGTATATTGTTGTATGTAATTTACCCACTCACCGGATGATGCTGAGAGCCAGCACAGCTCCCTAACCTGTCAGAAAATGATCCTTCCCCTCCATCTTTCATTCCAAATAAGAGATAACGACTTTGAATCTTCAATCTAAGCAGGATGAGAGCAGTCTGATGAGCAACAGCACCAGCACAAAGGAGAGGTAGAGCAAGAGGAAAGGACAGAAGAACTGGCAGCAGGAAAATGTGAAGAACGTGTGTGAAAGATCCTGCCTTTTCATGGCAGCTCAGATATTCCTGTAATCACACCCCAAATGTGACCATGAAATGCAGTTCTTTGTTGCTGATTTTACTTTGTTGCTTACACAGTTAAGTCTGAAAAACAGTTTGCTGCAATGGGGACCTTGTGGTTTTAAGACCTGCCTTTCTCCATGTGGATCTGCAAGCAACCAAGTTTACCAGTACTTTTGGTGGACTTTAGCTTTTAAGGATTCCAAGACATCATTAAGTCTAAAATAACTGCCCTTCAGGACAAGAACACTGAATATTTATGGATCCCTGAAAATGTTAAAAAGCTCGCAGCTGACAGCTTTTTAATAGGATGCCTGAACTAGATCCCTGCCCATTTTCCAGGAGATGACAGGAAATGCTTGCTAACAGGCAGAAATAAATGCATAAACTTGTTTTCTATGTAGGGATGATTACTGTTTAATAGCTTATTAAAAGCTGCACCCAGTGACCTTTTCCTAGGAAGAACACCTCTTGGACCAGACAGAGATGTGGTTATGTCCCATTGGAAATACCTGACCTATCGACTACAGAGAGAGACAAGGCTGGCAGTCTTGAAGAGCATATCTTGTGCCTTGAAGCTTTTTAGTTCAGCTAAAGAGCGGAAAAAGTCTGTCTGAATATATTCTACACCTTATAGGAGACTCCCAGTTCATCCTACTAGGCTGGTGGCTGTCTGTGCATACATCCCTGCCTGAAACCCTTGTGCCAATACACCTTCCATCTTGCAAATCCATCTAGTCCTCAAAACATGACTGCAAGTATCCAGCCCCAAAGACTTTCTTCCAGTGAGATGAGGGTTTGTTCACTTGCGTGGTCTCACTTTGTGTACCTGGGTATCATTGTGCAACCTCCTGTAGGTAGAACTGCCATGGGGAGCAAAGACGCACAGAGGTAATGTTATGTAGTTACTTAAGCAACATCAGAGAGGATTTAGGGTGACTGCTGCTTTATACTGATCATTATATTCAAGGACCACAAAAACTCCACAAGGAATGGAGGTTCATGGAGGATGTGCCTGAAACCAATTTATTCTCTTTTCAATGTGCAGGATGTTGTAAGACATATGAAAGACAGAAAAAGATTATGCTCTGGAGCAGGGACATGAGAGAAAACACTGTGTTGTAACACAATATTAGTCAGTGAAAGCCTTTTCTGTAGCTCTCAAACGCTTGCCTGGAACATCATTTACAGAAAGCAGCACTTTTCAAGTTTCCAAATTCCAAATATATGGGGTTTTTCCCCTCTGTGTGGAATGAATTTCCCTCCATTGGACAAATTTTCTATGAGGAGCAAAGGCAGCAGAAAACAAAAAACCAAACAACAATCTAAGTAGAGCTACATTTGTCTGTTCTGAAGTTCCCCTGTCAAATGAGATTTCCCTGGGTTTTGAAATCAAGACAGTGAACAGGGACCAAAAAGCCTTAACAGAAAATTAAATAATGGAAGGTCCTGGAGCGAGAAAGACATACATGCTGATCCTTAATTTTGAGGTGGTTTGTTAATGGATAAGATTCATTTCCACTCCAGTCCCTCTGGTGCTTTCTAGAGACAGTGAAACTCACTGAATTCCTCTTGTTTTAAATGCCAGCTGCATACTAAAAAACTTACCTTCCAGATTTGTTTTAAACCAAAACCAATATCTCCAGGTTAATGGTCACCTCCAAGACAAATACTTAAACGAATTTTGGACAAGCCCTGTTGAAGGTAATGGCAGCAGTGGTCCAAATACATCGTTATATATCGGATATAACCTCACGGTCCAAAAAAGACCCAGATAATCCCTTTTTTGTGACATGAGATTTACTCCTGGACTAGTCCACTCACTCTAGAGAGTGGATCATCCTAGAAAGATGGTCGATACCCCAAGCTTGTCAGTGTTTAAGAGGCATTTAGACAATGGCCTTAACGAGATGCTTTAACTTTTGGTCAGTTGTGGATGGTTCATGGGGTTGGACGAGTTAATTGTTGTAGTGTTCCTTCCAACTGAAATGTTATATTATATTATTTTCAACTCTATTCTATTCTGCATTTTCCAGTGTGTCATTTAGAAAACAATATTCTTAGCTGTGCAAAAAGCAGGACTAAAATTGCCAATGGCCTAACTTCTTCACTGGTGTAAGACAGGCTAGTACTGGTTTTGCACAGTACAACCTGCATCTCATGCTGTCACTGCTAATTGCCTCATCCCACAATGAAAAGAAAAAAAACACCAGATTTTCCTGTCAATTAGAAATTCCAGGTGAAATTAAATCAAGAAACTAAATCCCCTGTCTCAGATAAGGAAGATACAGGATATTGTTATTTTTATATCACTTAATCAATAGTGAGTTGAGCTATAAAAAGTCCTAAACTACTCACAGTTCCATATTGAGATCGAAGTTAATGCTTCATTAGCAGTAAAAGCTTCAGGTTATGTTACTGAGTAACCTTTTGTTCAAACATGATGTTTGGCATTTACATAAGTGCTTGGGTATGTCTATCTCTGAGTTACTGAGATGATGTGACTCACTAAGCTCTTGTAAACAAGGTAGGTTTTTTTCTACCTCCTCTCCATACCATACACCCTCTCAGTTTGCTTTCTCAGAAACACAGCTGTCTGGTAGGGAAATCACATTCTTGGGCTTCGTCTGCCCTTTCGCTACCTCATCAAAATCATCTTTATCATGTACCTGGCAGCTGGTCCTAGATATGACAGAGATTTAGACAGCGATGCCTAACCCAGCTGAGTAGTTGTAACAGGCAGCTCTGCACAAACAGCAAGCCAGAGATGAAATTACTTTCGCATGGTGTCCCAGAGATCTTTGCGCTGAACCTGATTTCATGCAGTGGGAAGGTCCCTCAACAGATCCTTTCTATATCCTCCTTCTGTAATTACTTATTTGAGTTTACATGCAAAATTAACATCAGAACTTATCTAGCCCCAAGCCATCTGTGAGCTCTGCACATGAACAGACTAACCTCCATGAGCAATGGGAAGACTGAGACATCTCTGCAGTGATGCCTGGTTCTACAGCAGAACATAAGGCTGACTGAGACATGTTGGGCCTTAGAAATAGTAGTAGGAAAATATAGCAGGGAAATATATCTCAGAGATTTAAATTTTTCCTTTAAAGTATCCAATTCTCTCTTTAAACCAACTGCAGACTGCTCTGACAAGTCACTATTTCCATAGGTAGGAAACATCCGTTAATTGCCAGTAAAATATAACACATGGCTCTATTGCAGTTTTCCATTCAGATTACTTTACTCTAAAATGGGTTGTCTTCTTCCTTACCAGAAATAGGAAACCTAATTCTTTGAAAAGACCTTCATGACTCAGGCTGGGATGCTCAGGGCAATATTTTCAGACTTGCTTAAACCCACAGTTTGGTAAGTAGAGGTCATTGACAGTCCATGTGCTGTAGCATAGACTCAGTTAGGCTGGTAGCAGCATCATCTCATTATAGTAGGTTAATTGCAAGTGAAGAGCAATACTAAAGCCTTCCCATTCCTTGTCCTGTCCCTCCCTTATGTGGATACTTCTGTTCCTGTAAACACACAGGTTATATCTGTACTAGCAAGTAAAATGGAATCTATCTTCTGATAATCTGTGCTTTCTGTTTGTCAGTGTATTTCACACGATTTCAGCTTCTTTCAGGGAAGATGCCCAGAGCCATAAACTCTTGGGACACAAACTGAATGAGATGTGTTAGGGAGAAAGAGAGTTGAGTCCACTGGACATGAACTGCTCTGTGCTGCCTCCCCACAGATACTGATTCTGAGATGATTTTATTTGCTGTTTTAGACCTGATGCAGAAAAAAAGCTGGTGGCACAGTGCAAACTGCAGTGCAAAAGAAGGAGCTGGTCTTTCATTTTGCAAGTAAACTCAATTACAGAAGGAGGATATAAAAAGGATATGTTAGGTGACCTACCCACTGCATGAAATCGGGGTCCTCTGGGCTGTGAAATGTAATCCTAGGCCAGGTAATGAGAACAGCAAAGACCCACAGCATAAAACACCAGGAAATCAAGATGCCACGTGTCTTGTGAAAGAAAGCTGTAAATATTACAGTGGTTTCTCAGCAGAACTTCAGTTTTTGCAAGAGCTTAGTAACTGAAGCAGCTTTGAACTTCTTTCGGAGATGGAGACAAATTTAATTCTGTTGCTGAGAGGGAAATACCCATTTAGACAGAGATGGTTTAAACCAGATTGTGATTTAAAGGTCACTCTCACACTCACAGTGTTAGAAAACTTGCCTAAGTGGAAGGGAAACTATCTAGAGTACAGTAATGGTTCCCAGGTCCTTTTGGTATTGCACAGAAACTGTCAGTTTCTGCATGAGGTCAAGAGGGACAAAGAAGCAGCCACATTACAGATTTCAAATGTCCCAAACCTAACAAGGGTCAGCAGTTCAGTGGTTTTCTTTTAGGTCAATGTATGAGAGACACCTAATTGGAGCAACCAAATCGAACTAAGTAAGTTAGTGGAAGGATGTTGTATCAGCTGCTCCTAGTAATGCATTCAAGGTAGGACAGCATGGAAGCCAGAGTGAGGACTGCAAGTTTAGGGAAGGTTTAGGGTAACAGATACTGAAGATGCATTATTCTGAGAAATGAAAACCAGGAGTTATTTCCATCTTTGTCCATGGCCGAGTACCTCCAAGGTTTGGGTCTGTAAGGAGGAATGTTTCACCATAGAGAGTGTTTGGACAACACTCAGGGTCCCAGCCCTAGGAGCTAGTATGTTGCAAGTGGAAGCC
Organism: Neopsephotus bourkii; assembly: GCF_033783945.1. Taxonomy (NCBI): domain Eukaryota; kingdom Metazoa; phylum Chordata; class Aves; order Psittaciformes; family Psittacidae; genus Neopsephotus; species Neopsephotus bourkii. The sequence goes on from NW_026901911.1 coordinate 305,187, forward strand.
CTTTCAATATGCCTAGCTAGGGAAACAGGATTAGAATGCTGAGGTGATGACAGTAGAGCAAGTTCTGGGTCAGGAATGGCGTTTCCATGGGGCAGTAACAAAAAAAGCAATTTGAATGTTCTATATCTCATTTAAAAGTTTTGAAATACAGATGGATAGTCTACATAAATCCGCCTTCATGGCCATTCTGTGCCAAGGTAACAACTTGAAAAGTAATGGAGTTCCTCCTGGTTGCTGTTTAGAAGTTAAGTGGTTTTGTTCACTTTAAACTATTTGCCATGATGTACTGGGTGTTGGAAGGTGCCATTTCTCTAGATATTACCTACACCTTGAGGAGAGTTACCAAAGTTGTGGTAAATATCAATCCTTTATTATTGGTTACAACCATGCTGAGTAATGGAAACCTCATGAAATTACATCTATGGTGTCATCCATGGTTTCTTCTCCAGGCTGTTCAGGTGGAAAAGAGAGATGGATGTAGACAGAGGGGAAAAAAACAAGCATTTTATGCTGTTCTGTTAACAGAGACACAACTATCTATCAAAGGATTCACTCGAACCATGAAAGCATCATTTCAGGATATGATTGATGTCCACCAACAGCAAGTGCCAAGTACCTGAGCACCTGGCACTGAGTACCTGGAGTGGCAGCCAGGAGGACAATAAATCTGTAAGAAATCAAGCCTTGTAAGTCAGCCTTGAGGTTGTTAGATCCCAGACACGAGAGTCTCTAATGTGTAACTGAAGAGCCTACATGGGAGGACAGGCACAGACTCTCATCTGCTTTTCAGACAGATCCACAAGCTGAGAGGTATAAAAATAACACTGAAAGCATCTTTGGTAAGCGGTGTCACTTGTGGAGGGCAAACAGCAGTGCTGCTTCCTGAGCAAAGTAGAGAGCCAGGTGTGAGCTTCTAACTTATGAATTCTTGAAATTGTCTTCATTGAGGTTGTTCTGATGATTTTTTATTTAAGCTTTTCTTATGCAATGCTGTTGGAAATAACCATCAAGAAGTAATAAATGCAGTTTGCATTTAGGGGCTGCTACCTTGTCCCAGTCTAATAAATCAGGACATATCATAAGAAAAGACCTTTTTTGAGTGATGGCCTAGGTGACTTTGCCAGCTGACTTACTCTGAGGTCTGATGGCAACGGGCATGTTTGCATCACTTGGGCTTTAGCTTCAAATGAGCCCTCAAAAGCTCACAAGACTGGTAGAACTGGACACATTCTATAATGTATTTTGCCAGGGAGTCTTTTTTTTACACCACCTTGACTTCATCAAGCTTCCTGATGGTACCAAACTTCTTTCGTTCCCTCTCTATCCTGCAGAGAGAAAGAGATTCCCTTGGAGAACAATTCAGCTCTATGTACCAGAAAGCACTGACATCATTTTTGGCCACTTGGCAGTGTAATTCAGATATAGGGTTCAGTTCTGCCATGTTTATATTGGAGATGTAGTAAAAAGGGGGTGAAAAGCAGTGAAATTTCCCCAGTGATGATTCTTCAGAGTGCCCAGAGGTGGCCTACCATCTACAGATGATCTTATATTGAGTAGTATTGATCATGGATGTGGTCAAACTCTGTGCACAGCTAGCAGCATCAGTGTGAAATCCTTCCCAGTGAGCAATGCTCAGTTCATGCTGAATGAGGAACTTGAATTCACCCTACTTGTTACTTTTTTGTATAGCGAGTGTTCACAATGTGCAATAGCAAAGGACTCATTTTTTGTATGACCTACAGCAAGCATTACCCAGAATGCTGCATTTGACAGTGATTTTAAAAGGCATAACAAACTGAGAGCTAATGCCTCCCAACAGGGGGGAAATTGGCATGCACAGTAGTCCCTCCCTTTCTCTAAATCATCCTGCTGAGATGCAGGGATCCAATCACAAATCCTATTAGCTCAGGAGAAAGCAATGCCTAATGTTTCTATACCTTTAAATTATACATAACCATGCAGACACACACCTTAAAATTGTTTATATGTGTATTTAGTTATATGTTTATCTAACTGAATAGATATATGTATGTATTAATGTATGTGTCACACAAGGTATTAAATCACCTGTATTTTAGACCTATAGCAACATATCTATATTTGATATAGATCACCTATATTTTAGATCTATAGCAACATCTCTATATATGATAAAGATATAACTCTTTCTATACATACATATACATATGACAAGTAGGCAACCTTGTAGAAATTAGGGCTTGATTCTTCCTCTTCCTAATTTGATGCTGTTGATTTTCTCTGAGGTTTTTTACATGGGTTAGGTGGAGGAAAGATTCAAGCCCTTTTAGCAGTTCCTCAGATTTTAGCCTTATATTCTGATGGATTAGGAAAGTTTGACAACCCAGCCAGCTTCCCACTAGGACCACCGAGAGGTAGAAACTCTCAATCATTGGGTGCAAAACCAATGGATTTTGACACCAAGGGAGATTTAACTGGGTCTTGGTTTAATACATTTCTGACTTAGCTCAATTAAAAGATCTTGTTAGCAGAAATTATTTGTATTGAGTTGATGTCTATAGAGAAACATCTCTGATGGTGAATTCAATAGAGAAAGATAAAATCTCCTGTTGCAATTCTTTCCTCCTAAACCTGCACAGTATAAAGACTTTTCTAAAAGAAGAGCTAACAAGATTTGTTTTCTTTAGAAAGTTTCTATAAAGAAGAATCATTCCCAGGTTTCTAGTGCTCCCCAGGCTGAGGCTGACAACACAAGGTTCTGCAAGCTTAACTATAGATGTGGCATACCCACCTCATATCACTGCGTCAGACAACACACCAAAGAGTTTCTTTCTGGCTGAAAACTTCTGCTGATGCAAGCTTCTTCCAAGCAGCCTTCCAGTATCTGAAGGGGGCTACAAGGATGCTGGAGAGGGACTCTTCATTAGGGACTGTAGTGATAGGACAAGGGGTGATGGGTTCAAACTGAAACAAGGGAAGTTGAGGTTAGATATAAGGAATAAGTTCTTTACTGTGAGGGTGCCGAGGCCCTGGAAAAAGCTGTCCAGAGAAGTTGTGAATGCTCCATCCCTGGCAGTGTTCAAGGCCGGATTGGACAAAGTCTTGGGTGGCATGGCTTAGTGTGTGGTGTCCCTGGACATCGCAAGGGGTTGGAACTGATGAGCTTAAGGTCCTTTCCAACCCAAACCATCTTGATTCTTTCTCAGAGTCTCTTCCAAGATGCAGCCCTTGGTAGTTGCATCATAAGGGCATTAAGGTCCAGAACTCTTCTAAAACACATATCCAAAAGCACAGCTTCACCACCTGATTTTGCCAGGTCATTAGTCACCATGCAAAATTCACTTTGGCTTAGACAGATGAAACTTCACCCTTTTCATATACTTCTAAAGTTAAAGCCAGTTAAAACCAGGGAATTTGATACACAGGCAGCAGAACTACACCATTACTGTGACAGCAATCAATTTTCTTGATTTATTTTTTTTAACCAGTATCTTCCAAGAAACAATTACCCAAATCTGTGATAATTTCACTATCCTTGGGCACTCAGGATTTTATGTTTAAAAACAATTGTTGCTGTGCTATCCTTTTAACCAGTGGATTGTACTCTGCTCCATGGGCTTATTCTGGTGTGTCTGCAATAGAAAAAAGCCTCTAAAAGGTGATTAGGACATTCAGTCTATAGCAAGGTGGCAAGAATTTGGTTTAGACAGAGCTTTTTCAATAAGAAAATTTTCAGGAGTCTGTAAATCAAAAAAAAAAAAAAGAAGAAAATCTCTGCAAATTAGGCAATAGACCCAGAGGGAGTTTTCTTCAAGTTCAGTGCTATCAAACCTACTCATTTCTGATCACTTCATAAAAATTCCAATTTGTATCTATGTGCAAAAATAAAAGAAGTAAATTTTAATGACCATAAGTATGTGTGATCCACAACACAATGAAGTAAATGGAACTGACTTCCACTAAGGCAAACAGAGATTACAGTAGTGGCAAAGGATGTTAGCTGAATTTAAACATTTAATACACATTTGATGTGATGAATTTACACGACCTTCTCTGGAGCATATGCACACTGCCCAAGTTCTTGAGAAATGTTTTCCTCATAGTATCATCAAAAAACAGTGCCAAAGAGCTACACTTGAGATTTCACCTCAGACCCACAGCAGTCTCTGACGTAACCAAGAAATAGGCACATTTTTAAGACTTCTATATCTATCTATTAATACAGAGAAACTTGTGGAAATATAAATATCTACAGAGAACATAGAGAGAGGACATCAATGTGGCTGCGATTACATCCTATACTTACAAGAGGGGTTTGTGGTGCTTATGTCTCTTCTATGTGTTGTTTCAAAGTCCAGAGAAGCAGACACCAGGAGAATGCCCCACTCAGCAGAGCATAACAATGGAAATTAACGATTAAAGAGATTTTCCTCCTTCCAGGTTGCCATTGATTTACATAGCCAAGCAAAGCCAACTGAAATTAAGCCACCTGGCCTTAGCAGGAGATCTTCAGCTGCTACATCAGCCTTAAATAACAGCTTAATTTCCTCCCCTCCCAACTTAATGATAATCAGTCTCATAATCAATATTACCCTTCTCACCCACCTGCCACCTTGCCCAAGAGGTAAGAGCAGTAACACATCTCCACACCTTGTGATGGAGCCACTAATACTAAGACTGAGCATGTGCCTGTTGTATCCCTCCAGCTGGGTTAATTAACACAGATCTAATACAGAAACACTTGCTCTGAAGCTTTGAGCTTCTCCTGCCAGAGGTAGAGAATGGTGGCTTCTAGAAGAAGGCAGTGGTTGCCTCAAAAACCTTAGGACGTTTTCTGGGCTTTAACAACAGGTAAATCCTTTATGTTACATAGATAAGTCTGGGTCCAGCCCAAGTCACCAGGTGATTTAAATCTACCAAAAGTAAAAGGAGGATGGCTTTTTTTTCCCCCTACAAATTTGACCTTACATGCTGACGTGATTTTACCCAAGCCACTTACCAAGTGCATACAAAGAAACATTGAGATGGGAGTTAAAAAGAAATGGGCCAAGTGGATAACTTGGATTTGACCTCAAGCAGCAAAGCTTTTCATTATCTTCTTACAAAGGATCCATTCAGGGTGAGATTAGTATTGCTATCTGCTAATCTTAGCATGATCAGAAGATGCTTGCTCAGCCAAATCCTGGAATTCGGCACACTCCATTGAGTCATTGTATTTTAAGGACACAGTGTGGTCAGAGAAAGTAGAATGTTAGTTGTCCTGAAGGCAGAGGCAGTGAATTTGTACTGCTTTGCAGTTGCAGCTAATTGACACATCGCTTGTCTGCACAAACACAGGGGACCATATTAGCGGTTTTACTGGACGAACTGAAGGCACTGGGCTTCAGCTTGACCTCTGTCAGAGCCTGAAGCTATGGAAGGTCTCCAGGTGCCCCAGCCTGTAGAGGTGGCTGTGCCAGTCTGGTGTTTTGCTTGCAAGGTGAGGAGGTATATCCACACAGGCCTTAACCCAGACATTTCAAGTACCAATCACAATGAAACCACTACAGCAGAAGCACTGAGGTCAGTGGTTACATGCCTGTATAAGACCCTGGGTAGGTTGGATGACCACTGTGTCTCCAGGACTTTCTTGATGTTGTTGCCCAAGCTAGGAGATCACAACAACTCCCTTCTCACACTTACAGGACTTGCATCATATCCCCATTTTTGCAGTAAATGGGTAATTTATGAAAAAGACGGTAGAACACACATCAGAACATAGCAGGGGCCTCTATTTAGCCCAGACCTTCTTTGCAATACTGAGCAAAGTGTCTCAGGGATGAGCTAAACCAAAACCTATTCCTGATATATTTGTCTAAGCTAGAATCTGTAGTGACAAATCCCATTGCCTCCCAGTTTGTTCCAGTACTCACTGGCAGACCATTTTTTATAGTGCATCACCTTGTCATAGCTAAGGTAGTGGTTTCTTGTCCTTGTTATATTCCCTCCTTTTTGAGAGCCACCTACCATGGCTTCTACTAGATGTTAGCATAACTCTACTCAGGCTTCTAGAAGCCACTTCAATGCTCCAGGACTAATAGTCATGGATGCTTTAAAACTAGTATTTCTCACTATCTTGATGACTTTCTGGCTGCTGTGTGCCACTTCATTCATTTTCACCCAGAAGTTTCAGTACCTCACTACTCTCACTTATTGATTTATTTATCTATTTTTATCTCACCCTTCCTAAAACACTAGGAGAACATGTTCTGCTAATGGCTTGTTGATTGTTTCTTTCAAATTGCCATTAGATACTAGAATGGAGATGTCTTCATGCTGTTTCTGAACATGTTGTGTCATATGTCCAGCCTTTTTCCACGTTCTGGTGGTTTGAATAACCCTTCAGGTAGGAAACAGGGGTGGTAATTGGAGTAACTACAGTAACTACATCGATGCAGCAGAGAAATGTCTCTGAACAGTCATCTGTAGAACTAAAAGAAACAAAACCAAGGGGATAACAACTGCATTTGATCTTTGGAGCCAGTAATCTTGAGCAGCTTATTAAATGAGTTAAACTACATAACAAAGATCTGGAAGACAAATAAGCCTGTAGGTTTTTTGTCCACATGCTGCAACTTCATGGACAGAGAAGCTAACAGGAAGGTCTGTCTGCAGGCTCAATAAAACTCAGTTTAGGGTTTTCAGTAGAAAACCACCAATAGGTACATTATTAGGTATTTTCTTCATGCTTCACGGTGATTCTTTATTATGGTGAATCTTTTCCTATCGTATGGTTTATTCATCTAGCATTGATACTGTGTGGTGTAGTAGAAAAAGGAATATATAAAATTCAGAAAACTCTTTGCATTAAGCAATGTATAGAAACTGCAAACTAGGAAATGCAAAAGACTAGACCCTGTAGATACATACATATATATAGCTTTTAATACAGCTTTTAATATAGCTTTTCTTACAATTTAAAAGATACAAGAAACACTTATCTTGTCTTCCTGACCCACCCTTTCCACTGGCATTAAACAGTTTCTTTTTGGGATGCCAATTTATTCTGGCTGAACTTCTTGACTTCAAAATGGAATATGGAAGTATTCAATGAGAGAAATATCTCCAATATTTAGCACTGAAATGGGAAAAATAGGCTGACCATTTTAGCTAATCGAGGAAACCTGTTCCTTCAGATTTTGTCCTCAGCTCACCTCAGGCTGGAGGTTATTAGCCATGACATGTGTCTATACCTACTGAGTTTGTCTGAGGGTTTTTTTGGCACTCAAATAATTAGTTATCTGCTATTTCCAGCTATTTATAGACATTTTAACTGCCTGTTTTATTGGATATGTGTGCTCTTTAAATGATACACAGCAGCTGCTTCAGTTACTTAAGAGTTTTTTATATCAGTCTAAGATTGCTGCCTCACATGTAATGCAAACCCAGTGAGGGCTAAGAGGCTGGAGCAGGGTGAGATTAACCCATGAAAAGGCAGATTTTTCAGGGATACGAGTGGTGGTTTTGCAGTGTCATCTGATGGCAAACACAGCAGTGGTGTGATGAGGAACCCTGGCTATTTTTGGGTTTCTCAGCAACATTTCAAAACCAAAGGGCGTCACCCCAGAAAGGTGACATTTTAGGTGCTATGTCAAGGCTTAGCAGTGCTTGAGGAAGACTTCCTTTTTGCCAAAGGGATAAATTGACTGTGGAAATATGAAAGGATGCTGTGAAGAGAAGCAACTGCATCTGTATATGAACTCTGATTTCCACTGCCCATGCTTGAGTTGATAATATCTTTGAGATTACTACCTTATCTTACCAGCAAATAAAATGGGCTAGGGCCCATTCTGACCCTCAGGAAAATAGCATGGCACTTGATCTCTCTTCTTCTGTACCCTAGATAGGTTAGCCTCGTCTGTGACATGTCTGGACACCCTTCAGCATCATGGGAGACTCAAAACAGAAACAAGACTGTACCAGAGCATCCCAGTGATCACTCAGTCTGGCACTGGAAAGGTAATGGATGCTGAGCCGCAACTTGCAATACTTTCCATACCTTCCTCCTAAAACACTTCCTACATATCCTTATGTATTGTGGCCTCCCTTTTCCCCTTGCATTTGCTGTACAAGCCTGAGATCTGCTGGTCCAGCTGTGTCTGGTCCACCTGAGGTCTTTCATTTGCCCTCTGCAGCTACAAAAGGAACAGTTTGCTCTCACCAGTGGTGAGAAGATTTTGACATTATTCTTTACAGTAGCAGGATTGTGTGTCCTGGACAATACAAAGAAGACCTATCTGTCTTTGCTGAGCTCTATTTAAAATAATGAGCTTGGCCACAAAAGTTGTGATCAAAAAAGCGTGATTGTACAGCACCTTCCTTCATTCCAAACATTGTTGCTGTCTCTGGTCCAGCTCCAACAGGGGTGGCTGAGAGCCAGGAACATGGAAAAATGTATATTAACATTGCTTTATAATGAGATTTTTCTTTCATAATAAAAAATGCATGACATTGCGCAGTGCTTGCCTGATATAATTTGGGTGAGATCTGATCTCTGAGGTTGAGGTAGGAAACTGAGCTGAAGTCAGTCCATTCTACCCTGCTTTGTTGCCTTAATTAAACAATAGGTTGTTACATATGATCACTTTATTGCATATTAATTGCACGGATGCAAATAATCTGAAGCATCATGGAACTGGAACATATTTGTTGTCCCTGTGATCATAATTGGGAACACAGCATCATCAATCCAACCTCATCTATATGATCAGGCGATAAGCAATGCTGTAATACCTTAACTGCAGCTATAAACTGGCGATAGGAGCAGGCAGCCTGGAACTGACAGAAGTTGCATTTTAATATCTGATTTTACACCACTGCTCCTTGTTTAATCAGATCAGCACAGATCAGGCTGATCAGAGTGTTGAAAAGAAGCAAAACAAAAGCAGCCCAGGACAAACACATTTGTTGGAGAGCAACCGAGCGCTTGGTGGATTATGTAACATTGCAGTAAGTAACTGCAAAGCTTAATTTTGTGGTTTCCATGGAAACTATCAAAATGAAAAGTAAAGGAGTTCAGTGTTCTTGGCTCCGAGGAGCGAATCTCTTCGTTGCGCTAGGCGTTTGGGGGAGCAGGGATTTTGTCTGTCTCGCCTGTCTTTGGAGTGAAGGAAACCTTTTGCAAGCTGCAGGAGAGCTGCTCTGCGAGGTGTGTGTGTGTGTGTGCCCTTCCCAGCCCTGGCTGGGTCACACAGATGCCTCACATGTAGATAGAGCCACATGAATTTTACATGCGATGTGACCAGCTAGAGATCCCAGCTGCGCTCACGTGGGCTCTTGGTGTGACAGTGGGCAGCTTGTTTTCCATGGAAACTTTTTGCTAATAAAAAACCATTCACTTTTGCCTCATTTGGGGATAATAGAAAGCCATGAAACAAGACAGCTGGCAAAGGTAGAAGTAAAGGTTTCTGGCTATGTCTGTTAGTTTTGGGAAAGACCAGAGCTAGTTCTGCTCTTTTTGCTGGGGTTCAGCCCTGCAAATCTCAGTGGTGTTAATGCAAAGACTCCTGCTGACCTCAGTGAGTTGTGGATCTGATGCGTTATGTCCTTGGATGTGACAGTTCAGGTCTATGATTATATTTAATGCAAGATGGAGATAGGTTTAAGAACGGGCCAAACCCATTTGCCCTCCCATAGCTTTGTCTCAAACACAGAGAGACTGGCAGATGGGTGGAAAGGCTGTAACACATTGACTCAGCCTCTACAGGCAACATGGGCAAGAAGGTCCACTTTGTCCTTCCAGACAGCTACAGGACATGGCCAGAAACTGCCTTGTAAGCAAAAGCAAAGGCTTTACAATAGGGGCAATGGGCAGGTGTGGTCTTCAGAGCAAGCTTAGACCTCAGTTTAACTGACAACATAAATGTACTTTCAACGAATTAATTTCTTCATTTGTATAATATAAAACTATAATACAGTATCACAGACCCTAAGAAGTATTTGTTACAGTTCTACTAATTGCTGTTAGCACTGTATCAGTATTAAGACAAAAGAGTCGATGCAAACAATTCAAAAGGAAGATGAGGGGAGCAATCCACAGACAACAGTGATGAGGTTTTGCTAATGAGGGAAAAAGCTCATTCTTTGTTTCAAAAACCAATTTCTGATGATTTTCTTTAGCTGATTAATACACACAGCCCTACTCTGCCTTAACACAGCTAAATTTCATGGGGGTGTCGGGAGTCTGGTCATCTGGGGTGATTTTCAAGTACCCCTGAGATTATTGAGGGTCTCAAGCAGGTGAAAAAGATACATCTGGTATCAGAGTTGCAAAGCAAAGATGTAAGGTGGCCTGGGTGAAACCAGAAGACAAATAAAAATGGTCTGAAACATTTCCCTCCTCTTTAAACCCATGCCATCATTTTATCAGTCTCTTAATTTTTCTTAGCCTGACTCAGCACTTGGTTTGAGTTGGGTGTTCTGGTCCAACAAGCACTGGCTTTGATAACAAAACAGCTAAGTTTGAAATCTACAGTTGAGCCTCTCCTTTTGTGTCCTTTTAAAAGGCAGAGAAATGGAAAAAGCTAGGAAATCCCAAATAAATTAAAAACCTAAAGCTGGTCATTGCTTACAAGCCTGGTCGTGATACCTGGGAAAAGCCAGCTAAGGTTTTTTCTGTGATATGGTTCTGGAGCAGTAAAACCTGGTTCAACAGAATCAAAAATTCTGAAGTGTGCATTGCTCCAAGGATGATTTCAAACCTAACCCCAAGTGTGCTTGAAACATTAAAAAAAAAAAAAGATTTTGCTTTATCAGTTCAGCTTGGGTGACTCTGTTGGAAAGATTTTCTCTGTAGGATCCATACAGATTCTGCAGGAGTCTCCTGGGGATGATTTGGAGCATCTTAGCTGGGCTTCTGCTCCAAACATGGGAATAAAGAAAATTCAGATGAAACCAGTACTGTCTAACACACCTGGTGGTGTGCTGCGCCCTATTCTGTACTGCCTGTATCCACTTTATTATTTAATGATGCACAATTCCCAGCCATAAAGCTCCCCCAGTCATAGAATCATAGAATCATAGCATGGTTCAGGTTGAAAGCTCATCCAGCTCCAACCCCCTGCCACAGGCAGGGACCCCTTCCACTGGAGCAGCTTGCTCCAAGCCCCTGTGTCCAACCTGGCCTTGAGCGCTGCCAGGGATGGGGCAGCCACAGCTTCTCTGGGCACCCTGTGCCAGTGCCTCATCACCCTTATAGAATTTATTCCTAATATCTAATCTAAATGCACTCTTTCAGTTCCAAAATGCCTGCTTCAGTCTCAAAATAAAATGCCTTTATAGTACTCTTAAACTCATGCAAACCATAGATACAGATGGGGCTGGAGGGAATTTGGAGCTCAGCTGTCCTTGCACCCATTGAGCTGCTCTGCTGGTATTCTGAAGTGACAAGTGAGTAAAGTCATTCACAGATGTTTCTTGAACCAAGTCCTAAGGGTTTAACTCCCCACTTCTAATTCCATGCCTCTCCTGACTGTGCATTCAGCTCATTTCTTGCTCTACCACATTGTCATCAGAGCTGCAAGCAGGTTACTAGTTTAACAAGATGCTATGGAGCAGCTTAGCCATGAAAATTGCCCACAGAATCATAGAATTATAAAATTGTTAGGGTTGGAAAGGATCTTCAGAACACCCAGTTCCAACCCCTCTGTCATGAATTCTTTCTTAAAGACCCCAACCCATGAGCTAATACCACTTCTTTTTTGCCTAACGGCATCAGTACATCCAGATCAAGTCACTACTTGTTTTTCCCAGATTAGCCAGTGTGGGATGCTCTCTAAGCCATGCTGATCCCTACATGGATCCAAACCCTCGGTTTGGAGCCTCAAGTGAACAAAGATGAGTTGTATTAGGTGTGTTCTTTGACAGCTGTAAAGCACCCTGCTCCTTGTTAGTCCCCTGCTCGACATAGGAGTGTGGTATGGGAACTAGATGCATGAAATCCTTTGGGTATCTCAGTGGCAATATATACACTTTTGGTTACCATTTCAGAAGGCTGAGAAAACAAGATTGAAGATGTGTGTTTTGATCCTTATTTGAACGATTTATCCACCAACTTGCCCCTGGTGTAACTGATGGCTGAGAAGTGCAAATATTTAATTCTGACACAGATTTTCCTGCTCTAAGAGATGGGGTTTTCTTGCTCTGAAAACACATCCTGCTGCATCAGTCAGTGTTACTGCACTACTGCACTCTCACCTCTTCTGCTGCTAGCTGTCTTCTTGTCATTCAGCCTTATACTAAGAACCATCTCCACAAAATCTCTCCCTCTGCATTTCTTTGAGTCTCTCACTCTGGTTGAGTTTAGTCCAATCTTTGTTTTAGAGCAGATATACTGGAGAAGTAAAAAGTCTACATCAGTGACTGTTCCTGTTTCTTCATGGGGGCAGTTCCGCACACGCTGTGCCTCACCTAAAAAATCCACTGCACAGGCCCAAAGGGTTTACTCACACTTGCAAAGCCCTGTAGCGACAGGCGAGGGATGAAACAGCAGGTGATAAGGTGCACTGGAAGCCACAGACCCAACCCTGCATGCAGGCGGTTCAGGACATTTGTCACTTGAGATTGACCCAGGAGATGACAGTCTTGTTCAGAAACATCCTGAATGACCAAGCAGCCTTTTTTCCAACTGGATTTGCCTATCCCACATTGCCCTTTTAGTCATCATAACACTTGTAGTAAGCGTGGGTAAAGCCTTTCCCAAATCTTTGTTCATGAAGCCAAGCCATCAACCGATATGCAGGGCCAGCAGCATTGCCTTGGATTGTTGAGTGCTCCTCTGCTTCAGTGTGAGCTGGGGTTATTTTTATCCTCTTACATGTGGTTAGTCAAACTTCCTCTTCCTTTCCTGGTAAAATCAGCAAGTCTGGTGTTGGATGTGAACAACAAAGCTGTTTCTAGGGGTTGGGCACTAACACCAACACACATGTGTGTTAAAACCAGAAACTGCTTTCCTATTTGAATAGAAGAAAACCAAATTAATGGAAAAATGCACTTAACAGAAAGCCAGTGACTCCCTGTACCCTTAGCAATGCACTTGGAGCAAACACAAAATGACATCCAAAAAGAACCTGCCTATTGCACAGGGCTGGTGTCAGTAAGAGATTGCCATCCACTGGTGCTACGGAGCATTGCCAGTGTCACTGGCTTTCAGCAAACCTCTTCAAGTCTCAGGCTTTCAGCAAATGGAACTAGTAGATGCTAGTCTTGGAGACAGAAATGACTAACTCTTCCCAATTTGTACCTAAGTTGTGCAGGACTTTGTTGTAGGAGAATTTGGTTGCCATAACTTTACATGGGGTCAAAGAAGCAACAGGAAAAAGGGAAGAAAAAGGCATTGAGGGCAGTTAAATATAAAGACACTAATTCTGGCTTGTAATATTGAAGCAAATTGTTGGATGAAAAAAGAGTACTTGGGAAGGCATATATATCTATGAAATACTGCAAGGATTTATGCTTGACTAGGTGTGGAGACAGGCTGCCAAGTCAGTGTTTGGAAAATGCTGCTCTGGAAAAGTTATGTTTGCATTATCCTATTTCCCTTAGAAATAGCATTGAGGTCCTCAAATACTGTAAAAGGGCCAGTTAACGATGGCATGAGGCTAACAGCACTTGGGGAACCCTCAGAGACTTCTGTATGATGGGATACAAGCACAAAAAGGATGCTATTTTGATGGTCTCACCCAGCTTGTAACGCTTTCCATTTAGTAGGTCCCAAACAGAGGCCACAGATGGTAATTGTGGAGGCCAGACTGTTTGTGCGTGTGCTTGTCTTATTTCAACCACGAACTTGATTTTATTGATGGGAAGGTATTATTATCTTCCATGAAAAGTTCACACACATGATGGATGCTTCACCACAGAAAATTAGATCTTATGTTCACAAAATCCTCCATGGAATACATTTGCTTCCAGATATTAATGCAGGAGAACTCTTCTGCCAGTGGCATTATTAAACAGCATGGGGAGAATTTTGCATGCAGAATCCACCTTAATATTGATGTGTTCCTATGAACAAATGTCTCCTTGCTTCCTTCACAATGTGCTATCAGATTAGAGATTTTACAGCAGCAGCCTTAATTAGAAGCATATTATTTGTCAGTACAAAACGATCCTTTTGGAGGTGTAAATCCCTGCAACATAGAGATTCTTACCTGCCTCTTCCCCAAGGACATCTACAGTAAGCAACAGACTGCTCTCCAAATACTTTGCACTTCAGAAATGCATTTACCCTTAGTTTCAAGGTGAGACAGGGCACTTGGGTGAGTATGAGCTTGCCCAAGATAGGGGAGAAAACCAGTGTACAACCGAGGAAGGAATTCAGATCCATGACCCCTAAGGGCTAGGATGATTCTGCAAGCTCTCTGTTATTGCATGCAGTCAACACCAGATATGAGGCTGCACTGCTGGGACAGTAACAGCAACTTCTTTCTGGATCAGACTGCCCCAACTGTATTCTATCCTTGTTGCATTAGAAAGCTACTTTCCACTATCCTTTCAACCCTCACAAATGTCTCTCTGCTTTCTCCCAAGGAACAGTCTCCAAAAGAAAACTTGCAATGTAAATGATGAGGAAAATGGCAGAGAAGAGAGATGTTTAGCACCAACTAATGCTGTAAGGTAGGGAATAGTGTATTTCAGCTTTAAAAATCTGGTTTTTCTGTTGCTCCTGGATGGATTTTCAGAAAAAAAAAAAAAAAAGACAGTTTCAAAGTAGGTAGCTCAGCATAGCTCATGTCCCCAAACCAAGACTTCAGTGCCATGCTCTCCTGCCCATCAGTACTGTCCTGCCCATGCCCAATTCCCATCCCACTCTGTGCTCTTAGAGATGTTCAGATCCCCATGGGTTTCCTTGTACAGGAACCAGTTATTGCACATCAACAACTTTATAATAACCATTCTACAAGCTCTTGTCCATCCCACATTGTGTCATTCAAATCTGCTTTTCTATCTATCTCACACACTTCTAGGTGATGCTTGGAGAGTCACTTCTTGTGCTTTGGGTGAACTTGGGGAAACCAAGATATTAAATCCTTTTTGCTAACTCGTGTCCCCGTTGAAAATGGTCTTCAATGTCATTTAGTGCCTCTAGACCAAAATACGTTTCTTTATTGTCCTTGTGTCTTTCTGTAGGAAGATCTGTCTGTTTGTAGTGCAGTATTTTGTAAGAAACTGCTTTTAGATAGAAAAGCTTCCAGATGGACTTTTGTAATAGAAGAAGGATCTACTTCTCAAATGGGTTTTGAATTCAGACTTGCCTCCAGTGCATCTCCTCAAGCTTAAAAATTCCTTTCCATCTAAAATACAAATAAATCCTTTTGACCTTACGGAATTTATTTTCTGTTATCACATATAGCACAACAAACAAAGAAATAGAAACTTACTGAAGAAAGAACACCACAAATATCAAGATAAGGAGTCTAAAAAAGTATTCCTGGAGATGTTCTCTGGAGATGTACCTTAACCAAACTTGATATCTGAAGCAAATTGGGATCAGCAGAAGTTACCTGAGCATTTACCACTTTGGGTTGCCATTGAGGAATGTGAGTCAAGCATTGTATATTGTGTTTGGATGAGAAGGTGGTGATATTCTTGTGGGGACAGCCTGGAGAAAAATTTGTAACCCATAGGAGCACACCTTATTTTGGAGCTAAAAATCTCCATTATATTTGAAGAGAAAAGCCCATTATGACCTTAGTGAGAAGGGTCGCATCCTTCCACATGGACCTCTTCCTGCCAGCACATAAAGGAACAGGATCAAGCTCCAATGAAGCATTTGAGACTCCCAACTAGGAACGAAATAGAACAGGATCCATTAGTTGTGATCCTGCAAAGCCCTGTTTTCCACTAGGATTACTTAAGCTTGAGAGATGCTCTGCTCCTGATGTTCAAGATCTTTTACTTCTCCATGTCCTTGAAATTGCTCTAAATTCAACAGATGTTGTCAGGGCCACCTAAAACGCCCTGATAGGGGTGAGCTGTCTGTAAAGCACAGTCACAGCTCCCACCCACTTTCAGACTGTGACTGAATGGGAAAGGGATGCACACTTTAGTTTATTAACCAGGAGCTTATACCTTAAAGTTACCCATAGAAAGCCAACAAAGACAGCAGTGGGAAGGTTTAATGTACTCATTATGAGTATGGTCACATAGCCAAAGAGAGTCCCATAGGTAGCTGCAGTTTTCTCAGGGATAATGCCTGGATTTGACCAGGTAGCATTATGATCTGCATCTCTTCATGGTCCAGAATGGACTCAGATAGCCTAAGAATGGAAATATATAAGTAACCATGCTCACTGTCAGGACTCCCCACTTGAGAATGGTCGCTTAACTCCCACCCCACAGGAATGCATGTAGATGCTTTGTGTTGAAGGTCCTTTGCTGAGCTTGTCCAGTGCTGCTTCAGCTGCATGAGGAACAATGTTCCTGGTACTTACACCAAGGTGCAGATCCAAGAAATGGCTCTGTATGGAGCCAGAGGCGCCTAGGAAGAACCATGGGGAGGTCTGAAGGCCTCATGAAAGCAGATAACCTGATCCTCAGCTGAGCTGGGCCTGGAAGCAAACTTGCTGCATTTGCATGGCTCTGCCTCTGCTGTGAGATAATCAACCTGACAGATCAAGTTGGCCTGAGCACAGCCAGCTCTGTTCTTAGGGTACAGTTTATCTACTTATCTCCTGCTGTGATTATCTCTACAATCTAGACTTCATTTCCTCACTGGTAATTTTCCAAAGCCTGGGGTGTTTTTCTTGGAAATGCTAAGATTTGGTGCTTACATTAGCTGAGTCCTTGGAAGGATGCTGCCTCTTATCTCAAAGAACATCTATGATGTGCTGTTTATTTGATTTTCTTTGCTTTTAAATCCAAAATCCTTTTCTACTCCACATCAGCAATCCTTATAGCTCCCTTGCAAATGCACTGACACATTATAAATAACCTGGAAAGAAAGCTGGATCTTAGACTTTCAGGAAAGGATTGTTCTTTTGAATGACATTTAGAATATATTTACATATCCAAAGTCTCTGCAATTACAAAAGAGTTCACAGATGCCAGAAAGGCATCAGCTGTTTCAACCTCTATCTTCTGTTCTTCATGTGGAGGATAGGAGGGTATGTAGGAACCAGTATCCCATTATCCTCCCAGGGAGGTTGCGAATGCTCCATCCCTGGCAGTGTTCAAGGCCAGGTTGGACGAGGCTTTAGGTGACATGGTTTAGTGTGAGATGTCCCTGCCCATGGCAGGGGGATTGGACCTTGATGTTCTTAAGGTCCTTTCCAACTCTAACTATTCTGTGATTCTATGATCCTGAAACTCAAGTAAAACAGTAGTTAGTGCCTCGTGGTTTCTCCTCTGTCTGTGTGCTAACTGGCCTTTTGGAAGTGCTGGATGGCTTTACCTTCCACCAAAGTCAAGGCAAGGTGAAGATGCTCAGCTCCTTTTCTGGATCAGCTCCTTGGTTTCCAAGGCAACTGCTCTTCAGTGAGATTTAATGAGAAGGTGAGGAGATCCATGAGCCACTTTGAACATATGGGGGACTGGAGAGCTTACAGCAATGACTGTGCTTTTTAGTGGAAAAGGACAGACGGGTGGACTGTAGGGACAATAAATTACCTGACATTTTAATGGATTAAAATGATATTGCAGAAAGTGACCTGAATAAAGTGTCTCAATCCCCATGGAGAAAAATAAAATACATATAATGAATAAAGGAGCCATAAGAGGCTGAAATGTGGGTTTATTCAAACTGTCTGAATGGAAGTGAAAGGAGCAAGTTACTTCCCTTGTTACAGCCTCTTAACAGCAGTTGGTCTCAAAATGAATTAGAAAAATGTATCTGTGATAACCTGACATAGAAAAGCTGGTTGGGTAAGCTCCATAAAGCACAGCCTTTATATCAGTGCCACAAATAAGAAGCTATTTGCAGGAGATGTTACAGCACAGGCAACAGGTACGTCTTGTTCTAACCTCAAACTGTGTTGTGTCATCTGTTACAAGTGAAGTGATATTGCTGCTTGTACCCAGAATGTCCCAGATCATGTTGACACTGTGCCATGTGTTTTTGCACCCTCGAATTTCCCAGGTTTATTGCAACATGACTAGACTTAGCTTTTAGCTGCAAGAAAGCTCTTGTAAATACAAAGACCCATCTATCCTAGATAGGAGATAGGCCTATCTAACTCCTGTATAGAGGAGAGTTAAGCAATTATGGGATTTTGAGTCTACAAGAAATATTGATATTTTAATACTTTTCTCATTGTAACTCAGGTATAAAACTGAAAATAGTTCATCTTTATCATTAGAATAAAGTCTGAACCTTTTCAATTTAGTATTAGAAAACTTCTGTATCTAAAGTCAGCTTTGACTTGAAAGTGGCTTTGACCTCTACATCTCAAAAGGTTTCAGCAAACTGTGAGAAGCATTGATATTGCAAACTCTTTTTTGGGAGGATGAAGGGAGGAGAAGTATATTGCTCAACTTAAGGTGAAAAACCAAAGGTGGTATTCTTTTTAAATTAATTAAAGAGAGATATTTCAAATCAAATTTTTTTTTGTTTGTGGCTGATGGGGCATTTTAAATGATTTTCTTAACCATTTCAAATTAAGTAT
Organism: Neopsephotus bourkii; assembly: GCF_033783945.1. Taxonomy (NCBI): domain Eukaryota; kingdom Metazoa; phylum Chordata; class Aves; order Psittaciformes; family Psittacidae; genus Neopsephotus; species Neopsephotus bourkii. The sequence continues at coordinate 323,807 of NW_026901911.1, forward strand.
TGGCAATTTCAGGCTTGAAAACAACTATTTTACATCTGAAAAAGAAGAACATTTGCTTCTGAAAATGCTTAAATATAATGTTCCAGCTGGTGCTTGGCTGGAAAAATACAAGAAGGGAATTTTTGACAGAAACTTCTTCATCATTTCCACCCAGTAGCTAATAATTCCAGCCCTGTTGTCACCCTCTGCTACCCCAGGTTTAGATGTCAGTGAATGAAATGTTTGTACAGCTTTAAAATAAAAGCAGGAGCTTTGACATTGTGAGAGAAAGACATGAGACCATTGCGAGGGAAACTATAGATCCAGTCTGCCTGGAGCAGTGCAAGACAATGTGCCATACTGATCACCCCTAATTCTGGGGGTAATGGTAAATCTGTGCCACCCTGAAGTCAGCAACAGACTTCTCTATGACTTCCATCCCATAGCCACAGGTTTAGGCTCTAGAAACTGTCAAGGGAAATTATAGCCCAGAGAGCAAAAGTCGAGATGAAAAACTCTTCTATTGTATGGGTGACTGTGGTACCACTTACCCCAGGTGAGATGTCAGCCTCTACTTCAGTCAGAGGAGGATGGGGACCAAATATACCTGGAGGCTTATGTAGGCTTCAGTGCTCTTTCAATTTGTAGTCAGGCTTTATCTCCTTGCTTTTAATATCTCATCTATTTTTGTTGAAGGGTCCTTGTAAAGAGTTCCAAAGAGAGTGTCATGCTTTAATACAGTCATTGTAGGGAGACAAGTGAGTGAACAATTATCCCTTTTAATACAATGCTGAAGGGCACAGTTTTAGCATCTATGAAATGTTTTGGCTTTGTCAGCGCTTTTTGCTCATGCACCTTTATGGAGTGACTTTAAAACTTTTTCTCCAACCATAAAGTTCTTCCCAGTCTTTAATCTTACTGACTGTTTTCTTCAATGTTATAGCCAAGATCACTTGACTAATTCAGCTTACAAAGTACTACTGGGAAAGAGTATTTATGGTAGTCCCAGCAAGGACAACCAAATTAGCTGTAGCAAGCAGCCAGCCCAAAGAAAAAAATCAAAAGAGGGATAAGATAACTTGGAAAAAAATGTAAAAGAAGCACAGATCATTTAATAAAGGTTTCCCCTGGAGGAAACTTTCCAAGCAGCTGAACATTGGAACAGCCAAGGGGAATGAGGTCAATTGTGTTTAGACACAAAGTGCACGTCTATTTTTCTAAAGTGATCCTCATTTGTCAAACTTTATGGGCCAGATTCTTTCCTCAGTTTAACTGAATTAGAATTTAACTCACTAAAAATATGATTTTGTCTTTAATAGACAGGAAGATGGAAACAGAGATTTATTTCAAGGAAACTGTAAAACATTCTCCACGGTAGAATGATAATACGGGGAAACAAACATGGAGTAAAAGCAAGAAGCAGAACAGACTAGCTCTGCTTTATCAACAAATGTAGCAAACAGACACCAAATATCTGCCATTCTTTAGCAGAATCCTGGGTCAGATAGCTCTCTTCCACATAGGTTCAACATTTCATGCTTTACATTCCTTTCATTATGTTCATAAATCTAAGTGCAGGCACACATAATGGAAGTATTGGAGTCCAGAAGGACAAGAGGTATGGGGAACAAATATTACCCTCATGCTCAGAATAAAAATGCTTTTTTCTCCCTTAATTCAGATGAAAACCTTATGGCCATATCCAAGTTCAAGAGACCATTTCCACTTTCCACCAGATGTTTGCTCCCCATCTGCAATGGAAAGGGAATGTTTGACGAAGAAGCTCACTCATGTAGCCCTCTGTACATCTGGTCGCAGGATCAATGCTAACCCAATGTCACAAAAAGTGAAGCACCATAGTTTGATGTGAGCTGAATCTCCACCCCAGAACTTAATGATAGGGAAAAGGAAAGTGAGTTGTTATGATTTCCTTTTTTCCTGATCACTGGAAAAATCAGTAATTTTTTCTCTTTTGTATTGCAGTAACCACTAATAAACTCAAATTCCTCTATTTAAAAAAATAAAGCCAAAGCTTACTCACTCCCTCTGAAGCTGAGTTGACATGATCCACAGCAGAAAGCTCTGCTGCAAGATTTCAGCTTGATTTTGTCCAATCTGTTTTACATCTTCCTCAATTCCCCCTCCTCTAAAATGAAAACAGGTCAAATTAATTTTTGCATTAAGATATATCATTAACCTTATTAGCCAAGAAAGACCAAGACTGCTCAGGGAGTTCAGAGAACAATACAGCAGAGAAAGATTCTGCCCTGGATAAGATGGTCTTGATGGGCCTTAATACATTAAAGACTTAATGGGTCTTTTCTCATCTTTTCCCTCTCTGGCAGCTTCAGAAATTCAGCTTAGTGCTGGGAGAGGGCTATAAGGAACTCATCACAGGAGACTGTGAAGGACCATGACTGATATCCATGGTAGCTGATTCCTTAAAGAAAAGCAACATCAGAAGGGACATATATGGATTATGGGTGTGAAAACACCATGAGAGCAGACTTCACCCCGCATCATGCTGAGCCTCTTCAAAAAGGCTGCTTCTGTCTGACCACTGTTTGGATGGATGGGAGAAAGTGGTGTTAAATGTCCTCCACATTCTCATTCTCTTCTAGAACGTGCTGGTATAAGATTGAGTGGACGAGGCCCTCACTATGATCTGCTCAGTTTTACCTCTGTCATCTCATACAATCTGCTCCTACCTCATCCTGACGTTCCACAAGCCTCTCCCTGCAAGAAAACCTCTCTCTTGTGAATCATAACCACAGCTAGATGATCCACCTGGACCTCTACCTAGACAAGGGAATGGTACTATGTCTACACTGCTGCCAGAGGGGTTGTCTCAGCCCCTTAGCCAAAGACCTGTATGTCTTTGCTCCCATGTCCTTACACAGATGCACTGGGACAAGAGGCACCTGAGAAGTTTATAAGATGGATATATGAATAGCCTATGCCCCACAGCTCCCTCCAGAAGGGTCAAGCAACAGAGAATGAATGAATTCCATTTGTTAGGACAATAATTAACTCTATTCCAGCCTGAACCAGGGCAGAGAAAGCAAAGAAAAGCTGTGAAATACAGAACAGACATGCCAAGGTTTAACTGTGATTTGTTTGCTACAAATCTGCCCCCTTCCTGGGCCACCATGAAAGAGCTAGTGAGAGTCACATTAATTTAAGAAGGCTTTGCTGGTCCTAAGTTACATGGCCATCCATAGGAAGAGGTAAACTCCTTAAACAACTGTGGCTTCTACTGTATCCTCTTGGAGTTGCGTGGCCGAAGTGGCATCAAATGTGAGCCCGTGACTGGTAAGGAGGAGAAACTTCCTGATGGAAATCCTTGGAGAAGAGAAGATCTCTCACAGGGAAGATATTAAAGCAAACAGTGAGACTACAAAGCTGCATCTTCCTATTATCTTCTTGCCCATACATACTGCGTGTGTATGTTTTCTCTTTGAGGGCGAATTTGATTTAATGTCAAAAGACGTGCTGCTTGGAGAGATCATGAATCCTTTAAATGTTTAATTAGTGATGAAGGGGGTACTCTCTCCCTCTGCCCACAGACTCACAACTCACATCTGGGTGTGCCAGCTTCCCCGTGCACTTTGGGGAATAAGGATGGCCTTGAGACTGTGAAATGAAAGCAAAGCAATCTAGGCTTTGGTACAGCCTCAGATCTGTACCCGCATTAAGTTGCTGAGGAGCAGCAGTTTAGCTATGCTGATTTTTCTTTTAATTGACAAAGCCCTACATCCTTTGATCTTTGAAGGGCATGTTTATCCAACATTGTTCTTTGCAGCTCTGCTGCTTCTGGTTACAAATTGTGAGAGTCATGTTCTGTTTCATTGAAACAATAGGATTTAATTATTAGCAGTCTTCAAAGACAAATGCAGGGTTCACAGTCCTCTCTGATTACAAGGTCAGAGCAGCAGATCAGTGGCTGGGAAGCAACAGAGTGGAACAATCTTGTTTACATTATTCCAGGGGGGTGGGAAGGCTGCACTCAATTTTAAATTCACTTTTCAAATTTTCTGTATTTGTAGAATAAAAATAAAACAGCCAGCATGTAAATCAGCAGCTTGGTTGGATTTCACTCCTTCAACTTTATTCAAGGTTGGTTGTCCTTATGAAATGCATGCGTTACGTTGGACTGCTAAATTCAGGAATAGGGAGGTATAGACAGCTATTGGCAGGAGATCAAACAAATTGATGAGAATGTTTATTCTAGGCTTTAAAGATGGGAAGTAATTATCTTCATCAGTTAAAAAAGTGAGATATTCTGCTGAAAGAGAAAGATTCTGACATACTCTATTCAGAATAGTAGCTTGCTAAAGAATTGTCATAGGCATGACATTAAGTCACCCCCATGTGTGATGGATTCTCCACTACTGGTAAGGTAAACAGCTTTCAAGACCAGTTTTGGAAGAGACCTTTTTTCTATTATAGATGTGTGGGCACAGATTTCTACAGTGAAGCTTGACTCAGATTCCCTAGCGTGGAAAGGCTTTGTGTGGTATCATAAGCCAAGGAATATCAACTGCTGCTAATAATTGTAGCTCCTGAACAGTCATTTAGGTGAATGTGTCACTTCAAGCACATGGTCAGTTTACGGCCCAGTAAGAACATGCAATTAATGATAAATCATATCTGATAGCAGCCTCTGAAGAAGTCTGTGTTTTTCCTGTGTCTATGTCTACTAGTGATAGAGGTAGTCTAGACTGAAAACCTAACTCTTAGACCATTAAAGAAAGTAAGATGGATCTGAATTTTGGTGAAGAGTATTTGCAACTCATTTTTACTTCAGAGGTTTCACAGATAATCTGCTGCTTCTCTTTCACTTACTGTCCTTTTTCTCTTACCTTTTAATGAAACAAGAGCTGAAGACAGCAAACAAGGAATGCAGAATACAAGCTAAAGCCCAAACAAAAAGAACTATAAAAAATTCTTAACTCAAAACCAGTGCTCTTTTAGACTAATATTTCATTTAATTGAAGCTGCCACTATATACTTGCAGGTTCTGATATTAAGTGACAAGTGGAAATTCCTTTAACCAACCTGCTGCTGTGATAACACAGGGTGAGGAGGGGTGTCCTCTATAGATGGTGGCAAAGTTTATCCTCCTTATCACAGAGCTCAACAAGGACTTTGCCCACTGGTTCAGAGACCTCGTTCTAACCTGATTTTCACTACTGAATGGTATTCAATGCTACCTCTTAAAGAATAAGTGAAGAGTAAGACTAGATACTTGCCTGGATGGACATTGTACAGAGCATAACCCAGTGAGACTTACAGACTGATGAGAAAAACGAGCAGATTTAGACAAAGAAGTTGCACACAGGGCAAAAGTCATTTTTCTGCCCCCTATGGTGTAAAGAATGGCAAGCATCAGGTAGAAGAAGTGATAAAACTTCAAAGCTCATGCAGTCAACTCAAGCCTTGACTTACCATGTGTCTGCTCATTCAGACAGAGGCCTTTGCTCTATATGCTGATGGAGAGTTACAAACTTATAACCTGTTTTGCTTTCAGCTGAGAGAAACAGGAAACCATAGGACTTGCTATACATCACAGAAATAAATTTTGGGAAGGGGATGTGAGTTGTGCTGACACTGAAGGCCTATGGAGTCAGGTAAGATGCCTCCCACAGCACTTCCTTAGCTTGACTGGGGGTAAAGGCAGACGTCTAGGCACTCAAGTATATTGGGTAGGGGGAAAATATCTGATGTGTCTTTGGGTTTTCAGGCTGGCAAGTGGTTAGCAAATGATTATTTCTAGACCATTATATTAGGTTCAAGTACCTGATTTCCACTGAGATTAGCACCTTTTCCCTCTTTCATCTATGGAAATCCTCGGACCTGTGTGAAGATGTCACATAGCATAGTGTTGTGTTTTGGGATTAGTCCCACTGACCTGGTGGGTTAGAAGAAATCAGGTTAAAGGAAATCAGGTAATTAAGACCCCAATCCATTGAGGATTCTTTACTCATTAGCTGCCCAAAGCCTAGTCCTGCAATTAACATTATATTCTCAATACAATTGCTAGAGTAAACTATGCCAGGGATTTCATTTTAACGTGCTGAGGCAGTTCCAGTATTCCTGGCACCCCCAGCCTCCATATTTCTGTTTCAGAAGGTAAACTCCCCAAATTATAATTCATGGTTTGGGCTGTAATTCTATGGCAAAAAGCAGGATAAAACTTTAAGGTAAGCAAAATCCCCAATCACATTTGTTGCCATGAAATCACAGCTGGGTGATGTCTGGGATTTGCTTGTTCAGGCTTTTTCTTATTGTATGTTTTGTGTTAGTGGATCCCTGTGATATAAAGCAGGCTCATTCCATACAGCATCTCTCATAATCCCAGTCCCCAGTGACATTATCGTATTGAAGAGTACAGCAACAGGCAGCATTAGTATTTCATACACTTTTCAGTCTTTTCCCTCCAATGATTTTTAATGCATATTGTTTGTGATGGGCTTGCTCAGTGTGTGTGAGGCTGTTGAATCTTCTTAGTGGATTAGACCAGGACATAGATCTATATTCAATTCCTATCACACGTTTACTGACATGACTGTGGGCAGATGAATCAACTCCAGGGTTGTTTTAAGCACCTAGGTTCCTAAATCCCATTAATTTCAGTGCTCAAAAATAATGTAAAATTTACCTGAGGGTGTGACTTCCAAAATCCCACTCTGCTGCTGAAGAAAACAGCTATTTTCAGAGGACATGCAAACTACCCAAGAGCTTTCTGTCGCTTTGATATGCAGACGTGTTTTGTATCCCAGACGCACACCCTCAGCCTGGTACATAAAGTTAAATGGAAAGACAATGGGTGTTTGTGATAGAATTCATATTACCTAAATTTAGATGTATGAAATAGGATTTTTGAGATGGGCAGTGACCATCACCTCCCCTTGTACTCAATGAGACTGGGGAGGGTAGCTCATCTCATCCCATCTTAGAACTCCTTTAAGGCAGGAAAGAAAATCCAAACGCATTAAAATACTTTAATTTGGGATCAGCCAGAGCAAATTCATAGGCAAAATACACTCCTCCACCCAAAAAGGCTTCAATGTGAATCAGCATGAACATAAATGTGCTGGAATGGACAAAGCTACTAAGAAGCCAAAGGCAAAGCAACGAACGGAGTGATGCTGAGAGCAGGAAGGAGGCAGTGGGTATTTTTGCAGGCTGAAGACAATTGCTTTAATTATACCCACTTAAAAACATTGAGAATTGTTGCTGAGAAACACTCTCTTGCAGGCCTTTACTTTAAAAAACTGAAATAATGATTTTCATGTTCATTGGCAAGCCTCGTTATCTGGAATTAGAGAACATACTTAACACGCTCTCCTCTTCCCCCATCCCCAACATACTGCCTATCAGGAAACAAGGGGAGTGGACATGTCTGAAACGCCTGTGTCAGCACCTCAATGGGAAGAACGAAAGTATAGTTTCCCTGGGGAATGGAAATCACTGCAAAAAAAAATATCCAAGTGATAAAGTGATAGCAAACACTGTATAAAACTGAACTGCAGAGAAGAAAAGAATACCCAGAGATAATTTGGTGAGGGTGGAATTTAGCCCAACAGCAGGTAAAAATTCCAAGACAACCTTTGTCTTAGTCATAACAGGGAAATGTGCACTCTCTAATTACAGTCATTTTGGGTTTTTTTTTTTTATGGGGCTATTTAGCAGGCAGCCACTCCGTGCAGACGGGCAGTTAATGCTATCCCAACAGCATGTATTTATGGCGGGGGTTTGGATTACCAAACGCTGAGTAAATGTTTGCTGCCCTCCTGTGTACAACTGCAAAAAGACACATGCAAGGATGCGAGAGCCCTGAATCTGTCTCTTAAGACTTTCATCTCCTGGGGGAATGGCTGGCGTGGAGCGCCTGTTATGTATTTACCCCCTGATTTGGGTTGGTGAATCATCTGCGAGCTGATCCAGGTTTCTGCTAATGGATCTGGGCCCTTGTTCTCCCACCATCTGCTTGTTGTATCCATCGCTTGTCATATATTTAGGTACCATTTGTTGCTCCATGTGTGCAGTGGGGAAAAGGGCTGCGGGTTGGAAGGCTGTTCTTTGAGCGCACTCTGTGAGAGCAGCCACAAGACAGATCTGTTTGGAGCCAGCCTCCGAGTTGGCCAGACAGTGTGTGTTGTGGCTCACTCCCTGCGCATAATACTGGGGAAATGGGTAGCAATTTCCATCGGAAGACTGATAAAGCAAAGAAATCATCTGCCCAGGGAAGTACTGGTCTCTCCCTTTGGGCAGCAGCTAGAGAATCACTGACCCTCATGCTTGTTCCTTGAGATTAGTTTATGATTTTGTTTGCAACACAAATAAATAACCCCTGAATGTTTTGTGTGTTCATTTCTGGCTGTGAGAATTACTGCACAAAGTTACATGCTTAGCTAAGCACAAATCAAGGTGTAGGGTTAGTGTCTGGACAGTGATCATCTGGCATATTCTTCTTAGTACGGCTTGGTAGTAAGAAAATAATATGAATTCCAAACCCACTATACCAGGGAAAATGCCAAATGAAACCTCAGTTACACCTTTTAAACCTTGTTTAATCTATGCTATGTATTTACTTTCTGCATTTCTTCATCACATTATTACATTCAAATATCTTTCCCACTGGCTATGTGAGCTGCGTTATCAAACCTACATCTGTGCTTCTTGTGTTTATTGCTAAAAGTTAGCATCTTACTACAAAATAAACAATCGAAACAAAAGGTATTGGAACACAACAGAGTAGATTTCCAGGTAATAAGCAGATATTTCTGCATTGATGTATTTGCAACTCAATACAAACAATTTGTGGTAATAAGACAAGGGGTGATGGTTTCAAACTTAAACAGGGGAAGTTGAGGTTAGCTATAAGGAAGAAGTTCTTTACTGTGAAGGTGGTGAGGCACTGGCACAGGGTGACCAGAGAAGTGGTGAATGGTCCATCCCTGGCAGTGTTCAAGGCCAGGCTGAACAGAGCCTTGGGTGACATGGTCTAATGTGAGGTGTCCCTGCCCATGGCAGGGGGTTGGAACTGGATGATCTTAAGGTCCTTTTTAGCCCAAAACATTCTATGATTCTATGAATTTTCCTAGGTTTGAATTTTCCTAGTTTACATTATAACAAAACTGGAAAATGAGGATAAATGCACACACACACGTACGATATGTTCCATTACAATATGCAAAACAAGTCTCTTCACCCTTTGTAGACAATCAAACTTTTTATTTACTGAACGGGGGGGGGAATTTATTGACGTCATCTCCCTTCTTCATGATTTCACCTTTGGAGATGACCAGGTTTTGAAGCATTGGTTCTCAAGGTCCTGTTCAGGCAGTGTGAGACCACACCTTGTTCTCAGCTGTGCTGTCCTCCTTGGCTTCAGCTGAGTGATTTCAATAGGAAATCAAGCCACACAGGTGTAATGAGGGGAAAAGAACAGCTCAGTCCAAGGATTCAACGGTCCCAAAATGACCCTAATGAGGAGGTCTGGTAAAAAAAAACCACACTACATCTGCTTGTTTCTGTGTGGTTAGGCTCAATGTAAGTGTTCAATCAAAATGCATCTAAAATGGAGATAAAACTGAAGCTGCTTTTATTTCTTTCAGGTCTCCAAAGCCCTGGTTTAGAGAGCTTTCCTTTGTAAAATCACTGCTCTGCAAAACACCAAGGTCTGGCGGTTTGACCCATGAATTTCCTTAGCTTAAAAGCTGCTCTGTGGAATTAGATCAGGACAGAGCAGCATGACATTACACAACTGTTGTGTAGAGTTAAATAAACAGCCAGGGTATTGAATGCCATTTCTCAGATAGGACTAAGCTATAATGGCTCTGGCTGCTTTCACATCAGGTTTTTATGAGTTGTTGGATGGAGAACCCAGCTGACAAGGACAAGTTTCCAGCTCCATCACATTTCCTATTCAGCTGCTTTGGCTGGGGGAGTCTGCAGGGCAGAGTTATGCAGTTGACACTTTCTTGGCTGCACGTCCCTCCAGAGGGAAGGAAAAAAGAAAGCAGGACTCTTGTTGCCAAGGCTATTTGCAATCTTGTCACATCGTACTGGCACCTCTGCCAAGGAGACACCAAAGGGTGACAGGGAAGGCATGGCAGCGCCTATCTATCTCCTTCTCTGAGATCTCCATGTCCATGCTGGGGGGGGTGATGATGAGCTGTGGAAAGCCTGGAGTGTGCCCACTCCTCGTGGGAGTGAAAGGGCAGGCCAGCTCCTCAGGCTGTCTCCATCACTTCGCCCCTAGCATGTCGTCATAGCAGCCTTCCAGTATCTGAAGGGCGTCTATAGGGATGCTGGGAATGGACTCTTCATTAGGGACTGTAGTGACAGGACAAGGGGTAATGGGTTAAAACTTAAACAGGGGAAGTTTAGATTGGATATAAGGAGGAAATTCTTTCTGTTAGGGTGGTGAGGCACTGGAATGGGTTGCCCAGGGAAGTTGTGAATGCTTCATCCCTGTTGGTGTTCAAGGCCTTGGGTGATATGGTTTAGAGTGAGGTGTCCCTGCCCGTGGCAGGGGGGTTGGAACTGGATGATCTTAAGGTCCTTTCCAACCCTAACTATTCTATGACTCTATGATTCAATGTCCTCAGAAGACAAAGTGACACCTCACTGAGCTCAAAATGGCCCAAGGATTGCCTCTCCCTCAGAAGACCTCTGCCCCGTGGAAGAGGTTTTAGGGGGTTTGGGGGGCTGCTCAACAAGGGGTTGAAAAAGTCCTGAAGAGGTGTGGAATTAGATAATCTTTTAGGTCCATTCAAACACAAACCATTTTAATGATTTAAAGCTCCCTCAGCAGTCTGTGTTCAATGCATATTTATAGGGCTGATGATGCCAGCCAAACTGAGGTCTCATCACAACTGACATACAACTTAAATAGGGGAGATTCCAGTTAGGTATAAGGCAGAAGCTCTTCCCTGTGAGGGTGCTGAGGCGCTGGCACAGGGTGCCCAGAGAAGCTGTGGCTGCCCCATCCCTGGCAGTGTTCAAGGCCAGGTTGGACACAGGGGCTTGGAGCAAGCTGCTCCAGTGGAAGGGGTCCCTGCCCATGGCAGGGGTTGGAGCTGGAGGATCTTTAAGGTCCCTTCCAACCCAAACCACTCTGGGATGCTATGATTGTATGAATCATTAAGATCTCACCTTTCAGATTTCAAAATTAGGCTTGTCACAGTCCACCATGCACAAGTCATAGAATCATAGAATAGTTAGGGTTGGAAAGGACCTTAGGATCATCCAGTTCCAACCCCCTGCCATGGGCAGGGACACCTCACTCTAAACCATATTACCCAAGGCCTCATCCAACCTGGCCTTGAACACTGCCAGGGATGGAGCATTCACAACCTCCATGGGCAACCCATTCCAGTGCCTCACCACCCTCACAAGAAAGAATTTCCTCCTTATATCCAATCTAAACTTCCCCTGTTTAAGTTTGAAACCATTACCCCTTGTCCTATCGTAGTTCAGATGTTCCAATGTCCTTAAATTAGACCTTGTTTGTATGTTGTACAGCCCTGCCCACATAAAAACCCCCTTCCTTTATCTTATCAGAGAAGACTGAGCAAAACATTAATCACTCTGATTCATAGGAGGACTCCTGTTCACCGCTGGCTGTAAACCAAGCCTGTGAGCAGTGTCTCTTGGAAAGATCTCAGTAGCAGCTGCCAGCTGATGGACTGCCTTCACTACAGGATAAACTCAGCTGGTAGTGTTGTTCTCACAGAGCTTTTGTTTGTAGCACGGACAAAAATGATTGTACCACAGGCAAACAAGCAGTGTAAATCAATCTTTTTCCATGGAAGTCGGCAGAACAGTGCCCATTGGGAAGCCTTGTGCCTTTAGAAGGCTCACTTGATTTTGAATTTAGGGTTGTCTACAGGTTGACATGTTGCAAAAAACTGGTTTTGGAAGCACGAAGAAGATGGAGAGGGGTTAGGGCAAATATAGGACACCTTTGAGCTGCTGTCTTACAGTCACAGTCATGCACAAACTGCTATATCACAACCCTTTATCTGAATTCCTAACTGTGGTTACTTGTATCTCACTATATCTTGTAGGTCATTACTGCACAATGGCATGAAAATGAGGGAAAATTGGGATGGAGACAGGATGCACAGTTCCTCTGATCATCCTCTCAGAGCATTAGTGCACATACAGACATATGGATGTGAGCTTGACCCTACCATTCCCTTTTTGGGTGATCTTTGGCAAGCTGCTTTACCCTGGCAGCCTTTACCCCTACCGTCTGAGGTCTCTTCATGAGCTGACAGAGTAAAAGGGTAGGTCTCCCATGGATATGAAATGTCAGGTGAAAAACAGCTTCAGCACCTCTTAAAAGGGGTGTCAGTCTGAGCAGGAAACATAAAAGAGCATTTAGAGTAGTGGAAACAGCAAAAGTTTAACTCAATCCCAACCATAGGGAGAACCCAGATTACAACCATGCGAGGTGCTAGCTGTCAAGATGGGTTTTCCACTCATGTCTGCAAAAAAGAACTGCATCAGAAGAATTCTGTTGGACATTTCTCCCCTCTTCCCTAAGCTGTTTATGTAACGTGACTCACCATGCTCACTCCCTGCCTTGTGAAGTGCTTTCCCCTTGGCTCTCTCTTCAAGGCATCAGTATTCCCTCTCCTGTTCAGAGGGTCCCAGCGTCTTAGCACACAGCTGTAAAGATCTTTTCAGCAGAACCTGACTGTATTGAACTTGAAATATAACAGTGATGCACACCTGAAATCTCCAATTGACTTTTGTGTGCAGCAGTGCTCAAATTGCAATTCTACTACACGGGAACCTGTCCTTCCAAAGGAAAACTGTTCTGTGGTTGATGTGCAGGCTTGTGCAAGGGAACAATTAAAGCTTTGCTTTTCTTCTCTCAAGTACACAGAAATGTCCATGGGGAATCTTCCTTGGAAAACAGAAACAAAGGAACTTCATGGAGTGAAATACTGTATTCAGTGGGCCAGCACATGCAATGAAAACCAGGGTTTTCATCAAGACATTAGAAGTGGTGGAAGGACTTAAGACCTCTTCTCCATTTGTCAACCAATTTGGGATAATTCTGAAGGAGAATGAGGGGAATCACATGAGGAACTTCTTAAATGGCTCAAAACTATTGATATGGCTACAGAAATAGGGGTTGGTTGGATGTCAGAGGGGTTAAATTCTATTTCTTTACCTCCTGCTTACCCAGGAAGGAAACATTTCAGTCCTGTCTCCCTCTTTTGCTCATTCAGATGGTCCATTCTTTGCAGGAGGGACCTTATTATTTTTTGGCGTAGTTTAGTACCCATCATAAAAAGAACCTGATTTTTTCTATTTATAAATGTCTTTCCACCAAGACAAGGACACCCCTTGACTCTTGGACTGGTGGGGGGTTTTCGAGATGACAGGATTTCACCCCCTTGAGTGTGATAGAACAAGCATAGGCCAGGTTGTTCCATTCTTGGAAGCAAAAGGAGAATGGAAAGACAGCAAGCGATATAGACCCAGGATGAGTCCTGAAGACCTGGGTGGCTTCACTCCCTGACCCTGTATGATAGGCACAATGATTGCTGCTGGGGGCATCCACACTTCAGCAATGGTCACCAGCACAAAGATCCTGGCTGTGCCTTCAGCAGTGACTGCTTTCCTGCCTGCTTTGCCCTATGTCCCAAAGGAATCTCCTTAATGCTTGTCACTTCTGGTTCGCTCTCTTTCTGATAGAGCTGGAAATAGGTGTATGGGACTCCATCGCACCCACTGGAAACATCCTATGGGGGTAGGCTATAGCCAAAAGCTATTCAGATACTCAATAGATGTGTCAGTCACATGAAGGCAATACACATAGGTTTTCTCAGGGTAACTCCTTCCTGTTCTATGTCTGAATAAGAGAAACTCACTGAACAGGAGCCCTTGGGGGGTGATACATTCCACAAGCAATGGAAAGCAATGCCAGCATCTTCTCAAAGAATGCTTTTTCCTACACACGCAACTCTTTCTTCTAACAACCGATTGCAAATAGGTTTTATTGCTCAATGGCTGGCTCAAGTAGACATTTAACAGGCTTTAATTCTTCATCAAGCTTTAGATTTTCCACCCAGGGAATCTTCCTCCTTTTCACCCTCTCTCTTTTCTTTTCTGTTGTTAAAAGCAGGACATGACAGCCTGCAGGGTGATGTCTATTGTTATGAGTTGAAAGATCTAGCACACTTCAGAGTGTGAGAGCATGAATGAATTATTAACATCCTTCCCTACTGCTCCTGGTAATGTATGCAACATTTGAAAAGCCTTTTCTTTTAGCTTAAAGCAGCATAGATATTAGCAGCTATTCAAAACAGCCTGGCAGATGCTGTGTTAATATTGCTTAGCCACTGCTTGACAGGCATGAACTTTGGGTCTTTCCACTTGAACAGGAGAAGGGCCATAGTCCAGGAATAGAAGCAGCAGCCTTACAGCAGTAACTAAACAGCTTGTGCCAACAGCTGTGGCAATTCTTCTTGAGAGAAGGAAGGTTACACTACCCAGTTCTCAACTAGAAATGCTACTCCTATCTAACTTGTCAGATAACCATGACAGTTAACATAGAATTACAGCCACCTGTAGCTCACTCAATGGCCAAAAGGATGCTAACAACCTCCCAAAAGTGCTTCAAATCATTCTTCTACAGTATCTGTCCCTCTCCATGGAGTTTGCTGAGCCTCGTTGTCACAGCCTGTCCCCTTCTCCTTTGCAACAGCTTCTTGCATTCCATCCCCAGCTAATGCTCTGCCTCAGCTGTGGTTGTCCCCTCCAGTGTTCCTTTTCCAACCATTCCTGCTTGTGGGGATATTGAGCCCTGCGAATTTGGGCTGGGAACCTTGTCTAGTAGCAGTGGGATGAAGGCTACCAAACTCAGTCAGCAGGCTGCCATGCACATTTGCCATGTTGCCATCTCTCACTTGCTGAAGACAGAGCTAGTGTGATGGGCCTTCTAACTGCTCTTTTCCAGCCTTAGCCAGGCCTAATCTCTGCTCCAGGTTTTCTCTGGTCTTGTGGCCAGACACAGTTAGCTTGGCCAGTGCAGCAGCAGGATGGGTTGTCACACACTGAGTCCCTGAGTTATAGACCCCCTGTCCTAACCTTCTGACTGGCACTGCTGGTCTGCCACAGCCAGTGAGACCACCCAAGACATACACATGTATATGTATATACCCCAAACACACACAGGGCGATATTTTGACACCATCACATGGCAATTGTCTCGTACATCAAGAAGGGAGGAACTTGAGAAGATTATTTTGCTGGGTATGCACACCAGTGCTAAGTTATCCCCAGCTCAAGAAAATAAGACGAGAAAAGTGTCCCATGGTTCTTTATTCCTGAATTACTAGACAAGTATGAGATATAATGAGCAGCAATCAGGATGTGTTCAGGGATGATTGTTCTAGTTAATGAAGTATTTTCTAGCAGTTTCTTCATCCACAGTCAGTCCAGCTTTCTGTCCAATCTTCTATAAGGCTCACTTAGCAAAAGCCTCTTGCCTATGCTATGGTACCTTCATTTTATTCTGCATCACACTGTCTTTGTTCTGAACTGTCTCAGCTCTCACTTCCGCCAGCTATTTAGTTACAGGTTTTGGAGAGTGACTGTGTTGGTCTGGGGATGCTCCATGCATGACTCAGATCATACTTCTGCAATTAGTTAGAGCTTACCTCAGCAAAAAAAGTATTGGGCTCTTCTGAGCTCAGTCATGGCCAAGTGGGCAACCCCAACACAGCTGTTCTTAAGCAGAGACAAAATTATTCCTGTCCCTTTCAAGGTATATGAAGGTCCAGCTCCTTTGCACTGAAGGACAGCATCACTAGGTGGCACTGACTTCATTGTGTAGAGGAGTCCAGTGACGCAAAGATGGACAGAGCTGTTGAACGGGGAGTCCTGATAAACCCTACTTTGGGGAGCCTCCAGCCAGGGGTGGACATTTGGATTCCCAACCTCACTGTAGCGCGTTGTAGGTAACAGTGCCAGGAGAACAAAAGTGTTTCCTCCTCTTCCTAAAGAGGATATAAAAGATGCAGGAATATCAGGGCTTTTTTCTTAAGACATACTCATCCTTAAATGTTTGGTGAGTTCTCACACATTCTCTTCCTATATTCCCTTTGTACTTAAAGCTAATAACACATATGAGCATTTTGTTAATAAATGTCTCACCCAGACTACACAAAATATGAAGCACTTTTGGGTTTTGTGTCACTGAGGACTTTAATATGGTCTCCTTGGTGTAGCCTTCTCCCATGGGATCAGATGCAGTTGTTTTACCCAGCTGCTGCTGCAGATCAGAATGAAGCATATGATGGACACCAGTGCTTCGAAAGAGATCCCTCGAAGTGCATAAACCTCTTTGCTATGTGTACAGACTGTGTGTGATGCAGTAGCACGAAGCTCTGTGAGATCAGAGTAAAAGTCTGATTAGCCACATTTTGTCTCTAGCAATGGCCAACAGAAGATGTATAAAGAAGAAGACCAAAAACATCCTGACAGCTTGTAGCTCTGGGCTTTCAGCAGCTACCAGGATGGTTTTGGAAGCAAAGCCCTCAATCTATCACATACAAGTATTAGCATCCCCTTGTCTTCTGGCAAAGCGTTTCACAGCTGCACTTCACACTGCTGCAAGAAATATATCATCTTGTTCCTTCTGAACTAACCAGACAGTAATGCTATTTGATGCTCCCCTGCGTTTCAGTATTAGGAAAATTACATACGTGTTGTTCCCTGTTCCTGCTGTTTAAGCCACTCATTGATTTATATCAGATGCCCTCTCAGCAAGCTTTTTCCCCAGAACAAAAAAATCCTGCTGTTTGTAGTTGTTCACTATAGGTAAGCAATTCTACTTTTTAGCATTTTGCCACTCTCCCAGTGTCTTTATTCCCAGGATATTGTGCTCTCAGGTAGGTAGAGAGGACAGCAACATAAATAACATAATCTGAAGGCTCTGGGAAGATTTATGCAGTATTATAATGATGCTTTCTCTTATGTTTTTATTAGTAAAGGCTACATTAGTACATTAGTAAAGGTTACAAAAAGAACACAAATGGCACTTAGCTGCAAAGCTTTGTATAGTAATGAGTCAGTGTCAAAATGATACCTACTGCATCCATCATGGACCTTGCATGACAGCTGTAGTTTTTGGGCCTGAGATGTCTAAGTTTGCCCATGGATCTCACTGGAGAATCATAGAATCACAGAATGGTTTGGGTTGGAAAGGACCTTAAGATCATTCAGTTCCAACCCCGTGCTGTGGTCAGGGACACCTCACCCTAGATCATGTCACCCAAGGCTCTGTCCAACCTGGCCTAGAACACTGGCAGGGATGTGACATTCACCACTTCTCTGGGCAACCCATTCCAGTGCCTCACCACCCTCGCAATAAAGAACTTCTTCCTTACATCTTGCCTGAACTTCCCCTGTTTAAGTTTGAACCCTTTGTCCTATCCTCAACAGACCCACACCGCTCATTCCCTCCTACAATGAGATTTCAGGTTGCATAGAAGTCCTCTGGCCGGTGCAGCTCTGAAGTCTGCCTTCCCTTCCTTTCAAAGCTAGTAAGAAATATCTTTTTAATTAATAGAAAATGGCAACTTTTCATTAGAAAAAGATCAACACAGCATGCAGAAAAGCAAAGCACTAGAATTCAGAGGGCACATTTCAGTGCCTAGACCCAGATACACCCAAGGCAGTGTTGCTGTGGCTCTCTGTAAATCCTGAGAGCCCCATATTTCTCAGATAGTCCTGTACAGCATATCGTCCCTTATGTCTGGAACATTAACATTGTGTCTCATCAGCTAAAGTGGCTTCGTTTTCAGACACAATGAGAGTAGGATTCATCCCACCTAATTCATCCCACCTCTGTAGATATTAATCCCCCTTTATGATTAAAGGAAAATGTGGTCATTTGTAAAATGTGATTCATCTGACCTGTTTTATATATCTACATTAGTCTGAGTTGAATGTGTTCTGGAAATGCATGTTTCTTTGAGAATAAAAACCAAAATTTGACCAGACAAATCAGACAATCCAGAAGTATGAAGGAATCGCAATGCAGATGTCACAAATATCTTAGGTTATATCATTGCTTGGGTTCCTGTATGTAGGTAACTGAGTTGAGACCAGGAGAAAACATAGTCAGTAGTGACCAGCAGACCATGCAAGCCAATTGCCTAAATAGGGGCACCTAGGGCAACTGAGCTGCTGTAAGCTACCCAAGATGTCAGCACAGGGCTCGTAAATATAATACAGGGCTTACAAGAGACCAGTATCCATCCAGAGCGATAGCTGAACGACAGATGGGATGTGTCTAAAATAGCGCAGTCCGTGTATGGCCATTGACATCTGCTTTAGGATGATGTTCAGTCACTTTTCAAGCTCTGCTGCCTGCCTGTGCTGAATCTCCATGGACTGTAGTGTATGCTGACCATCCATCAGACTCATAGGTACACACTTTCATTCTAAAGATGAAGATGTACATCTCTCAGAATACCAAAAAGATATGCATTATCTCCTTTGGTCTGCATATTACATATGTTTGCTTTTCCAATGCAGGTGGTTTGATCTTATTTCATCAAGATTTCTATGTGAAGAAAACAGTCTTCCCTGAAGCAAAAAAGCTTCCCTCCAACACACAGACACATCCCTTCAATGCTGATGTATGTTTTATGTCATGCAGTAAAATTCTCATGTGCCACTGTTTACACATTAATATGGAGTACAGAATTAGGCTATAAAATGAACAGGCTGATTTCAGTTCTTTCGGTTAACAGGAATAAATTACATTGTATGTCAAGTAGTGGTAAAGCCTTGGTGTAGAACATTAATGGAACTAACCTTTACTACCTAGGTACCACAGCCAAGAGAGAATAAATATTTGTTACTTGATGGTAGAGAATGCTTCTCAATAAGCTACAGCTGGAAATTATCAGAATTAATAGTGCTCAGAGTAAGAAATATTGAAGGAAATCACAGAGAAATAATACAGACTGAGATTTTAATGGTGTTTTCAGCTTTTTTTTTCTTTTTTTAATGTTGGGCATGCAATTCAGAGCCAATCCAAGCAGAACTTGACAACAGTCCCTCCGTAAGGCAGACTCAAGCCACCGTCATACATATTCTTCAATGTAGTTCTAACACAGTCCTATAGTTAGGAGTGAGTCAGACCCTTCTAGAGCAAGGGGTTTTGAACAATTGTGAGCTACACAGGGAAAAACAGATGCATTACTTAGAGAAATGGGTTAACCTACCATAGCTTAATTATGGAGGATAAAATTGGATGAGAGTGTGTACATCTCTCTAGCAACACACGAATTCAACACACGGTTCTGGCTCAGAGTCACTTATGCTCAGGTATAAAATGGTCCTTTCCCATCTTGCTAAAGCTTTAAGTCCCCATCTCAAACTTACTTCTGTTCACTGTTGGCTCTCCAACAGCTATTTCATCTCATCTTATAAAGTTAGGAATAACTGTTAAGATGGATCATCCATCTAGATTTAGAGGAAGATGATAGCCTTAAGGATCAAATGCTTTGGAATAAAGTGTTCCTCTTGGCTACCAGGAAAACCAATCTTTAAGGGAAAGCAAGCCACACATATTATTAGCATTAAAGGAAAATAAATCTAGCATGTTTTTTAAGATAATTAAACAGTGCCTAGGAAGAAAGTGTTCTCTTTTTCCCATTCTGAAGGGTAGGTGACCTCAAATTTTGCTAGTAGAATTCTTTCACCTATGAAATGTGGTACATCAGATTTGTGAAACAGCTTTCCAGACAAACTTCTCATTTTATTCCATAGGCTTGTTCCTGTCATCATTAAATATATAGCAATACAAGGGGCACAATGCCTATAAACTTATCACTGGCCTTGCTTGAAGTGCATGGATCCCTAATTCATGCTATCTACTTTTGATTCCATTTATATAAGAAAACATGACTGCATCAAGGAATTTACCTATGCAGTCTTGCCATGACACCTATTTTTTGCTGCAACAGTGAGTTCACCCAACAGAGTTGAACAGATAGAGAAAAGCCATGAAGGTAGTCTTAAGAAATAAGTATTATGTTAGGGGAAAAAAAACCAACCTTTTAACGCTAATGTTCAGATTAGTTCCACACTCCACTGTGCATTTCGAGCTTCCTTTTCTTTGGGGACATCATTCAGGGACATTGCAAGTACAACCTTAGTCAAGACAGATGATGTAAATGAGGGTAAAAGGAAATGTCATTTACTGAACAATGTTTAGGGCTGGAGTCTTGTACCCTGACAACCAGAGCTGGTGACTCAGATCACCAGCAACCCCAGCTGCAGACCCTGATCACCCTCCACAAGTACTTTTGGTCTGAGGCTGTATGTGCTTTTTCTGTTCACACTCTGCACATAGCAATCCATGTCCAATTCAAATAACAGCTGAAGCTGTGCAGCCCCTGGGGCCGAAACTACTTAAGGTAAATTGATTCCTGGTGCAGCTTTCCTCTGCTCTTCTCTTCGTGCCTCCTTAGCATCTTTTAGAATTCAAATGCTTCTCTTTGACACGATCTTTTCATCTTTCAGCAGGTGAGGCCCTGCTATTACAATCCTCTGCATGTTGTATAATTATTATAACAGCTCCCTTTGGGCTCAAATCATTATAACTGTCATTTGATTAGCTTTTGTCACTGGGACTTTTACCGAATGACTGCACCCTTCACACGTAACATATGTTAATTTATTGCCACAAACATCAAAGTGCCTTTCCTAAGCTTGACAGTGACTTGATCAGATTTTGTGTTTCTTTTGCATATACTACCTTCTTCTACTTGATGACCATGATGATTCCATGCCTGATCATCATTTTTGTTTATTACTCAGGCTTATGAGCAGAACCAATGCACACATATAACCTACACATCAGAATCAGCATGGGTTCTTCAGATAGCTGTATAATCGTAAGATTAACATTCAACAATTAATAGTTTTCCTATAAATTTTGAATATGGAAGAAAATCCTCTTGCTCAACTTTAAACTATATCAGTAGCCTGCTAGCTACTTAAGCTACAGTAGCACTTAAGTTTGCCATTGGCTTCAGTAAGTTAAGTGTCTCTTCCAGCTATGGCTATCAGCTCTGATGGAGCCACACCTGGAACATCAGTAAGCAAAGCACACTTCATTTCTGCATTATCCTTTATGACAGAATCATAGAATCACAGAATGGTTTGGGTTGGAAAGGACCTTAAGATCATCCAGTTCCAACCCCCTGCCACGGGCAGGGACACCTCACACTAGATCATGTTGCCCAAGGCCCTGTCCAACCTGGCCTTAAACACTGGTGGGGATGGAGCATATTATTAATGTTCTTGAAGAGATTAATGTTTGAGAAATGCTGATTTCACTTCCATTATCTTTTTAATGGTTAACTTACTACACTCTGGCCACAATACTTAAAGTCACTTAAAAGGTGTATAATATTCCTTTATCTGTGTTTGATCCTATTTGTTAAACAAGATGTGAAGTCCATCACAGGTTTTATGTTGCTCTAGCCTGTTGCCAAAAGTTTAAGGTGGTTTGCATTCATATGCACACTTCAGTTATTCCTGTGTGGTAAAGCTCAGAAGAAAATCTTAAATGGAACCAGAATCAACATCTTAAACTTCCCCAAAAGCCACAGAAAGGGTGTGAGTTGGATGTGGGATGCTGTATTGCAGAAGCACCTCACATCAGCAGTGTCATGGTGAGCCATGCTATGTGCTGTACAGACATAGGCTGGCCTGAGCCTGGAAATCTCTATGTGAAGACCTGCTTCATTCCTTATAAATACAAGTTATTGACCTGCAGGAAGTATTTGCCAGGTATGGTCCAATGGTCTGAGCTGGGGAAGTAATTTAATTTTATATAACATTTTCTATTCTAGCAGCTGCCACCAAACAACAATTTGGATTAGTTCCCTGATAGAGGAAAACTAAAGGAAACAGTGCTAATATCCTGCAACTGTTGCTGCTCAGCCTTGCAGCCCAAGTCTCACACCATGACATTGTGACAACTGCAGTTTGATCGAAAGATGACACAAAAATGAACCAGACAGTTTGGACATCTCGTGCCATTCCCACCAAAGCCAAATAAAAGGACTTATAAAGTGACTCAGTGACTTAGAGTCAGTAACTGTCCAGCCACTAAAAAGCAGATGTTTCCTGCAAAAATGGACAGAATGGATTTGATGCTTTGCTGTGTCCTGCCTGGCCAGTGCATCACAAATGCATCACAAATCCCAGCATCACAATACCTTATATCACAGGTGCATTTGCCATTGGCCTCACAATATGCAGCCACACCGCATCAGAAACAGGGAAATGCAAGGGGGGCTTACAAAATAGTCCCTGATAGATTGTCAAAGGGCTGAAAAACATGGCTCCTTTAACTGCTCACTGACACAGATGAGTGAGGTGGCAGCGGGGTGGGTTTTTGTGTTCTCTTCAGTTGCAGAACAATAAATTGTGGCTGCTTCCTATAAAGAAACTGTCTGCTGAGACAAAACATGATGATCCGTGCCCACTTCAAACAATGCTCACTCCGTCCTGCAGCTTTCGTTTCAGAGATCCAACAGTAACTCAAGTGGAAATAATTAAAACAAAAGTGCTGATTCTGTTTTCATTGATGTATTTAGAGGCAAACCTTGTCTGTATATCATGCATCTCAATCAGTTGCCACTATTTGCTGTCTGAAGAAAACGTTGATGATAGAAACTGTCTTTCCCTCCGTCCTGGGTCATGTAGAGTCCCAGTAAGGGAACCAAGTACAGGTAATGACCTAAAAGAGGCCCTAGAAAGCCAAGAGAAGACGTGGAACACTGTGCCTGTAGTAGTGAGATAAAAGGGTTAGGACACCTTCTCTGTCCCCAAGCCCATTGGCATGGCCTGTTTGGTGTCTAAACTAAGACAAACATACAAAGACAGACCAACAACCAAACTCTCAACATGCTAGGCCAGCAAGGAGAAGGTACATTTGGGTCACGGACAGGTCTATGCAGACCTGGCAGTTAAGAATACCCATTTCTCCTAAAAGCACAAAAGAGAAAGTCTGATTTTCAGGGAGTTGCTTTGCTCCTGTTGTCTGTCTTGCTCCTCCAGAGATGAGGACCACACATCAGGGAGGGCTGATGCTCAGCTCCTGCCCTGCATTGATCAAGGAAAGACCCCTGGAACCCCCAAGATGGAAAAGCACACAAGTATCCTTGTGCAGGAGGCAAATAGCTGCATTTGGGTGTTACATTTTCCACCCCAAACCAACCCCTGGTGGGCCCAGCAGATAAAGTTTGCCACAAGCTATGACAGAGCTCATGTGACAGCTTTCTCTTCTGAGGACCCGAATACAAACGTTTGACACATCTGGTTTTCTAACCACAGAGGCAATATCTTCTTCCTATGGGCTCCATGGGGAGGCAGAGCAGGGAGGGTTTCTCACTCTTCCCTCACCCACCCTGACTCATTCACCCATAGAGATACCCAGGCAACAGGAAAATAAACTAAAGCAGGAACCTCCTGAGCAGTTAAACCTGCTTCCCAACCAGTCCCAGCTACATCTTTGAGCCTTGGTCCACTGGGGTCTGCAGTTTTCCCACGCACAGATGCCCCAGGTCCCAGTGAATCCACATGGGGCTCTATCTGCTGGTTCTTATCTTCCCTCCTATGCCTTTACCCAAGAGAAAAGTAACACAGAACAGGGAAGGTTATTGGGGTTTGACAGGTGCTACTGAATCATCAAAAACAGGGTAAAAGAAAAATAGTAAAAATGTGTACCCATACATCTTTCTTTTACTTGCCACAGGAAATAGGCATCAAAGGGCTGTTCTGAGGCACCCAGAGTGAAAGGTGAAACAGAGCTGCTCTCATAACCAAGGCACTTTGTGATTTGTGATATTTTGCTTTTCCTAGAAGGAAAAGCAAAGTTTATGGTACTTTTTCATGAGGAAACTAAAGAAGAATCATCCTCATGGATGCCCTGTCAGAGGACTTTAACCCTTTAACTTTAGAAGTCTTTGGTTCAGAGCCTTCCTCAGATGTGAGGTGATCCAAATCCATTGCTCCAGATATGCAGGACAGGCACTGGCACATCAGGCTACAAGCAGTATATGTGAAGAGGGTGAGGATGCCTTCCTGCCCTTGCAGCTGATGCTGGACCACAGCAGAGCACCCTGTCTTAAACCCTTCCATGGAAAGAAGTAGTAGTTTAAACTCTCCCTGGCTAGCAAAATGGCCCAGATTGTTTATTGCCTGCAAGGACTCAGTAACCACTAAGCTGTCCATACCCAAACTGGCTGCAGACATAGCACACAACCAGCTCAACCAGCACAAAGGTGACAGATATTTCACTTGGCAACAGGAATTATGCTCCCAAGGGAGTCTGGCAGAGGGGGGCATGAGAGATCACCATCATAGGAGCGACACTGACTTTCAGTTCCAGCCCCAGGTCTCTCCAAACAATTGCAGCCATTGCACCAATTCAGCCTAATGCCAAGAAGGATGAGAAGTGCTGTCAGAGCCTGGTGGGGTGGGTTAGAAGACAGGGAGATGGGCTCTGCCTGATGAGTGGGAATGTGCTAGGGAGGGAATGAAAGGGAAAACTGGGATGGCCAGAAGTACTCAGCAACCTGGGCAGAATACAACAAAGAAACTCCTTCCTCAAAGAAAAGGAGTAAAAATGCTAAGGTGTATTTTTGCTTCTCCAGAATGAAACACTGGAACTTCACGTAACCTATTTCCTCTCAAAAGTGGAGCTAACTGTGAACACTAACAGTGTTAAATACAGGGGAAATAAAAGAAACCACTGAGCCCGGGGAGGAGCAAAACATTTCAGTCTAACTTAAAGCAACCTTCTCTGGGTTGCTTTGATGATTTCCAGTGAATGCCCCTCAATGTCTTCCTCCTCTGAAACCCTCTATCACTCCCCACCCATGTTTTTATTCTGTTAATTTCAGCTACCAAGCCCTGAAGTTGACACGTGCCCCAGTTCTGTTCACACAGTAGCTGGTGCAGTGCTGTGTTTTGGTTTTAGTGTGAGAAGGGTGCTGATAACACACCAGTGTTTTGGTTGTTGCTCGGTAGCATTTATCCTGGTCAAGGACTTTTCAGTGTTCCATGCTCTGCCAGTGAGGAGGTGCACAAGAAGCCAGGAGGGAGCATGGCCAGGGCAGCTGACCTGAAGTAGCCAAAGGGATATTCCATAGCATAGAATGTGAGGCTCAGTATAGAAACTGGGGGGAGTTGGCCAGGAGCCATCAATTGCTGCTTGGAGATGGATGAACTGGGTATCAGTCAGCAGGTGGCAAACAATTATATTGTACATCACTTTGGTGCTATTATTATTGTTGTTGTGATTAGTATTATTAATTTATTATATTTGATTTTGTTTCAGTTGTTAAACTGTTCATATCTCAAAGCCCAAGTTTTACTTTTTTCCACTTCTCTTCCCCATCCCACCTAGAGGGGAGAACAGTGAGCAAGTGGATGTGTAGTATTTGGTTGCTTGCTAGGGTTAAATCACACACCTAGGATGCTTTGGCAAAGGTCATGGCTTTGGAAACTATGTTATGGTGCAAAATAGATACGGCTTATTTGCTGCAATCGGTGGTACAGGTACAAGTCAACTCTGAGAGGTCCTTGGAAGATGTTTGGTCAGTAGTGACTTGATGCTAAGTAATACAGCAAAGCTCCTTCCTACAACAGTACTCCTGGATCTGACAAGGTCATAACAAAACCTTTTAGAAGAACAGTTCTGCATGTACCCCTTTCCCAGACCCATATGTTTAAAATAGCAGTAAAGACTGAGAAAAGTAACAGTAGTCAATGCTAACAGAAAGTAGAACTTTAAATGGCAAGAAGTATTCAATAACTCTCAAGGATTGGGTAAACAGTTCAGCAAGATTCTGGAGTCAGTGGCCTTTCAGGTCTCCTGTACAATAACAACACTGTTGGTGGTGGTGATACTGGTAAATACTTGTATTGCAGGAGGCTAATACATGTATTTCCCTTCGCAAGATGTGATGAATATTGAAAGGGTGCTGGCGTGCAAGAAGCAACCAGATGAGCTGGTAGTAGTAAAATCCATAAAGAAGCATTGCATAAAAAGCCACAACTACAGGAAGCCTATGAACACAAATTTGCTCTGCCCTGCTACTGGTTTGACTTGAACTCTTGTTCTCATACACCTTCCTACAAGTATTTATGTGCATCTTTACCTGTTTTACTTCAGGACAGGTGATACTGGGAGTCTATAATGAATTTGTTCTATTTCTGAAAAGCTTTGCATCCCATGTTGATTAGATAACCCTACAGGCTGAGTCCAGTTGGTTCTACAGCTGCCTGATCATGTCTGTAGAGACATTTGGATATGGCCCAAGAATGAGGTGATCTACCAACATGTTTATTTTTCATGTAATCTAATATCACTGTTCCATAGAATTATGTAGGCACTTGCTATATGCTTGAAATCAAATAGCCATCCATACAAACCCTGTGGTACCTTTACATGGGATGCTTCTAGGTAGTACCTGGACCTACAAACAAACACAAAAATGCAGGCATCAATTGCCACTGGTGTTGATGGCACTGGAAATCCTTTACACCACTCTTAGTTGTGCATGGGGCTTCACGGTGTCAAGTTCAGGTGGCATAGTTCTGGCTGTGCTCTGAGGGTATTGTCTCCCAGCTTTTCCTCAGTGCATCCTAACCACATTGTCAAGTGTTAATTCTTAATCTGCCAATACTTTCTGACTTTTTAGTTCCTGATTACCGTCACACTCTAATCTCCTATCAAGGAATCTAGCCTCTCACAAAGTGAGAATTTCTCTTCAATCTTAGATTGGTCATAAAGTCTTCTGTGTTTTCAGCTTCTTTTGATAACAGCTGTTTTAAAGCATCGCTCTTACATGTCTCTTCTTGATGTGGAGTGCAGTACTCCTTCCGTCCCTGATGCACACTTTCATATTTAACTTCCTCTGCTTGAGTTAGGTAAAAAACATTAAAAGCATAAACTGTTTTACAGCCAGCTGCTGACAGAAATAAAGCAACCTTCTGAGGATTTTCTTTTCTACGGCCTGCTTAACATGGTGATACAGAATGAAGCAGTGGCTCTCCTTTCTCCCTAAAAGAGCAGTTCATTTAGGGTTTATAACCGAGCTCATCTTCCATGGCGTATTACTACTTTTTGTTAGTTTAGTTTACTCCTTATGCCATGAAATGTTTATTGATCACTCCCAAGGACCATGCCAAGGCCCCACTTTCTTCAAGTTCTGAGTTTCAATTCTTTTGCATTGCAGAACTATGCTCCTTTCTCACATGAGTATTACTGTGCAGTAGTGTGTTATCATACATTAAATGCTCCTGATTGTGTTTCTATGTTTTTCAGCTCATGGTAGCTTGTCATACAAGAGCCTACCAAATGCAATGCTCTTTGTTGCCTTTATTTAGGAGTAAGAAAACCGAAGCTACCTGGCGGCTTTTACACAATGTGATGTGGTTACATCTCCATGTTCATCCTAGCATGCAGAGAACATTGCTTCCAGGAAAATGGCTCCTATTGCTGGTGAAAAAATATGCAAAAGTCACTTCATGTATGAATTGGTTTGTTACTGTTTTGTGAAATGAGATTCCTAACCTGAATTCTGTTGTTATGTATAATATACATGTACATGAGATTGCTGCTGGAATGTATAATACACATGCTATGTATAATACACACGTACATGAGATTGCTGCTGGAACGTATAATACACATGCTATGTATAATACACATGTACATGACATTGCTGCTGGAATAATATTTAAGATGCTGGCCAGCCCTATTAGCCAATAAATAAAGGTTTGAAAAACTCCAGAAAGTTTGCAAAGCTGAAGAGAGAGTTTCATTCCTTCAGGCATCTTCCAGTTTGTCAATCCTTGTAGAGTTAATCTTCACAAGGACATATCTCCAGCATATTGCCCAAGGGCTGATAAGCTGCCATTGTTTTGGGAAACTTCATTTTTGGTACTCAGAACAAGAAGTTTAATGAAACCTCACCTTCAGGGGATGACACTCAGCCTCCTTTGAAGTCTGTCTCTATCACGCTCTTTCCATATGGACACAAAAATCCAGTAGCAGCTCCAAAGGATTCCTTGAAGTCCTGTCCTAAGAGAACTGCTTGGTTTTCCATCTTCTTGTCTTGAATTTCCAGGGTTTGAACTGTGGCTTTTCAGATATGTTCAGAGTGAATTAGTTTGACTTCAGGTGAACATGTCTCTGACATTTCATGGCCAAGCTATTTCAGTGTCAATTTAAATATGACCTTGATGCTGGTGCTGGTGTCTATTTAATGTTACTTCCTCCTTGTGCCCATCTTTATGAAAAAGAACATCACCCACGGTATTAAGATCAAAAAGGAGAAACTCTTTCTTACTGTCAGTAAAGAAACTCCAAAGTTCAGTAAGCAAATTAGTTGTTTGCATACTGAAAGAGATTTTTCATGCACTGCCCCTTTTTCCCATTGCGCTGTTGCAAAAGCATGTTGTATCCACTCTTGGGACTGTAACTCAGGCTAACATCACACTTTTGCTAAGTTAGTTGTAATTAAAGCTTCCCTTCTACACCATCCAAATGTACAGACATTTTCTAACACCTTTTGTTTTCTATGCCATTGTTTGGTCTCTGACTCAGATGCATCATTTCCAATAATATGATGTGGGTTGAAAGCTTACGTAGCACACTGAAAATTCACTGTGTTGCTCATCTATGGTAATTGCTCATCTGTGGTAATTGCTCTAATTTGTGCTGTACAAAAAAACATTTACAGAAAAGAATAAAGCCAGACTCATAGGTGTTGTAAGTCTGTGTTCAGAGAAATTACAGAATCACAGTAAAATCACAATAAAATAGGATCTCAATAGATTAACTCCTCCATCATCTGTCCCAGGGTGGGATCAACCCTACTTATTTCATTTCTCCATATAACTTTGCCTAATTCCTCTTTAAAATCGCCCACAAATTTCTGTCCACATGCAAGTTCACTTGGCTTGTTCTTAAAACCTCAACTGATGGAGCCTCTGCAGCATGCCTGAAGCAACCTCTTCAGAGACTCTTGGTCACAGCTGATGAAGCATTATCCCCAGTGTTTTCCCTAATTATCCTTTATTTCAGTTTAAACCCATTATTGCCAGTCCTGTTCCTATCATTGAAGCCAGTGAACTCATATCACAGCAAAGGCCCTTCAGTATGTTAGGGTTATAATTGCCTTCAGTGTGGATCTTTTTTTTTACAAAGGAAAAGTATATAATAAGGCACCATATTTTCCCCATGAGTGCTTACTATAAAAAATGAATGACATACTAATACTCCAAGAGTGCCAGAACACAGAAAGACAGCAAGGTAGCGTACTACATACTACCCCATATTGCTTCTCATTTAATTAATAGTGCCACCCTGCAAACACTTGAACACCTTTATTCCTGTAAGCTTGTAGGCACATAAATATTGGCAACATTCATTTACAGAGATATCTTTCTTCCTTTTTAAAGATTAAGGGCTGTTCACAGGCTCCAGGACTGATTTATAAACTCAAACAGTCGAAGTCTGAATTGATCCTCATATTTCTGTAGTGATATATGGGAAAAACACTTTCCCTTGAATTGTTGCATAAAGAAAAATAGGAATATCCACACTTATTCAAAAACCCATGAGTAATAGGTTACCAGGATGTGCCATTGACCAGTTAATTCTGGAGATTTCATCATCTGTCTCATTTTGGCATGTTATGCTGTCAAACAGTCTTCAAGATCTTCGCATTTGAGATCTGACCCAAACATATATTCTCTTTAATTAATGGTTCATTTCAGGAGCTTGTAAAAAACTCGGGGTTCCTATGATTTTAATGACATTCAAGAGAATGCACACATACATATAAGCAAACATACAGAATCATAGAACAGTTAGAGTTGGAAAGGACCTTAAGATCATCCAGTTCCAACCCCCTGCCATGGGCAGGGACACCTCACATTAGACCATGTCACCCAAGACTCTGTCCAGCCTGGCCTTTAATACTGCCAGGGATGGAGCGTTTACCACTTCTCTGGGGGCCCTATGCCAGTGCCTCACCACCCCCACCAGGTAAAGAACTTCTCCATTATATCCAGTCTAAACTTCCCCTGATTCAGTCTGAACCCATTGCCCCTTGTCCTATCACTACAGCTCCTGATGAAGAGCCCCTCTCCAGCATCCTGTAGTCCCCTCCAGACACTGGAAGCTGCTCTGAGGTCTCCACGCATCTTCTCTTCTCCAGGCTGAACAGCCCCAACTGTCTCAGCCTGTCTTCTCATGGGAGGTGCTCCAGTCCCCTGATCATCCTCGTGGCCTCCTCTGCACTTGCTCCAACAGTTCCATGTCCTTTTTATGTGAAGGATGTCTCATGAGAGCTTACGTTGAGGACACCAGAACTGCACACAATGCTCGAGGTGAGGTCTCACGAGAGCAGAATAAAGGGGCAGGATCACCTCCTTCGTCCTGCTGGCCACACTCCTTTTGATGCAGTCCAGGATACGGTTGCTTTCTGGGCTGCAAGCGGACACTGAAGCCGGCTCATGTTCATTTTCTCATCGACCAGCACCTCCAAGTCCTTCTCCACAGGGCTGCTCTGAATTTCTTCTCTGCCCAGCCTGTAGCTGTGCTTGGGATTATGTGTGTATGTGTATGATTTTTGCAGTCTGAAAACCAGGTTCAGCCATCAAAACTCTACTCAGTGTTTTTCTCTCTGTAACGGAAAAGATGAGTCAATCACTAACCCAGTGCTTAGGCCTGAAACTCTTCTCTCCAAATCTGGCACAAACACGAGTAACCCAAATGAATTATTTGGAGTTACACGAGCACAAAAGTAGAGCAACTGAGAGAAGAATAATATTCCTCTGTGCATGAAGCTGAGGAGGTTTATTTTAGTTTCATTTGTTCTCAGGCTATTCAGCTGGGAACACTATGGGGGTTTTAGCTTCATATGGTGTAACTTGAGGCTGCAGTGTGAACTCTTCTATTCTTTTGAAAGTTAGGTTTCCTTCTTCCTTTGCAACATCCGTAACCCTTGACTGTCTCAAGGAAAATGTGATCCTCAAAGAGTCCTCACAAGAGTGATGATTCAAAGCTGGTTTTCAACTTGATTGCATTCTCTGTGACAGAAAATACAGGCAACATTAACCTAATCTTATCATGTGGGACATGAGAAAACAAATAAATTAAAGTGAATGATTTCCGTTCACTATGGCTGCCCATTAGATCAATTTTATGGACTTGTTGGTCCCACATTCTGCAAGATCTGGGAGCTGTATCTACATGGCTTTTATATCCATCCCTGGCAGTGTTCAAGGCCAGGTTGGATGAAGCCTTTGGTGAGATGGTTTAGTGTGAGGTGTCCCTGCTCATGGCAGGGGGGGTGGAACTGGATGATCTTAAGGTCCTTTCCAACCCTAACCATTCTATGATTCTGTATAAGCCCAGCTCTTATTTATCCAGCCTGTTTGGATCCAATGCACGGCAGCCTAAACTGCCCACAGATATCCAGAGCTCAGCTCACTCTGAGCACCATGTTGTTGTGTTGTACATTAACAATCCCCTAAACAACTGTCAGCTTCCTTCAGTAACATCCCTGCATCCATTTAAGGCTTTTCTTATGTGGCTGGGGTATGCCCACTGTGTGGACCGTATGCAGCACCACATAAGGGTGTCTTAGCGAGGATGGATGTCACGCAGACCTTTGCTGTGTACCTGCAAAGACCCTTCTAGCACTCACATTGTGTTGGCTTTACTAGTGTCATGACCAGAACATAGGTCCACAACTTGGTAACTTTTTTCCTTTCTAAATTTATTCATTGTTCTTATAAAAACATTACTTCTCTCTACAAACCTCATGTAACTTTTATCCTCAGGATATCAGGGCTACAGAAACATTCCCATTAAAAAGTCAAATTAATAATACATTAAGGAAGGTTTCTCTGTAAACATGTCTTTCATGTCTTGTGTTTACTTACCTGTAAAGAAACATGAAAGAGAGAGCTTTGCTTTACAGCTCAAGAAAGGTGCAGAGAAGGATGACAAAGATGATAAAAGAGTGTGGAATAGAAGCCCAAGGAGGAACAGTTAAATAAGCTTGGACTCCTTTCCAGGCTGAAGAGGTGATTGAGGGAGTATAAGAAAGGTCTATCACACTATCATCCTACCATCTCTCTCCTAAGTGGTTTTCTGTTGTTTGACATCAAACCAACAGACTGCAAGGAGCATTGCCATAGCAGCTCTCCTGTCTCCACAGATGCTGTAAATGACAGAGGGATGTGGAATGAGCTCAAGGGATGGGCTGCTGCTTGCAGGCTTCACACCCATCAACATATTATCGTTCCACATCCCGAGGTATAAAACATTTGTGGTCAGGCTCTTGCAATGAAACATGACTCTAGCACATTCCAGTGCAGCTTTACTGTTGTGACCTTGTTCTGAAGTAAGATAATAAAGGTATAGAGAAAATAAAGACAATGCAGACAACAAAACTGTTTCAGGACCATGGGGAAAGAACACATGTCATGGAGAAGAGCTAGAGCCCAGTGCAGTGCAGTGTGGATACAGCCAGAAATGAGTCCCAGGACAGGCAATTGATGCCTGTTTCAATTAAACAGTCTAAATGTAGCCACTGGTGCAGGATCAGGTATTAATAAACATTTTTAGGTATTTCTCCACACAGCAACAACCTTGGTGAGACCAAAGGCCAGAAGGGACCAGATTCTGGGAAGGAAACAACCTTCATGGAGGCCCAGGAAAGGGCTGTCTATAGCAGAAAATCACCTTTTATTCCTTGGCCAATCTGTGGTCCAAAGACTCCTTTTAGATGCTGAAGCTGACTCCCAGTTCCTCCTTCCAAGTCACCTCTACTTTTGAAACATTAGTCTCCAGTGTGTCTAGCTACCTCTGGCAGTGCTAACATATTTTGGCCATGGAAAAACTTTGGTTCCTCAAGAATGCCCCGTGTACCTGTGTAGCTGGCTTTTCTTTCAGCTCCAGACACACTGTACCCAGTGCCATAAGGCGACCTGTGATTCTGTGGCAATGGAAAGAGTTCATTATAATAATAAAATCAGTGTTTTATTTCTCAGTATGATCTTATTTTGCCTGGCTGTGGGCCTGCAAGGGCATCTCTGGGATTAATTGCAGTGTTGCACATTGCTGAGGGAGGTATCTTTGTTGTCTTACAGCTTTACATGGCAATGCTTCCTCTGGGGCACATGCTTGGTGCCACGTCTCAGCCTCATTTCACATAGCAATAAGGCTTATGGAGCCATTCCCTGTGCTTGTCCTTTGCTCCATACCTTTGGGAAAATTTGGAGATCAGACTGAAGGCTCTGAGTATTTCATGTTTCATAGAAAGATGCAGATGTTAGAAGATGGAGACCCATCCCCATCTACAGAGGATGCAGTTGTAAACACAGCCCTTATTAGACCTTGGAGAACCCTCATAGGGGAAACTTCTGTGCTGCTACTTGGGCCCTGTAAATGGATGAAAGGAACCAGTCCCCTGCAGCAAATCCACAGGTAATTCATGGAATGACTTCTTCCTTCCTTAAACTGTCAGCTTGGAAACAACCAATCCAAGCATTCTTATTCTGTGGGAAAGGCAGAAACCGAGGCAGGGAACTTTCTATGTGCTCCCAAAGAGGACATCAGATTTCCTGAGCTGGGTGCTTCATCCCCCACATGGCACCATTATATTGAGCCATACAGTTGCCATCCTTGCTTTCATGAGAGTAGCTACAGAGAGTGGTTACAGAGAAGGAGCCCCAAAATCACTTTTCAGCAGCTTTTGTGCAGCATCTGGACAGCCCATAGTTTCTCCAGTTTAAAGCAATTCCCCCACTGACATCAAATACTCATTTCCTTGAGGGGGAGGGAGACTGGTCTATGTTTGAGGAGAGGAGGAAGCCAGTGAACTTGAACTAGGAGAATCGTGAAAGATTGCAGTAGAAAACACAAAAGGCAGGATGTTGTCTCCACCAGGCATCGTTAAGAGCATTGTCCAGGTGTCAAATAATTGCTCAATGGATTTTTTTGCCTTCCAGGAGGATTGCACTGCAGGATTTGACCAAGCCATATCCTGCATTTTCAATGAGCATCAGTCAGCCTTTGAGTGAGTGAGAGTTTGTGATTCCCTTCCACAGACTGTCAACTCTGAAAACTAACGATGACAGGGTAAAATCAAAGTGTGGGAAAGCACCAGGAGATGAACATTTCAGTGAATAACATGGATCACAGAATCACAGACTGGTTTGGGTTGGAAAAGACCTTAAGATCATCCATTTCCAACCCCCTGCCATGGGCAAGGATGCCTCACACTAAGCCATGTCGCCCAAGGCTCTGCCAAACCTGGCCTTGAACACTGCCAGGGATGGGGCATTTACTGCTTCTTTGGGCAATCTGTGCCAGGGCCTCAGCACCCTCACAGTAAAGAACGTCTTCCTTATATCTAACCTCAACTTCCCCTGGTTAAGTTTGAACCCATTACCCATTGTTCTATCACTGCAGTCCCTGGTGAAAAGTCTGGAAGCTGCTCTGAGGTCTCCATGCAGCTTCTCTTCTCCAGGCTGAACATGTTTTAGTTGCCACCTTTATTTCTGTATTTCATAGAATAGAATCATAGAATAGTTAGGGTTGGAAAGGACCTTAAGATCATCAAGTTCCAACCCCCCTGCCATGGTCAGGGACACCTTGCAGTAAACCATATCACCCAAGACCTCCTCCAACCTGGCCTTGAACACTGCCAGGGATGGAGCATTTACAACTTCCTCGGGCAACCCATTCCAGTGCCTCACCACCCTCATAGTAAAGAATTTCCTCCTTATATCCAATCTAAACTTCCCCTGTTTAAGTTTTAACCCATTACCCCTTGTCCTATCACTACAGTCCCTAATGAATAGTCCCTCCTCAGCATCCGTATAGCCCCGCTTCAGATACTGGAAGGCTGCTATGAGGTCTCCACGCAGCCTTCTCTTCTCCAGGCTGAACAGCCCCAACTTTCTCAGCCTATCTTCATATGGGAGGTGCTCCAGTCCCCTGACCATCCTCATGGCCCTTCTCTGGACTTATTCCAACAGTTCCATGTCCTTTTTATGCTGAGGACACCAGAACTGCACACAATGTTCCAGGTGAGGTATCACAAGAGCAGAGTAGAGGGGCAAGATCACCTCCTTCGACCTGCTGGTCACGTTCCTCTTGAGGCAGCTCAGGATACAACTGACTTTCTGGGCTGCAAGCGCACACTGCCTGGTCCTCACAAGTGTGTCAATTTCAGTGGAATATTCCTAAAGCAATCACTAAGAAATTGAATTCTCATTAAAATGGGCCAGGGTTTGTTTCACTTACTTAAATTTAGATGCCCGGAGCTATCTGAGACCCAGGGTATGTGAGATATTGAGCTATGGCTGGCTACACAGGACCTATGCCTTTCTGGATGTGTGGCTAGAAGCTGAGCGTGATAGCGTGATACTTCACCTTGTCTAAAATTGCACTAGGAACGTATGACAGAGCAACAGTCTGACACTCTCAAAGTCCAGGCACCCTGCTACAAAATCAGCTCCATTTTCTGCCAAGAATGTGATATTTAAGTGCAATCCAGCAAGTGATAAACCTGTAAATGCCAAAAAAAGTTAAAGAGCAGTCTGGCACATTACAGCCAACCAGCTCGTTCCTAAAGTATTTTACTAACTTTGATTTTCAAGACTTTCTTTAGCAAACATAACATGATTGAATACAAATTATGACAAAGATCAAGATGTTCAGATATGAAAATACCTCAAAACAACTCTGGTTTAACCTTTGCACGTTTTTTCCTTATAATCATATTCCACTCCAAGATTTCCAAAGGCAATGCCTCTATAGAGGGTATTTGTTAGAACATAATGTTTGCTATAAAGTGTAGACGGGAATTATTGGAAAGTGCCATAAAATAAACGCTCTTCATTAGATCTGTGCTAATTCAGAGGAATATATGATTTTGAAGCAAGAAAGTCTATGCAAATAACATCTGTCTCATAACTAGATATTGACCCCAAGCTTAAAAGCTTGAGTTTAGATCTACATCTGACACCTCATAAAGAGTCAAGCACTTCAGGCTTGGGATTTTACTGAATAAAATATCAGAAAGCAGTCAAAAGTAAGACTCACAGCAGCACAGAGAGGTCCCAGCACTCCTGGTGTCTGACAAGTCCACCAGACAAGACAGATGTGGAGGCACAGGTGTCCTGGGTTCAGCAGCAGCAGTCATAGTCAGTAGCTTAAACCACGGCAACAGGTATCACATAAATTCATCTATCAGGAGAGGGAGGCCACACACGGAATCTCTGGCAGCTACAAGAATTAAATGTGGATGTGCTATAATCATGCTCTGGTCCTTCAACCATGTAACTGACATAGTTCAGTATACCAGCCACATTTACCAGGGACAGGGTGCTATATGCTAAGGACAACTAGAGATGGATAGCCACATCTTCATAGAAATGGATTTACCTGGAAAGCTCACAGGACTTTGAATCCATCCCTCTCCTTTCCCCATTAGCATACTGGCAGAGCAGATGTTCTTATATCACATTGATTTGCATACCATAGATTTAAACTGGCCTGTGTCTGTTCAGAGGAGATACTTATACCCAAAGGAAACACACTTTGGGGTGTAGAAATGACAGCACAAGCTGCAACAAAAATCAGGTGAGGTAAATGTGTTGGCTTGATACCTGTGGAAGATGAGATCCAGCCTGGAGCCTGCTCTTCAAGAAAACAAGAAAGCTGTGGAAGAGAACAGGATGGCAAGAAAGACCTTTGAAGGTAATTAAACATCATCTACAAGGAAAAGTAAACTGAATTGGAGTGATTTATCATTAAGATAAGACAAATCCAGTGCAGGCAAAGGAGTTTCTAGTCTCCAAGTGTTACTGATGGCAAATGAGCTAATGAAAATTATACACAGTAATAATTTCCTTCAACACCCTTGGCCTCCAGCAGCTTGTATTTCCAGGACTTCCTAAGTCAGAGATGGTCTCTACTGGAATTTCATAACCCTCAAGGGATTTTTATCTGCTTGTTTGCCTAAGTGCTTTTTAAACCTTTTTACGCCTAAGCTTTCAGGGGTCACAACATACTCCAGTGAGAGGTTTCACAACTTAATTACACGTCTTGCAATGCTGCATGAAGAACAACACCTGAATGTTTGCTCAAACCTATTCCTTTCATATAATTAGGTGATAATTTGACATTCTTGTACTAGAAAAGACTGTGGGCAATCATCTCTTGCATGTTGTGTCATTAACACTCGTGATTCTGTAGGTCTGTGTCATATCACAGGATAAGAAGTCAGAGGCTTCAAGTTTATTGTGGTAGACTTGGGTTGATGTTAATGAAAATTATCTTTCTAGTGGTAAAGAGAATGAGATGCTGAAATAGATTGATTGGTAAAAGGATTAAGCTTGATTGCATATGTGTCAAGAAGGCAAACAATCAATGATGCTCATGGTGAAGTTTATCATGCTCTGAAGTAAATGTCCACGTCCAGTCAATTAAGTTGCACTTTAAATTCCACTGACTATTGACTAGGTCTCCAATAACAACCATGAAGCCTCAGCAGGTTCCTCACAGGGAGATAACTAAATTTAGAGGAGAAGGATCTGACCCATTTGAGTGAACTAAGGCAAAGCAGGACTGCCAGACTTCCAGCTTTAGCAAAACTGCAGCAATCATTAGAACCTACTGAAACGCCATGGCAATGATTTATTGCCTTCAAATACTTCCTTTTCCTATGTGTTCTCTGATGTTCAAGTCCCATACATACTTCTAACTTTGCAAACAGTGTAGTGAACACAATTCACACTGTAGTACATCAAACAGTGGCTGCGCTCTGCCAGGTTATGAAGTAGAAGTGAAGCCAAATACTGACCTCTGGTACGAAAGGATAGCATCACTTCAATTTCCTTGTGCTCAGCAGAGTCCTCTAAGAGATATTTTTGCCATTGACAGTCTAATGCTGTCAGGATGCTCTCTCCTGTCCCAAACCTCCAGGGAGTTGAGGGATCCACAACTGGCCTTCTCCCCTCCCAGTTGTCTTCAGTACTTTTTCTATCTGAGTTTTACCCTTCAGGCTTTCCATAGGACACAAACCGAAAGCCCTCAAAGTCCATGAAGAGACAGCCACTGCCTTACTGAGGGGCTTAGCTCACCCAAAATTACTTCCACGGTGGAAATGACTAAAAGAGGACCTTGACTTTGACAGGCATCATCATCTCAGCCAAGACAAAACCATCTTTAGTGCCAAAGACCCTCCTGGATTCCAAAGCACAGATTTACATGAGTATTCAGGCTTAAATCATAGCTACATTAAAAGCAATAGCCAAATGAAGCCTCAACAGTTCCATGTCCAAGGTCCCCCATGGAGCTGATTCCTCAGTCACTGCCACGCTATGGCTAATTCTGTGTCAGATTCATCACCTCTCCGTTCCTTCCAGGTACATTTCATTATCACTATGTCTAATTAGTTAGATCTAAAGGAATGAGAAACTAATTTTTTTCATGAATAATGGTCCCTCTTAAATCTATGTACCATAATAATGGCAATTAATTGGAACAGGCCTTTTAAAACCCATTGTATTGAGCTGAGCACAAGCCCAATTGACATGCAAAAGTCTTCTATAACCGGGTACTCTCTGTACTACCATCAATTATCTCCTAATTAAACAACGAAGTTTCCTTGCAATGCAGATAAACATCACTATTAAACATTTTGCCATCACTTAGTGGATTAATGTGGCTAATTAAACAACTTGCAGCATGGAGTCGAGCTCCTGGCATGATTCATGAAACGAGGTGTGCAAACTTCTGTAAACTCTATATTGACAGGAAAGATTGCTTTAAAAGACAATAGCTTTATTCTATTATTTTTTTCCCCATCCTGGGGTAACAAAAACTGGCCACAAAATCCAATAACAAATTGCCATTGGAAACATTGACTTTTCCATGCCCAAAGAAGAGGCAGTTTATTGGCTCAAAGCTTTCAGAGGGTGGGAAGTGTGAGGGCTTTACGACAACGGTTTGATCAAGGGCTTGCTTTTTAGCTGTTGCTCAGCTATCATCTATCTTGCAGGATCTTTGCTTTGAATTGTACACTTCAGATCAACAGCTATGGGAAGACATGAATCATAGAACTGTAGAATCAACCAGGTTGGAAAAGACCTTTAAGATATCAACTTTAAGATACCAGCTGTTCCCCAGCACTGCCAAGGCCACCACTGACCCATTGTACTGAGGGTTTCACCTACCCGATGTGTGAACACTTCCAGGGACTCCCCCACTGCCCTGGGGTGCTATTAACAGCACTTGAGGCTGTTTCCTCTTGTCCTATTGCTTGTTACTTGTTTAACCTAAACAGAGAAGATTCTGGGTTGCAAATCCTTACTATATGTGAGTCCACTCACATACTCGGTGTGATGTCTGACATTCAAATTTTAGAGCCAGAAGTTTCTCATGACTTACAGCACCAAGCACAATGGGTTCCTAATCCACTATGAGGAACACATCACTACTGAAATGCTTACAATCTTTAAAGCAAAAGCCTCACCTGGGACAAAGAATGGCATTGTTATTTATTGCTTACAGCAGCTGAGAGTGTGAAAAAGCTCTTTTAGGATGTCTGAGATGCCTCTCTGGGACCTGTTCACATGTCCCCGTGACCCTGATGACTATGTTGACACTCGGCTCCATGACAGCAAAGAGCAAACCCAAATCACTGCTCTTCTACCCTGGGAAGCAGCAAACCAACAATGTGCCAGTGAAAAAATATCTTAGAAAAACATGATTAGGTGGTACAGCAATAAACAGCATGCTCGGTGTTTTTGTGCCCTAAGCTATATGTGAGGATGTGCGGAGGGTTCAGATTTGTGTTCAGATAAGGCGATCACAGTGAAACTGAAACTCCCTGCACGATAACTAGTTCTTACTAATGTCGAGCATGTTGTTTGAATTATTATAGAATCTGAGGCACTTACCAAAAGCAAGCATATCCCATATTATGTTGTTGGGTGGCACCCCAAAGATACCCGTAAGGCTGTTGGGTGACACACTTTAAACCAGGAGCTAGTCACTAAATCACTTTTAATTTGCAGGTGAAGACCTTGACTTTTGATTTCTTCTGCCCCTCTGGGTTGAGCAGTGGCTGCTCTGTTCTTCCCTTTGTGTCAAACTGGGTGCAGAAGGATTCAAAGTGAAAGTCACACACACGCACACATGAAAATGATCCCTTTGATTTTATTATGGCTTATAGTTTAACCACTCAACTGCCTTGGAAGACTGACTGCACATCTAGAAGGTTGGATGGAGATCTGGTTATCCACCTTTGTTCTACCTTGGCCTTCAGTGTGCTCACTGCTCTAGGTTGCCACTACCTTACCCCATGCTAGCATGGATATATGTCACATGAATTAGAATAAAACCTATTGGATAAAGAACTGGCTGGATGGCCGCACACAAAGAGTTGTGGTCAATGGCTCAATGTCCGGCTGGAGACCAGTAACGAGTGGTGTCCCTCAGGGACCGGTGTTGGGACCGGTCTTCTTTAACATCTTCGTCGCTGACATGGACAGTGGGATTGAGTGCGCCCTCAGCAAGTTTGCCAATGACACCAAGCTGTGTGGTTCGGTTGATCCGCTGGAGGGAAGGAATGCCATCCAGAGGGACCTTGACACGCTTGTGAGGTGGGCTGATGCCAACCTCATGAAGTTTAACCATGCCAAGTGCAAGGTCCTACACCTGGGTGGGAGCAATCCCAGGCACAGCTACAGGCTGGGCAGAGAAGAGATTCAGAGCAGCCCTGTGGAGAAGGACTTGGGGATGCTGCTTGATGAGAAAATGAACATGAGCCGGCCTCAGTGTGCGCTTGCAGCCCAGAAAGCAACCGTATCCTGGGCTGCATCAAAAGGAGCGTGACCAGCAGGTCGAAAGGAGGTGATCCTGCCCCTTTATTGTGCTCTCGTGAGACCTCACTTGGAGTATTGTGTGCAGTTCTGGTGTCCTCAACATAAAAAGGACATGGATCTGTTGGAACAAGTCCAGAGGAGGGCCATGAGAATGATCAGGGGACTGGAGCACCTCCCATATGAAGATAGGCTGAGAAAGTTGGGGCTGTTCAGCCTGGAGAAGAGAAGGCTGCGTGGAGACCTCATAGCAGCCTTCCAGTATCTGAAGGGGGCCTATAAGGATGCTGGGGAGGCACTCTTCATTAGGAACTGTAGTGACAGGACAAGGGGTAATGGGTTAAAACTTAAACAGGGGAAGTTTAGATTGGATATAAGGAGGAAATTCTTTCCTGTTAGGGTAGTGAGGCACTGGAATAGGTTGTCCAGGGAGGTTGTGAATGCTTCATCCCTGGCAGTGTTCAAGGCCAGGTTGGATGAGGCCTTGGGTAATATGGTTTAGAGCAAGGTGTCCCTGCCCATGGCAGGGGGGTTGGAACTTGATGATTTTAAGGTCCTTTCCAACCCTAACTACTCTATGATTCCATGATTCTATTCATACAAACAAGCACTTCCTGCCTTTCCTTTCAGCCTCACATGTATCATCAGTCTCTGCTTATTATAGTGCCCAGTGCCCGGTCACAAGTGACCACTTCCCCTTTCTGTCTTTATACTGCTGAGTATTGCACAAACAGAAAACCAGTCCCTACCCAAACTGAATAAACTGGTCACAGGGAGGGAAACCACACTGTTTGAGCAAGTGGTACAAATGCTTGCTAACGGGCTCAGCAGAGCTGGCTGATGAAGAGCAGGCAAATGGACCTGTAATACCTCAAAGTTTAGGTTGGAGGAGAAGGCCAGATGCAGTGAGTGGCTTGGCAGTGTGAGTTAGTGGTACAACTCCTCCAACACATAGGTGACAGTCCTCTGCTTGGTCAGCTGGGGAGCTAGGGCCATCTCTAAGGCAGAGCCTGGAGAATGAGGTGTGGGACACATGGGCAGGTTAGACAGGAGCAGCCACCTCCTGCACAGTCCCACAGCCCTTAACAGGAGGAACAAAAGCAAAACTGCATCAATTCT
Source organism: Neopsephotus bourkii (assembly GCF_033783945.1). Classification (NCBI taxonomy): domain Eukaryota; kingdom Metazoa; phylum Chordata; class Aves; order Psittaciformes; family Psittacidae; genus Neopsephotus; species Neopsephotus bourkii. The sequence goes on from NW_026901911.1 coordinate 365,900, forward strand.
GTTTAAGTGGCAAGAAAACAGCTGTGCAATGTTATCCTGGGATGCTGCTGTAGCTCTCTATCATCTCCACCTCCATGTTTTCCAGATTATCTCCCCAAAACCAGACATGCACCCTCTGAACAGTCTCCTATACTGTCTCTAACTGTGCATGTCTGTGCCCATCTCTGCCATTTTCCTCATTTTCCCTTGTGCCCATAAGTCTTCTCAGCTGAGGGACTGGTGGTGACTCAATCACAGTAGCACTAAAGCAAGGATAAAAGGTTCAAGCATGGAAGAGGCAGTCACACTTAGAGAGGGGAAGATGGCTGTACAGGTGTAACAGCCTGAAATAGCTTCCCTGGATTAGTTGGTATTGCAAAGCATGCTCCTTCTCTTCCAATATCTGGACAAGTGCAATAAGAATATTTGCAAAACCAGTAGTGAGACTGGTGAAGAATACAAATACACACATGTATAAATACTTGCCTAGACAGATAGGACACAAGACTCTTCTATTGCAGCTCTCCTCCATCATCTAGGCATCGCTTCATATATCCCTAAGCTGCTGCCACCTCGTTTGCTCTGCTGCTGCAGATGATGAGGCTTTCTGCTTGGTCTGAGATGCAGACACTTGTGGCAATATCCTGGGTTGTCTGGGGGTGCTGTGTATATATACATAAGCTCTTTTAATATCCTGTGTAGATGATGCCCTTGCTACTGACCCCCAATCTAAATATTTCTGCAGATTACCCATGAATATGATTTGGCAGTGGTTTTTAGGTTAGTTAGCAAAGTTAGGTTTCCTTTTGGTTGCTATGATCTTTAAGGTCTTTTCCAACTTAAATAATTCTATGAGTCTATGTATGAATATGAATTTGTATGCAATAATATCTTACTTTTTGTTGGTTTTTTGCCTTATGATTAATGCACAATGGTTTCACTATTCAGAGTTTTCTGGCTCTTAAAAAACACGGGGTTTTCCTCTTAAACCAGGCTCTTAGCCTGCATCTTACGTTTCTCTCTTAGTAAACTCTGAGCACAGATCAGTCCATATAGCTTCTGGTTCTAGACATGAATTTCATAAGCCAAAGGTGCAGTTCCTAAACGGAATATATATACTGCCTTATCATCACAGTTATCTACCATTCATATTTACTAACATCTTGATATCGGCCATGGTGAAAAGCTATCATGCCAAAACATGTCCAGACCTGTGGAAGTGACAACTGCTGTCCCAGAGAGCTTGAATACTCAACTGAAAAAGAACTGAGGGAATAGAGGGATGCTACCAGAATGAAATTACAAAGCCAGATGCATAGTCTGCGATGCTAAGTGAACAGACATCACACAAAGTCAGGGCCCTGTGTGCCGCATGACCTTCCAGCTGCAGTATGAAGCTGATTCCCCATTATTGAACATGCAGTGGCATAAAACAGACCATGAATTGAGAGTCTGTGCAGTGACATTTTCAAACATGCACTGACTTTTAGGGAAAGTCCACAATTAATATTAAAGGAGCTGCTGAATTTCACAGGGTTGGTAGGTAGGACCTGACTTTATGTGCAGTGACCTTTTAAAACCACTTTCGCCACTGCATGATTCCTCTGGTTCTTCAGCCTTACTCAAGTCTGGGACTTCAAGAGAATGAAGTCTCTTCTGTTGCTAAGAGATGGAGACCTGGATTCCCTCACATGGAGAAAGACTTCTGACTAAATCTACTGTGCATGGAAGAGTGCTCAGAAATTATAAGCATTTGAATAAAATCCGGAGGCTTAAATGAAAAGAGTCGAGGGTTTCAGTTCTGAGTGTTATAGCACCTTGATGCCTTACAGTACAATTGGATTAAGTCCAAATCTGCAAGGCTGTGCTGAAAGATAAAACACAAAGGCTACTTATTACCTAAGTCCCACTTAAGCCTTCGAAACAGACACTGAGTACAGCTGTAGTGCTGTACTTGCCTCCTGCATGGGGTACCTTCTGTACAGTCATTTCATTTCAGGGTATGTTTGAGCTTTATCTTAGTTATCCCCAGGGAAATCACAGGATAAACTATTTTGGATTAGACATCAGAAAAGCAGTTGTAGTTTTGTTTTTACTCTCCATCTTTTGTTTTTCTTCTCATTAGCAGGCACTACCAAGTAGGCTTCCAGCATCTAATCCTTCCTAAGAGCTCACTCTAAGAATGAAATGAAGCCAGAGGTAAAAGATGATTCATAAGCTTTCGTGTTTATCGTTGTCTGGAAAGCAAAGTGTTCAAACCAAATCCGCCTAAGACAAAATAGCCCAAGCTGCTGCTGTGATGACCTACTTAGAATAACAAGTGAATGCTCCAGGACTGGGTGATTGAGGTGTATGTGTAAGTCCCTTTTCCTATGGGAAAGGATGTTCCAAGGTCTTTTCAACCTTGAGATCATGACCTTCTCTAAACAGAGATGTGACCAGATCACAAAGTAGTACCATGGCTTTCATTTTCTTACCAACACACTACAAGAACACTGAAGATACAGCATCCCAGGGTTTATTATGTGCCAGGGGTCCAGAGAATTTACAGCCTGTTGTTAGGTTATTCCAAAGCTGAAACTTTGCTGCTGCAGTAACAAGGACAACACATGACAAAGAAAGTGGTCTAATGCACAGATATGGACTTCTGATGTGATCAATCAGTTCTTCCTCCCCCTCATCTGTACTTTCACAGAGCGACTCCTTGAAAGAGCTACAAGAGCTGGTTTCAGATGAACTCAGGTATTTCCGCACTGTACAGGCAGCAGAAGCACCGGCATCCCCAAAACCAACCCGAGTGAGGCAACATCCTCTGTATTCACACCTACCCAAAGCAAGAGTCTTCACTGTGTGCTGCCCTGAACCACCACTACCACACTGTACATGAGCTCTTCCGGTCCCTCCCTCACCGCCTGCTCATCTCTCCACACTTGATGGCTTAGGCAGGGTACTGGCGGTCACCTACAGCACTGATCTATCCTTCATTTCCTTCTCTTTTCCTCTGGTCTCCTAACACAGCATTGGAGGTTTTCTGCTTCTGTCTATCCTGCCAGACCCCTTGACCACAGCAGACACGAGGATGACACAAAGCAGAAAGTTATGTTTCTAAAGGGTTGATGGAGTGGCCTTGAGTCATTTGTAGGAAAGTAGCAATGAATGGTGAGCACACAGCCATGAAATACCTGGGGATCTGCCTTTTACTTCTTCTTACCTCACTGGAATCCTATTTCTACTCCTGATAGAAGTGCTGCAGACACTTGGGTACTTAAGTGGGTTATAACTCACTGACTGTGGCCAGTGACAGAGAGACAGGATCATAGAGTCCACAGGAGGCCACAGAGATGCTGTGAGGGCTGGAGCAGCTCTGCTCTGGAGCCAGGCTGAGAGAGCTGGGCTGGGGCAGCCTGGAGAAGAGAAGGCTCCTGAAGGGGAGACCTTAGAGCAGCTCCAGTGCCTAAACAGGCTGCAGGAAACCTGGAGAGGGGCTTGGGACAAGGGCCTGTAGGGACAGGCCAAGGGGAATGGCTTGAACCTGCCCGAGGGGAGACTGAGCTGAGCTCTTAGGCAGAAGCTCTTCCCTGTGAGGGTGCTGAGGCGCTGGCACAGGGTGCCCAGAGAAGCTGTGGCTGCCCCATCCCTGGCAGTGCTCAAGGCCAGGCAGGACACAGGGGCTTGGAGCAAGCTGCTCTAGTGGAAGGGGTCCCTGCCTGTGGCAGGGGTTGGAACTGGATGAGCTTTAAGGTTCTTCCAACCCAAACCAGTGGGATTCTGTGACTGCTTTGCTTACCTTCAGGCACCTTCCTAATGTTGCAATTGCTCAGGACATTGTTCCAAGTACCTCTTCCTGATCCTATATGAGATCTTTGTTGCATCTACCTCTTAGGACCACCTCTCCTGCTGCCAGAGCTGGCCTGAGCACACTTGGTTTTCAGAGGGAAGCTGACCTGTTTAACACTATCTAATCTTATTCTCTTCCATGCTGCTGAAAATTGAGTTCATCATGTCTCTTGCAGGGTGTCCCAAAGTTGAGGTTATTGGTGGAAAGAGCATCTTTCCATCCTCCAATGAACAGAGGAAATTGGAAATTCACCATTTTGAGGATTTTGTGGCAGTAATAAAAACGTACAATGGTTCCCTTCACCAGCGCCTCATTTTTTTCCATTAGCCAGCACTGGTGGTAAATACACTCACATCATACATTTTCATAGCACTGAGAAGAAAAAGTTTCAATTTTTCACCTTAACCACCAAAAGCAAGCAAGCCAGCATACCCACTCCTCACCCAAAATATTCACCACAAGGAGGTCAGGTCTGAAACGTTACCATCAGCAGCCTTGGGTCGCCCCAGCTTACGTTAACCCTGCAGCGGAGAAGACAGATTTCTGGGAAATGAAGGAACACGCACACCACAAGACCCAACTGAATAAGTCATTAGCAAAATTTCACTGGAAAACAACTATTTCTGCTGGAGTCCTTGTTTCTTGTGTATGGGCCAATTCAAAATAATTAACAGAATTGTGAGAAACACGGAGAGAATTCAGAGAAATAAGGCAAAGACCTTCACAGGTCATCTTTGGCTGACACCTGATCATGGAGAGATTACAAACGAGAGGTGGAAAGTACAGAAGGGGCTGGGTTTCTGCTGGCTGCTACACCTAGGAAGTGATACTGGTGCAGAAAAGTGGAGTGTAAGGATGGCAGCTCAGCGAGGAGACGCTTAGCATCCCCATGTTGGGTTAGGAGGGAGGCAAAGTCAGGGGTTAACAGGCTTTGCCCACTGCACGTTTTGAGCTGCGTCTCACTGATGACCTCTACCAAAATCTTTCTTAGAAAAAGCACTACTGAGATTGTGAAGACCACTACTGTCTGCATATGTCTTTGGGGAAAGAGTCTGCTTCGTGCTTACATCTCCACCCGCGGTTGTGTGGGCATCTACCAGATACCCACAGCTCCTGGAGTCTTCCCCATGACAAATCAGCTCATTCTTTGGCCAAGTCTTCACCTTTCGGAGCTGCTTCTGTCATTAATTCATCAACGAATTGTGCTGAATACCAGTGCAAGCTACAAAGATAAACGTGGACACACTTGAAATCCTGTTCATCTCTTAACCACCATGACCTCCATGGGCAAACACTTGTACTAATCCCAACTGAATTTAAACAGAAGTTCTTTTAACTGGGAAGACAGTAAATACAGAGGATGCATAAATAGATTACAAAATGAGCCCAATGTCATTTGGTTGTCCGAAAAGGTTGTGGAGTCTTCATCCTTGGAGGCATTCAAAAGTTGTCTGGAAGTGGTCCTGGGCAACCAGCTCTACATGGCACTGCCTGAGCAAGGAGGTTGAACAAGATGACCTCCTGAGGTGCATTCCATCCTCAACCTTATTGTGACTCTGTGATTTCAAAGATGACTACTGTTGAGTTTGCTTCAGATTTCCTGTGCAACACATTAATGTTACCAAAGGAGCCAGGAATGGCAAAATATGTGTGTCAGCAGCCCTGGGACCCCCCAGATCAGGCAATTTGTCTCCAAGGGTGGTCAACGGGTAATGTCCTGGCATAGGAAAAGGCCAAGCTTGGAGATGACCTTCATAGAATCAGAGTCAACTGCGTTGGAAAAGACCTGTAAGATCATGAAGTCCATCATCAAGTTTCAATGACCTCCTTTCATAGAGATGCTGTCCATGCAGAAGATCGTGAAAGGGTATTTATTGATTTCACACAAGCAATAGAGGACTATACTCCAGGACAGGAGCTTCTAATCACAAATTACTTCATACTTCTCTATCAGTCTCAAAGCAGCACACCTCTCATGCGGTGTCAACCAGAGTGTGTGGCAACGCACCATGAACCTTTTGGCTATGGAGCTGGCTGGGGAAGATTTCACCTACTCACACCTCTCTTCACCACTCCTATGTTAACTCAGCACTTCATGTGGCTATGCTCTGTGAAAATGATGCCTGTTGAAGGCAAAGAGCAACCCCCTTTCTTATTCTTCCTTTCAGCTTGCTTTGCTTGTGTTTTCTTAAACCCAGTCAGGTTTGCTGCTCTGGCTGAGAGCATGGCGAGACAATTGATTGAGTCAGCAGAGTGAGGAAGCCATGACCCAGGGTAGGAAGGTAGGGCACAGACAGGAGGGAGGCAGAATGTGGGAACCAGCAAGTGAGGGCAGGCAACAGCTTTGCCTCCCTCAACCTCTGCCTTAAAATGCACTTTATGCATCTTCTTAAATGGATTATTTTAAATATTGTTTGGACTTGACAATCTTAAAGGTCTTTTCCAACCTAGTTTGTTCTATGAATGCTACCAGCTCATGACTGCTGATAAACCATAGCATAGAGCCCCAAATGACTTTGAACCTTTATAAAATCACAGCTTAGCAAACTTTATGGACTGGGAACACATCTTGCATATCTTCTTTGGTTGGTCTTTGATATGAGACTAACAACTCATGGAGGGTACTGCAACACCACCAGTGACAAGACCAACACCCCAGTCAATTTGTTTCTTTTGATAGCTTGAGAGGGACAATGCACATCTCCAGCCAAAGAGTTCCAAAGAAGTAAAATCAGGCTTGACCCTCTAGAAAGATTCTCCCATAATTACTCAGCCTTGTCTGGTAGAAGCCTGGGAGATATGCACCGTCACACGGTATTTTGGAAGTGGTTTGATTTGCTCACTGCATTTCCTGTCGTCTTCTGCAGAAGCTGGAGGGCTCCCAAGATGGAAATGTGTAACAGACCTCACTTGGGAATGGGTGGTTTGGGGAGCATTGAACCCACCACATACTAGAAAGGATGAAGTGACCTCTCTAGTCCTTTCCAAGCTCTTTCTTTATGATGGAAACTGAAATGTAAACCTGGTGTTAACATGCAGTGCACACTTTCAGCAGAAATGAAAACCTTTAGGGGGAGAAAGAAAACAAAAAAGCCTAATTTTCATGTTATTTAAACATTGGAAATGTTTAACTTGCTGCACCTTCTTCTTTATTTTTCAAGCGTATTGACTCATTAACTGAGTTTCAATTTATTTAAAGCACAGAGGAACATTTTACCTTCTTCCACAGCAGTTATTGCATGTGCTCCCTTGTTATTTTTTCCCCACACCTTTTTTCAATGAACAATAACTTGCAAGTAATCATCCTTCAAACCCAAACCAGTGATCAAATATTCTGAGATTGGAACTCCCCAGAATGGCCCATTGCCCAAATGCTCAAGCAGTTTGATTTCTTCTTTCTTACTGAAAATGTGGGTGGTTTGCAAACACAGGAAAGAAAACACTATGGCTTGTGGTGATATTTTCCACCAGAAAGATGCAGCTTTAAGGGCTTTTGGTTTCCAAATACCTACACCCACAGGAGTGGCCTTGCCTGTTGCAGAAGGCGATGACTGATTAGTTCTACAAGTTAAATGACAATAGTAATATACAGTGCTTGGAGCATGTTTCAGTGGAAGCACTGTGTCAACTGGGTAATGAATATGGAAGATACCTCCCAGACTACAGGGCTGTTAAACAGGCAAAAAACTGCTGTGAAAAAGAAGGGGAAAATCTGTTCTCCATGTCTTTGGTGGATAGGATTGAGTTGAAGATGTCCCTGCTCATTGACGGGGGTTGGATTAGTTGACCTTTAAAGAACTTTTCCAACCCAAACCATTCTGATTCCATATCTAGACATGGGCTTAAATCACAGCAAGGAAGGTTTAGGATACACGTTAAGGGAGTAGAGCTTTGAGACGGAATGTACGATGGAGGTACAAGAGGGACAGGTTGGGTGAATGCCCCTTCAGAAAGGTCTTGTATTGCTTGTTCCTTGAGGCAGCCACTGTCCTGACAAGGATTTTTCCTGGTCTGAGACCTTGTTGTTGCACAGCCAAACGTTTTGCTAGGAGATAACTCAGGCCAAAACCTTTTTCTGCCCCTATGCTGAGCTAAGTGGCCTGATGTGCTGTTTTATGTGATACACAGAAGTAATCCTGAGCCTAAATCTTTATTTGCAAAAACTCCTGTAGGCAAAGTGATCCCCATGTAACCAGCTGCTGTGTCATGTTGTCCCCCAGGTGGGATCTGGTATATATGGGGGGCAATATCAAGGAGATCAGCGAATGGGGGAGAGAGCTTGGGGCTGCATCACAGTTGGATATTCCACTACGATGCCTGAAGCTTGCACTTCACTAGTATAAGTGCAGGTAGACACAACAGTCCTCCAAACATCACATTCTTGTACTAATTGTAGCAACAGCATCAGGAACCAGAGGAGATGAAAACTTAAGCTTGGGACGGGAATACATGGGGTTTGAATTATCTACAGCTCACTGTTACCTGGGGGGAAAGAACCTCTTCTGAATGCTTGTGGTATCAACACATCTCTTGCCCCTCAATCATAACGGACTCTGATGCAGACAGGAAGGATGCATAAATTAATTAATGATGTGTGAGCAATTAAAATGCAAAATCAACTGCCTCTTTTTCTCTCCTGCTGTTAACAGGAATAGGTATTATACTCAACTCAAATTGAAAACAGAAGAGAACCACTCTTTGAAAGCAATTCATTTCCCCTGGTTTCCAAAATCCCAGAAGCATTTCTCTTTGCCTTGCCTCCCCTTTCTTTAATGCATGTTTCACATTGTAAGGAACAGCAGCATGGGCAAAATTATCACAATGGTATTCAAAAAACCATCTCAGGTGTTCAAAGTGACCACTTACAAGGTCCTAAACCACCTGATTTGGATGAGTTCAAACAAAACAACTTTTACAGGTCCATCAGGTGGTTATGTTTTGCACCTCTAATGTTGCATTGACCTTGTAGAGATTTGATTTGGAATTCTTCTTCATTAGAGCCTGAAGACCCACAGAAGGTACCTGAACATGATCTCAGATCTTCTATGGTTTTATCAGGGGTGCAAGGGACATCTGCAGATTTCCTTGCTATAGCTGTAGTTGTATTTGTTTGACTTAGCAGCAGCGAAGCCTACTGGTCTCACAGGTCTGATGTGTTCCTGCAGGACAGGAGGATTTCACACTGTCTCTCCAAAATCATTTGGTTACCACATTTGTGGGGTTTCCTTTCCTTCTGATAGCTCCCCTCCTAGGTTCCCAGGCCAGTTTCCTCCTCCAGATTCACCTGTCCACAACTCCCAGCAACACATCTAATCTTACAGCACAAGAGGAAGCCACAGGATCAGTGGAGCTGAGAAGGTCTCCCAGGGGATGTCCTGAGCAAAACCCACCTCAAGCCCTGAAAAGGATGCCCTGAACAGGTATTGCCCATCCCTCTTTCACACAACAGCCTCATCCGAGGCTGGGCCTGCCTGGAAGAGAGAAGTTTCAAACACCCAAGTCCAAGAATGTAGCGAGATGGGACAGATGAACAAGGAAAGACTTCCCTACTGACTTCCCCTCTGCATACCCCAGCAAACCTCCCCTGCCAGCCACAGCACGGCTCTGCAGCCTGAAAGCATCGAGTTTGTCCTCTTTATCTCATTCTCCTCGGTAAGCATTTGTTTGCCGAGGTATTCCCTGCCTGCACAAGCGGTTACACGTGCGCAGCCCCAAAGCAGAGTCCCTCGCAGGACAGGGCACGATGCTCACCCCCAGCTAGCACCCAGGACTGTGGGATGGGACATTCTGGGGGCAAACAAAGGGAGGGAGCGCAGCGGGGTGGCGCCGAGGAGGAGGAAACGGAGGAGGAAGAGGCGGCCAGGGGAGTCCCGGCGGTGGCTTTGCGCCGAGCCGAGCAGTGCGAGCTGGGCTGAAGGGGGCTCAAGCCGCGTTGAGCCGAGCCAAGCCGAGCTGAATGAGGCTGAGCTGAACTAGGCTGTGCAGAGCTGAGTTGAGCTGAACTGAACCCGGCTGCGTCGAGCCGAGCTGAGCTGAAACGAACCAGGCTGAGCCGAGCCAAGCGCAGCCGAGCCGGGCTGAATTAGGCTGTGCCGAGCTGATCTGAACTGAGCCTGGCTGCGCCGCGGTAAGCCAAGCTGAGCCGGACCGGGCTGACTCGAGCCAAGCGAAGGTACTGGCCGCGGAGCGCTGCGGAGGGGGAGCGCGGGGGGGGGTTTGCTCGGACCGGGCGATGTGCTGGGATCAGCGGGTACCAGCGCCAGAGGGAAAGGCTGGGGCACCCCTTGGTGCTGCTGGCATTTCATTGTACGCGGGGCGCTGTCTGGACGCTGCTTCAGCTGCCGGTTCTGGGTCTGTTACCGGGTGTCGAAGCTGCCAGCTTTGATATTTAGCCGAAGAGTTCTTTCTTATTTTCCCCCTTTTTTTTTCCCTTTCGCCTTAAATAATTGTTTAAATGACTTTCACGCTCTACACCTTCTGTCTTTGGCCAGTGTTTGTGGTTTCATGATCACTTTTTCCTGCCTTTATCAAAGTGTTGTTTTCTCCCATGTCCCTTCATGCAACACAGAGGGGAAAATGAGAAAGAAACGACGAAAACCGTCTACAACCAAAGTGTTATTCAACAAACAGGGGAAAATCTAGAGGGCAAAATAGCTTCCCCCACCAGGTTCTGTGATGTTTTGTAGGAGTTTTTTGATTTTAGCACTTTAAACAGCCAGAGGGAAGTCTGGTTTTAGAGGTGATGCTGTATCTCAGTAGCTGGGTATATCATTGTCAAATCGAGTTCGTAATATGGTACAAACCAGTGCTGTGATAAGTTTGAAAGCAGATCTGAATGGTAAAGAGACAGGAGCTGCCTCCATCCCCCCTCCTCTGCGTAGTGCTGTGAGCTGCATTTACTTTTGAAGGAGAGTACACCCAGTCTGGCTGCTGGGTCTTGGGACCTGGGTTATGTTCCCTGCATGCACACTGAATGCTAATGAAGAACTCTTGGGTGCAATCAGATCCTTTTTAATTGTAACTACAACGCAGCTAACTTAGCTGTGCTCTCCCATCTCCAGCAGTGTGATACTTTGCAGGGATGGAAAGCGTTTTACAGGCTGTTTCTTAATTTCCACCCATGAAACAACAGTAGCAAAGAAAATAACTACAGCAGCTGAAAGACACTAGGTTGAGTTGTGCTAATAGCAGACTATTTAGTAGGGTTATGAGGGCAGGAAGAGATAGTTTCACTGAACTTGCTATTAAAAAAAAAAGAGAACTATTTGTGGTGAACAGGGCAATGTTCTGACTTTTGCGCTTGTGATAGACAAACCCTTGAGGCCCTGGACCTGTGTTTTTTTATAGTTCTCTCCTTTTTTCATCCTTCTTTTTAATTGAAGAAAGGACTCCACATCCCAATTGAGGCCACCAGGTATTTATGAGTTATTCTTGGGGAATGTGCTTCAGAAGTTGACTCAAGGGACCAACAAGGAGAGCCAGCTCCCAGGAGGTTCCTGTCCCATCTGGTTGTGATGGAGCAGGGCTGCATTCACTGGAGATATGAGATGGCCTCATAAGACAACTGCTGTCCTGCAGCTCACAGGCCCACTGACCTGCATGTGGCTAAATGCCTGATCAGAGTTGATCTGGATCCCAGTGTGGGCTCTGCCTTTACCTCTTTATTGTTATCCAGACTTTGACATCCATTCATGTGGAACCCCTCATTTTCCTCACATGATTCTTTGGCCAGTCCCTATGAGGACACATGATGAGTGTAGCAAGTAATCTTGACTTGAAAGACTCCCAGCTTTGAGATGATGCCACTGTTGCCCTCACATAGGCAATCACTCACTACTTAGACTTTCCCCTCACTTCTACATGTCCTTTGGGATGTGTTTCAAAGCCCTATCAAAGGTTCAGATCCCCCTTCTGTATCTCCATCTTATATCTCAACAGTCCCCTGTGCCCAGGGTGGCTTTGTCATCGCTCTGCTACACTAGGTAGAACTTTTCAGGTTCACAGGGGAGCTATGAGCAGAGGGTTATTACACTGAGGGTGGAACTAAGTTTTTTCCCCTATCTCAAGTGTGTTTCCTTTCAAATAAAGCAACTCAGTTGACTCTCAGAGCTTCTCATTAATGCAGCGTGTGGATGCATCACATCAGAGGTGAGGGTCTCAAAGAAAAAGCTTACAGGGAGAGATGAAGGACTGGCAGGAAGGAGAGCCCCATACCTTCCCAGCATGGGAAGTTTTTGTTGTTCCTCCTTGGTGTTTTTCCCAGGATATTGTCTATATATCATAGAATCATAGAAAAGTTAGGGTTGGAAAGGACCTTAAGATCATCCAGTTCCAACTCCCCTGCCATGGGCAGGGACACCTCGCACTAAACCATGGCACCCAAGGCTCCGTCCAACCTGGCCTTGAACACCTCCAGGGATGGAGCATTCACAACTTCCTTGGGCAACCCATTCCAGTGCCTCACCACCCTTACAGTAAAGAACTTCTTATATCCTTCCACTTTGTTCTGAAGAATATAATTTCTGATAGCAACTTTTTGGTTCCTTCTCTTCTTGTAAGGGTTTAATTGCAAAGAGCTCTGCAGCAGCCTAGGAAGGAGGTAAAGTACTGACCACCTTTTAGGGCTTTGTTAGGAGGACTGCTGTACAGGAATACTCTTGGCTTTTTACACATATGTTTGTGGATGTAAGTTGAAACACTTGGCTGCAAGTTGTGCTGTTGTTTTTTGCCAAAGCCAGGATTTGTGTAAGCAGAGTGCTGTTCTTTGCCCAAACTTTGGGAAAGTTACTCTCAAAATAGAAGTCACATTAGTATGAACATCCAAAACTTCTGTGCATGAAATCATCTATAGGACAAGCCAGAGCCTTGATCCTGTAGTCACAGGTACTTACAGCTTGCACACATGGTTATTCACGTGCTGTCTGCCTGTTCTCACATAGAAACGTTCACCAGGAGAAGGCAGTGTGTGTTAGCCTGCACGCTAACACCTAGCCTCCAAATGACTGTTTGTTTCCGTTCCACGGTGGTGTTCTCTGCCTGCCTGCACTTGCATCCTAACCAGAGCATCTGACTCCTGGTTGCAGGAAGGAAAGCACTAGCAAAGGTAATGTAAGCTGCAAAACCCCCCTCTGTAGGCAATTGTGAAGTGCTTTTTGTATTGTTGCTTGTTTGTGTTTGGTGTTTATTGAGCCTGTTGGAGATTTTTCATTTGCCACCACCATCCAGGTCACATCCAGCAGCAGGGATAATGTTTATTAACTTTAATGATGTGTGTGGAATGAACCCAGATTGCTCTTCAAATGATGCACAGCTTGGTTTCACAACGAATAACTCGTCTGTTTTGTATCATACCTTGTAGCTGTGCTTTTGCTTTAGAGCAGCTCGCTGGGGCAGAATTGTGCTGTCCCATTATAGGGTATTTTTAGTTCTATTTGCAAGAATCAGAGTCTCAGAATGGTTTGGGTTGGAAAGGACCTCAATAACTTCCAGTTCCAACCCCCTGCCATGGCCAGGGGTACCTCACACTAGATCACATTGCACAAAGCTCTGTCCAACCTGGCCTTGAACCCTGGCCGGGGTGGAGCATTTGCCACTTCTCTGGGCAACCCATTCCAGTGGGTCAGCACCCTCACAGAAAGAACTTATTCCTTATATCTAACCTGAACCTTCCCCGTTTCAGTTTGAACCCATCACCCCTTGTCGTATCTCTACAGTCCCTGATGAAGAGTTCCACTCCAGCATCCTTGTAAGCCCCCTTCAGATACCGGAAGCTGCTCTGAAGTCTCCGTGAAGCTTCTCATCTCCTTTCCTGTGTCTGCTGAATGGAACAAGTGTACAGCTGTATAGGATGTAGCCAGGGCAGGATGAAAAGGAAATGGTGCAGCTTTCACATAACCGTCCCTTGTCTTTCTCACCACAGTGCCATGTGTGTGGTGCGGATGTCGGGCTCAGTTATCTCTCAAGTGAATTTCTTGATGGTTATCTGAGCTCGAAAGAGCCCTGAGATTTACGTGTGATAAGCTCTACATAGCACTTTTCTGTGTCTTTTTTGTGAATGGTCATTTCCACATCGCATTTGACCTCTTGTGGGCTGGATTACTTCTCAGTTATTATGTCTTTGCCCTCTATTATTATTGCCTCTAGTTATTATGTCTCTTATGCCTCAATTATTATGTCTTTTAATTTGCTTGGCATTCTTTCAAAGGAAGCATATCTCCTTTTCCTTATCACTGTCAAGTACAAATGTCCCACTTATCTCCAGGCGATACAACAATATACAGCATATGTATAGGAAATAACAGCCCTAAAGACAAAGACATTTCTAGTTAATAAACGAGTGAGAACAGGGATGTTATGAATGCTGTGACCATCTGTGTATTGTTGTCAGTTGGATTCTATTGGTCCTGTGACTTCTGTTACATCTACTGAACTTGCTGTTTCAGCAGGGAAGTGAAAGTGAAATGCTGAGACCATTACAGGGAATCCTGACCTTGCCAGGTCAATGAGGAGAGAATGGGGTGGATTCAGCTTTGTGCTGTGTCCTCTGCAATGCTTTTTCTGCATGGCCAAGTGGTTTAACCTATAGGTGTTTGACTGACACTTTGTCACTAAGCTGTCAGTCTGTCAGTTTGGACCTAGCTATTAAAGTAGGGGTTAGACCTCCATGCTTTGCATAAAGATTGTGGAGAAAGTAACTCTGAAGTGCCTGGGAGGTGCTTGCAGACAAAGAGAGGCATCTCAGCCAGCAGAACAGTGTGAAAAACCTCACGATCTCCCCAAACCAGGCCCTGAGCTTCACTGAGCAGTGTTACTGTGTGTAGTCTTAAAACAAAACAGCAGGAAAGATCATTCTGACTCAATCTGTCACCCAAGGCAGGGCTTTCTCAACATTCCATCAGATGATGACGTCACTTCTCCAGGAGCAGAAGAGACCCTTTATGGAGAAGCTGTATCTTTTATGTGTGTGTTTGCATCTCATCAGTAATGTTTGGTGAATACCTGAGTTTAGAGAAAGAAAAAATCGCTGTATCTCATCCCCACTGTTCATGAATTAGAAAAACAAAAAAAGCAATTATAGGAAGTGTCCTTTTTTTTCCCAAAAGAAATATGTATTAGTTCATGAAGCCACATTGAAATCCTCTCCTAGAACAGGCAAGGCACCAATGGTGATGCATAATTTGGACAGTTTTCATTCAGGGTTGCAAAACTATGAACAGTTGAAGAATTTGATGTGACATCGAAGAGAGGTGCCTATGGGAGATGGTTGGAACATCTTCCATGCCATGTAAACATGGCAGTAAAAACCTTTCTATACTTAGCACCTTATAATTACTCACAAACATGACAGTAGGAGGACTCTGTCCATGATTACAACTGCCCTGACCGGGAGCTGAGGATGAGTGCATGAATGCATAATAAAGTTGATCCTGAAGAGTTTACAATGTACATAACTGAGTTATAGTAAAGGTAGCAAAAGCATGGTACATATGCAAGTAGAAACGGTGAAAGAAGGAGACAGAAGGAAGGAGGAAGTCCTGCAACCTTGTGTATTGCAGGATCACAGCTCTTCATGGGTGCATTGACAAGCTCTGAGGTAAGACGTTAGAAGATCAGAGCCTAAGCTGGAAACTTCAGGGTTACAAATTCAGTTGGTTTTAAAGGTCAAGAGAAATAAAGGTGTTTTCCTTTCTAAAACACAGAAAATGTTCAGGGGGTTTTAGTTCTTTAATGGAAATATTTTTGTCCACAAGAAAACCATTTTCATTTGAATGGTATTATTGTGTCAGGGGAAATTAGAGATGGTATGCACTTTTCCATTCATTTGATTTCCTGGAGCTGCCAGGATGCACCATGGCCTCTTTACATGGTGCAGAAAGGTGTTGGCTCCGTCCCCAGTGTCCCTGGCAATAATATCCATGGAAGATGTGGCCCTTTGGATAAACCTGTTTGACAGAAAGAATGAGGATATGGGGGAACCTTTTGTATAGTTTCCGTGAGACATTATGATACATTGAATGAATCAAACCACTTCAGACGTTGCACCTCGGTTTCCTAGAGCAAAACCTGTAACATTTTCATCAGAAAATGTTTTCTTTTTGAGTTGAAAAGGTGGTTTTATATCAAATATGTTGGACAGAATTGTCTACAGCAACAAAAACCACTTTCTTACCACCTGCTGCCCAATAGAGGGCTTTGTCATTTGGAAAGGCAGGAAAATGATGCTTGAAATTGGTCTGAAAAGGTTATTCCAGGCACTGATGATAGCATGGGAGAAGATGTGAGTGTGCCTCATCACAACAGCAATCTGGGGCAGGAAAGGCCCTGTGTGGACAGACAGCCTGAGAAGGCAGCACTGGTTACAGTGAAGTGGGTGTAAGACAGATAGGTATATGGTGAGAGGTGGATGTGGGGCTGGGAGAGCTAGTACATTCCTCTGTTGCAAAAGAGTGAAGATTTAAACTAGAGATTCACTTCTGTTTAGGTCTTTTCCTCTCTGGACCATCTCTGGGGCTATGCAAGGGATTGGGACTTGCTGCCCACTCTTTTCTGCTGTGCAGGATGCACAGCTCCACCTGATAGCTTTTGTGAGCTACTGAGTGTGCTCCTGAGAGCATGTGTATCCCATTTGGCTGGCTATGCTAATAAAAGGGCCGGGTACTGTGCTGAAGTCAGCAAGACCATTTAAGTGTCAGCGCTGTCCCAGGTCAGGTTGTGTCCTGTTTGAGCATTGCTCTGGCATGGAAAATGAGTAATAGCGTATGATAGGAACTGTTCCTGTAGACAGCATGGACGAGGGTCTTTCAAGGAAGGGAGATATACCTAAGGGATGGGTGTGCTTTTGCTCTTGGGACCAGAGGATGTATCTTGGTCCACTCAGTGTGGGACATGTGTGCACACACACTGCTGATCCCAACAGTACTGGCTTCATTTCACAAGACCAAATTGCCTAGTTTGGGTTTAGTGGGACCCTTCTCTTGCACTTAGGAAGGGATGTAGCCAGAAAGGGGCAATGAAACTAATGAATTCTCCTAGCAATATAACAAATTTGGGATGTCAGCAGAGAAATGGCTCTTCCTGGTCCTAGTATGGATCTGCTCCTCACTCCTATGTCTGGACTAAGTACTGTGGACTAAATCACAGCCCGAAAAAGTCATTGATGAGGGCATAGACTCATCTGGACTCCTCTGTTGCTTACCTTGATAAGTACGAGGCATTATAAAGATCCAGGAACAGTACAGCAACTTACAACCCAAACAATAGCTCTAAGTCAAACCCAGATTCTTCTTCTGTTGTCATGCTTGGATATCTCCTTGCAAGCAGCCACCCCCAACAGGCCAGGAAGTGCAGTTCCTCCCTCATATGTCACTGCACCACATGTTTGCTGGAAAAGCAAATAAACCCAACAGATAGAAAGGCTGTAGCACCATTATGCATACACATATTTACCGGGAGTGTTGAATTAATGTGGCTCATCTTGGGGACACAGGGATCAAGGGTGAAAGAGAATGTATTCTCAAAGCAGGCTGGCTGAAGGGCTTTGCCTGACTCGTTGTTTTGTGAAGTTCTTCTGGGTTTTTGTGGAAGAAGAATCCATCTAACAAATGGACTACAACAGTAAGGTTTTTCTCAGAGTATAGATATGTAGTCTATCCCTATCTGTCCTCATTGATCCGGTTCTGGATCCAATTCTGTCCTTGGGACCAAACATGCAGTAGTGATAACCTCACTGAGAGCTAAATGTCTCTGTCTGAGAGGCCAAATATAACCTGTAATTAAATAAACTGCCCAGGTATGTGGCCTTTATTTTTTATTTAAAAAGAGAGACATGCAAGGGGCAGCAGGATATCTGCAAACACATACATCAGGCTGGAGTAACTTTCCTGAACCATGGAATCACAGAATGGTTTGGGTTGGAAAGGACCTTAAGATCATCCAGTTCCAACCCCCTGCCATGGGCAGGGATGTCTTGTTGCCCAAGGCTCTGTCCACCCTGGCCTTGAACACTGCCAGGTATGGGGCAGCCACAGCTTCTCTGGGCACCCTGTGCCAGCGCCTCAGCACCCTCACAGGGAAGAGCTTCTTCCTTATATGCAGGCTTTTTGGAGTTTTGCCTTGGCACAAGGGATGTTCTAATTAGGCTTGCACTTCTAATGACACTGTGATTTTGTAATAGCAGATAATAATCTTTAGGGATGCTCAGGAACACCACAGCCAGCAACAGGATGGCTGTCCCATTAATGAAGAAGCCATCTAGCACCATAAATCCCAATGAACCTTCCTCCAGACTTCTGTGAGTGCGTTACGAGCAGAAACATCTATTTTATTTCAAAAGCTAAACTTACAGATGGTTATATTTTCAGTTGGATCCAAGCTTTTTCTTCTGAGGAGTTTTTTGATGTGGTCGTTTGATTTTGCTGTGGAGTTTGTATGCGCTGAGGAGCCTCCTCCTCTTCTGATGTAAACCACCAGTACAAGTTAGGAATAGCTGTGGTAGGGGAAGAATTGGTCTGAATGAAAGTGGAGGCATTTTGGGTCTGATACATTGAGAACAGAAAAAGCAGTTGAGGCTTGTAGAGATTTGTTCTGGCTTGGTTTGTGAATGGGATTCAGACAAGGTCATACCCTACTTATCCATGGAAACCAGTGAGACAAATGCTGATGTGGGAGTCACCACGATTTGTCTTGCAGGACAGTGTGCGTGTTGAGAGCTGAATTTACTCAGGTTTCCCCCTCCCACCCTTGCAGTAACACTTGCTATTTATGTTTTGATTTATAACATTGGTGAAATAGTAAAGAATGTACATCCTCCAGGTTTCGTTTTCAGCTCCCCCATCCCTTCCTCCCCCTTGTACAAGGGAGGGTATTAATTAAGGCAACTACAGATGTTGTTACTAAAACCTCAGAGCAAATAAGGTAGAGAAGGTCTCTTGAGAACAGCTCTGTCTGCCTGTCCCTGTCAAAGGAGGGCTGTTCTCTACCAGGTATTTTCTAGTAAAATTGGAAATGATGATGAATTACCATATCTCATCATTAGAAAATCTAGTTATACAGCTTATGTCAGTTTTGTCAGTTCATAGTTATTAACAGTCCTTCTGCTGTATTTATAGACCAGATGCAAACCCCACAGAAAGTAAAATAAAGGTTTCAGTGAGTTTTAGTTCAGAGAATGGTATACTTAGGCAAAGTTCTACACTAGGCTGGACAGAGCCTTGGGTGACATGGTCTAGTGTGAGGCATCCGTGCCCATTGCAGGGTTTGGAACTGGATGACCTTAAGGTCTTTCCAATCTGAACCATTCTGTGATTCTATGATCATGGTGTCCTCAGCTTATTTGTCTCTTTCTGTAATGCACGTGTTAGTTCATTCGTTCCTTGATGCAGATGAAGACCCATAAGCTGGTCTCTGAATTCACTTAGCTGCTGGCAGGTGAGGCACCATGTCTGGGAGCTATTCCCTCTTGTCTCAGAAGCCTAAACACCAAACAGACATCTCTACCTGAATTAGCTGCCTAGTTGCTGTGGGGAGAAAGAGGCATTGGAGGTCACCAGGCATTTGACCCATTTTAGTCAGCTATACAGAGATAATAGAAATTGAAAACCCAGCAGGTCTGTTTCTTCCTGTCTTTTGTGAAGAGTGTGGGGTGAATAGTCCACATGCAGATTTATACAGGGTGGGCAGTAGAGTGAATTTCTAAAGCTAGGTGTCAGGTATCCCAGCTGTACATTGGCTTGTTTGGGCAAAGAGAAGAGGGAAGGCGACTTCAGTGTGTCAAGATCAATAGATGGACCCATAGCTCTGTGGGATAAGTTCCCGTAGTGTGATTCCTGGGGACTGTGGTCCCTTTTGGGCAGAGGACTCCAGTAGCAGAAGCATCACCATCTACAGCCCCATATGTTCATGGATCTCTTTTGCTGTGTTGGTGAATGAGAACCAAGCACAGGGCAGTGGCATGGTAGACAAGGAGGATGTAGTGTTAACTGAATGAGCTTTGGACCACAGTACTGAGGTAAGCCTCTGAATTCAATCTTTTCAGAAAGATATGAAGATATAGATTGAAGGTGTCTCAGAAACCCACCTGAGGTTCTAATGCTATAAGCAGGAAGAAGGTTTTCAGCCTAAGTGAAGCGAGAGTTTATTTAAGTGTAGTTTTAAAATGAGCTTTAGTATGACTGAGGAAGAGGGAATTACATGTCAGAGATTATTGAAGAGGTGGCTGGAATCCAGAGTCACTGGGAGTGGGAAGGAAATAGAGGTTGGTGTTGTGATGGTGTTGATAAGAGGGGGCACAGATATGGCATTTGCAGAAGGGGCAGCTGAGACTGATGGGTGATTTTGGTGAAGCCATGGCAGCAAAGACTGAAGGAGCAGAGAATGAAGGCAGAAGCTGCAGGTCTGCCAGCTTCTGTTGTGCAAAATGAGTACTTCTGCTTTTAAGGTATTAGGCAGAATAAACATGGAGCTGTGAAGGTGTGGAGAAGGCTGAATTACCTGAAATATCTGTGGTACTGTTCATTATAAAATGTGGGCTGAGTGTTCACAGGGTAGATATTCTTGCAGACTTACTGGAAGGACTGAGGGCAAGGAGAAAGCTCTGGACCACAGCTGGGTTCATGCTGTTGGTGTGCCTAAAATGAAGTTATCTGGCAGTTCCTATCTGCTGAGCCTCACAGGAAATGTTGAGTGCTGCAGAGGAGGGTGGAGAAAACACTAATTCTCCTTAAAAACTAGTGCAAGCTCTGGAGAAACATGGCACAATCCTAAAGTCCTTTGTGCCACACAGATGGAAGGTGTGGGTGTCCAGTGTGGACTCCAGTTACAACGCAGGGCTCCTCTGTGACAGATTTGGCCACGTTTCTAAGGATTATGTGAAAACGCGAAGCACACAAGAAGCTTTATTCCTGACAGGTGGCTAGACTGACATGTCAAGGGTGATGTAGTCAGTGTGCCAGGAGGCAGAGGGATGAGCAAAACACTGTTTTCCAGTCCTTTTCCATGATTCAGGGTCCAAATACCTTTAGCAGATCTCTGAATTAAATAGTGACATTAAATACCTCTACTGCTGATTGAGGTTGACCATAGTCATGAAACAGCACCTGCGGAAGGAAGGATGTTAACATGCCCTGTTATGGTCCTGCCACCATCATTAAGACTTTTTCTTCCATAAGAGAAAGAAAATCAAAGATGGATGCAGATGTTGGCACTGGTGGGAAGTTCAGTGCATTATCAACCATCCTAATACAAGATGAAGTATTTGAGGCACACTCCACCTGTGGCATTGAAATAAAAAAGAAACCCAAACAAACCAAAAACCGAAGAGAAAGACCATAGCAAGAAGTCTGTGAACCAGTGCCAAAATCATACAGAAACGCAGGAACTCTGTGCTAACGAGTAAAGAGGCCAAAGGAAAGGAGATGTTGTTAGCTACATCTCAGTTCAAAATGGTTTTATTTCTCTCGTTGCATTGGAAAGCTCTTTGAAAGAATTTTGAGTGCACTGTTTGAAAAACTGAGTGCTGTTGCTTCAAGTTTGGTTTCTGTTTGTTAGAAACCAACTAAAAGCTCAGAAGAAAAGTTAGTAATAAAAACTGCAAATAAGTACAATGGGGATGGTTCTTTTGAAAACCTTTCTTTTGAGTTTGTGTGGCCCAAGTGTTGCAGAAATGGAGTGATGCAGGAAATTACAGTGACCAGAAGCCCTCCAGAAAAATAAGAAACTAACCTCACAAATTGCTTTTAATGTTCTAGACCTAAGCCAATGCAAACACACACACACATTTACAAAGGAAAGTAAACTGAATAACTGCGTCTTTCCAATGAGACAAGCAAGTGTGCAAGTTTGCTCTGTTTCAGGACCACACATGACAAGCATTCTTTAAATGGGATGAAATAAAGGGACAGGACCTGGAGGGTTTTGTTCCAAGTAGAGATTTCATGGGTCTGCTCTGCTTTTCTTTCCAGTTTACAGAAATAACAAGGGTTTTAGCTTTAGAAGTCTTGTGTCCCCAGAGAGGTGTAAGTTCATGTTGTCTACTAGAAAACAAAAGGTTTATCTGAAAGAGATTCTCCTTTTCATGTAAGACTTTGGATACTTCTATTTAAACGAATCAAGTGCTGAGGACTGGCCCTGGGCATTGGGACCCTCTTTCCATTTCTAGAGGGACTTTTGGAGCAGATAGTTTTGGCTCCAGCCAGGCAGGACATCCCCACCAGGCTGTATTTCACTATCTTGTCATGTTATTGTAACTGTTAGACACAAATGCATCTGCTCCTGGATCAAACCCTGTCCTTTTCACTGGACATTGGAACATCATGGTAGACTGATCTTGGCCATCTTTGGGATAGATGTAATCCCAGGGGAAACAACAATTCCAGTATGGGATTGACTTAACTTATTTGAAATGCCTTCTTTAGGATGGAGTAATGCGCCCCTACAAGTGCTTATATCCCTTTATTGGATATGACAGTAGCTGGGGTGATAGCCCATATGTGCACTGCAGTTGTCTGCATATATTCATGGGAATCCATCCTTCATTTCTTTACTGGCAGCGAGGCTACAATTTCCCAGTTTCTTTATCCGAGCCAAAATGCAGTTGCTGCATATCATCTCCTGTGTCATCATTCCTGCTTAAGACAGGTCCCTGCATCCATGATGGGTCGGTCAGCTCAGCGGCAAACTAGCTTGTCAAGCAAAGAAAGAAAGGGTTGCTTTTAGAGAAGTCTCTTCCCTGATTCCAAACCATACACAGACACCAGGATGTGCTGGAAGAGCTTGGGAACTGCATTGTCAGATGAGGTGGAAAGCTGTACCATGTCTTTGTACATAGCCTGCATTTAGGTCAGGTTAAAGCAATTGTTATGCAGAGACCTAAGGATAGCAAAGCACAGTTTCTCTCTTTTTAAGACCCAACTATACATGTATGTGCTAGAATGGTGTTAGATTCTGTCCTTGAATCCATGCATTTGTGCAATGACCACTGGCATTCCTAGCAGCAATTGTCTGCATCTTTGCCACTGGGATGAATACCAGCTCTTCCATAGCTGTAAATCTGTGTTATCTCTACTGTAGCTAAATCAGACATAAGATCTGAAAATAGTCCTGAGGTTCAGGTCTTGGCTTGTGCACAACAAATGCGACAGGAAGAAACCTCATGAATTCAGCAGAGTCCAAACAGACGTGTTTATAGGCTATATATAGGAGACCAGGTCCTGTTACAGGTACACGCAGCGTGCTCTAAACATGGCATCACAAGATGTCCCAGAGGCTTTTAAAGAGCCTATACCATTACTTTGAAAGACAGAAAAATAAATGGCTATACAAATTCCTTGCCTTCTCCTTCTTTGATCCACATCCTTGTAAAAGGAAAATGTTGGAAGTGTTGAGTGGAACTCAGTGGGGTTCTGAACTTCCTCCTTTGTGAACAGCCCAGCTTGATCTCCATTGACATAACAGGTGACACAGGCACCCAAAATGAAAGTAACTCAAAGGAGTTATTTAGATCCCTGATTCTTATCGTATAGTCTTGGGATATGAGGAGTCAGAGGGCAGAGACAGACTTCAGCCATCATTGCTGGCTTTCAGTGTTGCTCTTGAAATCGTCAGGAAGACCCTGAGATGTATTGAGTTATGCTCATGTGCAGGTCTCCATCAGCTATATAAACAGCTCTTTGCAGGGTCAGGATGTGCCTTTTTGGCTTGGAGATGCCTTTCAGGGGGTGAAAGGAAGTTCATCCCCTTCAGCTATAGCTCCTTGTTTCTTTCACTCTCAGTAATGCTGATCCTCAGATTATGAATTCATTTTGCATGCACAATTTTGCCTCAAAAAGGGGAGAGAGCTGGAAGGATTCCCTCTGGCCTGTGGAAAATGAGAGGTTGATGACATTAGGAAAGCAGCATCTCAGACCCAGAGCTACTTCCCCTCCCCTCAATTGGCCCTCATTCAGTAAACTGTGACCTTTGCTGCATCATTCATGCATCCATTTTCACTCGGGGGAACAAAAATCATAAATCCCACTAAAGGCATCTGTCCTCAACACAGTTCTTCCGCTGATCTAGGAGCAGGACCTCATTCCTTCCACTCTCCTTAACCATATTTCATTAAGGATATTAAGGAGTTTATTACTTCCTGATATCATGTGGGAATGATTTCCATATGTTGCATCATTCTCTGGAGTGGGCAGAGCTCCCTCTGCCAGAGAAACAGGCTGCAGTATGGCTGAGCCCCAATTAGTGTTTTACTGCAGGAGAGGTTGCATGTAGCCCTTTATAAAAAGATGCATTTCATCCTTAGTTTTTAGATAACTTACAGTATCCTTTCCGCTGAGAAATTAAGCAGACACTCTTCATATCCAGTGCAGCTGCTTCTAGTGCTAAGTTGAACTGCTGCTATTAGAGCAAGAGGTTGCTGGAGCTGAGTTGTGTTGTTCCTTAATTGTTTATGGCTGTGGATGCCAGCCAAGTAGCAGTCCTGTAGTAGCAAACAGTAGATATATGACCTGGAAAACAGATGTTTGGGCCAAAGCCAAGGTGATTTCAGGAAAGACAGTAAAAGAGAAGCAGGAAACCAGTTATCTGTCTGATTTATTGGGCAGGGTGAAGGAATTCACCCCAGGGCAGAACGCTCACGTGAGGCTGGTATAAGAGTAAACTGATTTTAGCTAGCTTTTATCCAGCCTTTCCATAGGCAAGACCTATTTGCTAGTGCCAGCACCAGGTGTGCCAAACCTACATGCTTTGCAGATAGGTAGAAACCAAAGTCTTTTAGATCTGATACAGTGCAGGGGATTTTTGGAAGTTTAATGGCTTGAAGAATATGATCAAAATCAGATCTCTACAGTGAGTACTGAGTACAGTGAGTACTGAGTAAACAGATCATCTCTAAAGGAGAGAAACGGGTTCATCACATGCTAATGCAGGGTCTAAAAAGGGTCCAGCTCATGATTTCTCTCTGTTTCTCTTTGGAGCCCAGGAAACTGCTGCACATGGAAACATGGATGCTGTAGACATTTAAGGTTAGGTGATATCTGTCCTACCCATGTTTTCACAGAATCACAGGCTGGTTGAGCTTGGAAGGGACCTCTGAAAGTCGTCTTGTCCAACTCTCCTTCTCAAGCAGGACCACATAGAGCTGATTGCTCAAGACCATGTCCGAACAGCTTTTTAGCTCCACAGCTTCTCTGGGAAGCATCTTTCATGAAGTGCTTGATTGCACAAAGCTAAAATGAAGTGTTGCACTGGAGAGGAAGGGGAGGTGTCCAGCATTAAAGGCTAAGAAAAGTTTCAAATGACACTGTTTAGGGGACAAATCCACAGATATGAACAAGAATCTTGTCACATCCAACCAGTGATTGTTGGAGCAGTGATTTAGCAGCACAAGATGCTTTCACTTTTAACTATGTTGTAACTCCCTTGATTTCATTGAAATGACATGATTTCCAACCCTAACCATTCTATGATGCTATGGTGCTATGATTCTATGAATGTCAAGCACAAAGTAGCACAAGACACAGTACTTGAGCTAATAATGTTACTACATATTAGTGCTGAAGAGTCATCAAAAAACCTTCCTTTTAAAAACACCCATGTTCTTAGATCTCCAACACATTGACCAGTGATTCTGATTGGTACTCTGAGTTTTTAAAAGTGAGTTTTGAAAGTCCTGGAAACGGAGTGCTTACGGGTCTCCTGTGCTTCCTCCTGCTCCTGTCTATGGAACAATAGGTTCTTAAAGCCAGGACTATGGGAACTGAGCATTTGGAAGAGGATACATAATCTAATCTTCCCTTGCCCAGAAGTCACCAGAAGTAATAGTGGAATATGTAAAAGCAGAGAGAATACATCTCCATTCACACAAATAGGCATAGTGCAGATGTAACTGTTGGGTTTTAGTCTTTGTCTCTTCTTAGCTTTCCACACATGCTACATTGTGCAGACAGAACATGCAACTTGGATTTCCCCTCTGCTCCAGAGGCCCTTTGATTTGTTTTTCCTTTTGTCTTTAGAGTAATGAATTGAAACAAAGGAAATGGCTAAATAATTGCATTAAACGGGGGGACATATATATACATATGGTTGTTCCTGTTAAAGAGGGTTTTTTACTTAACTTGATCAGATGTTTCTGCTTTTTTGTGCCATGAACCACTCATAAACCATTCACTGCACTAATACACAGTGCCACAAATGCACCTCTTAACGGAGCTACCTGTGCTAGAATACCTAAACACAAGGAGTCACACCGGAAAGTTGAGGCACAAGTTACTGCCAGGGAGATTCCAACTGGACACAAGAGGAAAGTTCTTCCCAATGACAACAATCAGGCATTGGAATAATCTCCCCAGGGAAGTGGTACATTCCCCAACACCGGACACTGTCAATATTCATCTGGACAGGGAGCTGGGACATCTAGTTTAGGCCATGCTTTGCCAAGAAAGGTTGGACCAGATGATCCTTGAGGTCCCTTCTAACCTGGGATTTTATGATTCTAAGTGGCTTTACAGAGTAAGTTCACCAGGCACTTGTCTAGCGTGCTTCTGAAACAGCCCTCAGAGAGATGCTGCCTTCATCCAGAGGAGAACAGGATTATCCTGATTACCTCCTGCATCCAGCCCCAGGTGGTGCTTTGCCTTCCCCAATAGCTTCTGTAAAATTCCAAAGCACTGATGTTTTCCCACTTGAGGGCAATGCCATACTTAGAGGGCCTTAGCCAGTCTTCAGAGAAAATATAGCTGCTGGTGGCCCATGATCTGCGCATTCCTAGGGATATGTATTAGACGGGAGCCAAGTCTTTCTATCCTATCCTGTCTTCCCCAGGGACCTGATGGTTTTCTTCTAAGTGCAGTGTCCAAGGTTTCTGAGTCTTTGTTCTTTTCCTGACATCTCAGGTCAGTTGTTAGCTAACCTATCCAGGAGCTGAAACGGGAAGGAGAGTTTTCCTATGCTGTCCATTGTATAGATTTGCTTTATTTAGGGCAACAAATTTAGGGAAACCTCCTGGGAAGCCTCCTTTGCCAAAATCTCTATCAGAGAAGAGCTGCAGTTGGCTACACGGGCTGTCTGTTGCCAAAGTGTCAGGAAGCGCTGCAGTGTCAGTACTTGTGAATGTTAAGTCCAGAATAGTTGGTGTTTGAGTCCCTCTGCTAACTGTAGCTCTTTGTGCCCATTTTGTACAACAGGAAGAAAAAGATCTCACCATATCCTAACTATGATTCTATATACAGGACAAAAACAAAACAAGAACCGGCCACGCAGTATCAGAAAGTTGGACTGAGTTTCACAGCCACCCCAGACTTTTGGAGGGGGAGCTGATGGAAACTTATCGCTTCACACTGCTGGGTAAGAGAGAAGACACTCAAGCGAAGGGCTATGTCTTGGTTTCTCAAGTTTTCCTCTCCCCTTGATGGTCCTGCCTCCTGTCTCTTTGAACAGAGTCCAAGTTTTAAAGTCAGCCCAGCCAGAGCAGTTATCGTCATTCTTTCAGCTGAGAAAATCCTTTCCATGTTGTCCACCACTGTGATGAAAGGAGAAGCTCGTCTTGCCAGAGACTGAATTTGTCTGTCAGAAAACCACTGTTTTCAGGTAAGAAAGTGCCCTTCCCAGCAAAGAATCTGACCTTCTTCTGTGTGAGGTTAGAGAAGCTGCTCTTGGGATAGAGCATTTTGTGTGCAAAATGAAGAGACCTGGATGCATCCAGCACCATAAGACGTTCAACTTTTTGTTGCTGTAATGGAACAGTACGTTGTTGTCAATGTATTAGACAGGTAACAACTGGTGATAGGACTTTTTAGCTTTGGTGGTCCAAGATATAGACATCTGCAGCTGCGTTCAAAGTGCTTCTTGCACCCCAGTGAGTAGAAGGGGAGCCAGGAAAAACAAGCTCAGCAGCTGACACAGAAGCTGGGTGGTAAATCCCAGTCCTTGGACCCAGACGGCACAAGAATGGGCACCAGCTACAGCAGTTAATAACTTCTGTCTTCACCGAATGTTCTCTCTGAAAGCTCTGAAAGAGAAGACCAACCCAAAGGCTTTTTGTGTTTCTTGGCATCTTCATTTTATATGTTCCTGTTTCCAGCTGCTTAAAATTATCCTAAGGTCCTTTTTCGTTCTGCTCTCTAGACAGTGAGGCTCATATGAGCTGCATTTTCTCTTTATAGCT
Organism: Neopsephotus bourkii; assembly: GCF_033783945.1. NCBI lineage: Eukaryota > Metazoa > Chordata > Aves > Psittaciformes > Psittacidae > Neopsephotus > Neopsephotus bourkii. The sequence goes on from NW_026901911.1 coordinate 393,865, forward strand.
TCACTTCTGAATATGGGTCAGCACCCAGGCAGTTGAATGGCCAAGATCATTTTCCTGCTGCATATAAATAGCACACAGTTATTTCACAGTTTCATGTTCAGCTTGCAGGCTTCCAACAGCCTTGTGTTCCCGAAAGCCTTTCTATTCTCATTGCATTTGGGTTCTTGAACTCATGATTCAACATAAATTACAGCAGAGGTTATCCCAGCTAAGAAAGTCCTGATTTGGCTTCTGTGTATTGTCGTTCCTGATGACTGGTGTCAAGTCACCAGTACTCACAGTTGCTGTTGTGGGTCTTTCCAGCCCTGCAATGAGTTCAGCTACACAGTTGAGCTGAGTTACGCTACCTTACCCACATTAGGCTGCACTCGGTCAGTCCATCATCTTGCTAGACAATAGAGGAAGTCAGAGAGTCTCCAGCTGGATGGATAACTAACGGTTGCCGTATTCCTGTCCGACGGAGATAAGAGGCTGGTTAAAACCAAGGGAATTTTTAGACTCTTCCCAACTGTCTCCTGTCTTGTGTTTGACACAGGACTTGTCATGTCGCCCTTTCTGCGCATTGGTTTATCCAACTATGACAGTGGCCCTTACCTGCCATCCCAAGGGGAGGTGATTAACCCATACTGTGCTGTGATGGTGAAAGAAGCTGTGGAATCAGGTAAGTGGGGAGGAGTTAAATATGCGTGTGAGCTTTTGTAAGATGTGTGTGCCTTACTGTGTAATTTCTAGTATGTAAAAAGCATGTTGATAAATCTTTATGATGGTTTGTGAAGTGCTTTTCTTGTCTCAGCACAGTGCGAGTTTGGGCTTGTCATATCCTGCGATCAATCTGATTTTAAGATGATACCAAACAAATCTAGGTCTTCAATTTGAGGTTATTATGAACTGAATTACAAGTCCCAGCATGTGACATAGCAGATGAGCTGAGTATTCGGTTTCACTTTTCTATGAGCAGTTGCTGGTCTGTCAGTGGGACTACTGACAGATGAAATTCATGTGTCCTGGAAATATCCTGGGAGGGCTGTCTTTGTTTATCACAGGTTTTGAGGAACTGACAGCTCCAGCAAATTCCATCACTTAAAATATAATAGCTCTCAAACAGCCCTAGTCTTTGCAGAGAGAGTTAATTTCTCTCTAATGTATAATGTTTGAAAGTGAAACCTCCTGCTAAGCTGTTTTCTGTGTCTGGATACATGGGTTGTTCCTTTTCCTGATTGAACACCACATTCAGCAGTCATGAAGACCAACTTCAGTGTTAGGGAACTCCAGCCTCATATTGGCTGTTATTTATCTTCAATCTTTAATAAGTTCCTAACTTGACTGCTGTGATTTGTTATAAAATTAAATCCACTCAGAAACACTTTTTTATACCTTGAGGATTCCCATGGCTCTGATCTCCAGAGGATGTTAAAGCAGTTTAAAAGAAGTTTTAGACTCTTAAAATAATTCAGTATTTCATTGGGGTGTTTTCTTTTCTGTGTTGGTTTGGTTTTTAAGAGTCCTCATTTATCACATTGAACTTTAGTTTGGCTTAAATGATCTTTTAAATTAGTAAAGGAAGTGGTGAATGCTCCATCCCTGGCGGTGTTCAAGTCCAGGTTGGACAGAGCCTTGGGTGACACGGTCTAGTGTGAGGTGTCCCTGCCCATGGCAGGGGGTTGGGACTGGATGATCTTAAGGTCCTGTGCAACCCAAACTATTCTATGTTTCTATGATTATGGAAGATGTGGTAACTGATAAATCGAAAAGGAAATACTGTGTGACAAGATATCCCTCAGATCCCACTTTTTACTGAAAATGTATCCTATTTCAACAGTGTGCAGGGCTTGGCTTTAATGAGGCCTTTGAAAGCAATAATAATAATAATAATAATATCTCTATCAACAAGAAATCAAGAAGTGTGTTTGGGGGAACTTTTCTCCATTAATGCTCACTACTATAAGACAAACTACATCCTGCTATTAGAAGATTTCTCTTTGCTAGGGTGTAACTGCACTCATCTAATGATAGCTCAGAATATGGTGGGGCAGCCAGAGGCACTCCTCCTATCAGTGACAGTAGCAGGAACCTCCTGAGATTGATGCATCTCAGACTTCTCTCTCAGGGTGGGTGAAGCACCCTTAGGAGGTGTTAATCTGCTGCTGGTGAAGGGTCTTTGAAGTCGTAGATGGCTGACCTTACCTTTAAGGTGACTAAGACAAGATGAGGCTATGGTAGGACTTATTTCCTGTATAATTCCAGTATTCTGCAAGAATGTTGATAGCACAGCAAGTCAGCTATCCTTGTATATAGCCATGGGGAACAAACAGGGATTTCCGTGGTGGGATTCATCTTGAAGAAGACATCCATAATGGGTCTGATGAATCATACCCTGGAAAAGCCCAGTGCTCAAGGGCAGTTTAGATAGTACACTCAGAGGTAGGGGGTCTGACTTTAATGAAATAAGCTGACTCTAAATGCCAGAAATGCTCTCAACATGACCATCCCAAGGAGCTGTCATGCTCAAGCAGGCTTAGAGAAGGCAAAAAGCAATGAAGGTCTCAGGACAAACATTAGCTGAATATATCTGGAATAGCTGCATCCCTGCTTTGTGATATTTTGATTATAGTTTGCTCTCCAGCTCCCAGGTTTCACAAAGCACTTGCTGCTCAATGGCACTGGGATTAAACCAGAAGAAGTTATATTGGTTAAAGTAGCATGTACTAGGAGTAGGAATGGACCAGCTCGCAGCCTTGCGCTCTGACGTGTTGCCATTAAGGTTTCTTCAGGGTATATGACTGCTATTAAGCAGTGAGTGCAGAATGAAGGGCAGGATGTGCCCAAACCCAGACCTGAATCCAGGATAGATCCAGTTGCATACCCCCGCAGGCTCTGTGCTGGAACTGGTTTGGTAGATGACTCTACTTTGACTTTTGCAGTGTCCTGTTATGGATCAGATATGTGTTTGTGCATTAGGAAAGTGTGAGGGGTTGGTTTGATTGGTTGGTTTTCGCAAAGGCAGCAGCAGTAGATGGTAAATGTGTTTAATTCCCCCCAAAAAGGGAGTTTAATGTTGGCTTCATGCCGAAGACCATCCGTTGTTAACCAGCCATGATGAATAAGCCGTTGGGACAGAGGTCCCTAGGAGTCTGGGAGTAATGCACATCATCTGTAGAAACAGCACTGGCTGTCACAACAACGCCATCCTAAAGAACTTCAGAAGCTCAGGAAACATCTTGCCCAGATTTTTTTTTTTTTTTTTTTTTTGGAGGGGGTGTTTCCACTTTTTTACATTTTAAAAGGGACCTTGGTATTTTATGATATAATCTTTAAAAACCAGAAAACCCCCATTTGAGGAGTGTTCTAGCAATTTATTACTGATGAGGAGGTGAGGAGGTGATCCTGCCCCTCTACTCTGCTCTCGTGAGACCTCACTTGGAGTATTGTGTGAAGTTCTGGTGTCCTCAACATAAAAAGGACATGGAACTGTTGGAACAAGTCCAGAGGAGGCCACGAGGATGATCAGGGGCTGGAGCACCTCCTGTATGAAGACAGGCTGAGAAAGTTGGGGCTGTTCAGTCTGGAGAAGAGAAGGCTGCGTGAAGACCTCATAGCAGCCTTCCAGTGTCTGAAGGGGGCCTATAGGGATGCTGGGGAGGGACTCTTCATTAGGGACTGTAGTGACAGGACAAGGGGTAATGGGTTCAAACTTAAACAGGGGAAGTTTAGATTGGATATAAGGAGGAAATTCTTTCCTGTTAGGGTGGTGAGGAACTGGAATAGGTTGCCCAGGGAGGTTGTGAGTGCTCCATCCCTGCAGTGTTCAAGGCCAGGTTGGATGAAGCCTTGGGTGACCTGGTTTAGTGTGAGATGTCCCTGCCCATGGCAGGGGGATTGGAACTTGATAATCTTAAGGTCCTTTCCAACCCTAACTATTCTATGATTCTATGACAAAACATTTCAAAGATCGCATCAGCCCCTGAGTTTAAAAGAATCTGCCCTTTAAGAATAGCTTCTTCCTTCACAAGCCACCCAGGCCGGTGCCATTTTACCACCTGACTTGGTGACATTTGCTGCATGAAAGCTCCTGCTCCATGTTGTAACTCCGCAAGGAAAAGCTCTCCCAGCCACAGTGAAAGCTACTGCCTGGGAAAGACAGCTGCTATTTCAAGTGTCAGGAACCCAGGGTTGGGTTAATCCCTGGCAGAATTCCACAGACATCAGCAGGGATATGCTGGGGTGACTGTCTGATCCCTTACATTGGCTGCTTCGTTCACATTCCAGGGTTGTTTATTTAAAGCCTGGTGTTTTGGAGTGCGATGCAAACAAAAGCACTTGTTTTGCAAGTGCTGCGTTTCACATCCATGGGGTTTCGCTGATGTTGCAAAGAAATAATGGTCCTTACTGAGATTCCTGTTCCCTGTGGTGCTGGGAAGTTTATGCCTCATTTTTAGGTCTGAGTTTGTCTGGTTTTATTGAAAGAGTGTGTTACAGATATATTAAAAGGCTTGATGGGAATGAATTAAGTCTGCAGACAATGACCTTAATATATGATTGCCTCAACCTGCGTATGTGAAAGTCAACCCCACTTAACTGATAGAGATGGGTTCACCTTACACTGAGGTGCTCTAAACTTTGGGGAAACTGAGTTTGAACCTAAAATAGAGCTGCACGACCACTTGTCATGCCAGGCACAAGAAGGTTGAGAAGTGATTGTATGCTGCAGGAATGATCTCTGCTCAGTTTTGTGATGCAGACCAGTGCTGACGGTCAGTGTACTGCAGCTGAAATCAAGTTTATGTGATCAAACCAAGTGCAAAACCGCAACAGGTAGTCGGTCCTGGGGTGAAATCTCATCAAGTCAGTATTGGCTGGAGGTTCCTGCATGTCTCTCCTCAGGAAGCTACTTTCTCAGTGTAGAGCTATCTAGTAAGTACAATCTATGTAGTGACTCTGGCAGTCATTTCTCCATTGACAGGGTGAAAGCAGGTTTTTGCTATCTCACAGCCCTGATAGTTGTCCTCTCCCAAGTAAACATTCTTTCCTTTCCTGAGATGAATATTACACAGCCAGGAATCACTACTTCCTTTCTTCTCCTTCTCTCCTGCCTGCAATAACTTTGAAGCTTGTTTAGAAGTTTTAGTCCATCCTGAAGATGTGGTCCAAGCCTTAGAAATACTGGAGCTCCACCTCTGTAAATCAAAGCTGAGCCGAGGGAAGAAACCTGAGTTAGTCCTCCAACTGGGAAAGAGTTTTCTCCAGCATGTGTCACGTTCCAGGATATTGGCTGCATGAGATTTTCCAGCTGGATGAGGGAAAGGTTGGGATTATTGGAAACAGGAGCAGGTCTTTAGGAGACAGGTGTTGCAGGTCTGCTGCTCATACATCTGCTTTTTATTCTCTTGATCCACCAGCTTTGGCATTTGATGGGTTCAAAATCTGCAGAAAGTAACTGTGAAATAGAATTTACTTTGAGTAAGCATCGAAGCCTTTTACAGGGCTGTATGAAATAGAACAGGCTGTATGAAATAAATAGACCTAGCTGAAACTCTTTTCAGAGAGAACTGACTAGAGAGAACTCTCTATAAGATAATGTTAAGCCTCCGAAATACCCAGTTTTTACCCATCACTATGTTAAGATGAATCTGCTGTAAAGGAAGAGGAATTAATGTGTGAAGAAGAAGTGCAAGGGTTTCCTAGGTTGAAAACTGCATCACTGTGAATGTGGTTGCAGGTCTGAAGTTCATGTAGCAACAACCCAGAATTAGTGAGATGCAGCAACTGTATGGACATGGGCTCCAGCTGAAGATTAACCATGAAGTGCACCCAGCTGTTGGGGGGATTGAAGCAAACCTGGTGTTTATGCATAGCCATGGGACATATGATACATGTAGCTGGTTATCAGTGATGAGATTCATGTAATTAGGAGCATCAGAGCCTACATCTGAGGTCCACTCAAAGTTAATGGAGTTCAGAGTGGAAATTATCTTTCCTGTGGTAAATGCCTGTATTTGGTCAAATGAACATACCCTAAATCCATTAACTTATATCGACTATATTCTGTTCACTGTCTCTGAATGGAACCAACATTCAGACAGCTCAGATATGGGCATACACATTGTAGACACCTAAAGTTAAGTGAGGTGAATACCATCCTAGGTTTCACTTCACATAGTATTCTCCTAAGGCACTCTAACGTGGTCCATCACACGCCATAGAGAGAGACCTTTAAGTGAGTAAATAACACAGACCTGTCTCAGGGACTTAGTGCAGATGAGAACCAGGTCCAGGCAATTCACATCCCTTCTTGTTGACAGAAAATGGCCAAGTGTATGTGCAGAAGAAGCCCACCATGTACCCACCTTGGAACAGCACTTTCGATGCCCACATCAACAACGGCAGGGTCATGCACATCGTCGTCAAGGACAAAAGTGCTGAAATGGTTTCAGAGACCACAGTGGAACTCAAGGTGCTGGCAGAGAGGTGCAAAAAGAGCAATGGGAAGACAGAGATGTGGGTGAGCATCTTTATTTCCTCTTGTGGGATGTAATGGGGTATGGGAATGCCTTGTGTCCGTGCCATGCTGTGACTGTAACCAGCAGGGCAGCAGGAACTGGTTGCCATCCAAGGAATAATGTTTTCAGTCTGCTTAGGTATAACTTGAAGAAAAGATTTCCATGCATGTCAGAATAAAAGAGCACAGCACATCATATTACCTGCTGCTGCTGCACCAACTGATATATCAACATGGCAGGGGGGTTGGAACTGAATGATCTTAAGGTGCTTTCCAACCCAAACTGTTCTATGATTCTGTATTGAAACATAAGCCTTCTGTTAGCAAGGGTTCCGGTTCAGGGGACCTATGCCCACCCACTAATCTTTGCTTACAAAACCCACTGGGGAAATAGTAATATGAGTGGCTAAATGTGAATTATTTTATGTGTTCTGGGGAAACAGCTTTAAAAATTTAATCTAACGTCAAGTAACTGATTCAGTTGCCTGACTTCAGATTTATGTCAGAGGAGCTCCTTTAAAATCATGAGTGGGGTAGATTTGAAGTAACAGTCTTCATAAGGATGCTAAATGTAAGGCTGTATTCCCTGGTAACCCAAGCAAGAAAGTTCTTGATAACAGTCTTTAACACGTAGTATTCAGTAGTAATGCTGTGCATAGCTATAAAGTGAGAAGACATTTGGAGAGAAACTTATTTCCTTGTTTGCTTGTTTCTCATGCCAGTTCTCAGGCTAAGCTGCTTGGGTTATGAAGAGAGTAGAAAAGGCAAAAAGGCCTCAGTCACTTAGCAGACCTAAGATCAAGATATGGTAGAGATTTGCACATTTAACACATATCTTGGAAGTAATTAAGATGCTTAAGGAGGGGATTGAAAGCCAAAAGGCTTTTCTCAGCATGACTCCACTCCCCGCCTTTAAAGCCATGGGTAGCAGTAGCCTGGTGAGAACAGGGATCACATAGTCTGGTCTGCTGCTTGCTTGCATCAAAGGTAACAGATCTGAGGTCAACTGGAGCTGTGAGACCCTGAACCTGTTATGTCCCAGCTTGGTAGCATCTTCTGAGATCTTCTCTCTACTCACTCCCCAGCACAGCGTGGGGAAGGTGGTCCCAGATATCCCATCCTGCAAGGGTCATGAGGAGAGAGACTAGCATTTTTCTCACTTTTCTGTGCAAGGGCACTGGTTCCTCTGGAAGGCAGAGAGGTAACCTTCCTCAGGCTGTGCTGGAGGTGAGTGAGGAAGTCACTGTTGTGATCCTCAGGATGAAGAAGTCTTTGAATGTAGGTGCTCTTATACCTAGGCAAGTGGATACGGATTTACAAAGGCATCTATGGGTGGAGATTCAGGTAGGTGGGAATTTCCAGCTCCAGTGGGAAAGCCCAAAAAATGCCTAAGTCAACTTGTAGCACCACTCATGCTGACTGTAATGGAAGTTAGACTTGCAGAACCAAGTGTCTAAAAGATTTTAGCATCTGTTACGTACATTTCTGAAGTTGGCTTATTTTGAGGTACACTCACTTCCAACTTGCAGGATCTCCAGGGAACCAGCAGCTTACTCTATAGATACTGCTGGTCCTGCACTAGTGTCTAAAATCCTTCCTACAGCTTCTGTGATTTAGTCGTATTTATCCCTTCTATCATGCCACTCCAAGTGTTTTATAAGAGGTGATCTAGCCTCCTTTCCCTATAGTTGCTCCTACCATGCCTTCTTGCCACACATTGATATGAACAACTCCAAAACTACCATTAATTGACATTCATCAATTCCCACTGGGAAAAGGACATATTTTGAATCATCTGAAATGATTGTTGCTTCTTTGAATGACTGATTAATGGTTGCACTGATCTCTCTTGTTTTTCACTTACCTCAACCAGCTAGAACTGAAACCCCAAGGACGAATGCTGATGAATGCAAGATACTTCCTGGAAATAAGTGGCAAGTGATTTAGTTTGTCTATTGATAGATGTGATTGCTGGTTATGTGGGGCATAGCTGGTGCCTTCACTGAAAGTGGGGCCAATGCGATTACTGATTTATTCTGAGGAGCCATCATAGTGGTTTAAAATGAGCAAGCCAGAAAAGCAATTTTGGTGTGGTGGGGATGAAGACTGACTCTTCCTCTGTGATTTGCAAGGCAGATTTTTGGCTGATTTATCACTAAAATGGTAGATTTTCTCATTATAATCAGGACAGAATAGATACATAAGGATCCATCTTAGGATCCATCCATACATAAGGATGCATGTAACATCTTCTGTGGTGTGCATTATACTGCAGATGTAAAGGTTGAGGTATGATTTAAGGTTGACAACACCTAGGCGTACTTGTTAGTTGGGCATTTAAGATCAAGAGCAATCTAGGCAAAACAGGAAAAGAACCTAGAGAGTGATTCATCTGATCACATGCAGGTTTCTGCTGTGAGGTGAGTCATTCACTGGGCACCACTGACTGCTGAAGCTAGACCTCCAGGGACATAGCAGCAGCTTAGTCACCCTGGAGAGGGGACACAGAGCAGTTTATGTGTCTTCACTGGGAACCAGATCCCACCTGCAGAGTTTGATGTCCATGCGAAATACATTTTGCATGGGTTTTGCAATCCAAATGCTCGATTTTATCCTCCTGTCTTTGACACCAAAATTCTCACATCCTCAGATGTGGGTGAAGCTGTAAGGTGTAGATAAGTAGAAAGACCTCCTATTCACAGAAACATAGAAGTACAGAAAGCAGCTAAAAGCATGTCCCTACTGATATTTTCTCCATCCATTAATATGAAATAGACTGTTGTTGCCTCCTTGTATGTTATGTCAGAGATGCCAAAGCATAGAAAACACCAATTGTCTTTGTATTGCAAATAGCAAGAGCAGCATCAGATTGCACATGGGGCCAGTTTCCACAGAATACCTGTGAAACTTGTGCATTGTGTGAGTAAAAGGAAAGAGAGATTGAGAGTGAGATAAAACGTGCATATCTAGATTTGTAGACACAAGCACATATATAAGTGCATGTGTGTATATATAAGCATGTGCAGTCAGAATTGGTTCGGTTCCTGTTTAAATGTGAATAACGGCACGGATACAGCAAACAGCTAAGTACTTATTGGCATGGAAATATAACAAGACAAAGAATATCCTAGGAACATGCATAGGTGCTTACTCACACACTTGTACACATAAAGGATTCTGTTAAATACCCATATATATTATATACAAAAGTGTGTTTGTGCATATATCAATAATTATTCATTTTTATGCATTTTCATCTGGTTTAGGTCATGGTTCTTCAGCGCTATACAAAGTTAGAGGTTCCTGTTTAATTGCAAATTACCTCTCCTTGGGAAATTTCTGGTCTGCATTTCAAAAGCAGCATTATGACTGTTCAAGAAAGCTCAGGGTCCCAAGTTTAAAGTCATTTTAGTGTCCTTTTAGGGATGGCAGATAAAAACCCATACAAACAAGGCTTCTGTGGGTTTCAGAAAATGGTATGTCTTAAAAATACTCGTTTCCATCAGCGAATCAGCTTCAGTCATTTAATGTTTTGGTAGCTGCATTTTCTCAAGGCACCTTATCAGACACTTACCTGTTTCTTGTCCCCCCAGATGCAAAGGACCTGGCTGACAGTGAGACTGAAGCATTCTCCCTGCACCAGCGCAGGGGAGCCATCAAACAGGCCAAAATCCATAACGTCAAGTGTCATGAGTTCACAGCCACCTTCTTTCCACAACCCACCTTCTGCTCTGTCTGCCATGAGTTTGTTTGGTAAATGAAAATAGATCTCTTCCTTTTCTCCTTTTAATCCTCGGGACCAGTTCTTGGGTAGATATGGCACTTAGAGACATGGTTCAGTGGTGCACTTGCCAATGCTGGGTTAATGGTGGGACTCAATGATATTAAAGCTCTTCTCCAATCTAAATGATACCATGATTCTATGATTCTCCAGTGGCTATCTGTGCTCCAGCTGTCAGTAAGGCACCAGGATGAGACCTTTGACATCTTACCTGTTGAGTTATTGCATCACTTCCAGGATGTGGTTCACAGTTGTAATTCCAACTGTGGAAGCTCCCTTCATTTTTTAGTATGAAGACAGGCTGAGAACACTGGGGCTGTTCAGCCTGGAGAAGAGAAGCTGCATGGAGACCTCAGAGCAGCTTCCAGTGTCTGAAGGGGGCTACAAGGATGCTGGAGAGAGACCCTTCATCAGGGACTGGAGTGATGGGACAAGGGGTGATGGGTTCAAACGGAAACAGGGGAAGTTCAGGTTGGAGATAAGGAAAAAGTTCTTTACTGTGAGGGTGCTGAGGCACTGGCACAGGGTGCCCGGAGAAGTGGTGAATGCTCCATCCCTGGCAGTGTTCAAGGACAGGTTGACAGACCCTTGGAGAGCATGGTCTGGTGTGAGGCATCCCTGCACATGGAAGAGAGAACTGGATGATCTTAAGGTCCTTTCCAACTCGAACTATTCCATGATTCTATGATCTCTGGCCAAATGCACAGGCATTCCTTATCAGCCCAGTTTGCTCTTTGGGTATCATGAAATTCAGACTGTATGTGCTGAAAAGGCTGTGAAAACCACAGAGAATCACTCCACAGTTAGACTGAACAAAGATATTTTAATTAGAGAAGCTCTATAAAGACTGATAAAAAGCAAAGCTGTTTTATTCTGTTCCTTTTATAAGCATTGCTCTCTTTTTTTTCCCTCAAGGCTTTCAGACAATTCAGCATCAACCATTTCTCTGTTTCTTTCAGGGGACTGAATAAACAAGGATATCAATGCAGACGTAAGAAACCTTTCTGATGCTGTTACAATCTTTGTTTACTTCTTTTCTGAAGGAATATTTTATTAACACCGTGATACGCTTGTTCTTTCAGAATGTAACGCTGCCATTCATAAGAAATGCATTGATAAAGTAATAGCCAAGTGTACAGGATCAGCAGTCAATAGCAGAGAAACAATGGTATGTATTATTGTTTGGCTGCTTTTAATAAAGCTTGAGTGTCATTCAGATCTGTCCTACATTGCTGTAAAACAACTTCTGATGAAGCAAAAGCAGCTACTGAAATAAAGGCTGTGTGATCTGATCTGTGACCTTTGCCTTTTACATTCCCAGTGGTTTCATTACCTCCTACTTGTGCTTTGCTCAAATGCAGCTGCTGAATAAGCAGTTGCTGAATCAAGACTGGCATTCTTCTAATGTATGAAGTATAGCTCAGGGGGAAGTCATGGACATGAGGTGGAGATTTACTGGAGGAAATTATTCATTCTCTGATGTTAGACAGGATGCTATGTTGAATTTTCGAAGCAGCACTTTAACATCCCACTCTGGGTTATCTGAGATTTCCAAGTAGTGAGTGGAAGATCTGGCATCTCCACTATGACTAGTTTTATTTTCTCATATCACTTTATTATAAACCCTCTTTTTTGGTAGGCAAACGTGGAACTTGGTCTCTTGATAGGACTATTCCCTTTTCCTTAGTTGTGCTCCAGAGCTTCTGTTTGCTTTCAGTCCCACCCTGGTTCCTGTTCTTCTGCAGTCTTGAGAGATGAGATTCATCTCATTTGTCTTCTGGTATCTCCAGGGTAGCTGTAAGCAACTTAGTCACCACTTTTGACTCCCTGTGCACTTAAAGAAGAGAAATAGGCTCTTCCAAGAGTGATTCATTAAAACAAATGTAGACGTCCTTTTCAGGAGGAGATGAATAAATTTTAGAAGTGCCATTGTTTTTACATTGAGCATTAAGGGAAGCTGGTTGCATAGGTGAGATGCAAGCAGCTCTCTGGTCAGGAGATAAGCCCAGGGATGAAATTACCCAGTTTCCACTGAACTGCAGTTATTATTTGGCTTTGTATATTTGAAATGATAGCTAAAGATAGTTTCTTCTTGAGGGCCATACCCAAGGATAAAAGGGCAATAGACATCCCACCTTCTGTGGTACAAGTCCAAGGCCAGGTTGGATTTGGCTCTGAGCAGCCTGGTCTAGTGGAAGGTCTCCCTGCCCATTGAAGAAGGTTGGAGCTAGATGATGTTTAAGGCCCCTTCCAACCCAACCATTCTATGATTCTATGATAAGTCTGGTTTTCCAAGCAAAGCTGAGGTGGGCTGAATTGCCAACTTGGCTTTTCTCTTTCAGTTTCATAAAGAACGGTTCAAGATCGACATGCCTCACCGCTTCAAAGTCTACAACTACAAGAGCCCAACATTCTGTGAGCACTGTGGCACGCTCCTCTGGGGCCTTGCACGGCAAGGACTGAAGTGTGATGGTGAGTCCCTGATGTCATTGACACAACCTGAGCACAGGAGTGGGCCGTTGTCTTTAGAAGTTTGCAACCTGAAGAGCCAAATCTCAATTATTATACCTCCAAGACCAGTATGAGATGCCATCCAGGGTGTTGAAGGAGTGGTCCAGAGGATTAGCCTTCAAGGAGTATCATTCTTCAAAGAGGACAGTTGTCAGTATACAGAAAGATATGTGGTCCATGAGACTGAAGCATCATTTCCCAGTGGTCCATGAGACTGAAGAATCATTTCCCAAAGAGGGAAAGAACATCTCAGTGGTACTGCTGATCTTCCAAAATGACTCCCAGTATTAACTTAAATGCTCTATTTCCACTAGCAGACAAACCCAAGACACTTCATCTACATAACCCTGTATCAATGGGGAGATCCTATTCTGTGATTATGGTTCATCTCTGAGCTGATGTATTCAAACTATGAGTTTAAGTTTTGGTACCACTGTGAGTTTTGGTAGCCTGTAGCTGCAAAGGCTGATGGATGTTGAAATGGACCTTTTCTCCTGAAAGATATATAAAAAACATTGTCTCCATCGAGAAACAAGTAAAATGACCTGAGTGCCATTCCATGAGACGTAAATGGTGCCCAAGCTTTAAGCTGTTTATGTGGCTATCTCTGCCCTTGACCAACAGCAGCACATGCTCCTGCCCAACCTCATGTCAAAGCCTTTACAGCCTCACAGTCCTTTGTTGTTCTGACACCTCCTGTTCTTCTTTCAGCATGTGGCATGAATGTCCATCACAAGTGCCAGACAAAAGTAGCAAACCTTTGTGGAGTTAACCAGAAACTAATGGCTGAAGCTCTGGCAATGATAGAGAGTACCCAGCAGGTAAATACTTTAAGTCTTGAGTCACATGGAGAAAGGAGGATCAACTGTTCAGCGTTTGTTTCAGTGCAAGTAGTTTGGGCATTGAGTGGAGCACATGTCACAGAAGGCTGCACGTTCCTCTATGTTACCAAACCCCTGAACGTTAGGTACAGAGATGCTTGTCACATAGCAAAGACCTCTTCTAGATCTTGTCTTCTGTGACAGTCAGAGTCAAGAAACCACAGTGTCCATAAGATCAGAACTAGAAGAGGGTAGATTTAGATTATATTAGGAAGAAACTATTCACTATGAGGGTGGTGAGGAGCTGCCACAGGGTGCCCAGAGAAGCTGTGGCTGCCCCATCCCTGGCAGTGTTCAAGGCCAGGTTGGATGGGGCTTGGAGCAACCTACTCTAGTGAAAGGTGTCCCTGCCCATGGCAGGAGCATGGGACTAAATAATCTTTAAGGTCCCTTCCAACCCAAACCACTCTGTGATTTAATGAACATGATGCATGGCTCAAAATGTCAAAACCATGACATTAGCTGTTCTCTGTAATCCAGGCTCGCTGTCAGCGTGACACTGAACAGATCTCCAGGGATGGACCTCTTGAAATTGGCTTTCCAGTTACTGCGAAGGAGGTGACAACTCTTCAGGCATTGCCAGCATCTACAACAGGAAAAAAAGGTGATATGGGGCAGCAAGCTTTGTTAACTTTTTTGCTTGGTCTATGGTTGTGTAGAGGTGACAAAGGAATTTATTAGCCAGTGAATCTTTCATGCATCTTTCCAGCCTAGAGCAAGACATACCCTTTCTCATCTCAGGATATCAATAACTCTTCCTGACAACATCACTTGGGCATGGCAGATAGGATTTGAGCCTGATTCCTTCTCTATAAATCAGCATCTCCATGTCATCCAGCCTCTAGTGAAACGAGACACCAACCTTCAGTCACCCATCTAACCCCTAAACTCTTTTTCTAACCTGGTGCTTGAGCACATCTCATACCTCCACTGGCAAAAATATATTTGTTCCCTTTTGGGAACTTTAAAGTTCCCTTCTGAGAACTTTAAAGAAAAACCAAGCTCTAAACAGGAGATTGGGAATCCTTCTGATCACCGTGGCCAGTTCTCTTTCTGTTTTCATATTTTTGGTTGTGGGCTGACATCCAGTACCTTTGAAAACCATTGACAGATTCCCACCTCATTCATCCATTCATTCATTCATTCATTGATCAGGAGCTAATCTTGGTCTCGGAACCCTCTGTGCTACAAGAACAAATATTTAGGAGGGTGAATAAGAGATTGGGGAGAAGCTTTAACAGACTTTGGACAAAGCTACTGGGGGCTCATTGGCCTCAAACAAAACTTAAAGTCTGGGGAAATCCCTGGTTTGTCTGCTTTGTCAGACAAACTTTGTTTGAGTCACAGAACTCTGAATATTAGGAGCAAAAATGTCACCATCTTTCATTGTACCCATGTGATCCACTTAAATGGTCATTTCAGAACCCCCCCACCCTCGTGGTTCCCCTCCAAACACTGTCCTGTGACTGCAACAGCCCTATGATGGTACTGACACAATGGTTTTGGGCCTCCCACAAGCTTTAAAATGCATCTGCCAGAATGTGAAGGGAGAAAGAAGAGCGCAAGTGAATCAGTACTTAAGCCTAGCAAGGACTGGGACTGTGGATCTTCAGCTGCAACCCCAAACAAATGTCAAGCTGAGAGCCCAGGCCCCACTTTCTTAGCATCATAGAATCATAGCGTCACAGAATGGTTTGGGTTGGAAAGGACCTTAAGGTCATCCAGTTCCAACCCCCTGCAATGGGCAGGGACACCTCACACTTGACCATGTCACCCAAGGCTCTGTCCAACCTGGCCTTGAACACTGCCAGGGATGGAGCATTTATTACTTCTCTGGGCAATCTGTGACAGAGCCTTAGCATCCTCACAGTAAAGAACTTCTTTCTTATCTCCAACCTGAACTTCCCCTGTTTCAGTTTGAACCCATTACCCCTTCTCCTATCACTACAGTCCCTAATGAAGAGTACCTCCCTGGCTTTCTTATAGACCCCCTTCAGGTATTGGAAGGCTGCTATTAGTGCAAGTTAATACTATCCTGTCTGAAGATAATATCCTGGAAACCAGGCCTCGAGCAAAATGTCAGAAGGCACTGGTTAAAGCATGGCAGAGCCACTTTATACCAGTGCTCTGGGTTTGATACTATGCAACAGCAGGCTATTGAGCCTCAGGGGCTGGTCTTGGTACTATCTGAGCTCAGGGAATAGTGCAATTTGGCCCCCAGGGTTGAAATAAATGATATCCCCATCTGGGCTTACTTTCTTTCTTTTCTTCGAGTAGGATTGGCTACGCTGATATGAATCAGTAAAGCCTCAGATGGTTTCACATCTGTTTTACTTGTGGGTCTATTTGTCTGATGAGTCGTGTTCTTGCTGTTCAGCAGTGTGCATTTCAGTGCATGGGATAAATCCAGTAATGGCCAGGATATCTCAGAAGTTCACATATATCCAAGTGTATATAGTAATGAAGAAAATTGAGTAGTTCCACTCCAGGACAGCTGGAATACTTGATCAGAGCTTCACATCCATAGTAGGTGCCTAGTATGAAAATGCTGTTCCATCTTTTCATCTTGCTTTGCCAAGGGTCTTGAGAAGACCTTGAGAAAATGGGACCACATCATAACAGCAATGATCAAGAAGGACTGAAGTACACAGGCAGCCAGAAATGAAGGTGACGATTTCACTGCTGTAAGACAAAGAGACAGATGAAGGAGTTTGTAAAGTGGGAGTAAGGCCACTGAAAAAGGTGGAGTTACACTGGAGTAAACTTTGGGAGCAGATCCAATCTACTTAGTAGATGTGGCCACTGTGTATTTGAAATACCCCTTTGACACTAAGCACAATGCCTGTATGTGTTCTGGGGATTTTCCACTTGTTCCAGGGGTTTATTTGAATGCTTTGATGTGTGTTGCAGAGCCACAAGGCATCTCCTGGGAGTCTCCAGTGGAGGGCACAATGAAAGGGGAATCTCTGATAGAGTCAGACTCAGGAGAACAGCCTCAGGAGCAGCAAGAGCACCAAGTGCAGCTAAAACTAAGCATTGAGGATTTTGTCCTGCACAAGATGCTGGGGAAGGGCAGCTTTGGCAAGGTAAGCATCAGTGGACTGAGACACCATTGAATGCGTCTGTATATTGCTTTCTATGGCACTAGATAGCATCTGGTTTGAGGGCCACATAGCAAAAAACATCTCCAAGACTCCAAGCAAGGAACACTTGGTCTGGCATGGCTGACTCTTCAATCAGTCATCTTTCCTCAGACAAAGATCTTCCCTCTCTCCCAGTAGTTGCTGTTTCATGAGTGCCCATGACAGGAGAGGAAAGCAGCCAAATAAAGCTGCACCTTCCCCTGCTGTGCAGGTTGATGTGGCCTGGGTATCCATAGAGAGGAAGATCTCCATGCTGTCCCTCTCCTGCTGGCTCAGCTGAGCAAGTTCAGAGGGAGGTGAAAGCATTAGCTGGAAAGCTAAGTGTGGATCACTTCTCCAGAGCAGCAGGTCTCCAGCTGGGAATGCTAACTGATCTTTTCCATCTCCGGCTTCCCATCCAGTTTGTGCTGGAGCATAAAGCAGACTTTGTAACAGCCAAGAATTTGTGCTTTTGGAACAAGAACCACCTGTTTTCAGTGAATTCATTAATCTTGATGAATTGTGGATTGTTCCTCCTCCTCCCAGATGTCCTCTGGAAGGGGACTTGGGTTATTCAGTGACTCCGTAAAGCTGCAGGAAACAATTTCAGAGGAACTCACCATTGTATTTTCGCAGCCAATATGGAAAATGTGTATCGTTATGTATTACTCATATATCACATCTTCCCAAGGTAGAAACTGTGGCTTAAAGAAGGGCTGCTTTTTGCCTGCTAAGTGAGCTGGAGCAACTGCTTTAGCCAGTTCTTAAACTGGCTTAAATTGTTTTCACCACTTCTTAAACTGGTGAAATATTTGCTGTGCTGGCTTTCCATACTTGGAAATACTTGGCATGACTACAGTTTGCATGGGAAGCAGAAATGAGGTATCTCATTTAGAGATCTGAGCCAGAATACATCCAAAATCCATATCACAGACATTGGACTCAAGACAATAGATGTCAGAGAAGCATTCACATTGGAAGGGACCTCTGGAGGTCATCTAATCCAACCTGCTGCTCAAAACAAGTCTAATCAGATGAGTCTGCTCCAGGGTTTGGCTAGTTGAGTCTTGAATGCCTTCGCTGATACAGATTCTGTACCTGGCTTTAGCCCTCTCTGTTAACATGGACTCTGCAAGCCTCTGCATCTCTCTGCAGTGAACCATGTGGGTGTGGATGGGCTATTTCATGCCCTTCTGCAACAAACCTCACCCACAAGTTTCCTGTGTAGGTGTTGCTCCTGGTCCCCTTGTTTGCTTGGAGCAAGATTCACTTCCCCATATAGGGTGTGCAGATTTGACTGCCTGAGGGTTATCTCCAGCTCTGCATGGACCAGGGAAGTTGAGGGTCAGAGGAAGTCCTCTCTGCATGAGTGGGGGTAGCACTGCCCACCTTGGAAGCCCCAGCACAAGTCACAAATACATTGTGCTCCTCAGGAGAACAGTGCCATGCACAAAAACAGGGGTAAAAAGGGTGCCTGCAGCATCAGCACTGTTAGCATGTCTGGTCATTCAGTGCAGAGACCAAGGGAAGCTCTAAACTCTGCTCCTTCTCTGATGCTACGACGTGAAATGCAGCAGTAGCCAAAACGGTAAATAAAGCTTTTGTCAGAGGTAAAACATCTCTGATCTTACTCAGTAAATAGTGTCTGGTAGAGAACTTCAGAGACCTCTTTGATGTGTCTTGTGTATTTATTCAGTCTATGAGAAATGGTGTCAACAGGCAGCATAAAGGCACAGAAGTGGAAACTTCTTTGCTCCTTGGTCCCTAGGAGCCCCTTTTCTGCTGCTCCATGTCTCATTTTCCCTGCCCATAAAACCAGACAGTGATCCTAACTCCTCTGGGATGTATTTTGCTGTTCCTAGAGAAGTAGTTCTGCAGAAACATAGAGGACCCATCCCTTTTACTCAGGCATCCTGCTTACTGGGAGGAAGAGGAGAAAGTTGCATCTGATTCAGATCATTCTAACTACGGTGGACATCAGTTTACACCTGCTGAGGATCTGGTGCAGGGCATTTGCATTTCACATGTTGACAAAGCAAGATTCTGTGTTTTGTTATTTGAAGACATAAAAAAGGAAATGTATCTCAAGAGCATTTGCATAAAGTTGGTTTCCGTTATCAGAAATGTTTGCTCTCTGACATGCCCTGTCCATATGGGCATGTAGCCCCTGCACTTGTATTCACCAAGGCCTCCCTAGGGTTCAGCTTCATAAAGCTATTCTGGGTGTGGGGAACTAATTCAAAGTCTACATGGTCTTAAGGTCAGAACTGGGCCTTAAACATCAGCTTTTTTAAGGTCTACCCTAGTGAATTCCCCATAGCTCAGCTCCCATCCTCCTATCACACAGTATGTTAGAGATTGGAAGGGACCTCAAAAGATCATCCAGTCCAATCCCCCTGCCAGAGCAGGAACACCTAGATAAGGTTACACAGGAACGTGTCCAGGCAGGTTTTGAATGTCTCCAGAGAAGGAGACTCCACAACCTCCCTGGGCAGCCTGTTCCAGTGTTCCGTCACCCTCACTGAGAAGAAGTTTCTTGTGTTGCCAGCTCTGAGAGATTAGCATCACTCTTTCTGAGCAGCCGTTTCCACCATAGGTGTTCCTTGCTGAGCTGAAGAGCACAGACCAGTATTTTGCTGTGAAAGCGCTGAAGAAGGATGTGGTGCTCATGGATGATGATGTTGAATGTACGATGGTGGAGAAGAGAGTCCTCTCCTTAGCTTGGGAGCACCCATTCCTGACTCATGTCTTCTGTACGTTCCAGACCAAGGTAAGACAAGGACCTGACACCTAATTCCATAGGCTGAGGATGCTTTGTTGAAATACGGATACTTGGTGAAGTGCTTAAGTCTGCTACATGTTAGGGAACAGCTTGGACTAAAGTGGTGCTAAAGGAAGGGAGCTTCAGGTTAACCACTTAGGAAGCAGCTCCAGCAACTTCACCTGCCTCGTCCACATTAACCTGAGTGCAGAGTGGGGCATTGGAGGGTTATGGACTCCAGGACTGATTGATGATCCAGGCTATGGAGAGACCCACTGTTAAGATCTGTGTCCTGGTACGCTGGGCTGAGGACATGCAAAGGGCACATCCACAGCCAGGGTGCAGATGTGGCCACACTGGGGTTATCAGAGCATCTTAGACCATGAAGCAGTATGCATGCTGCAGTGAGTCAAAGCTAACTCGAGAAACCCTGGTTACTGAGAATAAACAAGCTGGGAATCTTCTTTATCCCCAATTACTGTTAAGTTGCATTAGACTTCCTAATACATGCAGGACCACTGGTGGTGAAGACTGAGGTTCCGAGGGGTAACACAAAGCATCTTCACCTGAAATCCCACTTAGGACTCCAAACCAAAATTGGAGTGACATTTAAGTTGTATGTGTATCTTCATGGCTCTATGTGGCAACAAACCAACAGATGAGCTTTCCAGAGGTTTTCTTACAGTGGTAACCTATCACCTTAATGCTAAAGCACACACAAGGCATAGGAAAACACAATGGAAGGAAAACTCAGAGATTGTCTTTTCTATCCATCCTGTTCCTGAGAGGTGCTTGCTGTCCCCGAGCTCAGATTCAGAGCTACACCACTCTCTTAAGGGTGTTTTGTGAGGATGCTCCTAGCCCCTGCTCAGTCCCAGGGTTTAGTGACACAAAACACCGCTCAGTGTGAGGTTAGGACCTGCTTAGCAATAGGCTCACTGGTTTTGCAGGGTCAGGAGGAGCAAATATAACTCCTGCAGTAGATCACAGTTGTCCAAGGGATGCGGCACCTGTTTAAAGACAGATTAAATTCATAGCAGGGAATGTTTGGGAGCTGCCATAGGTGATGTGTCACTGAGACCAGGTGTTCGCGTTTAACCTCTTTGGGATTGTCAGTGAGGACAGCATGACCTGGGAATGGATCATTGCCTGGAAAGGAAAGGAGTTAATTCCCTTCTGGGGGCCTAAACTTCAGAGGAAAATACAAACTCCTAAAGCAGAGGAAATCAAGACTTAATTAAAAAGACAAAATATTCACAGCTCTACAAGGGAACTTACGCTTCAGGAGAGATGCTTGTGCTGCCTGTAATTCCTGGGGACATGCACTGATGCCACTGGCTGCAGCAGCAGAACTGTGTTGTCTATGGTGCAGCCTGGTCCAACCTTGCTCTGGAAGTGGGAGGTCTGTTTGGGGATGGATGCAGCAGTGGCAAGTGGCATGCAAGCGTTCACATCCCCCATGAGACTAAAAAAATGAGAGACCACATGGAGCCAGATGGGATTTACTGACCACTTAAGGGAGTGACTGTGCTTCCAGTGGTGGCTGAGGCAAGGAAAACCTGCAGGATGGAAAAGCAAGGAGTGCTTGGAAAACTCATGGGTGCCAGGCTCAAAAACCCAAGTGATCTTTTTCTACTCTGTCTCATGGGCAGCATCACAGTATTGCTCTCCTGACATAAAGAACCTGCATCCATCTCATCCCAAGTCACCGTTGTCTCTTTAAAGTTATTTGATCTCTCCATTTTGCCTTCAGGTTCACAGATAGAGAAGCTGGAATGTGGCTGCCCCGGCCAAAGGCACTCTGATTGATTTCTAGCTTATGTTTTTCTCCTCTGACCTTTGCAAGCCAAGAGGCGATTACTCAATGCATGAAAGTCATCCACAGCGGGAGAGCTGTGACAAGCCATGGACAGGCTTTCACGGCTCAGAGGACATGCTGCAGTCATAATATCTTTTAGAACAGTCCTTTTAGAAGCCAGGGCACTGCTGTGTACAGCCCCTCTCTGGACTTTGGTATTGAAAACTTCAATTTTCAGTTGAAACATTGGTAGTGTTTTAAGGTTTCACTGGATAGATAAGTAGTTTCAAACAGAAATGCGTGTGTCAATGGCTTTCTGACTCCCTAATGCTTTGCCTTGCAAGGTTTCTGAGCTGCTTCAGGTACTGAGTGCCTCTGCAAAGGACAGTAAACCAGGAATAGTCCTATGCTGAAACAAGAACCCCATGTCTCCAGAGGGGGAAAAAAAAGCCACATAATCTGTTATGAGTTCTCTGGGATAGGTTTCTTCTTGGCCTCAACCCAGGTTATCTGTGAATGTTCAGATATATAAAGCTTGACAGCCCTTCAGACTGGTTTTTCTAAGGCACTGGGCACCTAATGCTCCTTTGTATTCCTGCATAGGCTGAACAATCAGTGCATTTGAAACCCAGAATACTCGTCTTGTTTTTCTACATTAGAATAAATCCAAGCAGAAAATTCCAATCTGATTTTGAACTTGACTGTTTTATTTCAGTGCACTCATCTTTGTATCCAGATATTGGGCCAACATAATTATATGGTGTGGATTTTAACAAGCTCAGAGAGTTACTCTGTTGTATTAGATTTAAAGGAATGCTGTTAGGTTTGAGAGGAGGAAAAACATGTTTATAAATCCATGAAATCCCAAAATTAGTAATGCCAAAACAGTGAGTAGCATCCCAGTGCTTCTGTTTTATTCTTCTTTTGGCATTTCACTGATATTCTGCGATAAAAATAGGCTTTCCCTTTTTGAAAATCACTTTTGTTTCTGCTACTTTACTTCATTTACTTTACCTAAATGCAAATGAAGTCTTGAGGCATTTTGGCTTATAGCACAAAAAAGCACCAGAGAACAGTACCTCAACCCAAAAGAGAAGTCATCTTTATTGCAATTTAAAAGCAAGTCTTACTGAAACAGGTTTTTTTCTGCTTACTAATGTATTCTGTCTTTTCAAAGTCCTGGTGGTGAGCCATTTTCACATGACTGACTACAAAATCTCTTACATTGGCAGGAAGGAGAAAAGAATTATACATAAGGAGTGTGATCCAAATTTAAAGATTCTGAGGCTCTGAAGCGTTATCCATGAGTATTTTTAGGAAATTTCCCATTCAAATATCTCCTCAGAGGAAACTACAATTCCTGCAAAATTTTCCAGGAGGAATTTCAGTTTTCTTCTATCTTTCTCTTGCTGTTAGAGGGACAGAGATGAATTATTTGACCTGAATCAGAGCATGTGGGTTGGCACACATGCATTTCACACCTATGTGACATTCAGCTCCACTGCATAGTTGTGCCATTGACCTTATGAGCAACCCTGGATGAGGCTCACATGCCCTTCCCAAGCAATGCAGAATCCTCTCTGACCAGAGCATGGCTGCAGGATGTTAATGTATTGCTGGAGAAGTCATCCTGCAGAGCAGTGAAGTTGCAAGTCTTGATTTCCACCACCATTTAACCACTGAACCACAACAAATTGTTGGATGGACTGAACAAAACATGGTGTGCTGGTTACAAAATGAGGGGTTTTTTAAGGTCAGACCAGATGTCTTTATAGTCAGCACCCTAGTTTTGGCATTGACCAGCAAGGATGGCTAAATAAGAGAGTATACAGCAATGCAGTGATTTTTTGCCTTGTACAAACCATCCTCATCCCTTGCACAAACCATCCCATGCCTTGGTGTTCTGCCATTTGGGAGACAGGATCTTGAAGGTACAATGTTCCTAGGTCTCCATCCTCCTGGTATTTTGGGGTGATACATCAGCTTAGAAACAGCTGATTCAAGGCCTAATGGGAAAGTTGGGGAAGAACTAGGAAGTTTAGGGAGGCTTTGAGGATTTTGCCTCTTGCAACCAGCAGCAGGAAAACTGGCAAGGTCTCATTCAGTCCTGGCCAAAATCACAACATGGTTCAGTAGAAATAGCAGTGCCTCAGCAGATCTTTGGGATTTCAACAGGGTTCTGCCAGAGAAGGTGTGAGCAGCTGTAATTATAATATCTAAAATAGGAAGTCTTTACAAGACACTTCTTGGTTGTGTCAGCCCACGTGATGGGAACAGCTGGAGTATTTTGGCAATGAAAAAGGGGGCCAGCTCATATTGCCTTCCTGTTGTCCGTCTGTAAAGAAAATCAGCCCAAAATGCATTCAGCTTTTGCCTAAAAGTCTGTTCTTTGTCCTGGAAAAAGTTGACTTCTTAAAATTAAAACATTTACATTTCCCCTCCTATTTTTCAGCTGATAAAATACTTGCTTTCTAAATCTGACTTTTTGCTTAGGTTTTGGTCTGGTGATCCCAAATCATCACAGAAATTTGTTTCTAGCCTTGAGAACACTAGTTCCTTTCCAAGATCCAAATACTGATTGCAGAACCATTGAATCATAGGACAGTTAGGGGTGGAAAGGACCTTAAGATCATCCAGTTCCAACCCCTCTGCCATGGGCAGGGACACCTCACACTAAACCATATAACCGAAGGCTTTGTCCAACCTGGCCTTGAACACTGCCAGGGATGGAGCATTCACAATCTCCCTGGGCAGCCCATTCCAGTGCCTCACCATAGAATCATAGAATAGTTAGGGTTGGAAAGGACCTTAAGATTATCGAGTTCCAACCCCCCTGTTATGGGCAGGGACACCTCGCTCTAAACCATATTACCCAAGGCCTCGTCCAACCTGGCCTTGAACACTGACAGGGATGGAGCATTCACAGCCTCCCTGGGCAACCTATTCCAGTGCCTCACCACCCTCATAGTAAAGAATTTCCTCCTTATATCCAATCCAAACTTCCCCTGTTTAAGTTTTAACCCATTACCCCTTGTCCTATCACTACAGTTCCTAATGAAGAGTGCCTCCCCAGCATCCCTATAGGCCCCCTTCAGATACCGGAAGGCTGCTATGAGGTCTCCAAGCAGCCTTCTCTTCTCCAGGCTGAACAGCCCCAATGTTCTCAGCCTGTCTTCATACAGGAGGTGCTCCAGTCCCCTGATCATCCTCGTGGCCCTCCTCTGGACTTGTTCCAACAGATCCATGTCCTTTTTATGTTGAGGACACCAGAACTGCACACAATACTCCAAGTGAGGTCTCACAAGAGCAGAACAAAGGGGCAGGATCACCTCCTTCAACCTGCTGGTCACACTCCTTTTGATGCAGCCCAGGATACGGTTGCTTTCTGGGCTGCAAGCGCACACTGAAGCCGGCTCATGTTCATTTTCTCATCGACCAGCACCCCCAAGTCCTAGGGAGAGCCACTTTCCCTTGCAAGACAGGGCTGATTGATAGCAACTCAGTTTACCACTGTAAGTGATTTACTCTGTCTGCTTGGAGCTGTGGGGAAGGGTCCTGGGATCTCAGAACTCAAATGAAAGCAGTTATTGCCAGCCATGTCTGCACCTTTATGTATACATATGTATTCTCACATATGTGTATCAATGTATTCATATTATTCATATCAAGTAGATGGACACACAAAGCTAAGCATCACCAATGAGCAGTTTAACATGCAGCCAAAAATGCTGACAGTGAAAAGATTAGAACAGAAAATAAACCATAAGATCAGAGTCTGCACTGAATTATTTGACAGCTTTAAGAAATGCTGCCATCTCCAGAAGATAGACTGATATTACACAAGAGCTACAAACACATCTTTAAATCAGAGAATAAAATTAAACCTTCAGTTTAATCAAAGCCAACACACTGGATTTGCTCATCCCCATGGCAGGGGGTTTGGAACTAGATGATCCTAAGGTCCTTTCCAGCCCTAACTATTCTATGATTCTATGGTGCAAATAGCTATGTAAATTACTCCTATGGTCACTTTCTAGGGAGGAGTGACCCTGTGTTAGCTCATCCCCATGGGAGAAGCCACAGTGAGGAGCACATGCATTGCTTGTTTTCCCACTGCTTGGGAACACTCACTGAGTGTTGCAGCGGAGAAGGCTGAGAGGTCTTTAGTTCCCATCTGTCCCATGAAATAAAATGGATCTGGAGCTGAAGGAGACCTACAAGGATGCTGGAGAGGGATCTTCATCAGGGACTGTAGTGATAGGACAAGGGGTGATGGGTTCAAAAGGAAACAGGGGAAGTTCAGGTTAGTTAGAAGGAAGAAGTTCTTTACTGTGAGGGTGGTGAGGCACTGGAATGGGTTGCCCAAAGCAGTGATGAATGCTCCATTCCTGGCAGTGTTCAAGGTCAGGTCAGACAGAGCCTTGGGTGACATGGTCTAGGGTGAGGCATCCCTGCCCATGGCAGGGGGCTGGAACTAGGTGACTTCAAGGTCCTTTCCAGCCCAAACCACTCTGTGATTCTATGCTATGCTATGGATGAGCACCCAGACAGGGCCGGCAGGAAAATACAAGACAAGAATCAGGAGCAGGAATTGTGTGGTTTTAAGCCTTTCTTGTGTCAAGGGCCACATAATTCAGTGGACATGAAGTAGGGTTAGGTCACTTAATCCAACTGAGGACCCTTCTACATGCACAGCCATTTGTCAGGGTAACTGCTTTAAATAAAGGGAGAGGCACACTGTCCTGCAGCATTAATTATTCCCATACTCATCCTGAGGAAACCCTGAGAAGAAGAAGTTTTTCCTTTCAGTAGATGGTGTTAAATGGTGTATTTGTATGTATGCAAGTGCTTTTACATGCAAAGAAAACCAAATCTGAAAATTTCTGCAAGAAAAGTGCTCTAGAGGGCTTCCAGCTGGTTTGAAAGTTTTAAGAGCCTGTTATAGGATGTACCTTCAAAAGATAAATTTAAATGCTGCCTGCTTTATACTCATTGTTTATAAAGTTGAAAGCATCTCTGATAGTGACTATTCATTCTCACAGCAGCTGTGTGCAGAACAGAAGCAGGTTGGTTTAACTCCATCTCTGCCATGTCCTGGGGAGGTAGAGGGAGAAGGTAGTTCTGCAGAGAGGAGCCCAGCACAGGCACTGAGGGACTGATGGAGCAAGAAATTAAGTTCTTGGAGTAATCAAGTCTTTCAGCATCTGTCAGGATTGACTCAGTGAGGGAACAGTGTTATTTTGAGTGCAGGATGTACATCTGTGTGTAGCTGTGCTTTGCACATCATGTTGCATGGTTCTGATGGCTGTAGGAGCAGTGCTTCATCCTCCCATGGAGAGGTTTGTGATATTCCATCTGCTGCAATGGAAGACGATCTAGAAGTAGGGAATGGCTGATACATGGATGTCCTCAAGACAACTAGTGACAACTATCCTGGGGCAGTGTCCATTGCTGAGAGCAGAAAATGCTTTTACACCCCTCCTTGAGCTCTGTGGTTGTAAAAGATGGCCCCAGACTCTTTCATGAGACCAGACTTGTTCTGTTCTGTGATGTGTGTTCGGAACTACAACCAGAAGTTGGCTTGAGCACTTGCTACCTGAGGATGCTCTCGTGGGTGGTCAGGAAGTTGTGTGTTGTCTATGCACACGTCAGACAGGGAGGTTGAGGGTGAGGGGCTCTTCCCAAGCCTCCTTCAAAGCTGTGTAGGTCTCAGCACTGAGGAACAGCATTCCTGTTTGTTTGCCCAGTGCCCCTCATCTAGGACCATTGCAGAGGATAAGGCCATGACAAAGGTTTATCACCATCTTGAGAAATACCTACTTAACTCTCTCTCACCTGGTCCAGATGCTGACAGACTTCAGAACCTCACAGCAGCAGACAGAAGTCACAGGACAAGAGGAAGTGTAGGTTGGAGACTGTCTGCAAACACCTCCAAACATGCCATTCCAGCCCTTCAGTCTCTAGCACAGAGTTGGCTTTTCAGTGGTTTCAAGTATGGGGTTTGCCACTTCTCGTTTTTAATATGTTCTACAGATCTCAGCCTTAGGAAGCTGTCTGCAATAATTTATTGCAGCTTCCACTGCTTGATTATATCTTGCTACTCATAATGACGTACTTAGAGCAGGTTTTTGCCGTGGGCCATCCCAGACACCTGACCTTTGTAAGAAGCAAGGGAAACTTCCAAGTCTCAGAGCAGACAGGATGATGCTGTCTTTCTTTTATGTACCACTCTATAGTACCTGGTAGTCCATGAACTTCAGTATTAATCATGCCTAAATCAAGTTTGTAGTCTTCAGCTTCATGGCTTTAGACAGTTGAGCAATGGAGTTCATATAATGATCTTTGGATGCTAATTAATCTGAGAGGTTGTCCACCTTTTCTTTCCTCAGGTGGTAGAAGGATGCTGGCAAAGTCCCCAGTTTCAAGTCCCCAGTTCAATTAAATAAGTGCATCACCTGGTTGCTCAAATCAATGAGCAAGTAGAGCAGAATTGCTTGTTCAGCTGAATAAACATGAATTTCAAGTTGCACTTAAAGATGTGAGATAAGGTGTAGCCAAATTCAGTGGACTTTCCAGGGAAACTGAGGGGTTTTCTCTTTCCCATTAACTGAACCTGAATCTGACCCGTCTAAAGATCCATGAGATTTCTTCTATCACAGTGTGATACATGTGGCTGCTGGTCTGTTGTTGACTAAATCTCATCACTTCCTTGTATACCTTCACAAAGAGCATCTGTTCAAGTGTTTTCCTGAGCAGGCTCCTGAAATTGCTTCCAAGATTTATGCATTTCTATACTACTAAATTGCCCAACTCTATTTGGCCTTCTTACTTGCTTAAACTGATTTATGGGCACAGACCTCCACAGATGCAAGACCTTCAAGCTGAAAACCTGCACCCATTTGGTTTATTGGCAGAGTTTATATTTATTCCCTGGGAGGCCAGTTCTGGTCCTGTGCTTGTTGGATGACATGTGTGGTTTCCAGCCAGACATCCATTTAAATAAGAGTACTGTAATTAAAAGGATCTGGCTAAGGAAATTGCACAGATTAGAGCAGACAGCTGTGATTTGAAAGGAACAAATACTGTTGTTGTTTTAAATAGCCAGCTCTCAACTTGTTGCCAGAGATCTTATGGATGAAAACTTTCATCCATTAGATCTTATGGATGAAAATTTTTCTCAAGTGTTAAAAATGTAAGTGACAAGAGCTATGTTTCCCCTTCCAAAATATGCGACAAGCAATATATAATAAAAGGAAGATAGTCATCAACTTCAGCATAGCCTGGAAATGACCAACTTAAGATGCGTACACAACAGAGAGAAGCTTTTGAGGAACAGAAATACTTCATCCGTCCTATATTATTCATGCATTTATGAACAAAAGATGGGATTCCTGAATCAGAATTTTGATCTGGGAGCATAACTCATTGCATAGATATTCTTCCAGAAAAAAAAGGTCCCCCTACTGCTTTATAGGTACAATTCAGTGTGGAAAGGATTGGTCTGAATCAGCCTCCAGCTTCTGAAGGGACCTAATGGTGAAGTAACGGGTGACGGAGCAGCGAGGGGATCAGTGTGGTCTATACCAAGGACTGGGGAGCAAACCTTGGTGATCAGTCCTGCTCTTTATTCAGTATGGAGACCCACACACCTCCCATCATTTCTATGTACCAGGAGGAACTTTTTCATTGCCCTGCTGAAACGGCTGATAGTTGCATGCAACTATGGATAATGACTGGATCTTTTTCCAAGCTTCTTTGTCCTGCAAGCACTCAATGGGCATCCAGAAATGTGATTCATTCATGAAACTTCCCACTAGCAACTTACAACTTAGGTAGTTTAAGAGAACCCTTTCAAGCTTGAAATCAAGCATATACTTAAAACAGATTGTTGCATCTTCCCAGTATCTTTGATAACTTGAAAAAGTCAGACCCAAAAAAAGGTGCCAGAATGCAGGTAACACCAGCTTGAGATCACTCCAACAATGGGGTTGGGGTTGGCTGGGGATCAGAGGAGACCTGGGATTTACTTCTGCCTCTTCTGCTAGTCCCCCAGCAAGCTTGTTCTGTCTCTCTGTTATACAAGCATTGTAGAGTTACTTGTCCTCTTCTAGCGAGCCTTGAGTTCTGATGGTAAGTATCAATGGCACCAGCTGGTTATTAAGTGGATTTGCTATGTTTACTAATACAGTTCATGCAAATCAGAGTAGAGAGGTTCATTATGGGCTTAGAGAACAGTGAGAAGTAAAGAATCTGAAAAGAAACTGCTTTCTTTCCAAAACCCTCACAGTCATCTTTTCCTTCCTCTTTTTGAGTGCTTTCTGGGTGGGTTTTTTTAGCTTTTTATTTTTAGCTTACCCTTCCCCACCCTTTATTGTCATTTATTGTCTCATTCTCTAGGAAAACCTCTTTTTCGTCATGGAATACCTCAATGGAGGAGACCTCATGTTCCATATCCAGAGCTGTCATAAGTTTGACCTTCCTAGAGCAACGTAAGATGTTATTATTACTTGCAGGTCACATTGGTTGGGAGAAGCAAAGGCAGCAGCTGCAGACACCAGTTGATTTTATACCCAGCTCTGCTACTGTCCTGCAGAGGAAACCTTGGGCACATCACCTGATCTCTTTACACCTTACCCAACTGCAAAGCAAAGTTAATATTTGTGCTGGAAGTGGAATCATTTCCTATCCCATCTCTGTCAAAACTGAACATACCAGACATGCTGTTCACCACCCCAACTCAATGATGGGATTGGAGCAAGTCACTTCCTCTCTCTGTCCTCTTTCTCCTCCCACAGAAGGCTTTTTAGAGCCTACCCACACAGTCAGATCCAGATGTCAATCAGACATGACCTTGATTTACATTAATGGTCAACCAGGGAAGCTATTTCTGTGTGGAAAAGTTGCAGATGCTGCTCATCAACACGGCATCTGCCTGCAGGCTTTTCCTTAAGCCTGAAAACCAGGGACCTCCTTCTGTCCCTTAGGCTCCCCTGCTTGCTGGATTATTCCCTTTCCCAGGGCAGCAGTCCCTCAAACAGAGAGGACATCCAGAAGCTGGGACCTAACCTCTGGAAGTGCCTCCACCATCTGTAAACAGCCCCAAGCATGCCTAATATCTTATATTCATGGCCTATAGATGAGGGTTATTATAAAGCAACCTACAGGTATCTGCTGTGAATTTGGGATTGTTCTTTGTTACTCTTTGTGTTCTTGCTCAACGCATACTTGGAGGCCCAAATAATGACATCGTGGACCCAACCTCCACCCCAGCTGTGCCATCATTAAAGAAACCCCACAGATGCATTTTCAGGCACCTGTGGAACCAGATATGTTGTTCTTTTACAGCACAGGTGGCCTGTAGCCAAGCTGCGGAACCTGCTTAAGCTGAGGTTCCCGCTCCAGTGATCAGAGGTGAAGCTGTTTGCTAGAAGTAATGGGATTTTCTCTTTTCGCCTTTAAGGTTCAAGGGGGGGAAGGAAGGGGAAGAGATAAAACTTATTGAAAGTGCAGAAGGTAAATTTAAACAAAAAATGAATACACCAACGGCAAATTAAAAATGTATTTATCTTTGATGAAAGTAAATAGAAGAATTAGAATAAATGAAAGGGGCTTTAAATCCTTCTGCAAGCAAAAGGTATTTTGAAAGTCAATATTGAAGCCACTACAAGAATTAGATTTTTATTTAATAATTCAAAAACCCAAAGCAAACCCACACTGAAATCAGTGTTTAATGTAATGGTTTATTTCAAAAGCATCTGAATGTTCAGAATTAATGAGCAATGCACTGAAGACTGAGGAAGCATCACCGTAGGGGCTCAGGATCGTGTGATTGCATTCCCTACTGGGAGAGCACATTCACTGCACAATGGTGCTTCAACCTTATACTGCCCCTTTACAGCAGGATGTGGTGGTGTGCTTCTGGCAGAGATGTGTGGAGAACAAAGCTCTCAAGCTCAAAAAAGACCCCAGAGAAAGGCCACCACACTACTGGGTAGTTCATGTCTCTGGTTAACTTTCAACAGCAAGTCATATATCTGAGCTGCAGAAAGGTCTCTTTGACAAGGCAAAGGGAATGCCTGTGGTCCCCAAACCCAGATGCACACCAGCCTGCCCATTGCTGGGATCACTCCACTGTTCGTGCAGCAGATACTGAGCATGAAAAATTATAGCTGCACTTCTGAGTTCTGAGGCATTAACTGTAATTTGCAGTTTACAACCTGGTGCATCATTAACTCATTGATTTACTCTGATCATGTAAATCAGTGCATAAATACAGACACCACAAGGTCTGGCTTCGTTGTGTTGGGGGCCATAGCTTGAGGCGAGGAAGGGTAAAACAATAGGAACTGGATGGTTGTTTTTCGCTCTGCAGTTGACACGGAGACAATCTCGGGATGGAAGGACATGTCCTCAGAGTCAGCTCCATGTGAAAAGAAATGCCTTCCAAATCCCTGAAGATGAGTAGGCTCCAGGTGTCTACCATTTCCCCAAGTGGTTTCAGCGGGAGCTGGGCTGCTAGCCCTGTGGCATGCTTTTGGAATCCTCACATCATCCATCAGCCACCTGTAAAACCCAGTTACACCAAGCTTTCTAGAGACGTCCCAAACCTTCTGAGAACTTAATGCAATATTAGCTTCTGTTGAGACCAAGCTTCCTTTCTGGGTCTAGTTGAAAACGCCTGTTGAGCAGCATCTGTTCTAACCTGTGCCTTCTGTCACTCAGGTTTTATGCTGCTGAAATTATATGTGGCCTCCAATTCCTCCATTCCAAGGGCATAATTTACAGGTAACTTTACTCTTTAGTGTCTAATATATTAAACTTTTCCTGTTTTCCCTGAAAGCACTAATGGAAACAGGGAGACTGCTTCTTGGATGTACTTACTGATATTGCATTTCTATGCTGATTTCCTTTTTACAGAGTCTGGCAGTTTTATTTCAAAGGGAGAGTGTAGAAAATGCAGTTTTGAGCCCTTTTAGAAAACCCAGTCCTGTTTCAGTTAACATTAAAAGCAAGCACTTTGGTGCATTTACACTGAGTCATTAATACAGCACCCAGCACAGGCACTCAGTTTAAGCTTCCATGTATGAAGGTCAAGCTAGCCATGAGGAATTTGGTGCATTTGCTATGCTGATCAGTGGTGACAATCTCAGCTCAAGTAACAACAGCAGGAAGACAGTGATGTACCTTCATTTTGAGGTTATTAGCAAGTCTGCTGTGCACAGTTCCATGAGGAGATGGGTTTTATCTCACCTACCGTGAATCTCAGCTAGCTGCCCAAACTCTTCTTGTAGCTAGCAGAGAGGAGGGGGCTTTTTTAGGTCCATCGAGTGTGTGTGTTTGTGTTAGAAATGCCCATTTCTACCAGCAGGCTTTACAGGGAACCGATGGGGATTAGGTGGGTCATTGCAGCTGTGTTCAGACAGGAAAGTCCTTTCCCAAAGTTACTGGTATGAACTTACTCCACAATGCATCAACCTATCAACTCCCAAGATGTCCTCTGCTGCAAACTCACCCATTCCAGCTTCTGCTTGACTTCCCTAGGAGAATCAAAGTTATGCACAGATGCTTTAGTCTAATGCACAAGTGTTGTGCTTCAAACCTATAAAAAAGGACAAAGACAAGATGGGAGCAAGAAGGGCTGCAGAAACCAGGCCACAGGCTGCTTCTCCATGGCCAGAAGGAGGGACTGACTTTCTGGGGAGCTCTAGTCCAGCTCATCTTTATCTCAAAAGTTGGTTGCTACATTGCAGGCTTCTAAAAAGCAGGAACCAAATAATTTGTCACAAACAATTGAGAAAGCTCACTAGAACAGTAATGTTTGCTGAAACCAAAATGAGCTTATTTCAATGTTTGTCATGTAGTTTGAACATTAGAACAAACACTGAAAGTGAATGGCTTGTTTACAATACACTCTCCCATTAAAATCCAAGCTTCAATTCACATAACTCACCTTATTATTCATTATTAGTACTCATGTGGGAGCCATTTATAGTCTTTATTGACCAGTTGATGGTGGCTGCATAAACATTCAATCAATATCAGTGGTATTAAGCTATGATATTTGTGATGCAAGCAAGTTTCCAGCTCCAATTATTCTTCTGGATGACTGAAGTGCCAAGATCACATTGCCATGTCTGTCATTTCTACTCAGGCTTCTCAGAAAAGTTGGTTAAATAGATCTGCATTATCAGAGACAAAGTAGTACATTACTGCATCTGTAGCCAAGCGTCCACTGAGGACAGTAGCTGATCTGTCACTGAGGACTTACCCCAGTCCATAAAACCCTTCCCTACCATAAAATAGACAGTCATCGATCTGAATGCAGCCTACAAGGATGCTGGAGAGGGGTTCTTCATCAAGGACTGTCATGACAGGACAAGGGGTGATGGGTTCAAACTGAAACAGGGGAAGTTCAGGTTAGATATAAGGAAGTTCTTTACTGAGGGCGGTGAGGCACTGGAATGAGCTGCCCAATGAAGTAGTGAATGCTCCATTCCTGGCAGTGTTCAAGGCCAGGTTGAACAGAGCCTTGGGCTGCATGATCTAGTGTGAGGCATCCCTGCCCATGGCAGGAGGTTGGAACTGGATGATCTTAAGGTCCCTTCCAACCCAAACCAGTCTATGATTCTGTGACATTGTGACTTTGTGTCAGGATTGTTAATGCTGAGTTTTTTGTTTATAATTCAGAATTGCTACACCAGCGGTGTGTCAGGGCTTGTGGCCCATTTCCTCATGAAAGGAGAGGTATGTTTAGAGTCTGGAGCCTCAAGAAATGTGGATAAATTGGAATAGGGTATCATAATGATAGGAAAGAAATAGCTCACTCCCAGGAGTCGGTGCGGCATTGCTCTGGGTATTGAGGTTTGAGAGAAAACATTTGACCAGTCGTACTCTTTTTCCCAGTTTTTTCATTGAAGACAATAACAAGGTCAGTTGAACTCACAGTCATGAGTATCTTGGTCAGAGCTAACTAAGCACGTAGGAATAGAAATCATTTTTGCTACTACATCACTTGTGATGTAGTAAGAATAATGAATCCAGCTGTTCTGTCTCATGCACCCACGTTTGAAATGTTGGCTTAAATGTGAACGTATGAGCTGAGGCTTTTTTTGGCAGAAACTCCAATCCCTGGAGCCAATGAGTTTGAGACTCATCAAAATAATGAAAGCAAACTGTAGGTGATGTTTTGCTTCGATCTTCCAGATGAACAAAAGCAGTGCTGACAGCCAGAGATTGAGCTCAATGGTGTAACTAAAATAAGTCATTCCAGATGGAAATTGTGACAACACGAGTGTCTGCAACTTGGAAGGCAAATGTTTCATTTGTCTATTTCTTTTTGATTGATGACTCCCCCTTTTTCTTGAGCCATATTCTAGCAGCAACGAACAATTGCCCCATGACAAGAATTTAGTGTGTAGACACTATGAGGTCTCCCACCCTGACTGGGATCTGGCAGAAGGAGCTTTGCACAGAGGGAGGCAAGAGCTACCGTCTTTCCTGCAGTTGTAGGCAATCATCTCAGGAGCGTCATGCATTAGAAATTACCTTACTTGAGGGAGTCAAAGCCATTATGGAAAACAAAAACACATTGTAAAACAGTTATCATCAGGAGGTAGCCTTTTACCAGCCTTGTGGTTAGGACTCTTGCCTGAGATGTGGAAAATGTGTGCAGGCTGTGAACCAGCAGAGCCTGGAAAAGACCAATTATATCCTCAGCTGTGGGCACAAGCAAATGTGTCTGTGTGCTTTGGGAGCCCTGAGAAGGAGGAGTGATTGACAGCATGGGATAGGCAGTGCAGGAACATGGGTGCTCTAAGACCAGGTGACCCAAATGCTACCTAGATCCCAGGTGAAGTGCAGCATCGCTGACCCAAACATCTCCCTGAGTCATTATTTCAATGAAAAGCTACTTGTAGATAAGATATAAAACATTTATCATAGAAGCCACACCAGCCTTCCTTTCTTTCTGCCTTTTTCTTTCTTTACAGGCTTTCCTCTCCTTTCCCGTTTTTCCCATGTAAAGCCCTCTTTGTTCTTTGTCAATAGCCATGATTCATCAGCTCACTTGCTTTTATTTCCTTCTC
Organism: Neopsephotus bourkii; assembly: GCF_033783945.1. Taxonomy (NCBI): domain Eukaryota; kingdom Metazoa; phylum Chordata; class Aves; order Psittaciformes; family Psittacidae; genus Neopsephotus; species Neopsephotus bourkii. The sequence continues at coordinate 429,299 of NW_026901911.1, forward strand.
TGTGCATTTCTTTTTTTCCCTCTCTCTGACCTCTTTGCTTCCCACAGTAACTCAGAGACTGAAACCTCTGCCAACAGATGGGCACCTATGCTTGAAGGGCTTTGTAAACCCCCAGGTCTCAGATAGTGCAGCACAGAGGTGAAAAGGTGGTGGGTATTTTGCTGATATCTGGGATTATTCTGACCCTCTGCAAGCCATGCAGGGCTTGTGTACCTCTACTTACTCTAACATTTGTACAGCCTGCACTGAGACCTAGTGGCAGCTTCAGAGAGAGTACTGAGACTTCCAGGGAAGGAGAAAGGGAGCATTGGCTGTTCCATTCTTGCTCACTCTTTCCAGGCTATGTTAGGGCAGAAGCACACACTGGCTTCACTATTCTGCATCCTTGAAGGAGGCAGCTTTTAAGAGATGTCTTGGGTAACATCTCCAGCAAATGAATCAGTGCTGGGATGGGAAGAATGAAAAAGAAGGATGTTGAAGTCCAAGAAAGCAGCTCCTCATTCAACCCTCAGCCTTCCCTTGTGACTGCACCCTATAGGCACTACATAGAGGCACATAGCAAGTTAATGTGTAACCTGCTCAAATGACTTGTGTGGCTTCATAACACTTTAAAGGAGGGATTTCCTTCTCTTCCTCCACAGAGACTTGAAGCTAGACAACGTCCTTTTGGACAACGAGGGGCACATCAAAATCGCTGATTTTGGGATGTGCAAGGAGAACATGTTTGGAGATGCAAAGACAAGCACTTTCTGTGGGACTCCTGACTATATCGCTCCTGAGGTAGGTGTGGGGTCTAAGGGAGGTCAGCAAGATGCTGTGGGACAGAGAACATGTCTGACCCGCTTTCGAGCAGTTCCAGGCTGGAAACTGGATTTCAGTTTGACTCAGAGTCTGTGTTGCTGTCTGGCATTGCATATTTGTGTGGCTTATTCATTTTCTTGTGCAAATGGTTCTGGAAAGCAAGTGGTGCTGGACTTAACCAAGAAACAGAATGCTTAATGGAAATTCAGTTTGGGCCACGGCAGAAGGAGCTTCAAGAGGTAGGTCCTGAAATTCAGGGACAGGAACAGCATGAAGAATGGGAAGCATGTTCCCTAGCAAGCTAACAATAGGAGGCTTCAACAGCTATAAAGGCTCCTTTATATCTGGTAGGAAGCTGTGTGGACTTTTAAAGCATGATGTTCATCATAACCTAAGAGAGAAAACAGAGAAAGGTGGTATAGAATGTCCATCTGGACCTGATTCTCCCTCCTCATTGATTGACCATCTTATAGATAAAAAGAGGCTGTGTCCATGATAAAGCAGAGATGGGGGTTCACCTTCCCCCCTGGGATATGCTCTGGTGCTTGAATTGGGATAGCACCCATAAGCTTGGACTTCTTTTTTGCTCAGACAGGTTCTCAGCTGGCTGCAAACACAGCCTGTATTGAGAACATCCTCCCAGAGCTGAATAAGACACTATATGCTCTGTGGTATAAGCTTAAAACTGAGCACAGGCTTGAAGGTCTGCCTAGACAGAAAACAACTAATAGCTGCTGGTAAAAGGGATGGAGATGTTTGGAGACACAAACAGGAGGGTGGCCATATATCCTGATTTTCACTCTCTAAATGCCAGCAGTTAGGAGAGGCGTTGCTGTCTGGAGGACAAGTGGGAACTGACTTGTTGGCTCTGGGGTTTGGATTACCTGCTTCTCTGCTTTGTCTGTGCACAATGCCAGAGCACCTCATGTCACTGCGGGAATCCATCCCTGGAGCAAAAATCATCTCCTGATGAAAGGCTCTAAAACTAAACATGATGGAGGTGTATCAAGGGCAGGCTGTGCTTGAGCTACAGAAGGGGAAGGCAGAGCTTGTAGCTTGTGTAAAGGTCCTGCTCTGTTCCCCTGTCTCAGGAAGGCTGGAGTTTGCATGGAGGCAGTCTCCAGGCTCCATGGAAAACCATACCAACAGTTCCTCTTCTGCAGTTGCTATCTACTGATACCTGGTGGAGAAAAGCTGAACTTGGGCTCTATGTAGCCATGCAATAAAATTGGGTGGTCACAGACACAGACGTCAGCTTACCCATATCAAGGTCCTTGCTTCCCCTCATTTCATTCCATATCTTCACAGACAGAAACTTGTTCTTTTTTTTTTTTTCCTCTCTCTCTCTTTTTTTTTTCTCCTGGTAAATTTAGATCTTTTGGACAAGATCCCTCCAGAAAGGAGAAAGCTTCCTTAACCTGGTGACTTCACACAATGATAGATCTCATTATGGAGAGGCTTTGACTAATTAGGTGGCAAATTGGGGCCAAAGAAAACATTTTTCACCTCAGAGAAGAACGTAGGAGTCATCCATGCATCATGTCTGGCATCACTCTGAAATCCATTTATTTGCCTTTCAAGATCTCATTTCCTGACGTTAGTGTTTTCATGATGGATATTGGTACTTTCCAAATAGCTTTTAAAGCTTTTGTTTTTTCCCCTCTCCACTATAATTCATTGATCTTTTACTGTGCACCAAGAGCTCGATTCTGATCTAGGTTACATCACTGCTGACAATCTCTTCAAATCAATTGGATTTGTATTGCCTAAGAGCAGACATAAACGTGCTCTGCAATCAAGTTGCAATTGTCTTTTATTCCACTTTAGTATGCTTTTATTTAAGAATAGAAAAGGTATTTTCTGATCGTAAAGAAGAAAAAAAGAGAGAGACAACTGATAATCCATTATCTGTGATTTTACTTCATAGAAAAGAGAAAGACTAAACCAGCTCAGAGTTTTGTTTCCGCACCATCATTTATTTTAGAGATTCAGTGGGTGCACATGAAGCATTTTACCTCAAAATGGAAAGCACTGATAGAGTTTATGGATCATCTCTCCCACCAGAAGCAGGAGCACTGGACTTACTCTCAGTGTTTCAATGCAGCTGCAAGCGCTGCAATCTGTTACAGTCTCGGCAGCTTGGCTAAAGCCACACACATGAGGGGGCTTTGGGTCAATACACAGGCGATTTAGGGAAGGTCATCACTCCAGCTGACTTCCCCCTGATCCCCACACACTGGATGTAGCCCTCGCTTTATAGCTGGGCAAAAAGGAACAAACCAATGGATAGATTTGAGGACAAATTCCCACCCTCTACTCAACCGGTCTGAAGATGGCAGATCAACAACTGCTTTCTCATTGTTTTTCCTGGGGCAGGTTTTGCTGGGGTAGCTTCACACCATTTTACTGACTGATAGCCCTACAGTACCCTTACACTGCCACATTTGTGATCTTAAAATACAGTGTGAGTTAAGTCAGTCCCAAAATGCTAATGCCTGACCATTTGTCTTCTTGACTCTCACAAACCTGGTTCGAATCCTTGGAATAACTTGAAGAGCAGGCCAAAGAAGACTTGTCTCACTTCTTAGGTTTGAGACCTCCCTGGTAGCCAAGGATTCATTCAAGTAGCTTAAGAGGTACATGCAACCTATTATCTTCAGTGTGAAGGACTGTTTAGGCACCCAGAGGTGGCTGTGATTCGGATGGAGTTCCTTGAATCCCAGCCTGTGCACCACCAGTAGATGCTCTGGCTCATGCTTCAGGCAGAGGGAAGCATCTCTACTATCTCTCTCAGTGAAAAGTCAGTTGAAAGGTTAGGATCTGGCCACCCTTTAGAAGTTGAAATACTCCTCACAGACTTTTTGCATCTGACTTTGTTACTCCTCTCTTTGGGCAGATATTGCTGGGGCAGAAGTACAACACTTCCGTTGATTGGTGGTCCTTTGGTGTCCTCCTGTATGAGATGCTTATTGGCCAGTCTCCTTTCCATGGCCAAGATGAAGAGGAGCTTTTCCAGTCTATCCGCATGGATAACCCATTCTACCCTCGCTGGCTTGACAAAGATGCAAAGGACATTTTGCTGAAGGTAAGGATTACCACACATGGAATGAAACTCTTTTTGCCACAACTGTCGTCTCTAATTTGTGCATCTTCAGCTGTTGTTCAGAGAAACACCTTTAGTGTGATAGGCCCAGAGAGAATCATTTTATTGTCTGAGGATCAAAAAGCACACCTGACCTAAGTCATGAGGTTGTCTGTGTGTCTTCTTTCTCCGGAGTTGTGATGGTGCCTTCTTGCATCCAGTACGTAGGATCACAGGGTATTAGGTACCAGCAGAAATCAGTTTCTTTGCAGAGAAATAGCTAAGGCACGAGGCATGTTAAATCCTGGAAAAGCTATTCTAGCAGACTTCAAACTAGGGGTTACAGTGACTTCCTTGATAACTTTGGCTTTGAAGCAGTTCTTGTGCCTTAGATACGAGGACATGCAGGGTAGATTGCTTTGGTGTTCAGTTTGATTTTTAGTAGAGGATATTTTGCATCTTTGCACTGAGCTGAAGAGCAAGAAAACAAAGCCTGAGCCATGTCCTGAAGTGGCAGAGCTGCTCAAGCAAGTAGCACCATGTCACCTGATTTTTAGCCCTTTGGATCTCTTACATAGTAATGCATAGTGTCCTTTCTGAGTAGAGCACTCTTCTGTTTCCCTCTAATGGGTATCCTCCTCTTCTGTTAGGTTCCCTTCCAATAATACCCCGATTTTTTCATTTCCTCCTTCTCAGCTCCATGCCATTTAGCACTGTAGCTTTTCTGGCTTTGGCATGCAAATTATTCTGGAGCTGCAAAAAAAAAATGCAATGAAGTCACAACAGGTCTAACAAGTTCCCTCCCCTCAGTTGAGCTTTGGACTGATATTGGACATGATCTAATCTAAGGCATTGTAACTCAAGAGGGAGCACAGTAAGATAGCATGTGCAGAGTATTATAATGGTTCAGCTGATGTGAGGTAGCTTGTTCCTCACAAGATTTTGGTTATATTTGAGGTACAGCCTCTACCTTCACTTCTGCATTTACAAAGTGACAACATAGAGCATTCCACTACCAAAAAATGGAGAACAGGAGATTATTTTAGCATCTGTGCAGTGCACAGCAGGGCTTTGGTGTTTAAGTATAGCTATAACATAATGAAAAGAATCAAAAGTAGTTTTCCAGGAAGATATTTTGAATGTCTGTATGTGGGACTTAACACTGCCATCTTTCTGTACAGCCGACCTGTACTTCTGTTAGGATTAGAGTTAATAATCACCTCTATAGCAATCAATGAACTTCCTGCCTTAGGAAAAAAAGAATTAAACACTCCATTAAGGGCTATTCTCATTGCCACTGACTCTGGATAATTACATACTCCACCCTCCTTAATGCCTTAATGCTTAAACCACTATCAGCACAGAATTTAACTCATAGAATCTGCATTGCCTGTAGAAGACTCCAGTTTTGGCAAAGCTTTGCCCACACTGTTAACAAAAGCCCAATGCTTGGGTTCTTTTCCAATCTGGTCCTCAATAGTCCATACATCAGGTTATTTTGCTGCCACTTTTAGCATTAGATATTTCTCTTTGTCTTTGCTGACTGGTATCTCTTGTATGCTCACTTTTGGCCGAATAGAGTAGCAAGCAACTTCTACTGTGTGTAACCCAACTGCATTTTGAAATGAACTCCAATAGTAAAGTGCTTTTGAAGATTGCCCTTACCCTCTGCAGTAAGACTTATTGGCTGTGTTCAGGTCCCCTGCTGTCAAGTGTTGCCATTATCCCTCTCCATTGACTTTTGAGGGATACAGAATCTGGTGTTCTATGGGCCAGCTGCAGATGTAAAGATGAATTTTAATCTATTCACACCCACCATTACAGCAACACTTCGGGATTACATCCTGCTCACACACTTTAAGAGGACTCTGAAGCATTTAGCAATCCTGAAACTCTCCCCCAAAACCACTTCACTGCTTCCAGAGCCAAATGGCTCCTGCATCACCATAAAAACATCTATAGCAAAACAGGCTGTGTTTGCGCTGAACTGTAGAGTGGGCTCACACCTGCGTGCAACTGATGGTGAGAAGATATGCTCCACTTCTAGCTTTGCCCTATCATCTTCAGCAGAATTAGTCATCCACAGGACTTGTAGCCTGCAGTGTGCAACAAACACAAGGCAGCTCTCTGAACTGGGAGTCTTCTAAGAAAACTTTGTCAGTATCTGAGCTGGTCAGTGGAGAGAAGCAAGCACTTCCAGGGTGTCTTTTATCTCATCTTTAAGTATGTAAAGGGGGTCAGATGACTTGCATCTAAAAGATGACTGTTTTTCCTATTAGCTATTAGGTGTCAAATACTGATAGTCCAAGGGTCCAAGGCTGTAGGAGATGAATGCAATCCCGCATAGTATTTGTCACACATCATGCTTATATTTAAACCATAAAAATATTTCTGATAACAAGAAGTTGTGCAAACATTTACAAGTGCAGTATTTCACCTGTGTAGCTGCATATTTGCGTGCTCAGACGCATATGTTGTTGCTTCTGTAGCAAATTGTCCTCTTTCTCCTCCAAAGGTCTCTCAGTTTTGGCATGTTCAGCTTAGAACCCAAATTGGTTCCCCAATCAGAAATGCAGTAAGGTAGAAAAGTCCATACTCTTACCAACCGTGCTTGAGTTTGAAGTCTGAGACCCTATCTGATAGGACTGTCCCAGTGAATACACTCTTATAATAATATATTATATTATATGTTATATGTTATAATGTTATAATATGTTATATGTTATGTTATAATAATATGTTATGTTATAATAATAACAGACTAAGTTACTTCTCTTTCTTCAACGTTCTAGCTTTTTGTGAGAGAACCTGAGAGGAGACTGGGAGCAAGAGGGAACATCCGCCAGCACGCCTTCTTCCGGGAAATAAACTGGGAAGCTTTAGAAGAAAGAAGGATGGAGCCTCCTTTCAAACCGAGAGTGGTAAGGATGCTTCTTCAAACTCCACCCGTTTTATGTTTTTCTGTCCTAAATCATTCCTTCCCCAAACATTGAAACCCCCCAGGACATACCAAGACCCACAGTAATGTTATAAACCATCTCTTCAGGGGCACTGTCAAAATCTTCAGACACGGGTCTTAGATGTCAGAGACCTCAAATCCTGTTTAGATTCATGGAGTCAGCATTTTAAAGGTGACTAAATGTCTGCTTTACATTGGAACAGCTTTAGGCACCAATTGAAGGCTTTCAGAATGCCCTCAAACTTTCAGAGTTATCTTCTGGAGTTGCCCTGCGCATGCAGTCGTATGTCTGTCTAAAAGTAGATGCAGGACCTTGATCTTGGGCAGGCAGAATGGAAAGTGTTGACTCTAATGTCCAAATACAGATTAAATTGTTCACAGGCTGTTAGTATGTAGTGTACTTCAGACACAAGCAGCTGAAACCATATACAGTTTAGATCCACTACAGCCCTACTCACTGTATGTTTATTGGCTGGGCTGCCTGACCTGAGCATCATGACTACTATTACGTGATGGCTATAAGCACAAGTCTGGCATGCCCACACCTGAGAAACCATAAATTACTCATTTTCTCAGTTACCATAGAAGGGGGTGGGATGCCACTTTAAACACCTTCACTTAAACATGTAAGTACAGCCCATTCTGTCAGGATTATCTTTCATTGTACTGCAGAAGGTAAAGAAGGAAAAGCACTTCAGATAATGACGTGATTGGCTAAGTCAGGATCCTCCTGACTATTCATAACAGTCAGAATAAGCTATCCAATTCCCATTAACAATAATAATAAAATTTAATTTGACAAGTGCATCATGCTTTCATTTTACAGTCTTTCACAGGCGTTATTTAACTGATGGGTCTAATCTGCTGTCTTACAAAGCTTCCACATCCCTGCCTGGCAGAATTCACAGATCACAGTCTCAGTGCCTCCTATGTAGTATTTATTCCCGTTACTACTTCAATAGGATTGTAATAAGCAAGGGATTAGCAGTGGTTGCTGGATATTAAGAGCTCAGGCAGATGTTGACAGGTTGCCCAGAGAAGCTGTGGTTGCTCCATCCCTAGCAGTGTTCAAGGCCAGGTTGGACACAGGGGCTTGGAGCAAGCTGCTCTAGTGGAAGGTGTCCCTGTCCATGGCAGGGGGTTGGAACTGGATGAGCTTTAAGGTCCCTTCCAACCCAAACCATGAACTTCTATGAAGTTCACTGCAGTTTGGTATCTTACTGTGCCTCATTTGGGCTGGAGCAACTAATCATTGTGCAAAAGGCCAAGAGAAATGCATTTCAGGTTCCCTGGCTGAGCTGAGCTTGCTCCCAGCTAGTTAAGCTGAGCCTATAGGAAGCAGCCTGATAGGGCCAGTACCATTATAATGAAGATCTGGATATTACTGGTTTGACATGATTTTTGTCTTCCTTTTCTTGAAGAAATCTCCAAGTGACTGCAGCAACTTTGACAAGGAGTTTCTAAATGAAAAACCAAGACTGTCGTGTGCTGACAGAGCACTAATTAACAGCATGGACCAAAATATGTTCAGCAACTTTTCTTTTGTGAACCCTAAAATGGAGAAGATACTGTGCTGAGGTCTGCCTTGCTGAAAGAGCTCTCTTTAATGGTAAACACTCTGCCGCATGAAGACTGTGCATGGTGGTTTTTACCAAGAACCCTCCAGAAAAACACCTCAGTGAAAGTTTGTACCATGTCTGGAGGTGTCCAGCTTATTCCAGTCCATAGCAGATGCCAGCTACTCTTCATTATTGATGAATTTACTTTGTGATATCTTTTGGTCTCTCTTGTTCTTGAAGTTGAGAGCATCTGAATAAGAGGAGGTGCCAAAACCTGTTCCTCATTACTTGTATACACAGCCAGTGCGTTTCTCTGTAAGAAAAAAACAACTATATTTGAGTTTCTGGTGATGTCAGTGCCCATTTCTGCAATTCTCACCTAAACCCACCTTCTTCTGAAGGACAAGTGGTTAGCTTGAAGGCATCTGAAGGTATCTGGGAAGACTTTGGGCTGGATGTTTCAGTGACCTCCACTTGTACATGTGTGGAATTGTGCATGTATGCACAGTTTTGAGAAGCAATTTCGCTCTCTACACAAGTAATATTCACAAGTGTTAGGGTTCGATTTTGCTCTGCTGGGACAAAGACACTTTGCATTTGTACAACTCAACCAGAGGCACTGGAGCTAAAGACTCAACCCCAAAGGAAGATTGTCGCCATGGCAAGTGTCAAGATCAATGTAGAAAGCCAGTGGTTTACACTTAGGACTTAAGCAGGAAGGATGTGAAATTGCAGTCCAGCAGAAAGCCTCGAGAACCTCTGTTTTAAAGCTTTAACTGTCCTTGCACACACCAGACTCATAGCAAAACCTGGACTGGGCTTTCTGGAGTTTTATCCTAAAGGCAGAAGAGGTTTCCTCAAACCATTGTTAAAGTGTAGTAAAACTGTCCTTCCAGTCACAGCATTGGTATATTTCACTTGAAAGGTAGTAATCAGTCCTTGCAAGGGCTGCTATACTTTCTTTTGCCCTATATGGTGTCTGAGCTGTTTGGCATGTATGGTGGACACAGGTCAACAAGCTGCACCCAACAGTCACAGGGCAGGACAGCACATCAGGTGAGGATGATCTTATTCTTCACCTCATGGCATCTCGCTGTGTTCTACCCCTTTGCAGTCTGTGGAAATGCAGATGAGTATTTAAAAGTCTTTTCTGTGATCCTGTCATCACGGGATCCTTTTAAATAAAGATGTGCTGTTTTCTGAGGTTGGAGGGATGTAGAGCTGCCCAGTTACTGCTTGTCAAAGCCCAGATAGAGGATTCTGTAATAGCTTAGACTTAGGCAATCACCCACGTTGTTAGGCTCTAATTGACATATATACATTTGGAGCTTCATTGCACCAATCCATTCAGTCCATGGAGAAGTTCAAGAAGGTGATCCCAAAATCAGATTCCCTTCAGAGGTGCCTTTCTGACCAGGCTATCACCTTGGATCTCTCAGCAGGATGAACACAGCCTTGCAGGCAGTGCTGGGATAACACTGGCAGAGACCACAAGCATTAAGTCCTTCAGGACCAAGAGCAGAAGAAGTGCCTAACATCAACAAGAAGGTTTCAGTCCAGTGACTCTCATGAAATCCTTGTTTGTGCTGTGTGAAACTCAGGGGGCATCTGTGCTCAGTTTGTGCAGCTGGTCACCGTGTTTAGTTAGAATGGTTAATGTGGGGTTTTTAAATACCAGTGTTGTTTGTACAGTTTAATAAAACATTGTGTACAATTGGAAAATGGGCTTGGAAGTCATTAAATAGGAGCAAAGAACACAAGTGCTTAGAAAAGCCATTGAAATGGCGCTGTGCTTTCTGGGGAATGTTCCTCAAGGGAATTTCAACCTATAAATACACAGGATCAGCAAGAATTTGAGCAACTGTAGCTACTTCATAGATCAGTATCTATAACAAGCATTTGGTGCTTGCAAAGATGCCAAGGAGAGAGTAAAATGTTCTTTTTTTACTACCAGAATGTGAAATGGCTGTAAATGGGGTCTGGTATCTCAAAGGGGTTGCAGAGCCAAATGTGCAGAAGTTATTACTGTTAGAGGGTGATTCAGACCATCTTCCTTTGACACCTGAATGAGGTGTATGAGGATCAGCCAAGTCCTGGGACGCTACAGGTGGAGTCTGGATGGCCTAATCCAAACTAGAGACTGCATTTCTAAGCATGGGAAGATTGGCAGCATCCCACTCTAAATGGATGTTACAGATGTTTCCTTCGCAATGGCATAGTGGTTTGGCCTTAACACCAATGCAGGGACACCCCAAGAGGGGAGACAAAGGAATGAGGGTGCTGAGTCACCTCTTATGGTTAAGTAACTGAAGAGCAACAGGGTTTAACACCTCTCTGACCAGAGGAAGGGTTCTCTGCACCCCAGCTGTGGCCCTGTATAGATAAAGTAGCCAAACATAAGAGTGACTTGTAAAGGAGGACGTTGCTAGAGCAGACATGACGTTAGGCTTGCTGTAGGGCTTTTGATGTAAACCACAAGAAGTGCCTGCTTCTCTCAGCAAGGTGTCTTCAGCTCAAAATCCCAATAAACCCATTGAGGGTGAGGGAGAGGGAGATGGGAACGCACATGCTCTGTGTCTCACCAGTGCCACAGAATGAAAACCCTCCCAGCTGTGCCTGTGGTAGGTGAAGAGTGACGTGGTAAGCAGCAAGTGTCTTCCTGTGGTGGTGGCGACTGAGAGATAGGAGCTTGTGAGGGCTGAAAGCCAAACACCCACACGGAAATAAGCAGCAGGCCCGGTACTCACAGAGATATTCCTTTGCCTTGGATAAACCTGGCCCCTCCGTACCCTTCTTGTCTTTTCTTCTTATTTTCTTCTTTCCCCTCCTCCATAAGACATTCATTTTATGGCATGGTAGATGAGACTTGCCAGGTTTGGTTTATTCATTTAAGGAGTGATCCTGCCGCTCTACTCTGCTCTCGTGAGATCCCACTTGCAGCACTGTGTGCAGTTCTGGTGTCCTCCACATAAGAAGGACATGGAGCTGTTGAAACAAGTCCAGAGGAGGCCACAAGGATGATCAGGACCTGGAGCACCTCCCATAAGAAGACAGGCTGAGAAAGCTGGGGCTGTTCAGCTGCATGGAGACTTCAGAGCAGCTTCCAGTATTTGAAGGAGGCTACAAGGACATCAGGGACAGCAGCGATAGGACAAGGTGGGGAAGTTCAGGTTAGATGTAAGGAAGAAGTTCTTTACTTTAAGGGTGGTGAGGCACTGGCACAGGGTGCCCACAGAAGTGACAAATGCTCCATCCTTGACAGTGTTCAAGCCCAGGCTGGACAGAGCCTCAGGTGACATGGTCTAGTATGAGATGACCTTGCCCATGACAGGAGCTTGGAACTGGATGAGCTTAAGGTCCTTTCCAACCCAAACCATTCTATGATTCACTGAAGGCCAAATTCCATTCTGGAACCCCATGGGATCACAACACTGAAATAGGAGCCTGGCTCCTGCAAACATCAGAGTCTGACCTCCAACACCCTATGCTTCAGCTCAAGATTTGGAAGTCCTCACCATCCAACTTCTTCCCCAGTCTTGGCTCTTCAGCTGACTGATGCACAAATTCCTACTTGTTGGTGTTCACCAAACCAAGCATGAAGCTGATGAACAGGTCAGGATAAGTGGGAATCATCAGTGAGTGACAGCCCTGACTCCAGTCCTTCTGCAAAGGCCTCCAAGTTGCTTTCCAGTGGAGGCTGGCTGGTCTCACAGCTCCTCAGCTTGCAGCCCAACAGTATGGTTGCTTCTCCCTTAAGGAAGACCAAGCTTCATCCTGCGCCCCATCATGCTCTTTGCTGCCCATGCAGAAAGAAAAGACAACCTTGCCCAGTGTTTATCAGGCACATCTTACAATGGAGAGATATCACCAGGAGTCCCTGTCTGCCAGTACAGCTCCAAATAGTGAATACTACAGGTAGGTATACTCTTCCCTTTACTATTGCATTTGTATCTTGTACACTTAAAACCCAAGTGAGAGATCACAGCTGGGACCTAAACTGCTTTCTCACTCCAAGAGATGCCAGCTCAGCAAGTGCATCGCCTACATCAGTTAAGATCATAATCAATATGTGACCCAAAGCATGGTTTGTGGTGTTGTGAAGACAATGGAGATCTCAGTGCACACTACAGGAAGCCTTTCTACTTTCCTTGCTTACAGAGACCCTTTATCTTTGCTGTCTCACAGCAGCCAATACAGCACATGCAGAGCTGGTGAAACACGGGAATTAATGTGTTTCTGGCTCTTCTGTAACTGGCATAGGTTGCAAGCCAGTAGTCCTGTACAGCTCAGTGACTGTACCTGACATGATGGGGTCCATTCTGCTGTTTGGTAATGGGCATGATGGAGTCCTTTATCCTCTATATTAACTTGATATTTATATACACAAGGATATGAAATGATTAAAAAGAAAAGGAAAGTGAAACAAAGAAAAAAACCATCATTGAGTTGTAGAATATGAAGCAAGCACAGAAAATGAAAGTAGGAAAGAAAGGAGGGCTACAGGTTGATATAATCTTATACAACATTTCTCTTCATTCAGTGGTTTCAGTTACAGCCCTGCTGTTTTTCTTCAAAGCCACCAATCCTGCAGCTGCTCTTGTAGCTGAAGCAAAGGATTTTGGAGATATCAGAGAATCAAACAGCCTGGGCCTAGAACAGATGAATGGCTCGATCTGACCTCTTGGATAACAGAGAGCAGCCGTCCTACCATGACATCTTCCTCAGAAATGCAAGTATTTCTGTCCCGAATCTGGATTCAGATCCCAGTTCAAATAACTGCATTTAGCTGTCTACAGCATAGGGATGCAGTGTTCACTTTCAGCCATCTCACATCGTTGAGATACCCTGGGGTGTTCTCTGCTTTTGCCACTGGGTTGCAAAAATACCATCTTATTGACTCCTGTCCTAAAAACCACCAGAGACAAACAGCCTTTTCCAAGAGAAAACCTGCCCCTGCTGAGCCTATGGCAGACAGACATGGTTTATATGCATATGGTAGCTGCTTGTGGGACATTTGCTGGCACTGAGCTACTGAAACAGGCTGACCTAGGGGCAGGCAATGCCTTCATGTTTTGACCCTGTTAAAGAAGAGAAGAAACATCATAAATCAGTCATCAACATGTTTTCTGTACTTGCTAAAGAAACTCCATGGAGGAAATTCTCCATCCTTCTGGTACATCCTCATTATGGAGGACCAGATGACAGTGCATTCCCATTCCCATTGACAAGCATCTTCCCTTCTCCATGCTAAAGCAGTGACAACTAGTGAGGCTCAAAGCTCCCTATTTATGGTCTTTGGAGAACTGTATTTGCTGCCAATCTCCACAAGGACTTTCAGTTTCGAGTCTCAGGATCTGGTGAGTCAAAAATTCAAAGCTCTGCCAGAAATCTTTGTCTAGCTCCATGAAAATGCTGCAGAAGCTGACTGCAAAACCCTTAACACCTTTTGAGACTTCCTCAAAAGGCCAACAAGGCCTACACGATCTCTTGGTGGGGTTAAGTTGGAGCAAAACTGAACGATATTCAACACAACTTTGCAGAGAAGCATGTCTTACAGGAAAGACAAACCTGTGGTTAAGGTGCTAGCGAGTCTTTGTAGACCTAGATTTATTTCCAAGGTCTGCTATGCGTATCTCCTGTGACCTGGTGCAAACTACCTCGTTAGGCTTTGACTTTTCTTCCTCTATGAGCATATGCCTAGAGTATATATGTAAGTATATAGAGTATGAACATTAGTCATACTCTGTTGCTCTAAGTTGCTCAGAACAGAGGCTTACGGAATGGAGTTCAAGCCCAACTAACCAGAGTTGCCTGAAAGTCTGTAATCTTTAAAGTTCATTAAAATTTAACTAGCTGCATCCAAACTAATCATCTAAATTTCCTCTATTATCAGTGGAAAGAGTCTAGAAGTATGATTAATCCTATTCTAAGTCAGATAACTGGAAAAGTAGGCAGATGCTGCCCTCCGTTATTGTGTATCACCTTGTTCATCAATTTGAGGCTCAGTAGGGCCTTACCTTCAGGGAGATACAGCAGTGCCATTGTATAAATAAGGAGAATATAAAAATACCTCAACTGGCTGTGAATCAGGCTTGCTTCTCCCAAGACTGGTTCTGAATGGCTGTGCTGTGAGTGTCATAGGACTTAGGTGTCTGTTGTGGCACCCTGGTTTGGTAACCAGAGCCAGGAACAGTCAAGGGGTTGGTCCATCTCACCATCCCCCCGAGTAGTCTAAACTTCATCACTTTGTCTGTAACTTATGGACTGTGTTGCAAGCTTTGCTAAACTCAAGAAGAACGTCATCAGCTGCTCTCCTCTCTTTCACCAAGCTAATAATCTCATTGCAGAAGGTTTTTGTGCAGGCTGGTCAGACATGATCACACCTTTCTAAACCCATGCTGACTACACCTAATCACCTTCTTCTCCACAGCAAGTTGAAATTGCTTCCCAGAGGATTTTCTCCATCAGCTTCTTAGGGATGAAGGTGAGGCTTACCAGCCTGCAGAACCCTTACCCTCCTCTGGCCCTCCTTCAAGATAGGAGTGACATTTGCTTTCTTCTATTTCTTCTATTCTGCACTTCAGCTGAGGACCAGACTCATGGTATAGGTCTTAATCACTTCAAAATAGAAACCTCATACATGTCTGTGTGGCTGGACAGATCCTGGATGTCATCTGCCTGCAACTCATCTTAGAAAGCCCCAGCTATCAAGCCAGACATTTGCTACAGTCTATTGCCATGAAGAAGCTGAAGCCTTTTAGGAATATTTGGTAAAGCCCTGGGACAGCTACTGGTGGGTTGGGATCCACCACAACTGCTCATATTTGCCTTGCTTGAACAGAGGCTGGGTCCATGCTCACTCAGTGGGTGCACTTGGGCTTTCCAGCTTCAATGCAGCTTAACCTGCAACTGCACCCAAGGGTGAATGTGGGCTGTGAGAGACGCATTGGTTTTTAAAGCCATCCAGGACCCCAGTGTGACTGATACGTAGCACCCAGTGTGACCAATATGTAGCACCCCAGAGTATGTTCAGTCACTTATCCTGAGATTTCCCATCAAAGCAATGATGTTGGCTCCAAAATTCAAGTGATTGAAAGCTTGCCTAAATAACTTGAGTGTCATAGGAGATGCTCAGTTAAGATGAAGCTGTAGGAATGCTTAAAGGCACAGGCTCCTTTTCATTCTGCATTTTCACATATTCAGCTAGAAACCCCTTAATCTCTATTCCAAGAAGCAACTGGGTTCTGTCTGTTTGGGACTGGTCTGCTTCCTAAACAGAAACCTGCCAGTATACAGCAGCTGGAGATGTGAATCATAACTTTAATAATCACCTAGAGGAACATGCTGTTTGAGTGGAGAGAAAATAAAAACTAAGCATCACATTTAATTTATGATGTGGCTCTTTCTTTTGAAGGAACATAAACAGAAAATAGACACCAAAGGGAAGATCTCGGCTTTCACTTTGAAATTCTTTTCATTATTGTTGTTAACCTCCCAGTAGCAAAGGAAATGAGTTCTCCAGTAATCATTTCCATGTAATTCTCAGCTCCCTTCTGTTGATAGCATTGTGTATAACCCCTTTACTAACAGTGACTTCAAATTGTGTACTTTGATATTCCATTCAGCTGGTGGGGAAAGAAAACTCAGTTCTAAAAAAGCCATTTTATCTCTGCTGTGCATGAGCCCAGCGGGGTAATGTGAGATCTCAGAGAGTGTATTTGTATTCAGTCATTGGCATTTTCCACCAGGGTGACATTCTTCAAGACATCACCTCTCATTTCCCCCCTCCTTCCTTCCCCAGATGCCATGAGGGGCAAAGTAGAGGAGAAAAAGGGACAACATAGCAACCCTCATTCAAAAGAAGAAGTAATCCATCCAGTGAATCAACTCAGTCTGGTCATACTACGCAGAAAGAAAAGAGGAAAAAAGAACAAGAAAATGGGAGAAATGGAGCATTATCAAAAGGAGAGATATATGGGAGAGTAAGATTTCCTGCACCCAAAATCTGACATAGCTGAGAAGGTGACTAGGGAAGCTCAAGATGCAGGCTGGGTCTCTGAAGGACCACTGCAAGAGAAAAGATGCACTTGTCCTTGGTATAAAGAAATAATAAAGTCAGAGTGCTAAGTGTTAACCATTTATTAACCAGATAACAATCACCAAAAAATGCTGTGAAGGAAACCCAGCTGCTGTGATCCCTGTGCTATCTCTGGCTGTCTTCCTATTTTTGATTAATGTTGACTGAAGATACTACCCCAGTTCCCCACTTCCTAGCCTTGCAATCTCTGAATGAGGAGAAATCAGCCCATCCTGAAGTGACCTCATCCAAAAGCTTCAGTGTTGTTATTCCAGTTTTATACCACTGTAAGTTACGCCAGAATCCTTTGGTTCCCATCATTTTGTGTATCTCCTAGGGCCTTGTCAATGGAAGGGCAGCATCAGACTGAGACCTCTTCCCCTTGTATCACACATCTGCACTTCTGCATCCTTCTGCACGCATGCAGATGTTCATCCTCTCACCTTTCACCATGCAGAGAGGTGATTTCATGTAGCCAAAATGATTTCATAAGTTACTTCATGCCAGCCATGGAGCAGGGGGGCTGGAAACGCTCAAGTGAAGACCCTTTTTCTGCTCTAGGTTAAAGTAAAAAAACCCCAGAAGTCCCAGTAAATTAACTCAAAAGGAAACTCATTCAAGCAGCTTTAATGGATATCAGAATATTCTTCTAACAGGTAGAAGTCACTTTGATCTACTCCCAGACATAGCAGCTTCCTTCAATGCTCTCAGCAATGTCCTCAGCAGGTTTATGACTTGGATCCACAATTCCTTAATGGCCGACTATCTTGGACATGGAGATTCAGTTCCTATCAGTCTCTCTCAGACTCTTTTTCTCTCATTCACTCACTGTGTTTAAATTACTCCTTTTTTACTCAGCGGAGAATTGAAATCTGCTGATGTGAGGACCTCTGAACAGATGGGAGAGCTGTATTGATTATGCAGTTGAGAGTAGGACATTTGTTAAAAGTAAATAATAATAGTTTAAATGCTGTGTACAAACCCTTATAAAACCTGGTGAGGCAAATCAAATAATCCTTGCAGAAATCTACCTGAGTTTTTCACAAGGTGATGAAATTTGAGAGCCTTTTCCCACTTACTTATGTTAGTGCTGATACAAGAGCTGATTGGATTAACAGTGTGGAACTGCTAGAGATGAGCCTGCCTTCAACATCCCAGCCAAATGAGATGTTTGCAGCAGATGTGTGAAAGGGAAAAGAGAACTGATGAGGAGGAGAGAGCAGGACAGGAGCTGTGCAGTGCAAGCCAGTTTTGTTCAGAGTAGAGAGGGAAATTTGTCTTTCATCATAGATTCAGAGTCTGGACCCAAACTCACTCTGCTGTGCGTGGCATGCAGCTTGGGGTCTAAGGAAGGGCATGGTGTAAAGCCATGGGTGAAATGTATCTGTACTGGTTTTAATGCAAGTTTGATATGCATAAAGTCCTTATGAATTGAGAGCATTGCGAAGTCCATGCTCAAAATCCTCTGTCTCTCTGTCCACACATTACCAACTATTCTGTATGGTCATAACTCTGAATGACCATGTTAGGTAGAAAAATCAATTAAAATTTTAAGGTTAGGCAAAAAAAGGGAGATTTGGAGGAGAAGAATATAATTTGGTGCTTGGTCTGCTATATATTGCTATATGCAATCCTTTCCTGGTTTATTTGTGGTGATCAATCAGTCTCAGGGCAAAGTCTACAGCAGAGACTGAGTCATTCCATGAGGAGTGTTCAAAATGATATTAACAGCTCAAGATGGGAAACAGGGTATTTTTACCAAGAAAGTGGCATTGCAAACTATTTGTATGGGAGAAGACAGAATTTTCCCAAGGACCAGTTCCCTGTTGTTTTCACATGAACCTATTTCAGCTTCACATCAACCAACAACCAAGAAACAGTTCAGCAGCACAGACATGTTCACATACACTCAAGCATGAGGACATGCACCTGTGCAGATGCACCCCTGCATCCACACCGATGCTGGCCCTTTCCCTTAAAATGCTGGAGATGCCTCCTCCAGAAGGACATTGCTTCCCTCAAGTGTTCATCACTGCTGCTGCAGAAGGAAATATTCTGGATCATACTGCTTCATCCCCCCAGAGTCAAGAGACTGAACAGAGCAAAGACTCAAAGCAAACAGGGCTCCTCTAATTGCTAAACAAATTGAGCCATTTATCCTGAGCCCTCATTCTCATCCACCATGTGGGGCTGGACAATATGAAGTAGCTCCCTGCTTGCTTCCCACCCCAATGGTATGAGCAAGGAGGAAACTCTCTCCTTTGCTCCTATGACATTTTGAATGTCTCAAACGACTTGTTCCACAACACATGAAACACGGTATGAAATATAGTACTATTATATTTCCATATACCGTAAGCAGATCCTGATGAGAAATATCTTACAGATCCAAGATGCCATGGAAAAATCCCCATTTAAAGAAAAAGCAAGAGATTGCAACAACAATTTCAAGCTGATTTGCCCTTCCAATGCACAAGTAAATGCTTCCAGCGGAAGCCACAACCTAGGAATCTGGGATATGAATAGGCTGGAATACAGATCTGTGCAGTGAAGGAAAGATTCCTACACATTTTCAGAACAACAACAAAAATCAATTGAAAAATGAAATAACTCTGCATGTAATGAATAACTAACTCGTGGAACTCACTGCTGAAGGACAGTATGGAATTTAACAGCACACCAAATGTTTTAGCAATTTCTAGTGAAACACTTCTGGAATAGGAAAAGAAATAATGTGAAAATTCATAGCTGGGTCAGATCAATAGCCCTCATCTCATAACTCAGTGTGAGATGTCCTTGCACAGGGAAAAAAATCTAAGAACAGAGGGAACCTCCCAGTTTTAATTCCCTTTTAGCTCCAAATGAAAGTAAAGAAGGAATAGAATGATCAACAGAAAAGATGACTTTGAGACAGTGGTAATACAGGAGGGTTTGAGGTAAAAAAATCCATTTCGAAGCTTTGCCAGCGATTCCCAGGGTGGTCTTAGCAGGGCAAATATTACCTCTGCACACTTCTTTTCCTATAAGAAAGAGATGACAACTCTTCTTTAAAAGGGATGTGTGGTAAGTATAGAGCCGTAGCACTTTTGACATGCTCTGCTAATACAGTGATGAAAAATACAGACATTGCATGAAAAGACATATAAAGGAGAAGCTGTTTAAGTCATGTTACTCCTGAGTCACATCATAAATAGAAGGAAATTCCCACAATGAAGAATTCTCCTTTGGAGCAGAAGGATGCTGTGTAACAACACTAAGGCATTGCACCAACATTAAAAAGAATTGCTGCTATAAACAAGTTAGTTCAAAAACATGAGATTATTTTTGTTTGTTTGCCTTCATTATTTACCAGCAGGTGGTGGTTTTGCTAACTTACTTATTCTTCACTCAAAATAGTTGGTGTGAACATATTGTTGTCTTTATGATCGCAGGACCACAGTGGTGTTCTCATTACTCCTTCTTGGCTATTTGCGCCACATGTTGGATATTAAATCACACACCAGGGATGATGCCGTTAGAGCATCAGCTGTCTTTAGGAAGAAAAAAGCCTTCCCTTTTTTAACTTTCATTGGCAAATCATCTGCAAAAAGCTCAGCGTTGTTTGAATAATAAAAAAGCTTTTACAGATGGTCACAAAAGCAAGAGGATTCTCATGAATATTTATTCTCACCGATTCTCCTGACAACTTCACTTTCTGCGCATTCTTACACATAAACACAAGAAAACTCACAGACCATGTATTTTGAAGCACTATCTCGAGATCTCCCCCAGAGGAAAAGCCCTCTTCTGTTCAACTCTTTGGATGCATGGATGAAAAATTACCTCTTTCCTGAAAAGCTTGAAGTGCACAAAATCGGACATGATACCATCCTTATTTTGAAGACGAGGAGCTGATGTTGGCCACAATGGAGGGACTTGCCCTAAATTAGATGGCAAATGGTAGAATCACAGAATTAACCTCTGCCCTCTCAGAATTCCCATCCTTGCACAATGTTCAGATCTAGGTACTTTTTACCAGGCAGTTATTTAGGAACATTTTAGTGTAAGGATTAGCAGCTTCACACTCTTCATAACTCCAAGCAACGTGCTACCCTATACAGGGAACTCCATATAACTACTTTATAAGTAGTGTCAATGCACTTCATATCCTAGTCAAGGCATGAACTGGGATTATTCACTTCAGTGAGCACGGGCTATTTGCCTCAGCTAAATTCCACGTTCAGTCCATGATTTTTGAAACAAAGGCAAAGTCTTTTTATGCACTACCATAGTAAATAGTATTTGAATGGCATAGCACATGGAGTGCGAGGCACCCAGGCAGGAGGGATGGAGGGTGATGTGTTCAGCTGCACTACTTCTACCCCCATGGCTGTTTTACGTGGGTTGAATCACTGCAGATTATGCCTGGTTGAAAGGAAACAGTATATGCTGTGGTGTTTAAAGATGTCACACTAGTTGCAGAGCTTTTGGAAACCAGTGAGTCAGCAGGAGGAACACAATGCTGGCTCCAGCTATTAGGCAGTTATTTAAAACCAAACAGAAACAAAACAGAAAGCCACTTGTGAATTCAACAGATGCAGTGAATTCCCTGCTTTGCAAAAGCTAAAGTGTTTGCACAGAGGAGAGGGGCACTTTTTTTTAACATAAAGGTCACTGCAGTTCAATTCAAATGAATTATTCAGGGCTTTCTTTTAATCTCATTAAATGTGAATGTCTGTAAACAAATTCTGAATATGCAGAGAAAATCAAAGCCCAGCAAAAAATCATGTTCACTGATGGCAAAGCAGCAGGTCAGGCATCTTATGGATGCACAAAAGAGCACAGCCAGGTTTTAACCCAACCACGGGAACACAAATGAGAGCTCAAAATGCCAGCTGACTTCTTGTGAGCCACATCTCTTCTCATGTGTCTCTTGCCTTCCCCATGCATGGCTGCCTTGCTGCAGATGTGTTTCCAGCAGTGCTTAGACAATGGAAGTGCCTATGGCCCACAAAACCCATCCATCACCGAATCTTCTAGATATCCAGGCCCCCAGGTGAAAACAGGATCAGAGTCACTCAAGACAGGACTAGACGGCATAAGTCTTCCTCAACCCTTGTGCCTCCTCTTTCCCAATTGTGTTTTAAAGCCTTCTGGGACGCTACCTGGTCAGAAAGTTTCATGTAATTAAGTAGTTTCATGTAATTAGGTACATGTTTAATGTATTTAAGTATCATCCTGTAACTCATTGCCTTGTGCTTCCAGGAGATTGAGTTGCTTAACTTCCTTTAAATGGAAGATGGAAACCTGAAGACACCTTATGACATGACAAAACGTAATTATCCTATGCTCTCTGGCACAGATCTAGTTTCTCTATGTGTGTACATCTATAAAAACTCAGAACTTGCATGTACTCTGGAGACATAACTGGAACTTCAGAAATAAAGTTCTTCACTTTCCTATACAAGCAACTAATGCATTGCAAGGACAGAAGCTCCAGAGCTGTTTGTACAACATCTGATTGTTGGATCCTACTAAAACTATCAAAATACTATGGAGGAAAAAAGACACCACAGTTCAAGAACTGTCTGTGCACAGACTTCATTTTCACCAGCTCATCACTCACAGTTATTTGAGGAGGGCTTTGTGCAGCCATCTCATAGTTTATGTTTGTAGCCTATTTTTTTGCAACAACTGCCTTCATTTGTGCTTTATTAGCCTGGCTGGGGGGGTGGTCTCACTGTAAATCTTCCCTTCATCCACTGGTTCTGGAACCGTAACACACTTCACTTCTAGGCAGCTCTATTTAGCTAAGAACCGGGACTAGTATCTCTTGGGGTTAAAAAGAACTCTCTATTTCTAGGAATAACTATGTTCTATATCATCATATAATGAATTGACAGTGTTCAGCCATTAAAAACTCTTGGTTCTAGTTGCAGCCCTGCTTGAGCACAGAGATAAACCTAAATCCAGGACTCGCGTCCATTGTAAGCTCCTCCATAGGGTTCTGGTGGATAGTAATTTAAGGCTTGGTACAGGCGTACCAAGTTATTCTTCTCAGATTGAGAACAAACTCAAATCAAAAGAAGTATAAAACAAACTAAAATTGGAGAGGTTTGCTCATCGTCCATCTGAGCTTGTAAACAGGGGAGGGTCCCAACGGAGCTGAAGTCTTCCAGATAACTTCTTATGAACCTTCTAGTTCTTATGTGCCAGAGAAAAGTTCTCGTTTCTCAAACTCCTCTTCCTTGTAACTACAACTACTTATACACATGGCAATGGCACCAGCCTTTTTTAATTTATAGTTCACAGGTATTTTTTTCTCTGGAACAGAAAAACACAACCACATTGCAAGCAGATCACCCTTGTGTACAGTTGACTCAGATACAAAAAGAACAGACAAGATCAAAACCAAACAATGGTATGAAAGAAGGGTCGCCAGGACAGAGTTGGTTCATAATGAATCATTTCCCAATACAATTTCAGAGAAAGCTTTCAAGGAGACTAGTCTCAATCATATTCAGCTGGCACTGAATAGTTTCATCCTTAACCCTTTTGCACAGAAAACCCATCTACTGCCATCTTCTTCTCCTCAAAACACTGTTGTCTTGAATAAGTCTTACAGTCTTAAATAAGGCTTGTAAACCTGTTCTCTGATTTCTTCTGTTCATATCTCTTTCTTTGTGCTCTGTTCAGTTTCTGGACCTGTTTGAAACAAAATGAATACACTGAAAGAAAAGAGTGCTTACAACAAATGCCTCCCTGGTCAGGGCCATTCCTGTAGTACTGAGGTCCCATGCAACAACCTGTTCATCTCCATCAGGCTCAACTCTTTCACTTTCAGGAAAGTTGTCATCAAAACTGGCTTCTGAATTGCCTGTTGACTTGTGCTAAGTTTGGGCAATGGTGTCTGGAAGGATGTCAGACAGCAAGAGCTTAAAATAATAATGATGATGATTATAATAATAATAATAATAATAATGTAATATTATTCAGTCCAGTGCCCAGGAAGGTCTTTTGCTTTTTGATTTCTTACTACAGACACAGCCACACAGACTCAACAAATGTTCCCAACTCATGACAAAGGCACTAAGAGCTCAGCTATTGTGAGTTTTGCTTTGCTGCAGCAAACTGCTCAGTTAGTAAATACAGGCTGGCTATTCAATAAGGCAATTGTATTGCCTGATTACTCAGTAGTAATCTCACTGCTTTTGGCCAGTGAGAGTCTCAAAGGCCCACAGAATACTAACAAGGGAAGAGGAGATCCTGTCTGGAAGAAGCTGGTCTTCACCGCATTGCTCTAATGTGGAGGACAGCACTAGCTACATAGAGAACGCACGACCAGTGACCTCCTCAAATGGCTTCTTTCCCTATTTTCCTATATTCTTGGAATCAGTAGATGGGGATTTTCCTTCAAACTCGAATCCCAGCTGATTGCCAGTGATTACCTAATTCCTGTAAATCATTTGTAGTTCTTCCACCAGCAACACTTTCCTACTGTCACAAACTCAAGCTCACTGTAGGTGCAGATCACATGAATTGTGACCTGGTGACATTTGGTTGGAAATAGCTCTAACTTCATGACCTTCAGCTAAAGGTTTTTAGCAAAGCTTTCTGATAAGCTAAAGAGGAAGTTAAGGGGGTATTTTGTTGCTGTGGGTGATCTGTGATTGCTGGCAGGCCATCCTTGTGAGCCCAGTCAAAGTAGGTCACAGCATTTTCTATTATGCCCACCTTGGTGACTGTTACACTTAGAGCATATTTCTGTCATGATGTATTTGGTGCTTGCAGATTTGAAGTCTGCGTTGCTAATGTGTTGTTTTAATTAGCTATTTGATAGAGTTTTCTGCCAGCAAACTCATTTGCTGTAATGTGCATGGTGGCTAAATGCAAGAGGATATCAATTGGGAGAGTGTCTTGAAATCAGAGTGAATATTTATTTGATAGTAATTGCTATGATGTCTTAAATCTGGTGTATATTTACACCTGGAACTGCAGTTCCTCAATACTGAAGGTTTCTGAGTGTGCTATATATATCCACTTCACTTGTACACGTGCTGAATCCAGTTAAGATTAGGCATGAAAGAAAGTCATTTTCATCTGACACATGTTTATTAGTTTACATAAAATGAGCCAGCAATCATTTCCTGCTGCTGAGAGGCCATACCAATAATTGCCATCCCTAACATCATTCCCTGCAGAAAGCCTGGAGCTGGATGAGAGAGGGTGGTCGCACCTCAGACCCATAGTGTGGCAATCATGCATCCCCTCAGGTCCCCTCTGAGCTCAGGGAGAGTGAGATCTGCCATCCCTGCTTATCCCCCTCTGAACCATTACATGATGATGCCTTCTAATATAGGAGGATCACCGCTGATTTTCTCCATCCCCTGGGCCTCCTCTCTCCTGCCTGTGCAAGAGGGAATACTACAATTTAGTTATACTACAACCGTGTCTAATAGCACCACACACTCCTGGACCAGAAATCACTGCTTCTTCCTCCTTTTTCCCTAGCTGCTCATATCACAGGTAAGCATGACACTAGGGGTCACAGCATGGGAAAAGGCTGGTATCTCTGTCCTGCAGACTTAAAATGACTAGGAAAACCTGACTTCAGCAGAAGCCAGTCGTGAGGCTCATGGTAAATGAGAGACACTGTGCAGGCTGGAAGCAAAACCCTTAAGTTTTGCTATACTGCTCTCCAGCTGCTTGATGTTCTCCCACCCTGACATGGTCTGGTGGGTAACACGGTTGGTAACATCAGTGCAGAACCTCCTTCCCACTCATCAAAAAGGGGATTTTAGCCTCTGGAGGGGTGAGCTCTGCAAATGTGAGCACAGTTTACCTAGCACCATCCTGTTGTGCAAGGTGCCTGCAGGCAGAATGAAACTCCTGGTTGCAATGACCAAAATTACCTGCAGAAGCGGTGATGAAACCAGTTTGCACCCAAAAAGGTTGATTTGGAAAATGGATCAGTTTATCTCAGGTTTCTTATAGAATAAGATTTCTGGACAAAGAATGAGACAGGTTAGAAAGCCTGAAACTATTCAAAGACATGAGAATGGATATAAGGCCATTCCCAAAATATTTCCCTGCATTTTTCCTGTTCTTGTATCAACCTCTTCTCTCCTGTTTTCCATCTGGATGATAAAACTTCCCATCTTTCCAGTGTACTGAGGTTAAAACCATCCACACTAATAATTAAGTATGCCAGAGGATGCTCCCATGTGCTGGGACCAGCTTGCATACTGTAGCTTGGCTCTGTGCTACTGATATTCCAGTCACCAAAACAAGGCAGTGAGCAAAGTGCCAGATGGGAATGGTCCATGGACTTCACTAGTTGCCAAATGTGGGAATGGTTTGGGGTAACCTGAGTAAAAATAGTCAAAGTTTGTGCCAGGGAATCCTAACATTTCAAAACATGCACAGTGGCTGATAATGTTCTAAAACGCTTGACCAGTTATATCTACACAGCTACACATGGAGCATGCATCTATACTGGTGTAGGTATATCCAGGGGGAATCGGTGCACAATGGGAATTCCTTGTTACACCTCAAAACAGATCCCATAGCAAATACATTAATAGTACATGGTCAGTCTTATCACTGCTTCAAAACCACAGTCTCTAATCTTGAAGCTTTCACAAACAACAGGTATGACACACACATATATTGTACCCAGCAGCAAATCTGTCGTTACTTCAAATGTGGTCAAATTTCACCTGGTTTCTCTTGCAAACATCTAGTGCAGCTCCAGGTCAAAAACCTGGCACCAAGGTGGCAGCATGATAGAGATTACATAGAGTGCTATGTACAAAGATTGGTAGGAGAACCTTTTTCATGTACATTAGGTTCAGTGGGTAAGATGTAATCTGGCAGCGTTAGTACACACTTGGCTTTCTCATGGAGGTACTTTTCCAATGCAGAAGATACTGTTTTGTGATTCCAGGGTACAAGGAAACAGAGCTCCAGCACTAGGTTGAGCCTGGGAAGGTGCCTTGGGGCAGGGAGTGCTGCTAAAGGCTCAGGAGCTCATAGTGAGCTCTGCCCAAGTGGTGTAGAGCTGTGCCATGGTCCCGTTGCTTCACACCAGCAGTGTGTCATGTGGATGCACCAAAAAGAGCTTTTCAGACCTGCTCTACTGCAGATCTTCTCCAGGCTCACATAAAATTATACATTCCTTCTCTGTGATTAAAGTGAATCCATCTTTCCTATCGTCATCTCTCCTAGGTCCTTTCCTCTGACAGCCTGGTGGTCAAAACAAATAAGTGATATTAAGAATCTCTTTGACCACATAGGTGAAATCTCACACTCCGAGGTGCTTACTTTCTGCTCCCTCCTTGTGTTCTTCTGTTTTCCTGCACACATCTGAATCCCTCCCTTTCTCTGTCACCCCTCCATCATCATATAGAGATGCTTACAATGTGATTTGGTACATCAGAACTGATGTGTCTTGATGCTGCTCTGAGAATGAGACTTGATTCTACCAAAGGGAATGTGGAGACAGGAGATACACAGAGATTACAAGCTTAGGGGGAAAAGACTTGAGACATTTATTCAAATATGCAAATGTGAAATAATAGGAGTCATTAATTAATCTCATGGACCACTCGGTGGATAAAGAACTGGCTGGATGGCCTCACGCAAAGAGTTGTGGTCAATGGCTCAATGTCCGGCTGGAGACCAGTAACGAGTGGTGTCCCTCAGGGATCGGTGTTGGGACCGGTCTTGTTCAACATCTTCGTCGCTGACATGGACAGTGGGATTGAGTGCGCCCTCAGCAAGTTTGCCGATGACACCAAGCTGTGTGGTTCGGTTGATCCGCTGGAGGGAAGGAATGCCATCCAGAGGGACCTTGACACGCTTGTGAGGTGGGCTGATGCCAACCTCATGGAGTTTAACCATGCCAAGTGCAAGGTCCTACACCTGGGTCGGAGCAATCCCAGGCACAGCTACAGGCTGGGCAGAGAAGAGATTCAGAGCAGCCCAAGGAGAAGGACTTGGGGGTGCTGGTCGATGAGAAAATGAACATGAGCCGGCTTCAGTGTGTGCTTGCAGCCCAGAAAGCAACCGTATCCTGGGCTGCATCAAAAGGAGCGTGACCAGCAGGTCGAAGGAGGTGATCCTGCCCCTTTATTCTGCTCTCGTGAGACCTCACTTGGAGCATTGTGTGCAGTTCTGGTGTCCTCAACATAAAAAGGACATGGATCTGTTGGAACAAGTCCAGAGGAGGGCCACGAGAATGATCAGGGGACTGGAGCACCTCCCGTATGAAGATCGGCTGAGAAAGTTGGGGCTGTTCAGCCTGGAGAAGAGAAGGCTGCGTGGAGACCTCATAGCAGCCTTCCAGTATCTGAAGGGGGCATATAGGGATGCTGGGGAGGGACTCTTCATTAGGGACTGTAGTGACAGGACAAGGGGTAATGGGTTAAAACTAAACAGGGGAAGTTTAGATTGGATATAAGGAGGAAATTCTTTCCTGTTAGGGTGGTGAGGCACTGGAATGGGTTGTCCAGGGAGGTTGTGAATCCCGGCAGTGTTCAAGGCTAGGTTGGAGGAGGTCTTGGGTGATATGGTTTAGAGCGAGGTGTCCCTGCCCATGGCAGGGGGGTTGGAACTTGATGATCTTAAGGTCCTTTCCAACCCTAACTATTCTATGATTCTATGATTCTGTATCTATGGCCTGGGGTAAAGCTTTTTTAGTACAAAACCTCTTTTAAAACAGGCTCAAACTGTCTTTAATTGTTCCAAGAGCTGTTTCTGGAGGGAAATGATGGTTGGATATAATAATCATGATAATCAAGTCCAGATACAGCCCATCAGACTAGATAATGCAAAGTTTCTATGTATTGAAACTTTACAGGTTAAAAGAATTCCCAGATGCCTGATTTTAAAGGGTGTTTCCAGTGACTTGTGATATACAGAGAGAACAGACATATAGAGAATATGTGATAGAAATGAGCACAAAACTGAAGCACCTCCTGAGACATGAGCAGCACACACCTTTAATCAATTCTGATGTGCAAAAGAGAAGAGCTGGCTGGAGAACCTGGGTGTGACGGAGGCTTGCAGCCTGGACCTTTTGCCTCTGTCTAATCTTAATCCAGGGTTTGCCAATAGTTATTTTTATTATTCAATAATAAATATTATTATTGCCAAAGAGATTGAGATTCTTTCCAGTGATAAAACCAGCCTCTGTCCCTTCTCCAGAAATGAACACAAGATGGTGCTGCCATCCACTGATAGCCAGCCTTGCACATAGTTTTATGCTGTTTCTACTTCTTAAGGTGTTTAAAATGAGCCCACTTTGATCCCTTGTAGATGAAGTCTCTGGGATACTGAGAAGGAGAAGCTAAAGCACCTCCCTGGCAACGCAGCTCAAATGAGCAGGGTTAACCCTGTGTTTATTAGACCTGCAAGCAAAGATGTAATGATGAATTTCACAAAGACTCATCCTAACTCTCATTCAGAAGACAAAACTCCCCAGGGCACAATGACCACCGCAGTTATCTCCTGTGGCAAGTCTCCATAGCAGGTAGTGCTTACCATCCCTTTCCTAGATGAGCTGGGTTAATGCAATGATGCCCAGCAGAACTTAAAGAGTTTTAAACTAGATTTGAAGGGGGAAAGGGATAAAACCAGGCTCACTAGAGATAATCCTGAGGGAGCATACCAGTGTTTGAGGAATGGTATGCTAGCAAGGTCCTTTGGTCTACTATCATGGTGGAGGTAGGGGATGGAGAGCCATGCAGCAGCAGAGACACAAGGGTTATTGAAACCATGGAAGCACCTGAGAATGGTCCCATAAGAATTAGGGCTTGTCCCAAAATAAAGGTGACAGGATCAATAGCCCAACTGAAGTGCACCTACACCAATGCACACAGGATGGACAACAAACAGAAGAACTGGAAGCCATGGTGCAGCAGGAAAACTGTAACACAGATTCCATCACGGAAAAATGGTGGGGTGACTGCTACAACTGGAGTGTTGCCATGGATAGCTATAAACTCTTGAGAAGGGACAGGCAAGGAAGGAGAGGCAGTGGGGTAGCCCTCTATGTTAGGGAGGGGGTTGATTGGCTAGAGCTTAATGATGGTAACAGTAGAGTTAAGTATTTATGGGTAAGAATCAGGTCAAGAAGGCAGGGGGATTGGACTAGATGATCTTTTGAGGTCCCTTCCGATCTCTAGCATACTGTGATACTGTGATATCATGGTGGGAGTCTGTTATAGAACAACTGATGGGGATGAAGAGGCAGACAAAATGTTCTATTTAGACTGGATATTAGGAAAAAATTCTTCTCTGAGAGGGTGTTCAAGCATTGGACCAGGCTGCCCAGGGCAGTGGTAGAGTTATCATCCCTGGAGGGATTTAAAAGACACACAGATGTGGTGCTTGGGGAGATGGTTTAGTGGTGGAGTTGGCAGTACCAGGACTCAATGATCTTAAAGGCCTTTTCCAACCTAAACAATTCTCTGAATCTCTGATTCTATGCAAATCCTCATTAGTTCAGGCAGAAAGTGCCAGATGGCAAATGCAACACAAGCTGAGCAAAAGCTAGCAACAAAAAATGCACTGCCCAGGATTATGCTGTAACCAAATTCAGATCTGCTGTGTCTGCAGTGTTCCCACCGCAGTCAGCGTTTGGGAAACACTTCTCACCCCCCTGCGGATGCAGTGCAGATTCCCAGGATAGCTCTTTGCTCCTCTCTAAGGAAAAGATAATGGGTGATGTATATGAGACTTGAGCTGCTGGACAAAGCTGAGCCAACATCAGAAAGAACAGAAGGAAAAGACATGCTATCTACCAGGGAGATGGAGCAGATGGTGACTCGCTGCTCCAGAGTTACGTGTTTGTGCGAGACTCACTAGGAAATAGCTGTGTCAGACTAATAGCTTTTAATGCAAATACAGGAATCCAATTCCTCATAGGCTCAAAACCCCTCCTGGCACACCTTCTAATGGTAAACCCTGCAAGCATGTTACTGAGACTCTTACGAACCACACAACTGTGATCAGCGCTCTTGCACAGGGCATCTTTGTGCCCAGCAGCTTTGTTTTCTCCTCATTAGGGGCTTATATGAGCCCTTAGAGACTCTTCTTTCCACTCAGCCACTTCCTTGCAAAATCTGTGGGAATGTGAGCTCCTGGGAGACATCCCCTTCCCTGCTGACTGTGAATAAAACCAGCCAACTGGTTCAATGGTCTTGGTGGCACACGCAGCATTGAGTAAGCCTCTTTCCAAAGGAAAGGAGGCTAAAGGGAGATTTCTCTCTTAAAAACATAATGCAGATGCTCTTTTCACGAGGAGGCAAAAGAGCTGCTCCATGTTTTCAGACTTGAAGGCTCTCAATAACGAGTACTGCTTTAGCCCTTTCCTACTCCTAATTTCTTCACTCCCCATTTAGATCATTTACACATCTCTCTCCCCTCCTCAGGCTCTGCTGTGGCAGGACTGAGGACTGTGGCTTGCACAGATGTGGCATTAATATTTTCTCAGGTGGTTTTTATTCCCATCAAAACCTGAATGGTTTTCCCCTTGCACATCCATGCCATTGCATCAGTGGAGGTGATTCAAGTTGCCATCCTTGAACTGCAGTTCACATGGATGTCAGCAACACAGGGAAGCCAGCAACCTGCTATTGATATTTGTACAGCAACCTGAACCAAACCAATCTTCTCCTCTCAGCCCCTACAGACTGGTTTGATGTCATTCTTAGAAGTCTCTGCTCTGGGTTCCCTCCTATAAGTCATAGATACACATTACTAAAGGTCAGTCCTACCCTGGAAGTGCTATCATTTTAGGCTTGGCTCTGATGCTCTGCAGTTGGATGGTGTATCAAGTTAATAGCTGAGTGGTTGTAGCTGAATAAACCAAGCAGTAGAAAATCGTGGTGTGGCTCAGATGTGCACCAATATAGTGGGTGGACTTTGAATACTATGGTCAAATCCTCATTCTTCTTTAGAACTCTACCTAGCTACCTCTTCCCTGCAATTACCTTGACTTTTGGTCATAGCCAACCTACTTCTTTGTGCTGGTTTGTCTCACGGTCGCTCGTTTGGAGAAACCTGCCCCTCCTGAAAAGGCTGCTCGCCGTTACCTGATACTTTTCCACTGTTACTCAAGCATTCTCCTTTCTGTCCCTATTTCTGTGACATCCTGTAATGTTAAAACAAATATAGCATGAGTGGGGATGTGGTGAGAAGAGCCCTTCACAGGCAAACCCACACAGCTCAAGAGTGTTTAATGTTTAAGCAGGTGTCCAGCTTTCAGAAAGCATAAAGTAGAGCAAGAAAAGCTGCTGGGGTGCAAATCACACCAAGCCTTGAAAACTTCTAGTGGCTTGGAGCACATCTGCTTCTCTGGGTTACCTACTGGTACCACTTTAGCTTGTCAGGGACAGACAGGGAGGATCAGAATATGCTTGGAAGTCTCCCATATCTTGGCATTTTAGGTCAAATTCTGACATTACAGGGAAGCTGCTGGTGAAGGATAATGCCCTGTAGCAATACAGTATCGCAGATAAGGCACTGTGTGTTTGAGACCCAGCCTGTAATAGTTATTCCTCTTTATATGCACACCCTATCTTGTTCACCTTTTAGTGCCACAGAGCAGATAATAACTGCGAGGACAAATCCTGGATGGGATTGAAGAGAGGTGGGAAAAACTAAACATTTGGACTTTCACTTGCCAAAAGGCAAGTCCCTAGCAAGCAAACTGCCTGGCTGTGATTCCTCTTGGTACCGCAATTGCACTCCAAGTCCTACCACTGTGTCCAACTCTTCCCAATAAAGAGGATGAGGGGGCTACAAGCCCAAATTATCCCATGATCAGGGTACAAGCCCAAAGGAATTATCTGATGATCCAATGAAATAGGGCTAAAACATCGGAATTCACAGCATGTTTGAGCAGGGGAAAATGAATACCAAGTCAAAGGCCATCAATTAGGGAGCTGGCCTGCTCCCTAGACTCTTAAGGAACCAGGACTCACCCAGCCTTACAAGGACAGCTCAGGCTGAAGAAGACATAGAATCAGTGAATCATAGAATCAGCTGGGTTGGAAAAGACCTTTAAGATCGTCATGTTGGGGTAGAGACAGTAACAGGGATTTTGCAGGAGGAGACAGAGATGTCAACAGGGATTGGTCAGAAATTCAGGTCCTGTTTTATCACCATTTGAAACCTTTGAGCCAGATGTCAAGCAGGAATGTCTTGTTCCAGCCAGCCAAATGAGTTGAACATCTTTCCCCAAAGGTCAAACACTGTTGTGCTCCCTGCAAGCAGGTACCATACATCTGGGAATGCTTCCAGCAGCAAAATGATGTATCCCAGAAGTACCCTTGATTCTTAAAGGAAGGCACAGGAGCCTGACTCTGCAATGATATGGACATTTTCTGTCCAGGGCCATGCCAAGAACTGTCAAACTCATTCATCAGCTGCCTCTGTACAATCAGTAGCATCCACTCACCAGAAGCTTGGCAGGGGTTGGGAGCATTGACCTAGAAGTTAAAGACTCTTTGTTTATTACTAATCCCTGGAGCTATGCAGTCCCAAAGCCCTTCCCTTTCTGTGCAACACAAGACCAGCTTTCACAGCCTGAGCCCAGGGAAGTCAATAGAATGGCTGTCATTGTCTCTGGTGACCAGTGCACTGTCCCTGCATTCTGTAACATTAGACTGGCTTCTGCTTTTGTTGTAATAAATGCAAGTATTACCAGTGACCACTGCTGAATCCAAATGGGACCATACCATGTTTCAGTGATGCTGAAACCTGTGGTCACTCTTTTCTGATAAAAAGGCTTAGATTTTCAGCTGGTCTTTAATATTTTCTGGGTGCCTTTTACTTTAGGAGGATTTCTTAACAACCACACTTGGGTCATGCAGTCTTCATTCTGTCCCTGCATAGTGCTTTTTGAAAGCTTGCCTTGCATCTCCAGGGAGTAGCTCATGGTGTGTTGTGAAACCACTACTAGAGTATAACAGCACCTTTTCTACTGCAAAAAAGAGCTGGGAAATGAGCAGTCAGGCATCAGCTAGCTGTTGTAAACCAGATAAGAACCTACATTACAAGCATTACGAGCAAAATCGCCTCCATTATACCCTTGAGCAAGATTTTTCCCATGAACTGTTGGCATCTCCTCTGCTCTCACTGGCTTTGCAGCATTAATAACATCACTGATACTAATTAGTCCCTGATAAAAATTGGAATGATCCTTGGATCTGGGAAAGAAAACTGGGCCTTTCCTGGAGGAGGCTTCAGGTGATGGAGAACTCGCACCAAGCATCATGCTACCAGGAACACGTGACAGGGGATTTGGGGCCTTTAGAGATGCAGCTGGCTTTCTTGGCAAGATTAATGCTATGACAATCTATATCCAGCATAGCCTCATATCCCCATTGCTCGTGACCCACTGCCTGTGGCTTTTGCCCTTCTACAGACCTACATAGCTCAACTTGGCTCAGCCGACAGCTCTTTCCTCACACTCAGGTCCAAAGGACCCTGTTTAAGGGGAAGGGACACAATCCATATTGCCTTTCCAATGGCACTGTCCTGTGGGAGTTGTTTCTGCTAGCACAGTTTAAAAGGAAATGTCTTCTTTCTGTCTCTAGATATCTCTCTTCTGCTTCCACCCACTGTGTCTCTTTAGAGAGAGGGACAGCCATGAAACCCTGACCCAAGCATCCAAGAGAGGGAGGATGAATTGACCTCTGGAGTTGTCTTCCCCATATCATCTACAAGGAGAACCAAGCTAAGTCCTTTTCAATAACAGAACAAAGGTGTAAACTATCTCTAAATCATCAATGACCATGACCAAACCACGTATCTTAAATTTCTCCTGTAGGATTAAGCTAGAGTGTTTTGGGCCAGATGTTCCAGAACCTTTTTCAATTTAGTATAATTATCACAAGTAAAATGGCTCTTCTAGGATGAACCGGAGATCTGGGCACCAGATTGCATATTGTTATTTTCTACTTTTCCAGATTTTTTTTTCCATTGGAACTTTGAATGTCCAGAAATTATAATTGTCCCCTTATTGTTTTCATTCCTTTTTCTTTTTTAATGAAAAAAAAGGGATGAGTCATTTCCATGCTAAGTTCAATTTGTTCAATGCAGCAGCAGAAGGAAGGGCCCAAGCCAGATGCTGGTGGAGGACTGATATTCCCCTTTATGTCAGTAGATGGAGCTACATCCCCAGTAATGTCCTTTCCCAGGCAGGCCTGCCCAGTAGAGGTTTGGTGGCTGTGCTGGTCACTTCTGGCATCCAGAAAGCGATTAGGTGGACAAAGGAGATAAATAAGCAGGGTGGAAAGAATGAAATAAATGCCAGGAACTGGAGAAGCAGCCACTTTTTTAAGGACTTTATTTACCAGACATTTACTAAGGGAGCTGTAATCCCATTTCACACCACCCATTGTACATGGGGACTCGCAGCTGCACCTCCCCATAGCCTGCCTGCATCCAGCCCTGACACCACCGGGCTTCTTCAAGAGTTGTTTTCCTCTCTCCTGTTCAACGGGAGCGCTGAGGTTCTTCATTAAATCCAAGGGATTCCTTGTGTAATTGCTTGTTAAATGTCTTTACAAGCCTGAAGCTTCAGCGTCCAGATGTGGAAGTCCCTCCTTCGCCCGCCATGGACCTTGAGCTGTTTCACTGTTTCTTCTTTACCACGCAACTGGTGGAGTCCTGCAGATCATTTTACTTTATATGGGTTAAAACCTCCTCTGGTTTTAACCTTCATCTTCAGCATTCCATACATTCCTTCAGCATACTCTTCCAGACCTATTACCATGTTTTCATGCATTCTCTCCAAAAGAAAAACAGAGAGAAACTTCTTCATCTCCCCACACCGGCAGAAGCCATTATTTTGAATATTACCTCTTTGAAGTGGTCTGAAATGAATCATTCCGTAAGCACACCACCTTATTATTATTATTTCTGGGCAGGCAAATCACAGAAAGCCATTATAATAATGCCATGTTTATCATCACAAATGCACCAGCAACAGTTCCACAAGACTGAGCAGCTGCAGCCCAAAGCCTCCAGGCTATTGTGGAAGGCATCTATGGAAATGTAAGACCATCTCAGCCTCCAGCAGATGCTAAGCTGGGTGGGGTAGGAGGGAAAGTTTATTTATTATTTCTAAATCTATGTTATTCTAATCAGGGCTAAAGAAGCTGTTCCTGGATGGCAGAACCTGCCTGGATGTGTTGGCCTGGAGTTGGTGGTTGGACTTCTCGTGTCTGGTACTTCAGATTTTAGTTTAAATGCTTCAGAGACTTGTAAGGACTGAGTTCATGGCACAGCCCTTCACTCAATGGGGACATTATTATGTTCTCTGTCTTCATTCTGGCTACCTATTTTCATTAAGCTCCTTGGAATGAGTACAACTGCAGCCTTTACCTCCCTGCCAAGTTCAAAGTCTGCAGCATCCTGAAGATACTGGGCTGGAAGGACTTACCTCAGCTGTCCAACATCCTGACAGCCAGAATTGATGGAGCTGGGAAAATCTGGGATTTTGGCATATTCCAAAAATAAGGCAGTTCCCATAAGTGTTAGTGTCATTGGCCTCATAAAGTACAGTAAAAAAGTTAAATTACCTGTGCATTAATTGCAATGGTTGCCTTAGTCTCTGATTCACCCTGCATATCTGAGATGCTCCGAAGTGGCTAGAGAGATGCTTGCAGAGAGGATTGCCCCTCTCCAGTGTATTCCTCCCTCTCTTTCCTTAAGGCCTGCCTTGACAGCAGAGGCAAAGTGATTGCTCCCTGGTAATCAACCCACATCTCTGCGTTAAAAAGGCAGTATCAGGCTTACATAGCTTTTAAACAATGTGGAACAAGTCAGGGCCAGGCAGAGGGAATGAAGTGCACTGCGCTCATGGGAGAAGCTGACAGACGTGTTTTGCCCTGTTGACAGATAAGTAGGGCACAAGCACAGAGACAATTTTGAAGGAGCCACGAGTCTGCAAGGCACTCAGGCATTTCCAGCCTGGAGACTTCCCAATCCCCTCCAGAGGGATTTAGGATCATGTGAAGAGAGGAGCCAGGTAAGAGTGGGAAAGTGGTTGTGGTTTTAAATCATTCCACCCACTATGGAGCGTGGGAAGAGCCAGAAACACATTTAATATCTATAATGCTTTCGTTTCCATCACGGCTCTTGCAATCAGATAAGATCAAGCATTGAAGAGCAGAAGGGAAGCACTAAAGATATTGTAGCTCACTCCGAAGCTCTCCAGTCTCAGGTAGGAGCAGTGTGAGAGCAACACATGCCATAGAGATTTAGGCAGAAGGGCCACCAGGGCTTGGTCTTGTTTGTTGTTCTTGCCTGAGCCTGATCTGGAAGCCCAGGGGTAGCTCAGGAGGACACGTGTGTCCACCCAAGGGCAGTTTATTCTTATGGCCCCAAAGCAAAATCAATTCCCATGTTTAACTCTGAACACACAGTACACTGCAGATAGGGAAACCTTCAGTTTAAAATGCTTCCAGTGCAGAAAATGATGATTAGAAATGGTTGTCAAGGGCTTGTCCCACATTATCCCTTATTGGCGTTCCTGGCTGTAGTAGAGGCTTTCTTCTGCTCTTAGGTGGTCTTCACAATACACTCCCTGTAAGGAGGGATTTCTCTAGGGCTCACACCACTGACTTGCCTTCAGTTTTAAGACAGCTTTTAAATACAAGAGCAAAAAAGAGCCAAAAATGTGGCTGGTGGGCCAGCAAGGTGTTCCCTTCCAAGCAGTTCTTGCTTTGGGGTTTCCCCAATGATCCAGCTTGCTCCCACAAAGCTCCCTCTGTCTGGAAAGGACTGTGAATAGTTTAAGAAGGTCATGGGAAGGTCTGGGAAGGATCCCTGGCTGTGTTGATGCTATAAGGATGAGCTGTGTGCTCCACAGTCCTGGTCCTCCAGGCCATGGCGTCATGCTCTTGGTGTTACACTGAAGCTGCCTGGACACAGAGGACTTCCTTGTCCCAGTAGGCAGCAAAGATGTGTTTGCTGGTGGTGACCAGGGCTCCAAGGCAAATCATGAAGCTGCACTTGTGTCTACAGGACCTGGGTCTTACTCAGGTTGAAACAGGTCATTGCCTTAAAGTCTTCCTCTGGAAATCAACACTACAGAAACTCATTAACCTGCTTGATAATGGCAACACAGGCAGTGAAGAGTTCCCTGCTCAAACTCACTTTGCCTTCTGAAAATATTCCCAGGTAATGTTTAAAACCCTTTTTTCTTTTACTTGTATTTGCAGGAAAAGAGAACAGGCAAGAAATCTGAAGATATTTATGCTTCATTATCTAAGTAGCACACAGAAACATCAGGCTGGCAGGAAATGACTCAGAATGAAGATGACCTTCTTACCAACATAATCTGAAGAGCAGGGCCAGCATCTGTCTGTCCATCTGTCCTTCTGTATGCTGTAAAAGCAGTAGAGATTGCTTGCTGTATAGATACTAAGTTGTCACCCTTCCCATTGTGATGGAGCTCATCAACCACTTATAGATGTCTTAAAACCCACGAGGGTTAGGTTCCCTTCCCAGCTATTGAAGCCAACACTTCTAGCACATAACTTATCCACTACACATCTGTATTTAGAAAACTGAATCAAACATCCAGTCAATGCAGTTAGTAGTCTGGAGAGTGACATAAATCACCCTACATATGACTAGCTGGATTCCTGCCTAGATTCTGTTATCTATTTTAATTAAATCTCCATTGGGCTCCCAACTCACATGGAGACATCTCTGTCCAGGCACCTATGGTGAGTTTCCTGTTCAGCAACATGAATTCCATCACTATGTTGGCTTTCCAAGGTAGAAGGAATAGCATGGTCATGAGCCCTGTGGGCTTTGACCTTCACAGAAAGTGAGAAAAGAAAGGTAAATGGAATCTTGGCCAGCATTGCAAACATCCCTGGGGTTTGGAGGTCATGAGTGCTTGCTCTACGGACACAACAAGTGGGCTCATCACTACTGCAAAAATAGAAGTTGTTTTTATCCAGATTAGATTATCTCTGTGGTAGGTTGTTTTACAGGATTCCAACATGACTATGCAAGAACTTAGTGCTTGTACCTCCTTAAAATGGCAGCACCTGAGAAAATACCTTGATATTGTCTCCTACATGAAAATAGTGAAGCCTGGAGAGGTGAAACTACGGTTTTCCCCAGTGATATTTAGTTATTTGGAAATGGTGAGTTGGTTTCTAAACAGGCAATAAGGACCAAACAGGTCCTCCAGGTATCCCACATTGTGGATAACCACAGAAACTGATCTCAGATCTGTTGTCACATCATTATGTGAAGAAGAAGGTCCTTCAATGCATTTCATCCCTAACTGCACACAGTGCCTTGGGATTCTGGCCTGCCCGACTGCAAAATTTAAGACAAAGACCTCTGTGGTCCCCATCATTAGAAGAATCACTGCAGGCAACTGCACTTTAATACGTGCAAATATAAGAAAGCAGCAGCCCATGGGTGCCAGCTCTTGAAAAGCAGTCCTTCTGCTTATCTGGATCCAGCTCTTACCCACGCTGCCACCCCTCCTTCTCAATGGGATGGAATTTGCTGGCACTGCTACAAGTCTATTCTGTCAATTCAGTAGTTGCCACCACAGTGCAGCATCCCAGGGTATTGGCAGATACACTTTAGAGTAGGAGGGCATTGCTCCACAAGCCTTTGCTCTGAGAAAGAAAATTCCCCAGAATTATCATTTTCGGCCCTATTCCCAAAACATGTCTAGACAGAGCTATTTAGGATAGGCTGTATTATAGTGTTGTGCCCTAAAGAGCTGACTATCTCTGAATCGGTTATTATTTGCTTATTGAATGTATTGCACCAGGAGAATCACATTCCTGTCTCCTGAGATGCTACTCAGAGAACTAAAAGCTTGAAGCACGTGCCCCAGAGCACGTGCAGCCTGAAAAAGATGAGATAAATAAAGAGAGGAAAGAAACAAGTGCATAAAAATGCCAGATTTACTCATTAAAGACTTTGGAGCAAGCACAAATAAACACAAAGGCAAAACTCTGACTTTTCACCTGTATTTTCTCTACCCAAACCCTTCAGAATTCACTTTCAGGGCAGGTCTTTGGCAAGAGGGAAAAGTATGAAAACAGTTTAGGTTTTGTGAATGCAAAGAACTCTCAAAACAAAGTGAAGACGGATAGTTTGTGAAATGGAGGGTATCGTGAAACATTCCTCCCTGCAATTTCAGCTGTTGTTTGTACAAGCGAGATGCTCTGATTGGTTTCTTTGACTTTGTAACTGAATGCAAGACTTGTGTTATGCAAGCTGTAATTATTCTTATTTGGAAACAATTTTCTCTTTTACTTTCAGGATTCTTTGGGGAATCAGAGGCAGCTCAAAACAGCACAGTTTGCCAATGGCTAAACCTAAAAAATAGCTTCCAAGAAGTCTCATTCTGTTCTAAATCTGTATCCTCACAGTTCTGATAAACTTTAAATTGGGCAGAAGAACGTCTCTTCTCTTAGTCTCCTGTTTGGTACCGGACATTATCCCAGCACTGTAGCTTTAAAGTAAAATCCACTGGGGATTTAGCACAAACGAACTACTCAGGATCTGGCTATTTCAAGAGAATAACATGGAGTTCTCTGAGATCAGAGAAACAAGCTCATTAACTGCAGGGTTTACGCATTTGACTAGAAAAATAAAGGAGTGAAGGATCTCAGGCTGGCTGGAGCTTCAAGCAGGGCTGAATTCTAGTTTAAGCCTCCACACTAAGAGCTTGTCTACACTGGACTTCTGGTTGAAACACCA
The DNA here is from genome assembly GCF_033783945.1 of Neopsephotus bourkii. Classification (NCBI taxonomy): domain Eukaryota; kingdom Metazoa; phylum Chordata; class Aves; order Psittaciformes; family Psittacidae; genus Neopsephotus; species Neopsephotus bourkii. The sequence continues at coordinate 469,519 of NW_026901911.1, forward strand.
TTCTCTTGCAGCCACACTTTGCACTCTGGTTTTGGTAGAAGAAGCACTTACGTAGCAGAACAGCAGCATTTATTTTACCTACCATGAAACACTCCCTTAATGAAGTGGAATCATGACTATTTAGTCTTTCTGGTTTGAACTGTGTGATACAGAGGAATATGAGCATCCTGCAGCTGTGAGATAGGTTGGCCTTATAGACCAAGGGATGGAGGGATATTTTCAAGGTCTCACTCCACATCCTACCTCAGAGTCAAATGAGGATTGTGATAGGCAATGATTTTCCTTTTTGTTCAGGGTGAAATTAGACTCAGTTGAGCTTTCATGTTGTTTCAATGTTTGTTTTTTTTCCCTATAGTGTAATTCCATAGTCTGAAGTATGTACACAGCCTTGCAGTCAGTCATTCTGCTCCTAACAGCATGAAGACAGTTTTCTGGTGAAAGGAGAAAGTGGGAGCACTGGGAATGTCATGAAGTTTAACCACGTTGTCTTACATCAACCTACATCTTGCCCATCATGCCACTGCTGCACTGTGATGCTCTGCCTGCAGGCTCTGTCTGTACCAGACAACACTGACAGATTGCTGGGAGAGCGATGCCTCCCAGTACAGACTGGAACAGACACGACCTGCTGTGGACAGGAACATGATTGATATGTGACTGTCTGAGCCACAGCAAGAGGCTGCAGAGAGGGGCCCAGTGGCCACTATGCAGAAGAGGAGCAGGAGCAGTTACTGATTCTCATCCTTTACTTCTTCACCTTCCACCCGCTCAGGAAACACAGACCTGTAGAGGCAGCTGATACAGGCTTTTTAGCTGCTGAGGTAATTCTGTTGCCTCTTTACAATGATATAAACTAGGCCAACGCAAGCACTGCCAGCCTAATTGCCTTGGCACTAGAGATTTTGCCAGGAGAGCTATGGTAACTCCCAGTTGAGATGCTCAACATTAGGATCAGGGTTGAGCCTGCCTGCAGGTAGGTGTCTACGTGTCCTACCAAGCTGTTGCAGTTCTTTCCTTTCCCATTTTCACAGCAAGTAGTGAAAATACAAACCCTTCCCTGCCCAGATCTTGGATACTTCCCACCACTACATGCTGCAGATGACTGTACACACTCAGGTAAGAGAAGACAGATCTGGGTCAGCTGCTCTGAAGTATGTTTTATCCACACTGCTTGTTGTAGTTGCATCCCGCACGTCCATGCTGTGCTTTGGAAAGGACACTATATTCAACCCTTATGCCCTTATCTACCCCAAGATGCAGGACAAGGAATATTTGAAAAGACCAAAAAGGATCAGCCCCCTCCATGTTGTTCCACACCAGGATTCTTTGCTCAGCATCTGTTTGAGGTGATGAGGTTTTCAGCACAAGCAGTGAGTTCTCATGTACAGCCCCACACAGCGCTGGTAGTGCAGGTATAACGCCAACCCTCCAACCTTATCCCTCTCCTGGAAAATTACATCACTGTAGACAATTTGCTTTTAATCAATAGGATTAAACAAAGCCAAATACACCCCCAAAAGAAACAGCTGATGAAGCTGTATCTTGTCAGCAATGAGCACCTCGATGTGAATGGGACCATGATCTGCCTTTGTTGGCATTTTCTGCTTTGTATCTGACTAGCATTTGCATCTCCTAATTAAAGAAGCATGGACAACTGTATAAATATACATATATCATTGCATCGAAACTTCTGATCTATGTGACAGCCCAGCATGATGCAGCAGCATTAGTAATTTTTGTTATGCTGTTTCAAACGACCCCATTTGGAGTGGAATTACAGTGAGCCTGTGTGTATTCTAACCCAACCAGTTGCAGGCACATGAACTGTGATTACAGATACATTCACTGAATTGCATTTGGCCATCCTTTTCTCTATAAAGGCCATGAGTACTCTAAGGAAAGTTAATCAGAGCCTGTGCAACTAGGTGCGGATTACATTCCTGTGTTCCACCAGGTAAGTGAACTTTCGGGTTATGATGGTAAGGTGTTGGAAGCTGGCAGATGATTGATGCCCTCCTTATACACCAGGACTGGGTCTTCAGCTTCTTCTACCCCAAGATATCTTCCTTTCCCTGCACAGACTGAGCGACTTTTCAAGGATGGGTCAACGTTTTGCTTGGGAAGGAAGGAAAACAGGAAAGAAGCTAAAGGGGGCAGGAGTAACTTCTTGTGATGTAAGGTGACTTTCTCCTGCAAGTTTTGCTTCTGAAGAGGACAATTTCAATCAGTTCCACAAAGTTTTCCATATTATTTCCATATCACTTTTTTTCCTAAGCAACTTGTACAATTCCAGGCTCATTTACACACGGGTCACTTTAGTGCAGGGCAGTGTCATGTGCAGTCCAGGCTCAAAATGCTTTTCCACTGACATCAAGGGTTGAACTTGGTCCAGGGGTAACTTTACAATTTCAGGAGTCATCTTTTTTCTCCACTGTGTGGCCTCCTTTGTTCACAAAGCAGCACGACCCATGTCAGCTGTTGCTTAGCAGAAAACAAAAAGGAAAGGAAGGATTTGGGTTTCTTGGGTTACCTACAAACTGGATTTGGATTTCTTGGGTTACCTACAAACTGATTCTTAAAGCATCAATGAGGGTGGCAACTAACCCTGCCCTTCCAGCTGCCAGTGTTTAAATATGTTTCTGAGTCTTAAAAGCAGGAAGCAAGATGATAAGTTAGATTATCTAATCATTATCTCCAGTAAGGAGGGCAGCTGGGTCAGTACAACACTGCTTAGCATGACAGCCAGTATATAAATAGGATCAGTGCTTACAGATCAGGAGGCTGCTGACCAAGGTTAAAATAATAACTAACATATAAATATACCATGATCGTTCTCAGAGCCTGCTTGTGTTTCCTGGATAATCTGTGCAGAAGGCTGAGCGTTTGTAAGTGACCTTGTTATGAGCATCAGGGGATGTCTGAAGGCATCACAGGCAGACAGGAGAGGGTTGGATAGCTGGCCAGATGAGGAGGCTGGATCTTCACTCCTCATTTGCCATTGACTCCCCAGGCAATGGTGGAAACTAGCTTTTCCCTCCCCCTGACCTGGAACAGATACAGCACAGGATTGTCATGAGGACTGATCAGTTCATAGGATATCATCATCCCCTGAGCAGGCAGAAACAGGAAACGATGCAACGATGTGCTTCTGTGAAGGCAGGGATGCTGGCATGCATCTGAAGGACTTTCTTTGGGTTCACACTTCAATGAAAGCCAAGCCAGAGTGTCTTCTAAAGCCCACAGCACCATTCACACAGCAAAGGGATGATATTTAATCAGCAGGACAGCTACAGCAACCATGAGAGATGGACATGTAGTGATAGGACAAGAGGTGATGGGTTCAAACCGAAAGAGGGGGACTTCAGGTTAGATATAAGGAAGAAGTTCTTTACTGTGAGGGAGGTGAGGCACTGGCACAGGGTGCCCAAAGAAGTGGTAAATGCTCCATGTCTGGCAGTGTTCAAGGCCAGGCTGAACAGGGCTTGGAGCAGCCTGGTCTAGTGTGAGACATCCCTGCCCATGGCAAGGAGTTGGAACTGGATGATCGTAAGATCCTTTCCAACTCAAATCATTCTATGATTCTATGAAAGGGGAGGCTCAGTCTGCAGACAGAGTCCTCTACACTCATTTGACAAAGGCGGGGAATAAGGGTCGAAATAATCCCCAGTCACTTCAAGAGGCTTTTAAGCAGGTGAATAAGGAGCTAAAGCACAATCTGCACAAGTCACTGTGCCTTGGGAAGCCAAGGATCATATTTTCCCTTCCAAAAGCCATTGGCACTAAGTGCATGTTATCACAGAGGGGTCAAGTTTGTGTATTTCCCGAGAAACCTCTGTGCCTTTGCTGCGAGCCACAGCTCATGAGCACAGCCTTAGTTTTCGATGGTGTTTTTCCACCCTTCACTTCCCTCCCCCCAGAAATCTTATATAACCCCATCCATTTTTAGAAACACAGAGCCAGGACTGCTGAGCACTTTGGTCTGATATTGATCATTCCAGCCTTTGTGACTCCAGAAAGCCAAACCCTCCACGGGGCAGGACAGGGCTTGAATCAGAGGAGGAGGAGGGTGAAAACACAACACTTAAGGGGCACAGGCAGCATTTTTTTGTGTTGCAGCATGTGCCCTGGTGGAACAGAGAGTGCATTATCCTGCTTGCACAGCATTCTCTGACCTGCTTGTGACCCAAGAAGCATTTGCATTCATAAACACTTGAGTCGTACCCATGGGAGGTGAAGGAAGGAGAGGAAAGGAAAAGAGTGGGTTTATCAAATCTGGGATCGCTGCAGGGCTTGGAAAACAATCTTTCTTCTTCTCTCTTCCAGGCCAATTGTAAACCAGCCTGCATCCAAGAGGGCTTGTTTACTAGGCTTTGGAATGGACAGTTTTTGCCAAGAAAGCTCCCCATTTGGTGACCTTTGGTTGAGAGGACAGTGAGACCAGGATTCACAGGCATGGGTCCCCACCATGCCCCCCGTCATACACTGAGTGTATGGCTTAACCCTGAAGGCTGCATCAAAAGGTGCGTGACCAGCAGGTCGAAGGAGGTGATCCTGCCCCTTTATTCTGCTCTTGTGAGACCTCACCTGGAGTGTTGCGTACAGTTCTGGTGTCCTCAACATAAAAAGGACATGGAACTGTTGGAACAAGTCCAGAGGAGGCCACGAGGATGATCAGGGGACTGGAGCACCTCCTGTATGAAGATCAGCTGAGAAAGTTGCGGCTGTTCAGCCTGGAGAAGAGAAGGCTGTGTGGAGACTGCATAGCAGCCTTCCAGTATCTGAAGGGGGCCTATAGGGATGCTGGGGAGGGACTCTTCATTAGGGACTGTAGTGACAGGACAAGGGGAAATGGGTTAAAACTGAAACAGGGGAAGTTTAGATTGGATATAAGGAGGAAATTCTTTACTGTGAGGGTGGTGAGGCACTGGAATGGGTTTCCCAGGGAGGTTGTGAATGCTCCATCCCTGGCAGTGTTCAAGGCCAGGTTGGAGGAGGTCTTGGGTGATATGGTTTAGTGTGAGGTGTCCCTGCCCATGGCAGGGGGGTTGGAACTTGATGATCTTAAGGTCCTTTCCAACCCTAACTATTCCACGATTCTATGACTTTACCCAGTGCTGCTGCTGTTTCTGGGAGGAAAAAAGCCTGAGAAGGGTATATATCAGAACCTACCCACTTCTCCATTTCCTCATGAGCCTGGAGAGATGGGAGAGCACTCTGGGGTCAACTCAAGGTGGGTGGTGAAGAAGGACATTGGAAAACAGGAATGAAAGTCAGGATGTAACCAGAAAGGTCAGAGCACCATAGATATCCAGGCCCTTCTCCACATCTTGAAGATGAAGCATAGTTCTTGTTCCCTCAAAAAGACAAGCAAACTGGAAGAGATGAAGAGAATAGTGATAAAAAGAGGGTGGATCTGATCCTGCATGTCAATAAATTAAGCATTTTGGGTACAAATGGGGTGTTGCAAGTGGAGTAAGGTGTCTAGAAAGTGTCCTGAAAGAGGTGAGTAGGGAGTGATTGGTTGATCACTGCTACTTCAGCCCTGTTATTAACAGAGAGAGGATGGGGTACTCAGACAACCCTTTGGTCTTTCATACTCTGACCACTTCCGTACTACGTTGTGATGTGCACAACACATTGCATGGAGCACTCTCAATAGAGAAAAGCCACCAGCTTCTACACAGAGAAAGCAGAGGTGCTATTGGAGAAATCCGCGGAGAGTCCAGCCAATTTCTTCAAACCAGCCCAAAAGAACACATCACGGAGCTAAAAGCAATGCTTAGGGCGAGCACTGATGATCACCGGTCACTGATAGCTTGCTCTACCACAGGCTGTTAGGCCAAAATTCAAGGGGAACATCAACTCCATCTTCAGCTCCTGAGCCTTGGCCCTGTCCATATTTGACAGAGCTGTCAGTCTCATACCAGTGTGTCCTGACAAGTGGTTACACTTGCTAGCACAAGTAGGCCCATAGAAGAAAGATAATGGGTTTCCTGTCAAAAGTCATTTTATGCCCACAAGAGTATCCAAAGCATGCTATTAAAAAGCAACCAGAAAGCCCTAGGGAGGTATCTGAAGGATGTCTATTCACTAAGCTAAATTGAGATCTTTAGGAACTTGTTCTTGCTATGGCATGGAAAGGCCAGCTCATCCAGGTTGGAAGGTGAGCAAAGGAGAAAAGGGGAGAGGGCAAAGTAACTATTTTCCTTTCATTTATGTCTTTCTCCAGTGGGTTTAAGTCATTATCAGAAGCCATTATCAGAAACCTCAATGCTTGAGGAAATCTGCCTGGCGCAGCTCAGTACGGGTGATGCTCAAAGGGAACTTTTTGCTCCCTCTTCCCAGTGGCTACCACCACCTTTTGGGGAGGTGATTTCCAGCCAGTGTAATGGGCATCTTCGGAGTGCCAACTGAGCAGTGCTTCTTAATCCATTGAGCACCAGTCACAGAGCTTTGCTCTCAGTGGTCCTCAGCTTCAAGGAAGCATTCAAGCAGTGCTGGGGATACTTGTTGGAGTCCTGTGGTGGCATTTGTGTCTTGCTGAGTTCAAGAGGCACTGTGCATTTTGTCCAGGATCTATCTAAGGTAAGGCAGCTCAGTGATAAGCAGAGATCTAAGTTCAGTTCCTTACTTCCATTGCCAGTTGTTTCCTCTGGGATATTTGCTATGTCTCTCTTCACTCCAGTTTTCCCAGCAATCAAACAGGAATAACTCTGACATCTTGTTTGAAGAGTTGTAGGGGAGGTGCAATAAAGACTGAAGATAATGCTCTAACAGGAGCTGTAAAAACACCTACAGAAAATAGAGAGCCCTTTATATTACCACTGGAGTTGGTAGCTAATGCATGTGTGTGTAAAAGGCAGATGACTGTTGGAGTATCTCAGGTTTGTTGGGGTATTCCAGTTACACACGGCACCAAAACCATATCATCTTGTTTCCCAGCCTTTGAGAGAGCAGCCACATGTTTTCAAGCAGCTTCCATTTTCACTTTAGACAATGTCATCTCTGCTTGGAAGCTGCTTTTGTGCCTGAGGAAGCAGCTCACATCTGAACCCAAAATCCTTTTCTTGTTGCTGGTGGTGGGGGACTGTTTTGTTGGGGGGTTTTGGCCATCACATTGCAAAACAAACTCTGCTTGCACAAGATGTTAAACATGAGGGTGTGTGAAAATCTGATTTATCATCACCAAAATGTTCTTCCTGCTCTTTGCAGCTTTCACCAAGGTGATGGGCTCCATGCAAGGACACAGTCCTCAGTGCCACATCATGTGCTGGGGACCTGGACAAGACTAATAGACACAGTCCTGCCACACTTGAATGGCTGCTACTGGATTTAGATTCTCTGCTCCACGGGCATTTTATGCACGAGTGATTTACCATGAAAGAATGTGCCACAAAGCCCAGTCGCAAAAAGACACAGGAAGCACCCCAAGAACATCAACAGTAGAGCCAAAGTGCTTCCCACTGAGCTGAATGGCACCTGAGGAAGAGGAAGGGACATGCTGCAGGCTTGGGGACCGCCACTAGATGGGGGCACGAGCACACACGTTCATAGGGGCTGAACCCCAGGAGTATGAACACAAGGAGGTCACACATCAGGAACTTTCTCTGCCCCTTGGCATGGCTCAAGGCCTCTCCAGGGACATGGATCTGCCAGACATCCACCAGGTTCATCAGAGTTCAGCCATGCGTGCATCCATGACCAAGATATCTGGGCACCTACAATCTCTCCACTGGAATAAGAGTTGACTGTGTTATGGATTTATGTTTGTCTGTGTTAGGGCTTAGGCTGGACCATGAACATCAGTAGGAGACCTCACTTGCGATCATTAGTGAGCCATAGAGCTTTGATGTCTTGAGATCTGCTCCAGATTGCTTTGCTCAATGCTTCCAGGCAGGAAGATTCTCTCTTGGACTATAAAGAGGTGTCTGCCCACCTCTCTTCTCAGTTCTTCAAAGCTACCACTGGAAACAGCCTGTGGGGTGCTCTCTGCTGTCTACCTCTTGACAAGGTGTCCCACACATTGGCTGTGGTTGAAGAGAGCACAGCTTTCACTGAGCCCAGAAGAGCTGGAGTGTGTGAAAGTTCCCCCTAAGCCCAGCATATCCTGTGTGACCTCTTGGTGAAGGAGCAAGTTCAAGAGGCTGTCAAACACATCAGCCCTGGAGCCTGAGCAACTGGATGAATTGGATGTGAAAATCTATTAGGAGCTGCAGTTTATACACACACAGACATATTCCTCACTTATTGGAATGCTAAGCCCTGTAGTTTTCCAGAAACATAAAGAGGTCTAAACAGATTCCACTAACAATGTGCCATCAGTTAAACAGAAGCAAGTTTTACAAGGGAAGAAGCTTTGGTTAATGTCTGGTCCTGATGACATATCCATGGAAAGGCTCCTTGAGCAGGTGCCACTTCATACTCATTGTGTGGGTTATGAAGGAGACAGTGAAACTACACTGGGGACCACTTGGTTCCTTGACCCCAAGGGTGAGCAGCACAGTGCCATGTCCTGTCTTGGTTGCCTGAGGCTGCTCATGTTATCTGCAGGAACTCAGCTCTTACAGGAGCCCATGGGGGGGAGCAGACTGTCCTCTGAAATGACTTTTCTCACCCCCAATAGAAAGATCCCCATCATTTCTTGTGTCATTGCTGAGTGAGTTTTCCCTTTAGTCTGATGCATGAGAATCAATATCACGCACTTTGAAAACCCCTGGGAATTTAGTGGTGTAGGGCAAGATATGTCACACAGGGCTTACAATAAATCCACATCCCTTTTCATCCTCCAGCACCGCTTGATCACCATGGTCTAGAAGCACTTGATCTGAGATTTTGGAGTTGCAGGTAATCCTGTCCAGGCATTTCCCAGCCAGCCTGACCCTTGATAGCCTCTGCCAGCTGAGGAAACAGAGTTTTGCAGATTGTATTGTTCTCTCTCTGATTGCAGCTCCTTGTCTAATGCAAGAAGAAAGTACCTCATTGTGAAGCCTTTCTTAACCCCTGGCATGGGACAAATATATCTGCTTCTTCTTTATGCTAAGGCCCAGCTTCTCCTTCTCGGATAGAAGGGAAATCCCTGAAAACACAGTCAACAACACACAGTCTGTACCCCGTGAGTCAGCATGGCAAAGTTCTCCTCATTTCCCCTCCACCAGCCCAAAGCAGCTGAAAAGATGCCGTTGTTGTTGTTGGGTTTTGTTTTTGCAGCTCAGCATTTCTGGAGTCTAGCTTTGACCCTGTCTTCTCCAGTTATCCTTGTGGTGTCCTCATGTGCAAGCATTGAGCAGGTCCAGGTCTATTTAGCATCTGAATTCAGAGAAAACAAGCTGTTTTCAGCCTTCAGTGGCAGAGGACCAACAGTCTCAGTTCTGCAAGCTGGTGCATTTTACTTCGGGTTGAAGTTAGAAGCAACTTTTCCCCCGAGACCTTCTCTTCCCTAGAAACACCCTTTTCTCTTTAGCCTGTTCGATTCTCTGCTGCATTGAGATACAACCTTTGCTGCTGTGATGATTATGACAGAAAAGTATGGTGGCTTCTGTAGAATCTTTGACTTGAGTCCCCTTCTTGGTGGACTCACAGGGCTTAGCCCTGCATACTTGGAAAGCATTTTACCCATAGCTAGGACAACTGTCTGGGCTCTGCGCCCTAAAATGGACAAAGACTTTCTTATGACCTAAGGAGTTCCAGGAGAGTGGAATGAATTTATTTGGCCAATGCCACCAACCTCTTTAGTCTCCTTTTTTTATACGCTGGCAGACAAAAAATGCTGATTCAGCAGGTGCGGGAGCAACCATCCACAGGGATATATGCACAGTGCACAGGCACTTATGTCCCTTATTTCTCTATTTCCTTGGTTCCTAAACCAAACAAGTACTTGAGATAGTCAGATTTACAAACCCAGGGACGTTCTGCAGAGGTTTAACTTTGTCTCTTTTAAGCACTTCCTATCCCAAACCACAGAGGGGATTCGTGACTGTGCCTGGCGACAAACTCAAACAAAACTAGTATTTCTCAAGAAATTCAGGACATGTCATAGCAGCACCAATCAGAGACAATACGAGGTGGTTTCTATGAAGGCTTTTGTAGACAGCCTGTTTGGTTTTGGTTTCTCTTCATCTTCCCTGCTAGGACACAGAGAGTAGTGGCTAAAAAGGGAGGTTGGATCCACACACTGCTCTTGCAAGTCCTGCGATGTCATTCTTTGATCGCTTCTGTGCTCCAGCTCTAGCACCCGGTGCCCCAGTGACCCACTCTTTGCCCTCCCTCTTGCACACTGGCCCTGTTGGCTTGTTGCTTGTATTAGCTTCCAAAACCAGCCCTGTGAGCTGTCACAAGCTCATCCATCTGAATATCTTCATTAGACGTGTGTGTGCCCCTAACCTGCTTTAAGATTAAACTTCCAAATGAGTCTATGTCTTTCATTGGGTCAGTGTTCCTTCAGGCATAAAATTTCTTCCCCTTAAGCAAACTCAGTTATTTCGGCTGGAAGAGAGATTCAGAACATCAAGAGTTCAGTCAGGTCAGAGGGATTTGGATGACTCAGTCTTTTCAGATGCTTTAAAATACATGTCTTTGCCCAAAGTACTACAGCCAGAGCAGCAGGAGCAAGGCTGAGGTTTCATCAGCTGCAGAGGATCTCCAGGATGAACTTGAGAACACATTTTACTTCTATAAGCTTTTTTTTTCCCCATCTGCAAAACGAGGATCTGGTTCCTCACCCTGCCCTGCCCTGCCCTTGCTTTGTAAAGGTTTTTGAGATCAAGGACTGAAAACACCAGATAAAACCTTGGCAGTGTTATTATTTACCTACACAAACAAGGGAACCAGGCCTTGCAAAGACAACATTTGGCTTTAAGTCATTGCCCCAGTTCTACAGGAAAACAGTCAGTGCAGAGACACGGTGTTAGTCCTATGAGGAAAACAAGCTGTCAGGCAAGAGCTTTGCTCTTCTTTTATCTCTACCTGCTCCCTACGTTCCCTGTGTTTCCCTCAGGGAAACATTTTCAGCCGCTACTGCTGTTGTTAGAGTATATGATTGTGTGAGACTGATGCTGCCTTGTTCCATCTTTGTTTGAAAACATAATGAAATAGTGCAACCCTTGGTGTTTAGGCAAAAGAAAAAGAAAATGTTCAGAAATAACTGACATCCTTTTGGATCTTACTTGTGGCAGTGAAGATGCCTTATGTGTGCATGAAATACTTCCCTTTGCACTGGTTTCTTCCATTCAGGTTCAAACTGAAACAAGGGAAGTTCAGGTTAGATATAAGGAAGACGTTCTTTACTGTGAGGGTGCTGAGGCTCTGGCACAGGTTACCTAAAGAAGTGATAAATGCTCCATCCCTGGCAGTGTTCAAGGCCAGGTTGGACAGAGCCTTGGGTGCCATGGTTTAGTGTGAGGTGTTCCTGCCCATGGCAGGGGGTTGGAACTTGATGATCTTAAGGTCCTTTCCAACCCAAACCATTCCATGATCCTATATTTCTCTATAATCATATATTTCCTTTGCCTTCTCCTGTTACCCTATCCTCAGATACCTGTACGCTGCATCCAGCCTTCTGCATGGCTTCTGGATGCACATGAAGCAATTAAAGCTGAGTGGGATTGTCTTCTATCACCTCTGGCATTTGGAGCCACAGAAAGGTACTGCAGGTTTTAAGGGAAGCAAAGGGCAAAGATCTTACATTTTATGAAGGCAGAACTGGACGAGCTCATTAGAAAATTGCATGTTATTAATCCTGCTGAGAGTAGCTCCAGTGTGAGAGAGCCCAGCAACAACCCTTTTAATCCATCACACTGATTTATTCCAGCGTATAGCTTGGTCCAAACTCAATCATGGTCAGGGTTGCTGGACCCTTAGGTAACAAATGCCAATCTGCCAGGTGTGAAACATCTTCAGCTTGAACCCTGAGATTTAACTGAAGCAAGAAAAATCAGCCTGGAGCTGAAAGCACTAATCTGAGAGGGAGCAAGGAGTGAGGAAGATGACAGGGGGTGCAATGCTCCGAGGTGCATCTCCAGAAGCTTTTTCACACCCCTATGAATATTTGTCAAGCCAGAGCACAAATCAGACCCTGCTATGCAAATGTTATCTGCTTTTGGCTTCAGGCATGTGCTAGAAAGGACCCCATGAGTCTGATTATGTTATGTACATCTTGTGAGATCCACAGTTGTTCTATTCAGAACCAGGCAAAACCATGCAATTCACTGGGTTTTTTTTTCTGTTATCAGCCTGCAAGAAGGGGAATAAAATTAACAAAACACTGTGAAATCACCCAAAGCACCCTCGCTCATTAAAAAATGAAGTCAGGGGACTTCATCGTAGCTATGTAACAGCCACTCTAGGTTACTTATCCAAGTCCAGAGCTGGAGAGCAAAGGCAGGAGGGGATGTCACTCCACCTTGCCCAGGGCAGCTATTACAGAGCCTGTGATTCCCTTCAGTGGAGCCTGCTCTACTATTGACTTTGCTGCAGACAGTCAGGCTAGGGCAGACTCAGACAGCAACAAACCCTTATGAAAGCAGCTGGGAAACAGAAGCAAAGGAAGACATCCAGTAACCACCAGTTCCTGTTGGAAGGATTTAACCCGTTCAGGCTGCAGCCTGGCCCCAGCATTCCCAAACAACCAGTTTTCCTGATTTACACTCACTGAGCTCCTGCCTTCACCCAATTAAACCCCTAAGTTCAATGTCTCCAGAAACACAGGGTTAGAAAGGTTTTCCAGGGACTATTCCAGAGTCACCCCATAATCCAATCCCCACCTTAAGCTCATAACAGCATCCTTTTAAAAGCTGGTTTGTGCATGGGGCAACTTCCCTACTCCCTGAGCTAAGAAGCTGTTCCAGAACTCGCTGTGTGGTGATTAAGATATTGTACAATCCCAGACTGGTTTGTATTAAAAGGGACCTTAAAGCTCATCCAGTTCCAATCCCTGCCACGGGCAGGGACACCTTTCACTAGAGCAGCTTGCTCCAAGCCCTGTCCAACCTGGCTTTGTCCTTGTCAGGGCACACTTGGAAAACATGGGGAATAAGATCCAATGTTGCTTCTTTTCTCCAAGCCATGGGAGCTCCGGAAAGTGTGAGTTAGGGTGGTTCCAGTTGTAGGTGATGGCATCAATGAGTCAGAGGGTTGGAGAAGACAAGAGGAAATTAAATCAGAGCAAAACTGAGGGAAGAGGCAGAGCTACCTTTAGTTTTCTTTAGACCATCTGCTTGGACTTTTAGCTTCTGCCACAGTGTTATATGGTGGAAATTCTGTCTCTCAAAAGGACAAAGCACAGCACAGTTTATTCTGAGATGGGGTAACTCAGTCAATGCTAGACCAGCAGATGAATGGACAGAAGTTAACGTCCACAGTGTGACACCCCCATAGAGCATCCGCAGGAGTGAAAACATATTTATGCCCATCAGTTGTAGATGGCACCATGGCAGCTTCATTTCCCTAAGAGATGTTGGGTTAGTGAAGCAACTTGGCCAACCCTGCCAGGGTTTCTGTCCCTGGGGCAGGTGGTGGCCTCTGAGGAGACAGCAAACCAAGCAAAACCAAGGGAGAAGTGTGGTGTAATTGGCCACTACAGTCACAGCTCAAGGTGTTGGAGGAGCTGGACCACCTACGACATGCTTGGTTTTGCTGTCCTCATTGACAACGGTGTCTGTTCCCCGCAGCTGCTGTGATAACTCAGTCCCTGTGGAGGATCCCAAACCCAAACAGCACGTGGCTTTTTGCTGGAGCAGTGCCAAAGGCCTGGGAATGTTCTCCCACCTTATCTGTGTTGGTTATAGCCTATCTCTCCCATTTTATGATGTCTGAAACAGCTCGCTCTGCCCAAGGACCACTAAGAGTGCACACATGCTGTTCTGCACTTGCTGTCTACCCTCTGCTGAGGAAGCTGTCGATATTGCAGCATCTGCTGAGAAACATAGAACTGATGTTTATCGGTGGCAGGTCCTCATTTTAGATCTCAGCGCAGTGTCTCTTCTTCTTCTCAATGTGTGTGCTGGATGATGCCTGGGGTCACACCAGGTCAGCCTGAAGGAGGCTCTTACACAAAATGCAAGTTTCATAAAGCATCCAGTGCATTGAAGCTAAATCTACTGCACTAGGGCTTAAAAGATGCATCTGGCCTTACAGATAGATGAAAAGTTAAATATATTACCATATTTACCTATAGACGATCATATATCATATATATCTTTCACTTTCAGATATCTCATAGATATGTGGTGTGTGCATATATATGTATATATGGATGTGTCCATGTACCTCTATGTGTTTTCCAGGAGGTTTAATTTATTTATATCTAGGAGATGAGGGCTAATTGGGATCTGGGATTTGCCCTAGCACTTTCCTATAAGACTTTGGGGGATTCCTGCGTTCATCCTCCTACTCCCTGTGCAACGTGTAGGCACAGCAAAACTGGGTTTTAGCACTTGGATCCACCAAAGAGATGCCACATGCTGATAAATCATTTTCTCAAAACCTCATGTCATGATTGTACATGTATTAACATTGATAAGGGCAGTGATAAGAAAGCTTAGTTTACGCACACCCCTGTTTGTCAGCAGGGCGCGAAGTGCTTCAGAGGAAAATCATCCTCCAGTCCATTATTTAGGATGAAGGGATGTGAAAAAGCATGTCAGCAAGTAGTGCACTTGGAATCAGGGAGCCAACCCATTTCTGCCTGATAGTGTGGTGGCAGTGTGAGGACTAGCTGCCAAGCTGCCTGCCTTTCATGCTGTGCCTTCCAAGGCATTGAACCACCAGACACCAAGTCTCCTGGTCTAAGGCAGACCCTTTCCCCATCCACTGGTATGAAGCAGCTGGAATATTTACTTTCGTAAGGTTTCATGGGCTTGAACTCAAACAGGAGAAGTTCAGGTTAGATACAAGGAAGAAGTTCTTTACTGTGAGGGTGGTGAGGCACTGGAATGGGTTGCCCAAAGACGCTGTGAATGCTCCATCCCTGGCAGTGCTCAAGGCCAGGTTGAACAGAGCCTTGTGGTGACATGGTTTAGTAAGGCAACCCTGCCCACGGCAGGGCGTTGGAACTGGATGATCTTAAGGTCCTTTCTAACCCAAACCATTCTATGATTCTATGACTCTATGCCCCTAGGGGTATTCAGGATTGCTGTTAAAATGCCATGGAAGAGCCTGGCCCGCTCTTCTCCACAAGGAGTCGTTTTACATCACCTTCTAGCTCCTTCCCTCACCATCCTTGATATGATGAGAAGAAAAGTCTTCCAGTGATGTGCTAATTCATCGGTGCCTGGCTAAAACACTCAGGAGAAAGCTCTTGGGCATAGCACGGAAATCCAGATGAGTCCTGGGGCATCTCATCACTGCCAGGTCAGCATGGTGAGAACATACTGTTGGGGTGTGCTCCTTGAGGGCAGCAAGGGCCTCCTGATTGCGGGACCTCCACACTCGAAGCCGCACTCACACACTCGGGGAGGACTTCTGAGTTGTCCTATTTACCTTTCCCACTTCCTTTCCAGCCAACTGGAAGACGTCGCCAACGGTCTGAGAGCCACAGGAGGGTTTTGTTTAAATTCACTGGAACTAATGTGCCTGATGTGTGTTAGCAAGCTAATGGGAATGAAGCAGCCAGTTATTGGGATATTTTTTGGCTCTGGGAGAGGTTAAGTGAGGACAACACGGGGAGCCGCATTGAGATTTGGCAGCCCCAAAGGGGAAGTCTGTTTCAGAGAGCAACCGCCTGTTTTCCAGCTGAAAATGCATTTCCTCGGCAGCCTCTGAAAGTGAAGGTTAAACTTAATGTAAAGCAGAGCTTTAGCAGCCTGGGAAATAAAATTAGCAAAGGAAAAAAACTTCTTTCTCCTTTCTGCCTCTTCAAATATCAATTTCCTGTCTTCATCTTCGCTCCTGTCATTGTAACAGCTCCATCTCTAACAGGGATTTCTTTGAGTCTCAGCAAACCAGTCATCCAGCACTTCCTGGAAGAGCTTCCAGGTTTCCTGGCTAAAATCCAGGGAAGCAATTCACCCGAATATCTCTTGAGCTTTCAGATTTTTTTCCTCCTGACAGTGGCTTCTTATGCAGAGGAATAACCATTCCTGCCTCGTGAGATGAATAAATAAAACCGACACAATACAGCAAGACAGGGCGGTGGGAATCGCAGCCTGTGGAAACTGGAAAGGTGCCTGCAGTGGTGATAAACAAGTTTTGAGATGGGATAATTTAAAGTGTTGTATTTTGCTGGGGGAATGAAAGGCAACACAGTTGATCTGGAGCAGAGTGTGGGACCTGAACCCATCTGGAGCGGCCAGTGAAAGGGGGCAAAAGGGGATAGGTGAGGGAAGGAGATAACAGGTTTTTGCTTGATCTTAAACTGAAGACTGTAACATCAGGTACTGTCAGATCCAGGATGTCATGCAAGGGGCTGATAAATCCAGCAGCCTTTGCTGGAGCCTGCACTGCTCGTGATTATGGACAAAGTCAGCATCAAACATCCCACAGCACATATTAGACGACAAGAGGCTTTTTCAAAGACTTTCCCCATGTAGAAAAGCTGACACTAGAAATAAAGCAACCACATATACAAACACACATAAAAAAAGGAGGTAAGAAACTTAGAATTTGAGATGTTCTCCCTTTGCATCTATAAATATGTACATATATACACATTTATACATGCTCATCAGGGAAGGTAGCAATAGGACAAGGGGTAATGGGTTCAGACTTAAACAGGGGAGATTTAGGTTAGATATAAGGAAGAAGCTCTTCCCTGTGAGGGTGCTGAGGCACTGGCACAGGGTGCCCAGAGAAGCTGTGGCTCTCCCATCCCTGGCAGTGTTCAAGGCCAGGTTGGACACAGGGGCTTGGAGCAAGCTGCTCCAGTGGAAGGGGTCCCTGCCCGTGGCAGGGGTTTGAGCTGGAGGAGCTTTATGGTCCTTTAAACCAAAGCATTCCATGATGCTATAATTCCATGACTCTATGATTTACATATTACCCTCTGATACAGCAGGTGATCTCGCCTGATACACGCCACTGGTATCACTCAGCTCCGCAAGTATCGAGTCTAACTTCAGCCCAGGCTGGATGTAATGCACTGTGACAGTTGGCCTTTGAGATCTGAGACAAGCAAACCACTCCGAATCTCATTAAGAGCATGGTTTTGACGCTCAGCAGAGATTATTCACAGATGCAAAGGTTGGAGCCCAAGGGAGGGTCAGCTTGACTGTCTAGTGACTCAGCCCTGCTGTCCTGCATGAGCTGGACCACTTCGGAGGAAAACATCTGGCTTGATTAAAGGTGTAGGGATAGAGCTCAGCAGATCAAACACAGACAGCTTTAATAGCATCTGAGCTAGTTGTTTCCATTGCCAATGCTGAGAAACAGCTGTGTTCAGATTGTGGGTTATTTATCCTAAATAAGGCGAACAAATCACAATTCCAAGTGCCTGGTGTTTTCCAGGGATTAAGAGGAGAATTGTCAGTAGTTAGCTTGGAGAAGACATCTGAGCAGTAAACATCAAGAGTGCAGTTCAGCTGCCTAAACACCGTTGTTTAAGGAAGACAGGTCACATAACTGCTGTCCCTACAGTTTCTACATCATTTCCCAGAGCATGGTTTCCTAGGCATTGCAGGAGGGTCAAGTGTTCACTGGGAGCACTGGATGGCTGGAAGGAAGGAGCTGGGAGAGAGATAGCTGGGTTTCAAGCACTTCTCTGTTGGATTCCCAATGCTCCATAGATTTTGGAAGGGAGATCCAATCTGCCTTTGCCTCCAGCCAGCTTCCCACCATCCTTTGGCCTTCCTCAGCAAGGACAGTATATAAGGAAACAGCCTTCCGTTGTAAGGACAACCAATAGGTCAATGCATGGTCAGCATTGGCTTTTCAGTGGAAATCCCTTGTCTTGGGTAGGGACATAAAGTACTTGGATGCAGTGGGATTACAAGAGAAGGAAAAGCAAACCTCTGTCCCTCTATTTCACCTTTCAAGGCTGAGAATGCCTTCTCACTTATTAAGAAGGGGAACATACCAGGTCAAAGACCAGGAAATACCTTCAAATCTTCTCTCTGATCCCTCCATGCCTGGGAAGAAAGAAGAGTTTCCTTCTTCTAGGGCATAGATTCAATTGCAGCCCCACAGAGAGCTGACCAAAAGACCTTGCTGCAGTACTGAGGACACAGGGGGAAATGAGTTCTCTTCTGATAGGCGTGAAAGCCAGATTAAATTATCATGATGTTCCTCTCTGGCTTGCAAAGCTGTCTGTGATTATTTGAAAACAGCACTCCAAAGGCTGCTTGGAAAGGTCACACTTTCCACGTTTATCTGTAAAGCATGTCTTATTTCAGTGCTGATGTGCAAAGAGCCTGACCCATTCCACCCATCACCCAGGATATCAGTTATAACAATAAAAAAGAAACCTTTGCCTTTCCTTCATCGAAGTGAGAGATGGGGTGGTTGTAATCACAGAATTGTGCCCATTGTATGGGGCTGATAAAGTATTGATCTTTCCTTTTGCCTTGTAGCAAGCTAAAGCACTCTGGTGTTGTAACACCAAGGGGAGCTCACAGCTGTGAGTCCTAGGAAGATATCTTCCTCCATCCAGCCCATAGTAAGTGATGGCAGACTGCAGGAGGGCTTTTCCAGGCACAACTTCTTCTTGATGTTTCTTTGAGCCTGGCCAAGGCAGCTCCTGTCTTGGGTCTGTCTTTAGTATAGGGTCTATGGATCCAGCCTAAGATGTGAGCTTCCCTCAACACCAGCATGCCAAGGCCTAAATATCTATGGGATGTTTCCCAGGAAACATCTGATGAGCACATCAGGGCAAGGCTGGATGGTGCTGGTTGCCAAAGGGCTGCAATACTTAAGAAGGCCTTCTAGGTTTGTCAAAACCAAAAGGCTGTGCAAGTGTAGCTCCAGGGTCTGTGTAACCATGCTGTCAGCATGAGCTACACCAGACAAGTCACAGCATGGTAGGGAAGAAGAGCTGAAAGCTTCCCTAGCATTGCTCACCCTTCTTCTTTTCTTCAGTAAACCCTATCTGAACCAGGAGAGAGTAGTTGCCTTTGGGTTTATACCATCCCATTTCTTCCTTCAACCTCTTCTTTTAGACCTTCCCTCTTTGCTGCTGTTCTCAAACCCCCACGTTCCTGTCCATCTGGAAGATTGGTGATGTTGGTTTATTCCTCCTTACTGCCTTCCTTGTTGCAAGTGAAGCTGAAAATCTTCTCTTCTTGCTGCATAAAAAGGCTTTCCTGACATTTACCCGTAAGTTTCATTAATTTCTCTTGAATGCTCATGAAATCAAGCATATATGAGCAATCCCATCGCCGCACGAGCTTAGGGATTGTTTACTCCTTCCTATACACACAGTTTCTGTGTAACCGAAAGTTTCTCTCATTTGCCCATGAATTTGAATGCCCACACATGAACAGAGTTTTGCTTTTCTTCCCTTGGGGAAAATGAAAACAAACAACTTCATTTCTGTTTAAATTTACTTGGATCCATTTGTTTTGTTTTGTTCAGCAGAAAGGAAGCATTTTGCTGGGGTCATGCTGACCTCATGCTTTGCCTGTTTTCATTACGGGGGGGTTGGAACTGGATGATCTTAAGGCCCTTTCCAATCCAAACTGTTCTATGGTTCTGTGATTACACAGGAACTTCATAACAGTCCTTTCCAGTGTCTTGGACTTTTTTACTTCAGCTCTGAGGCAACCTTCCAGTATGGACAACATTTTCCATAGTACACCCTAGACCTTGATTCCCACCATGTCCATGTTCATCCAGAGAAAGAAGTGAGTGCAGCGCCTGGCCAGGGTTAGATGGGAACCTGATACAGTTAAACCCAAACACAGATGGTCTCTGACAGCTCAGAAAGATTCGGATTAATTGTGATGGAAAAATATCCCACCCAACAAAAAACCTCAACCAAAAATAAAAATCCAACCATAAAACCCCAAACAAACAGAAAATTTATTAAATTCAGGAATTTGATAATATTTCCTTTGGATGAGAAACACCAAAACAAGGTCTTTCCAGAGACATGTGTTAGGGAAAGGATAGTTATTCTGGAAATGCTAATATTTCAGTCTGGTTTTGAAATATTTGGGAAGAAAACAACGGCATTCCTCTGGGCCTACAGTTCTTGTTTCAGCTAGTTGCAATGCAGCCCCACATCCAGCAGCCTGGGTACCTTCTGGGAACTGAGCAAGCCACATCTTTCAGGAGAAATGCAATTTGACCAGGCCAGATTGGACAGATCCTTGGGTGACACAGTCTAGGGTGAGGTGTTCCTGCCCATGGCAGGGGGTTGGAACTGGATGATCTTAAGGTCCTTTCCAACCCAAACCAGTCTATGGTTCTATGACTTTTGGAGGCTGGTTCCTGTCCTGGTGGGTGGAAGAGATGGAGCAAGGTTGAAGAAAGGATTGCAAGCAAAATGGGGAAAGCAGATCATTGAGAACATCTAAATCCAAAAGAGGAGCTCATGAGAGTGGATTTCTTTTTGTACAAAAGAGGAAAACATAAGATGAAATTAATGTGTACAGCTGAAGCCTGCATCAACGATAAATTCCTTTTCCAGGATCATATGAGAGGCGTGACTCACATGCTGTCCCCATCTCTACCTTGGGGAACAAAGTGCAGCATCGCAGTTTGCAGTGCAGTCTATTGGAAATAATCTCCTCTGGACAAAAGGTGCTGTTGAAAGCAGTTGCCATTTCCAAATGACAGAGTCTGGAAGCGTGCAAAGAATGACAGTCACAGAAACTGGTATTTGAACAGGAAAACCAGTGCCAAGTGCTATATTTGGGCATGGTTAGTGCCATGTTTATTATTGTTATCACCACTGGAATTATAGTTCTGGTTGGAGACTGTGCCTGAGATCAGATCTCCTTTTAGCAAGGGCTGTCTGCAAATATTGTCCCTTCTCCCAGGACAAAAATAAACAAAACTGTTAAAAAATACTCCTTTTCAGTAACAGCAAGGTTGCCCTGTGTGTACAAGCAGAGTTGACTTCAGGATATGCAAGAAACCTATGTTAAGTGCAACCCAAATCACCCATCTGAGAGATAACAAGGAGTTTTATCTCCCAGCAGACAAGAGGTGGAAAGAATGAGGTATTGCCATCCCCTTCTGAGGCACAGTGAGATGAAGTGGCTTGAGCCAGAACCTGCAAGATGATCTCCATAAACTCAGTCTTCCTAGTTCAGAAGAGTGGATACCTAGTTTTCTCTGGACTGGAGCTTGGTGGAAGGAGAGTTTGGTTACAGAAGCCAGTGGCTGGGCCACCTGACTCAGGAGAACCCATCTCTTAAAATCAAGCTTTCAAGGCAAGATTCAGCTAAGGTGGTTGGCCTGGTACCCTCAGGGATGCTCATAGGAGAATAGGGGCTTGACTTCACGCCAATCACAGCCCCTAAATAGCAGGATAGTTTGTGCTTTTAGATATGATTTTATAATAGGCATCTGTTTTCTAGGCCACCCAAGTACCAGGGTGTATAGGAGACCCTGACTGAGCAAAATGACACAGAGACAGGACTCAACTGACTAAACGTAAGCATTGTGTGTCATTTTTTTCACCCCATGGTTCTCCAGCTGCTCCCCAGGTACGTGGATCTCTCATAGTCCTCTCTCTTATCTACTCTCCCTGTGTGGGAATATCTCAGCTGAGAACAGACACCTCTGTTTAAGCAACAGATCCTGATCTATGTACGGTTGTCTCCCTGTGAGGTGGGCATCCAACCTCCTGTTACAGTCAATAGAGACAGAACTCTGCCAAAGGGAGGTGCCTAGAGCAAACTGAGGTGTTCTGGCTTACCTGAAGCATCTAAGCAGCATAAAAAGATAAGACATAAGACCTTCATGAAACATATTCCCTTTTTGGAGGGGCACCTAGAGGCTGGGAGGTACTGTAGGACCTCGTGTATGGCATTGGGCACCTCTGTTGGGAAACTGAATCATGTCCCTAACCTCTGAGCTAAATCCCAACCATCCAGTGCAGCCTTCCCTGGTGGGTCTTAAAAGTATTTCATCTTCTTTCTTATATTGAGTCTTACTATTAAAAAATAACGTAAAATAAATGAGCTCATATGTTCTTGTGACTGTTTTTCAGCAGGGTCCCAAATGACCCTTCAAAGGAAAATGAGCTATTTCACGGGTGAGAAAAGCGTGGCACAGGGAGGTGAGCTGAGATGCCTGTGGTCATCCAGAAGGCATAGCTGGGAACAAGGCCCAGTACTTTCGATCATCAATCCAGGACTCCCACGAGGCGAAATTATGCATCCCAGTATTTGATCCTCAGATCCAGCATAGGAGCTGGTGAAGTCCAGCTGCTGGCTGAAGGTTGCTCTTTTTCCCATAACCGTAAGTTGAATCATAGAATCAGCTGGACTGGGAAGGACCTTTAAGATCAAGTCCAACCATTACCGCAGCCAGGACTGCCAAGACCATCACTAACCTAAAGTAAAACAGTGATGTTTCCAACATTCAATTGATCTGAGCCACTAAGCCCAGCCTCATTCTTGAACCTAGTGGAGATGTCCATCTCATGAACATTTTGGGACCCTCAGAAGAAGGTTTGGAGAACTTAACCCTATTACACTGCTTTGATGCACAAGAAAGTCCCAGTTGCATTTGCTGCAAGGCTGTGAAAATGTGGAAGTTCTCTCTGCCCATTCCCCTTCCTGGCTTTGTGCATTGATATTCTCCACCATCCCACTGCACTGATGTGACTCTGTGCACTGAATTTCAATTAGTGGGTAGGGGGTATGGTCCTCATACAGAAATCCATTATAAGCTGCCTGCTATTGAAGGGCAGTGAAGAGAGAAATGTGATTGTCTGTGAGCCTGAAAACAAAGGGAATGTGCTGTGATTTTACTGGAAGCAAGGTACTGTCAGTGGAAACAGGTCAATATTAAAATAACTCTCAGCTGCTGCATAGAAAAAGCTGGGAAAATGGATGAATAAGTAAAGCAATTTAGGTAGGAAGGAAAAAAGAGGGGGAAAAGGAGATTTATTTTATCAAATTACAGCTGTAGCTTTCTTTTTTTCCCCTTTTTTAATTCATGGGGTGCTTAAAGAGAGGTCAGGATCCTCATTCTTCAAAGCTGATGTTCAAGCCCCATGCACAGCAATTCAGAGCAGAGGTTACCTTTTCACACTGTGTTTCTAATCTGTTGGCCATCTCTGGGGCTTTCAGCACATTTTCAGTCTCTCAGCTTTAGCCAGAGCATCCAATTCTCCCTAGGTGAAGGTGAGTCAGATAAAACCTTCATAAAAGCCTCTGGTGGCTGAGTTCTAATGAAGGTCCCAACACCTCATTATCTCTATGGATCCAACCCTTAGATTCCCACTTTTACCACCCTTCTGGTGTGGAAATCTCTTGAAGAAGGGGGTACCCAGTCTCAATGGTCCTGTCTGGCCCCCAGCTGCCAATCCCAACGGCAGCTTTCTTGTGTTGTAGATTATGGGCCATATCTGCCAGCTCCACATGGATGTCTGGTACCTAGGGCAATTCTGAGCACACAAATCAAGGTCCTGAAGACAGACTGAGAGAGCTGGGCTGGGGCAGCCTGGAGAAGAGAAAGCTCCTGAAGGGGAGACCTTAGAGCAGCTCCAGTGCCTAAAGGGGCTGCAGGAAAGCTGGAGAGGGGCTTGGGACAAGGGCCTGTAGGGACAGGCCAAGGGGAATGGCTTGAACCTGCCCGAGGGGAGACTGAGCTGAGCTCTTAGGCAGAAGCTCTTCCCTGTGAGGGTGCTGAGGCGCTGGCACAGGGTGCCCAGAGAAGCTGTGGCTGCCCCATCCCTGGCAGTGTTCAAGGCCAGGTTGGACACAGGGGCTTGGAGCAAGCTGCTCCAGTGGAAGGGGTCCCTGCCCGTGGCAGGGGCTGGAGCTGGAGGAGCTTTAAGATCCCTTCCAACACAAACCACTCTGTGATTCTAAGTGGGGTGAGACAATGCCACCTCCAACCCTAAACATCTTTGGGCAATTCAGCTGGAATTGGTGGGTGAAGAAGTAAGGCAGAAAGGCTTGCCAGGAGCAAGTCCCACAAGCTGTGCTGACATCTTCACCTGCATGTTCTCAGAGAGGTATGATATTCATTTAGTTTTAACTCTGCATAATGCCATGCAGTGGTGGAAAAGCCCCGCTCCGAGGCAGGGCAGGACACATTGCAAGCTATAAACTTACCCAGACTCATCACTGCTTCACATTTCTGTGTTCTCGAAGCCTGAGATTTCAACTTTTCTGCCCAGAAGGCCCTGTTTCACAGCCTTCAAATGGCAGCCATTGCATAACATATCTGTCTCTAAGTATCACATCTATAACTTACACCTTAGTGAAACCCTCCAGAGCTTTCCAGAGCTGTTAAACAGTGAGGATGTCTCTTGGTAAGTGAGGAAGGTGTCCACGCACTGATGTGTTTTCTGCACTGTCCTCCTTTGACTTCCCATTAGACTAGTAGGAAGAAAGCTTGTAATCGCAACACAAAATGTATACCCAAACTGCCCCCTTGTCTGCACAGTCCACAGTGCTACCAGCTCCAGTGCTTGAAACAGGAAACAATTCAGATGAGGAAGGAACCACAGGACCAGTGCAGAGACCAACTTGTTTTACTGTCACAGAACTTTGCTCTTGCCCTTCTGCTCTACTAGTTACATTCTCCTGCTGCCTCAAGTCTCCCTCCATCA
This sequence comes from Neopsephotus bourkii, assembly GCF_033783945.1. Classification (NCBI taxonomy): domain Eukaryota; kingdom Metazoa; phylum Chordata; class Aves; order Psittaciformes; family Psittacidae; genus Neopsephotus; species Neopsephotus bourkii. The sequence goes on from NW_026901911.1 coordinate 494,177, forward strand.
AGATCCCACTAACCAGCTCTTCCAAGCAGACACAACCTACTTATAGTCTTCTGTGCCTTGTAGAGTTGGCTGGGAACAAATTCAGGAGCTTGATTAGGTTGGTTGTTTCAATAGTATACAGGCATCTAGCGCAGTTTGAAACACCCTTGGGGGGCTTAACATCTGCAAAGGGCTTGCAGATGTGACATAGCACCTGTGGGAGACCAGGAACAGCTGCAGAGATGGGGAAACTATACATGGTACAGCTCAAGTGGTCCTATGTACTTGTGAATGGAATTACCTTTCTAGATCCCATTGAATATACAAAGGGCAGGATGGAGTTGTTTAAACCTTTGGGTCAAGAAACAATTGCAATTTCCAAGGGTATCCAAAACGTTTGCCCCAAACCGAGAGATGTGCTGCAAGACCACAGAGGACATAGAATCACTGAATCATAGAATCATAGGATGGTTTAGGTTGGAAAAGACCTTTAAGGTCACCAATTCCAGCCACTGACCCAGCACTGCCAAGTCCACCACTAAACCATGTCACTAAGGGCCATGTCTACAGGTCTTGCTCATACCTCCAGGGATGGTGACTCCACCACTTGCCTGGGCAGCCTGTTCAGATGCTTGACAACCCTTTCAGTGAATAAGTTTTTCCTAATATCAAATCTAAACCTCCCCCTGGAACAACTTGAGGCCATTTCATCTCATCCTGTCACTTGCTACCTGGGAGAAGTAATGAAGAACACTTGCTACTGAAGACTAGATGTATCATAATGGCTAAGGTGGCAACAGGGATTTACACCTTGGTAGCTGAAAGCTGCTCTAGATCTCCAGTGGGTATTTAGGAGGTCAGACTCACATGAGGACAGCAACACTAAGTATGGAAAGGGAGGTCTATAGATAACCTATACCATACAAATAACTTTGTAAGCAGACATAAGTCCTACACATCAGAACAAAAGTAATGTGAGCCCCATCATTCATCCTGCCTGCTCCCCCATACTTCTTCACCCAAAACACAGCAGATAGTATGCATTTTCTTCTGACTCTTTGCCTTCCACTTACCTTCTGCATCAAATTCACCTTTTTCATCCTTCCCTTCCAGCCATAGCAGGATTACACATCTGCTCTCATTTCTTAACCTTTCCCAACCACACAGCCTTTGCTTCAGTAATAAAGCTACTGCATGCCTCCATCCTCAACCCAATTCCTCCATTGGGACTCTCTGTTCCCTGCCTGGTATGTCTTCACCCAAACACCTTAAAACAGGCACTGGAATTGGGTACCTGACACATCCATAATAGAAACAAACAAGGGGGAAAAGTTCAAAAGACATTACAGTGGGATCAATGCAGAAGATCAGTGCATGATATATCACCACTTGAAGGCCTGAAGACATGGTGGTGATTCGGTTTTAATCTGTTTTTACATAGAACACAACTGTATGGATGTTCAATTTACCTTTAATATCACATGGCAAGGCATCTGCATGTCCTGTGGGCTAAATAAAAACACTAGTAAGCCCTTACTGGTGACTGATCCTTTTAGATGTTCTGATCACCATACCAGTCAAGTCCTGGTTTCACCTTCCCACCACGCAGCAATACAGGGTGAGCCACGTGTTTAGGATCTCTCTCTTAGACAGAGAAACCAGAAATGCTGCTACTAACTCCCATGGGCTACAGCAATGAAAGATAAGTCTGGGATTGCAGGGTGGCCAAGGTATCAGAGCAGCCTGAAGTCACATGTCATTAATGAACCAGGCAGCTTAATGCTAAACTTGTCCTTTAATCATTAACCATCTTGTAAATAGCATTAATCTGAGTCTCGAAGGAATTACTCTACCAAAGCTTTTGATCCCAGCTTTTTGAGGAACAAAGCCCTTTGGGAGTGATGTCAAGTCAATCACTTTCATTATATCAAATATGATGAATTGCAGAGAATCAGCACTTCGCCTTGTTTTCATAGCTCTCTAAAATAAGCCAAAGATTTCTCCAAAGTTAGCAAAAAAGAAAAGAAATTACAAACACCTAAATTGTCCCTATTTTATCCAAAGTTCTTATTTCCACATGTCCTTACAAGATATAACTCCAACCTTCACTGCCTTATCCAGAGTCAGCCGTTACAGGAGCAGACTTCCCAGAGTGGATCAGAAGCTGGCATGAGGCAGAGATAAGACCTCATCAGGGGTGAGAAGGAGTTCAAAGGAGTAAAACAAGGACAAAAGGCAAGGACCTATGATAGAAAAGTGCAAATATATGAGGCTGAACAGAAAGGCACGTGAGATGCAGCACATGTGAGATGCAGCTGTCTCTGTTCACTTTGGACCTTGTGGAAGGGCAGGGTGTCTAGACTGTAGGAGTCAATAGAAGAAGGAGCCACATGTGCTAAGAGGAAGGGCAGCAGAAAAGGGAGCAGCATCTGATAACAGTGACTGCAGTTGCAGACTGCCTAAACCCATTGACACCCAGGGTTTTGCATCCCTCTGGGTGCACATTTGCCTCTTGCCTTTCAGATTGTGAAAACTCTGGGATGAGGTTTGTTTTTGTAACCTGTCCAGTGGGATGTCAAACAGTGAAGTGGTCCCTGTGCCTCAAGGCTCCCAGTCCCGTGGCTACCAGTGGACACTAAAGGTACCATTCTAGAGATGCACCAAAATCCCAGTGTCTGCATTTTGTAATCCTGCAATTCATTGCCAAGACTTTCTGTGGCTCTGGTTGGCATTTGCAGTATCAACCATGTCTTCAGTCTAGGTGACATGCAGCTTAGGCATAACCATGCTAAGTGGGAATAAGGATTTAATGCATGGCTTAGGCACCACTGGATCAGGGTAACTATGGATCTGTGGAGCTAACAGCACATTAACCAAACATTTCCTCAGCTCCTTGGACATGTTTTGCATTTGACATAAGGTCCAACAGCTTCATTAAGAAGGCCAGAGCGTCCCACAGCCTGAGTGCACTGGGATGTGGTTTATTCAATTGGAAGGGAAAGAGAGGGCAAAGTCTGTAGCCCTCAAGGTGAAGATCTCCCATTCCTCCAAGCCCTTCACTGCTAAAACAACAGTCAGGGCATTTCTGTTTCTGGAAGGCAAAGAGAATTGGTGACTTCAGCCAAGGAACAACATAAATCCCTAATTTTAAGTCTGAAGCTAAGAACAAGAGAGGACAAGGCACCATTCTCCCCTGGATGACCTCTTTGCTGTAAAGAGTATGTGCCACAGCACCACCAGGGCCTATAGGCCCCCATGGAAGTGGTCTCAGGGTCTTTGCATTGGCATGGTGTCTCTCTCGAGGCTATTCCTGACTTTAGAAGTAACTGCTTGCCTTTGAGATCTCTGGAATACAGATAATTACAATAGGAAAGATGCCATCACTGAGCATCTTGATACAGTTGTACCCTAACCATCAGAAAGTTCAGCCTAGAAGAAATGCAACCTAGAATTTTCACCAAATCACAGCATGAAGTGTGGGGTTTCTGAGAGGTTGGAGGTTATGAAAAACTTCTCTCAGTGACTTCAGGAAACTGGTGAAAAAGTTCATCATTTCTGGCATAGGATTATCTCAATGGGACATTCATCTGAAATTTGTCCACACACCACCCCACCTCTTTATGCTTCACGCATATATCCCAAAGGGCGAAAAGATGTTCTCTAAGGGTAAAGAGCTTTTCATTTCAGACCAAAGAGAGGAAAAAAAGACAAATCATGTGGCAAAGATTAATACAAAATGAGTCATACTGCAAAAGGAAGCACCTGAAAGGAAGCTTTAAACAGCAGCTTCCTCCTTGCTGCAGGCTGCAATGTGCTGCCACGTAGAAAAGAGAGGAAAGTGAAATGCGTGCTTTCCCCTGCACAGCCGGTGTCAAAAACAAAGTCCTGGGCCCTTCCAAGGCTCACACCCTCAGCCAGGGTTAAAAACGACATTAAACTTTTCTATGTGTCAGCACAGGCAAGCAAAAGCTTCCTATCAAAAACAGTCAACGCTGCAAGTGACAGCAAGCTCAGACCACAGGCAAAGAGCCCACAACGAAGTGAAACTTGAGTGTCTTCAGCAGATCAGACAAAAACGTGCCAGCTTCAATTGAAATCACCAGACAGATGTTTTCTCTTCACTGATGCAGATCTCCATTTACCCGGTCCTCTGCTTGTCCATACAAACCCCTGCATAGCTGTAACTAAGAGGATGTCATGAGGAAAACCTGGAATTTCAAATAGGAGAAAATGTAAAAGCAAAACAAACAAGAAATTATAGAATCATAGAATAGTTAGGGTTGGAAAGGACCTTAAGATCATCAAGTTCCAACCCTCCTGCCATGGGCAGGGACACCTCACATATCACCCAAGACCTCCTCCAACCTGGCCTTGAACACTGTCAGGGATGGAGCATTCACAACCTCCCTGGGCAACCCATTCCAGTGCCTCACCACCCTCACAAGAAAGAATTTCCTCCTTATATCCAATCTAAACTTCCCCTGTTTCAGTTTTAACCTGTTAACCCTTGTCCTATCAATACAGTCCCTAATGAGAAGTCCCTCCCCAGCATCCCTATAGGCCCCCTTCAGATACTGGAAGGCTGCTATGAGGTCTCCACGCAGCCTTCTCTTCTCCAGGCTGAACAGCCCCAACTTTCTCAGCCTGTCTTCATACAGGAGGTGCTCCAGCCCCTGATCATCCTCGTGGCCTCCTCTGGACTTGTTCCAACAGATCCATGTCCTTTTTATGTTGAGGACACCAGAACTGTACACAATACTCCAAGTGAGGTCTTACAAGAGCAGAGTAAAGGGGCAGGAGCAGAGTAGAGGGGTTGAGGTTTTGTTGTTAGTCTGATTTAGTTCTGGTGGGTTCCTACTTGTTCAGAATCCATGGTCTGCCTTAGTCCCTTGTGGTGTCAGACACCCCATCAAGTCATTTGGAATGCAGGCAGCACAGCCTGAATTTATACTCAGTGCAGAGCAGCAGGGCCCCGTCGGTTTCTCTTCTTCCCCTTTCCCTCTTTCTTTTACTTATCTAATGACAAAACCCCTCCCACCAATAAATTGGGTAAAAATGAGGAAGAAAAACGAAGTGAAAGCACCCTGACAGAGCAAGTCCTGAGCCTCAGAAGTCACTGGGATGTCAAAGCCCTCAGCACCATCGAATCCTAATCCATATATTGCATCTGGTAGGAAATTCACAGCGATGGAAATGGGTCACGCTTCTTCCCCCCCCTACACCCCATCCCCCTGCAGAGGCCCTGATTGCTTTTTCAATTAGCTGGAGCTGTGAAAAAGAGGACAGTTTGCATTCCAGCACCGTGGGTCATACTGGAGCCTGTCATCTCTCTCCTCCTTTGCATCCTTAGGCAATCGCAAAAGGGAGGCATTCTGCCTTATCTGTTAACCGAGCTGAACCCTGGTGTTTAACCTTCACTCCATCCAGGAAGCTGCCACCAGCGCCCAATGTCTTTAACATGGACTTATATTTCTCTAGCTGACATTTCCTGGCTCTGCATCTCCATGTGACTCAGTGATTTCCCAGACCCTGGCTCCGGGGTGACATCAGCTCCGAGCACTGAAATGAATGCATACCGCTCAGTCATCATGTCCAAACTGTAATCACAGGGAAGGAGAGGAGGGTTTTTTGGCCCATTTTAGAGCAAGGATATTGAGTTTCCTCTAAATCCGTATTTGGACCTGAGCTGCAGCACATCTGCTGTAAGGAATAGGTATGACTTTAATGACCGAAGGAGAGAAAGTAAAACGTCATGGTTTGTTTTGTTCTGGGTATCTAAAGAGACAGTAAGAATGTATAAAGTAAACAGTGCTGTGAAAACACCTGGTACAGACATAAGGCAAAAGTCCATCAGAGCTTCGAGGTGGCTTCCTGTCCTGAAGTCACCTCTGAAAGTGAATTCATCCCCACGAGGCTCCATGACTTATATAAAAAGAAGAAAAAGAAACAGTAAAGGTATTTGAGACTTGCCTAGTATCTGTAGGCTCAGGCAAGCATTAGTAACCATATAAACACGACTGCTTTCCTGTTTGATGTTGTTCACTTCTTCCTCTAAAAAGAAGCATTTCTCTCATCCTATGGAAGCAAGGTGAAGCCAGCACTGATGCAGTATGTTAGCATTGGTGCTGTTTACAGCAGGTCTTAGCACAACAAACTTGCACCAGTCCAAACACAGGTTGTCTAAAATCCTCCATCCTTTTGCAGACTCTCAGTCACACAGAATCACAGAATCCCAGCCTGGTTTGTGTTGGAAGGGACCTTAAAGCTCATCCAGTTCCAACCCCTGCCACGGGCAGGGACCCCTTCCACTGGAGCAGCTTGCTCCAAGCCCCTGTGTCCAACCTGGCCTTGAACACTGCCAGGGATGGGGCAGCCACAGCTTCTCTGGGCACCCTGTGCCAGCGCCTCAGCACCCTCACAGGGAAGAGCTTCTTCCTTATATCTAACCTAAATCTCCCCTGTTTCAGTTTGAACCCATCACCCTTTGTCCTATCCCTACAGTCCCTGATGAACAGTCCCTCCCCAGCATCCTTGTATGCCCTGTTCGTATATTGGAAGTTTCCACTCAGATTCACTTGAAGTCACAGCTTTTCTGCAGTTTTAAAGATTTTTATGTATTTATTTATTTTAACTCCCCTGGTTTTCAGCCTCACTACCCTGAAATCTCACTTCTTCAGCCAGATTTCAATAGAGCCACTTGTACCCTCATCACCTTCTCTTTCCAGTACAAGGTGATCACCTGCCCATTGCAAGTGCTATCTGGGGCCGTGATGCAGCACCACCAGGAATCACGAGCCCCAGGACCTGCCATGCCACAGCTAACACACTCTCACACCCACAGAGGGTGAGTTATGAGCTGTCATGCGAACAAGGCACAAGCCCATTGAGAACACAAGCAAAGCAATGCCTCTCCCATCAGTACAGGAACCTAGATTACAGAGCTGCAGAGATTCCTGCAGTGCTATGCAGCCCTATGGCAGGGGACTTTTCATCTGGTTTATCAGCAGGTCATATGAATTTCAACTAAGTAATTGAGCCACCTCATCCTTTAAAAAAGACTTCATAACATAAGCAAGATGTTATGAGAAACACCCAACTTCTGGTAAGGATATTTGTTTTTTCAGCCTGGATGTCTTTTTTTTCCCCTTTCTGGGTGTGTTAATCTTTTAATAACTCTGTCCAGAGTTATTTCTCTGTGAAAACTTCCACCCTACTCATAAAAGGTAGAAATATTGCTCTCATGCAAACACAAAGGGTCACTTTCTTAAATATTTAGCTTTTTCTTGGTTTGTAAAGGGGAATTTGGGGTTGAGGGATCAAAGCAGGCAAGTCCAAGTGGGGAAATCTTGGCCAGGGTTTGGATGGGAGATTTTGGTTGATATTAAGCTTGCAGAGCAGGGAGTTGCTGACTTTTCCTCCAGGGCTGGTGCTTCTCCGGGCAGGTTTATTGACCAGGTGTGGCTATGGGCTAGAAACATGCGTTGTCTGTCATGAGGCAATGCTGTTCTGCTCATGGATGCAGGTTAGAATTCATCACTTCGGTGCTCACCATGTTTCTTGAAGGGCAAGACAAAACACCTCTTCAGTGCATGCTGAGGGAAACCCATCCTCTGTCCCAAGCTCTCAGCTCTCCTGGTTTATCCTTTCCAGTGCTTAACGTGGATGCAACCTCCTCAACTCCAGTAGTTTATCATACTGCAGGTCCCTATGCATTGCTCCATCTGTGGCAGTGTTCAAGTCCAAGTTGGACAGGGCCTGGAACAACCTGCTCCAGTGGAAGGTGTCCCTGACCGTGGCAGGGAGTTGGAACTGGATGAGCTTTAAAGTCCCTTCCAACCCAAACCAGTCTGTTATCTATGATATTCTGCACAGTCACTGCTGGATGGGTTAGGGATGGTCAATGATGCTGAATGGGGATCGGTCTGATCCTGCTTTCATTCTCATCATGTTCATATACATTTGTCTCCCTTAATTTCAGGGATGGCATTGAGTTGACCCGATCTCATCCCACTCTTGTGCACTGTTGTCTAGAACCAGAGAATGCAAACACGTGTTGTATTTTTGTGCAAAACAACATAAAAACTCCTACACTATGGCCATGTAGCCCGGTATTACGGTTGACAGCTGTGACCTAAGGGAAAATATGACAAGGTAAACACACAGCCACATTTTTCCTGAATGCTCTGCCAGTGCATTTCTCCAAATAACTTTTCAAACCCTGAAAGCAGCAGGACTCTGTCCATGGCATGTTTGGTGATGGAAAATATGTCCCTGGCAATGGAGGATATCCGCGGATACACACAGCTTTGACTGAGTCAAAGTTGCTGCAGCCCCAACAGCAGCATTCTGCCAGCATAAGGGTGACGGTCACAGGGAAACAGGACAGCAATACAAAGCGCAGGAAACCCTTGGATGTTTAAACTATGCCTTTTCTATAGTCAGATGCAGGTTATCTGGGGGTCTCTAATGGAATCACTGCTGTCAAATAAATATAAATAGGGTTTTGCCTGAGCTGTGCTATATGGAGCAACTCTAAAGCCAGTTCTGCATAGAACAGCATAGGGTGAATCAAGCTGTTTGATGTGCTGGATAAGAAACTCTTTGTGTCCTCAAAAGTAGTCATATCCATATTGTATGTCCCCAGGGACAGATGTCATTTTGCTGCTGGGTGTGTGGGTTATGCAGTGTTTGGCTGCAGAAGAGAGGCCTCAACGTGGGTGTTTCTCTTGGAAAAAGAAGTCTGAGCCTTTAAAGACACACAAATCATTTTGGAGTTTAAAGGGTAGAAAAAAGTCTTGAGGAAGGGTGAAAAAGATACCTGCTTAATATGACATGATCAGTGATCAGATCTCTCTTCTTTAAACCTTAAAAACTACTTTAAAATGACTAAAAGTTCAAATCTCTCTTCTTTATACCTTAAAAACAACATTAAAATGACTGAAATTGTCAGGCCACTCTCTGAACAACAATGTCGAGGTTTGGTTCAGGTCCCACTGCAAGGGAAATATGAACACTGCACACCTGTGTGATGAATATCTCGTCCTCAGCCAAGCTGTTACTTGAACAGAGCCTGCCATAGCACAATAGGTCCCTTCATACCACCTCACTGCAATAATCCAGCAGAGGACCCATTTTTTGCCTGCCATGCGGAAGAAAAGCAAAGACTCATCAGTGTCCCTGAGGGTGCTCCCCTCTCTCTGGAGCCAGCAAAACTACTCTGTAAATACCAAGAAGAACCTACTTCTTCCCATGGTATTCCTGGGACTGGGAGGTGTTTTTCTCCAGGGGATCAGGGATCTGCATCATCAGTTAGTGTTTCTCTTTGGTACCCATCATCAGTGTCACAGAGATTTTGGCTCCCATTCAACTCATTCAAGAGCTGTCTTTCCCATATAGGGATAGAGCATTCACCACTTCTTTGGGCAACCTGTGCCAGTGCCTTTCCATAAATAACATAAATACCATAATAATGACAAATAACACCATGAGGCTGCAGGATCCACACTGCATGCATCCCCCATTTACATTCTCCAGTCTTCCCCTTGCTTTACAGGGCTGGAAGTCCTAATGACCCAGTGTGATCCCTGAAGAGGTCTCTCACTGGAACTGAACTGCTCTAGCTGGAAGGTTCATCCCTTCTCAGGAAGAACATGGGCTTCAGCCATCAATGTGCCCAACCGGTAGGGCTTAGGGAAGGGAGGCTTAATGGTTTTACAAGGTTAAGATGTGTTCTGTTCCCAATGTGTTATCACCAAGGGAGCTATTGGGAAGGAAAAGCCTCCTTCCTGAGCTCTGCTGGGCCCAGGGTAACAGCAGGCCCATGGGAGGAACATCTTTATATTGCTGTACAGTCACACCAGGGTTTTCATAGAGTCATAAAATCATAGAATCAAATCACACAATAGTTAGGGTTGGAAAGGACCTTAAGATCGTCTAGTTCCAACTCCCCTGCCATGGGCAGGGAAACTTCACACTATATCTTCTCACGCAAGACTTCTTGTAGCAGACACAGGGTGCACAAGATCCAGGTAGAGGCATTATCCTTCCATGTGTTGGTTATCTCCAAGGGAGGAGTTCTCTCTTGAACTTCAGCCCCAGGAGATTTCACAAAGCATGGAGAGCTGGACCAACTCCATGGAGGTCAATGCAGATAAGAAGGGAGCTTTGGGCTTTGCAACCTCTCACTTTTCAGCTCAGGTTGACAGTGCATTCACCAGGGAGGTGCCTGTGCCCAAACAACCTTATTTTAACTTGTAGGGTCTTGTTCAATGCTCAAGGGAAAGAGCCAGAGCAAACAGCCATTTAATTTCATATCACCATTCCTACTGAAGGTTAACTATTTCTAGTCAATGGTTCTGATGAGTCTTGTGGATGAGGGTTCAAGAAAGACTTGCTGTAAACAGGGACTGCCTTTTTTCTTTCTGTTTCTCCTAGGAATGTCACACTGACCATTGTGCAGTAATTGCTCACACCAGCCCTCCCAGTGCTCTCCACAGTGCTCAGTGTGCAGAACTGGTTTGGGGCAGTGACCAGTGCCTGGATGCCCTGGGCTTCACTTAGCAGGTGAATACAGGTGTGGAAATGCCCCACTGCAACTACTGGAAAGGACCCTATGGTGGTTCTTGCCAAAATAAAGTAGCTTTTTTCTCTTTTATTCTTTTATTTAGTTATTATTTATATTTTATATTTATAGTATATTATTAATTATGTTAATTATTAATTACAAATTTGCTGCAGGCAAAAGAAACTGCAGTGTGGGATTGGAGCAATTTATGGTTAACGGCACCCCTAAATCAATGCTCCAGTAGTCCTCAAGCCAATGCAATGAGCTCTCACATGCAGCCCAGACTGAACCTTTCCTCCTTGACCATAGACCATAGAATGGCTTGGGTTGGAAAGGACCTTAAGATCATCTAGTTCCAACCCCCTGCCATAGGCAGAGACACCTCACACTAAAGCATGAATCAGGACTGAGTACATTTTGCTTCTTGTTTGTCAAATGCAGTTTTACTCTGGTTTTATTTCTGTAAATTCCCAGCGTGGATGAATAAGTAAAAGGCAAAACCAAATAAATAGAGCTACCGAAAAAGAAAAAGAAAACAACACAAAATTGTAATTTGCTATTATGCCTGAAAGTGGAGAGTAAAGACTAACAATATTCCAGCAGCCACCTAAGTCAGATGCCATACCAGAATATGAATTCACTGAGAACAGTGTTCTTGTGCCTTTTGTCTTTGAGAACTGCTTGAAATGAAATCACAGGTTTTCCATCCCAGGCTGACAAATTCTCTTCTTGCTTTAAAACTCCATTTTCAATTATTTTAAGCAACTTATGACTAGAAGGGCTGTCAAAGGTGGTAAAAAGTCCCCCTCTAATGAACAGATCACCCAGCACTGAGGATCAGATTCTACTGCTGCATGTGGCATGCAGCTCTCTTTTGCTTGAGATCTTGCTACTTCACATGCCTGGAAGGCAGAATTTAAACTGATAGTAATTATATTCTTGCCCTTACAATCTGCTTCATCCAAGGATTTTAACGTGCTTTAGAAATCCTGGGAGGCTCTGGCCAAGTTAAGCATCACACCTCTCCTCTGAGTTGTTTTTGTTCACTATTGTTCAAGCATCACCACATTAGGGTACTCTAAACATCAGTGAGTGGTGAGAAAAACGGAAACTCCCTGGTTTTGATAACTTTGTTTCATGCCTGTGATTTGTTGTTATTCCCTGTGATTTCAGTGGTGTTCCTCACAGTGCTGCAAATAGTCAAGTCTTTGTAGGATCCCTGTGTAAGTGGGGATGAAAAGGCAATCCTGCTTCTACTCATCATTGAAGCCACAGTGAATGACACATGAAAAACTGAGTCAAAGTCCCAGTTTCCTGCAGGCTCTTTTGTTAGTTTTATAGTTCTACACATGCACAAGAACCTGAACAAAGAAAATAGAAAGGAAGATAGATAGATAGATAGATAGATAGATAGATAGATAGATAGATAGATAGATGATAGATGGATAGATAGATAGATAGATAGATAGATAGGAATAGATAAACTGCTAAAGCACCACTGACAGCACAGGCTGAAGGGCAGGTATAAGAGATGAACCTGTGGTAAATGAGAATGAATTTATCATGTCCCCTTTCTCCCACAGGGGAAATTTTAGCTGTTTTTAACTCATTACTTGGAAATGCTCATCTCCATAAGTCTGAAAATAGCAGTATCTCTGGGAAGGTGGTCAGAAGCTGCAGCCTGACTAACTCAAGCTGTGTTAAAGAGAAGCAACTCTTAAGGAGAGAAATGCCCTGTGGAAACCACCCATGGTTAGAGTCAACATGAGAGGCACTCTTAGCTCAGATCAGGAGACCACATCAGCTGAACTGGATTGCTATGACTGCTCATGAAGAAAGAGTCAGCTGTCCAGTAAATTAGAGCCTGCCAATGTGTGGAGCTTTAAAAATCACCATCACTGTGTTTAGAAAAGGGCAAAGTTGCCCAAGTTTTTTCTCACCTGATTTTGGAGCATGTTCTACCAGGGGCATGGGTGCCTTTATTCATGTTGGTTGCAGTAAGCCAAATAAACATGCTATCACAGGCTCCTGAAGAGCACAGCTGGATGTGAGACCGCAAATTGAAGCCACAAAGAGGAAAATTATAAGCAATTTTGCATTCCCTGGCACTCAAGGCTTCTGTAGTCATCTTACAGACAGTGAGGAAACCATCCTTTCTGCAGAGTGCTCGGGATTATTCTGTTTTATATACATGCACTGGAGCCACAGAGATGTTTAAGGGTCCTGGCCAAGGTCTTAGAGGAGTCACAGTCACAGATACAGGAGCAGAGCTTAGACATCTCCTCTCCAAGTCCTGCTGATTGAGCACTATAAAATGTTTCTTATCCCATCACCTCGGGTAGATTCCTTTGTGCTAAATGACTGGTAATAAAAAGGATATAATAATTAGGATAATTAACTCCTACATGAGCAAGGCATGATGCAGTTTACAAATTTCTCCAAGAACTCCTAATCACTATTTTGCATCTAGGTAAATTGAAGTGCTGGGAAATCAAAATCATGCAATCTCAGGCCTGTCCTTTTCAGTCATAGGTATATCCAGGATCGGAGACACCCTGTAAGGGTACCACGTACTCTTGAAACACAGCTCTCTGCATGCCAAGGCGCAGGAGTGCCAAAGAGGGATGTACACCAGGACACCAAAGGTGGGTGAGAACACGTGTTAGGCTTATCACATGCCTACAAGCCGTCCCAGGAAGGTTGATTGCAACACGTCATCCCTCAGGCATTCAGCAGGTGATCAAACACTTTGAAGCCTGTCCAAAGAAGGGCAATGGAGGTGGTGAAGTGTCTAAAGAGCAAGCTTTATAAGGAATACTGACAGAACTTGGGTGGTTCAGCCTGAAGCTAAGGGGGAAGCTTACTGCTCCTTACAACTTCCTGACAGGAGGGTGGAAGCAAGAGGAAGCTGGGCTCTGCTCCCAAGGAACAAGGGATGGGACAAGAGAAACCAACCTCAAGCTGCACCAGGGCAGGTTTAGATGGAGCTGAGGAACAATTCCTGCCCCAGAGGGTGCTCAGGCATTGGAACAGGCTGCCCAGGGCAGGGCTGCAGTAGATGTGTCACTTAGAGACATGGTTTAGTGGTGGCCTTGGCAGTGCTGGATTAACAGTTGGACTTGATGATCTTTAAGGTCTTGTCCAACCTAAACAGTTCTATGATGCTATCAGGGTCACATTTTGCAAGTCAAATTTCCCAGCTGGAGACCTGGATGATGCCCATTAGGAATTTGGGGGTGTTTCCACAAATATACCCTTCTCTTGCCATCCAGCATGCCAGGAGGTGGAACACAAGCATATTAGCTAGAAGGGATGTTGCTAAGCATTTGGTGGAAATCATGGGTTTTAGGAGAGTATCTTTGGTCAAGAGAAGTCTGTATTATTTGTGCCCTTTGTAGACATGGTCCATGGGACTGCCTTTCAGTAGAGGACCAAAGCCAACGTTCCAACTGAGTCTCATTCCTGCAGAAACCACAGTGAGGTTTTTTTGTTTGTTTTTCTTGGAAAAAGCATACAGGTTGCTATACACAGGACTCCTAATTTACCCAGCCATCTGCAGCAGAAGGCTGGTGATGAATCAACACCAGCTGGAGCTGAGCAGAAGCATTTACGTTGCAATTATGCTAGGCTACATTCTAAACCTTCGTTAATGGGAACCTCCCAATTGTTTCTAATATCTACTGCATTCCTGATGAATCAGGCTGATCAAACCCTCACCAGGAGAACATGCAAGAGGTCCTGAGGTTGTGCTTAACTCGCAGACCACACACACTCCTAGATGAGTACTAAGCAAACTGGTTTTTAATAGGCTTAATCTCCAGCTTTCAGTTCCTCATCCAAAATCTCCCCTGCTTTCAGGTTTAAAGTTCCTCAAAAGCTGAAGCTTCTGCATAGCCTTTGGCTGCATCTAGAGAAGAAGCAAAGTTGAACCAACTCGATTTGGGGTCTTCATTTTGTAAAATTAATAGGTTCCTGAACAGGTAGAGAGAAGCTTGTGTCTTTTGAACCACTCTTAACACCTGAGAGGGAGGAACATACCCCATAAAATGCCTTAGAATGACACCAGCTCCTAAATAGCGGAAGAGGTGGTTTTGTGGCTGGTTGTCAAGGCTTTTCTCACATAGATGAAATCCTGAGACACATCAGAGACAACTTGCTGTCCTGCTCCATAGGTTAGATCTTTCCTAAGCCTGGAAAAGCTATTTAACCTTGATGTTCTTCTACCTGAAAAAAGCACAAAGAACCAAGTTTTGCACTTAATACAGGGATTGTAGACTCAGAACAACTTAACCGATTTCAGCTGATTTGCTTCAAGTTGATTGAAATTATAACCTGACATAGAACCACAGAATCATAGAATCAACCAGGTTGGAAAAGACCTTTAAGATCATCAGGTCCAAACCTTACCCCAGCACTGCCAAGGCCACCACTAACCCATGGCACTGAGGCCTCGTCTCCACACTGTGTGAACACTTGCAGGGCCGGTGCCTGCAGCCCTGCCCTGGGCAGCCTGTTCCAATGCCTGAGCACCCTCTGGGGCAGGAATTGTTCCTCAGCTCCATCTAAACCTGCCCTGGTGCAGCTTGAGGCCGGTTCCTCTTGTCCCATCCCTTGTTCCTTGGGAGCAGAGCCCAGCCCCTCCTGGCTCCATCCTCCTCTCAGGCAGTTGGAGGCAGCCATCAGGTCCCCCCTGAGCCTTCTCTTCTCCACACTGAACCCCCCAGGTCCCTCAGCCCTTCCCCATCACACTTGGGCTCCAGGCCCTGCACCAGCTCCGTGCCCTGCTCTGGACCCGCTCCAACATAGAATCATAGAATCATAGAATAGTTAGGGTTGGAAAGGACCTTAAGATCATCCAGTTCCAACCCCCTGCCATGGGCAGGAACACCTCACACTAAACCAGGTCACCCAAGGCCTCGTCCAACCTGGCCTTGAACACTTCCAGGGATGGAGCATTCACAACCTCCCTGGACAACCCATTCCAGTGCCTCACCACCCTAACAGGAAAGAATTTCCTCCTTATATCCAATCTAAACTTCCCCTGTTTCAGTTTTAACCCATTACCCCTTGTCCTGTCACTACAGTCCCTAATGAAGAGTCCCTCCCCAGCATCCCAGATACTGGAAGGCTACGATGAGGTCTCCACACAGCCACACCTTTCCTATCACAGGTTCACCTAACCTTTCTTCCATGCTTCATGTGAGAGATGTTTTGTATCTGATCACTGGCAAGTCCCTGAAGCCATAATGATAACCACTTTATCTCTCTTCCCTCTGACCTTCGCTGAATGGTCTACTTAACCTTCATTTTATAACTTTAGGCTGACAGTGGAGAACATCCTATAGGCAGAAGCTGATCAGAAAAAAACAGCATTGTAGCTCCCAATTATTGTTTCTTGCCTGGCTTTTGCTTGTTGCCATATAACAGTCTTTTTCTTGGCCTTTGCATGGATTTGTAAGGAAAATAGCACATCTTTTGGGTTTTTGGCTTCCAGACTGTAGCATGACTTGTAACTTGTACTCAGCCCATAGGAACAGCAGGGCAATAGATACAGCTACTAATTATCCCCATCCTATAAGCTTGAACGTATCCTCTCAACACATTCCCGGAGGGATGACAAGGGAGCCAAGATTTAGCGTGGCAGTAGATGGCGCTGAAGACCTTAAAGCCTATCAAAGAGCCTTGGTCAACCCCCAGCCACCTTATAGGGGTTCCCAAAAAAGACTTGCCTCCCTCTGTTCTGCTCCTACAGCAAAACCACCACAGAAGAACACCGCAAGACCTCGTCACTGAAAGCTGGCCCACTTTCAGTGCAGAACAGGTATTGACTTCTGCTAAGTTCAGAGAGAGCTTTATCAGAACTGAGACTATGGTAAGAGGGTCTGACTGATGGTTAAAGAGCAGTAATCTATGGACTATGGAAGAAACCAGTTTCTGGACAAGAGCCACATATAATGTCTTCTCAATAGACGTCATTACGAGTCTATTTAGAGGGTTGAGCACAGTCACAAAGCAGCGGATGGCCTTCTTTCTCTGATCTCAGTAATCTCTCAAGAGGCAATTACATTTATAGCTTCAGAGGTGTGTCTCCAATTATAGAAGTGCTGCAGGTCAGCCCCAGCACGCTGACTGACACTGTTACCATGAGACCTCCTGGAACTTGTGACAGCCTGTGCCATGGGATTTCAGGTCAGGAGCCATCATAGCTCCTCTTATCTGATAGAACACACCATATCTTCAATGGAACTTGACACACCTGGCTGAAAAACCTACCTTGACCTCCCAGACTTCCTTGATAGTTCTGATGGTTTCAGGAAAAAGGGAGAGGAAGGTATTCTTTTGGCCTGCTGTGTGACTGGTCATGTACATGTCATATGGCTGGAGGAGCACCATACCCTGTGATGGCTTTGGTCTGGGACCACAAAGGTTTCTTGGCTGGAAAATGCAAATTTATTGTTAGGACAAGGGGCGATGGGTTCAGACTTCAACAGGGGAAGTTCAGGTTGGGTATAAGGAAGAAGTTCTGTACTGTGAGAATGGTGAGGCACTGGCACAGGTTGCCCAAAGAAGTGGTAAAAGCTCCATCCCTGGCAATGTTCAAGGCCAGGTTGGACAGAGCCTTGAGGTGACATGGTCTGATGTGAGGTGTCCCTGCTCATGACAGGGGGTTGGAGCTGGATGATCTTAAGGTCCTTTCCAACCCAAACCATTCTGTGATTCCAAGACTCTACGTCTATTTTACTGGTGGGTAAGTATGCCTGTGAAAGAAGAGCACATTAAGAGCCCATAGCAACAAACAGTAAAAAGATGACTTCAAGTGGGCCTCAAGCTGCTCCAGGGGAGGTTTAGATTGGATATTAGGAAAAATTTCTTCATCAAAAAGGTTGTCAAGCACTGGAACAGCCTCCCCAGGGAAGTGGTTGAGGCATCATCCCTGGGGGGATTTAAAAGGCGTGCAGATTAGGCCCTTAGAGACATGGTTTAGTGGTGGACTTGGCAGTGCTGGGTTAACAGTTGGACTTTAAGATCATCAAGGTCTGTTCCAACCTAAACAATTCTGATTCTATGTGTTATATTAAAACACTTTCTGGTGTGACTAAGATGAGTTGTGCCTTCTATCCATCTTAAAACACAGAAAGCAGAGAACTCCAGAGCTGCCTGACCCCAGCTCCCTTTCCAATCAATGAGTCAACAGCACATGGACACTGTCACTGGTGTCTAAAGGCCCTGCTTTCACTGGGAGCTGAGCATCACCTGCCTTTCTCCTGCAGTTAAGCTGCAATGTGGGCACTGAAGCATGTTGCAGGTGCTGCAGTGACATCTCAGTAAAGTCTTGTGTCTACTTAGCAAATTACTGTCACAAAGACTATAAAAGTAGATTGTCACTGATAAAGATAAAACATGTCCTTAATTACCTATGAGCACAGGGGCAGCCAGACTTGGGCCAGAACAAGAATCCCTGTGTTGTTTTAATGCTTCTCCAAGTTGCCAGTTCAAATTCTCACCAGGGCAATGGAGAATCACTTTTGGATGAAATGCCAGCTCCATAAACTACTCAGATTAGCTGGAAAATCCCCTCCCTTTTAAACCCTTAAAGATACTGAAAAATCCTTCCTCTGGGGCTTTTTCTTGAATCTTTAGCAGCCCATCCATTCTTATTCATCACATCGCAGGTCATCATGACCATTTTAGGCAGGAAACCAAGCTTCTTACTAAAACACCCTTATCTAATCGCCATGGTCACCCTTTCAAACTCACATGCCCTAAAGACATTTCCCCTAACACCCATAAAGCTGGGACAGATCAAAGGGTAGTTATCACATGTTGTGTGTGCTCATCATTACTGAAAGCTTTCCTCCCAGGTGACACAGCTCCACATTTTACCTGCAACCTAATTCAGTCTGTCAGTGGGTGAAGCACTTTAGTGGTCATAGGGTCAACCAGGAACTTCTCTTTAGTGGTAAAAGGACGTTTCATTCTCCTCTTGGTAGTTGCATCAAGGTGCTCGGAATTGATGTGTGCATCAGATTCATATGGATGTAAATACAAGAGGCATATGACTTTGAATTAAATGGTCCTGATTATGTTTACGATGACTGTACGATAACTTAATTCATTCTCATCCCCATATGAAAACGTATTGGTTTTAAGCACACCTATATACCGGCATGTTCATAACTAGACAGATGGAGAAAAGATGTGTATGTGTGTATGCAAAGATTTAAATGGCATCATGTGCCACATCTTCACTTCTGCAAACATCAGCCTTATGCATTATTAATGCCAAGGCATCCAGGTTATCATTTCCAGCAAATACATGCACTACACACACATATTCATGCAAACATTTGGAAGTGCATGAATATGAATGTGCATGATAGATGAATGTGAGGTGATGAAGAGTATTTAGTGGGAAGATCAAAACTAAATATCCTGGTGGATCTAGACATCAAATTGCTGGCAATCTTAGTGTATTTATAACATATAAAGCAGTCAGAATCTCTTTTCTCCCCTGCCTTAGCAGACAAAAGTGTGCCCAGGTTCACTGGGAAGGAAAGCACCTGACAAGCAGCATGAATGTGTGCCCTTGTGACAAAGAGAAACAAATATTTGGATGCTGAGTGATGAATAAATACTTGCCAGTGTTTATTCCACACCCCAGGGTGGGGCTGGCACTCAGGCTGATCTAGTGAGCCCTCCTTTGTGTTTGTTTTGTCAGAATCTGGGCCTTTTCTCATCCTTCCCCAGCCCACCGGTGGGGTTTGGCTTGGGAAGAAGGTTCAGACAAAGCTACTTGGTGAACAAGAAAAGCTGCAGAGGTGGGGATGGGCTGATCAGGGAGGTTTAAGGAGCAGTGTAGGGAAAGGGGAAGCATCTCTCTAAATACAGAGTGAGTCAAACTCACCTCTGGGGAAGGGAGAAGAAAACCTGGAGCAGAGAAGAGGCGTTGATGAGGCACCAACTGTATGTGCTCTCAGTCACATCCTCTGCTGTTTACTCAAGCTGGAGGGATGTGAGCAGAAGTAAAACCTGATTTAGGTCACATATGTCTTTCTCTTTGCGCAGTGCGGGAGTCAAAACATCCCTTGGGCAAGAGAAGGAGGAGGCAAGGAGCCAGTGTGTTGTCTGGGAGATCAGATAGGACTTGATGCACAGTCCTGGACTAGCAACCATGCCCTTTCTCCCAGCTCAGGCACTCCAAGCAGAGGGTGGGTTTTGCATCTCTCTAAACACTTGTTTGTTTGTTTGTGGACTTCATGACAGGTTAGTTTGGCTGATCTGAGGCTTGATTTTCATAATCAAGCAGCTTTGCATAACTAATGAACACCAGCATGTTCTAAAGCAAACACTAGCTAACAAGGAATTTGTTAGATCGATGCCCCTAAACACTGGGTATGGTTTGGTTCCTCATCTCCTCCCCTTCCACCCACACTGCTTTCCCAGAGCACAGCCTCTGCATAAAGCCATCTGGATTGTTAATTCAGCATGGCAAAGGCATATCTGCAGCTCCATATCCACTTAAAGCCATGTGCAATAATGGTTGCGCCTCGGTCAGCCTCTGGGTATTTCCCTCATGGTTTAATGGGTCTGTAATTTACTGACTTGAGGACTTGAGTTTCCAAAGGCACTGGTGTCTTTGGGGATGCTAGGAACGTCAGCCTGTTTGGCACCTCTGAACATCCATCTGCTGAGCAAAGCCAGACAAAGATGTACCGGGAATCCTGTTGCAGGTAACCCAAAGCATCCCAGGCGATTTAGATGTGGGGCACTGGCAGGACCAAATCCAGGTTCTCAGACATACAGGGCCAAGAGAGAAGTTCAGCCAGACCATCAGTTCAAGTGAGTTAACTAAGAAACCTCTTCAGGAGATCATCTGTAAAGACAGATCATAAGACCAGTGCTTCTGGTTGCTTCTGTTTGGGCAACAGCAAAGAAGTAAAAGGAGATTTCAAGCCCTGTGACCAAGCAATGGGTGAGCTATCCAACATCTGTCTGGTGGTAAATTAAGCATGAGCTTTGCCTAAGCCATGCAGCATGCACTGGTTACTAGTAATGTCTATCTGTGATATGTGGTGACATCCTCCCATTGCCTCCCCTCTTACCCCATGCTCATAGATTGTTTCTCGCCTCCAAGCCAGGCAAAGATGCAAATCTCACTCACTTCTTCCACTCACCACATGTGCAAGGACTCCATTTGCTGGCAGAAACTAACTACCCACAGCTTTAAATACCGCTGTCCTCAAAGCCTCTGTCTGGCCCCCGAGTTTCTCCTGCAAAGGAGGAGACAAACCTGCATGCTTTCTACAGGCTTTAATAGGAAAAAAAAAAGACAAAATGCACCTGAAATCCAACAACTTCACTGCTTAGGGCATCAGGCTTCCAACCTGGTGGAGAATTAGGCAATGCAACAATTAAGCTGCAAACTTCTACCAGCTGCAGCACCAGTCAGGCAAGGCACAGGTTGTAAATCATAGCATCAGCACTAATAAATGCAATGTTAAGAAGCTAAAGACGGGGTAAATATCCTGTTTGGAAACCAGTTATGGGTTCTTCTGTGTTTTGTGACTCCACTGATCCATTGACTGCCTTATTAGACATCACCTCTGCTTCAATTCCCCAACCCCAACCAATCCTAAACTAGAAGGTAGTGACCAAAGTGAGGTTGAGAGAGTGAGGTTGATGTGCCCTGTGGGAATGCTGTTTGCTCAGGATTGATTAATGCCAGTTCTCAGGATTGCAGGAAATCCATAACTGGGATCATGGAGGAAAAACAAGGATGTTGGCATCATTTCCAACTTGGTTTTCTTTTGGCAGATGTTTGAAAAAGAATGGGCTTCATAATCTAAACCCTGAGTTTTGATGTCTTCCTTATACAGATCCATTGGTCACCCAGACTACTGGAGATATAGGCAGGTATGAGACTCTTGCTAAAGGCTATAACAGAAATGCATCCCTCCAGGGGACAGTGAAGGATGCCTGGGGATTGCAGAGCATGAGGAATGAGGTGATTTACCTCTTGTTTTCCCAGATCCCTCCTGGCCAAAGAAACCAAATTCAGGGTTTGGACTCCAAAAGAGCAATACTGAATCCACTGCGCAGCCTGGATCCTTCTCTGACCCAATATATACAGATGAGCATGCACCACTCCCAGGTATGGTAATATTAATAGTAACAAAGACAACAATGATGGTAGTAATGATTCATATAATAATACATCTTCTCCATCCATCGAGGGGCAGACCTGCTTTGGGGTGATTTATACACGTGCAGGCTCAGAGACAAGCACAACAGCCAACTTCCAGCGGTACAATACCCTCAATCGTGCCTTTTGGGGGGCTGCTTTTGGAGAATGGAGATTGCACAGCCATGATGTGCATCACACTCACATGGCCCCCTCTCTACTTCTCACCCAGCTGCTCCCAGTCTTACCCATTTCATCCCTCATGGAGGGACATTGGCCTCTTGACAAGAGGCTGCTGCCCTCAGCTGTGTTCACAGACCCCATTATGTATAAACCACATAATCTTGCAGACTGCATCTGCAGTCAAGGTTTTGCTCAGTGTGCCTCAAATAAGGAGCTAATTTGAGCACTCTGATTTATTGTACAAGAGTCCTTTGGGACAGGAGAATTCTGCCTCCCCAGCTTGTGCATGTACCCAAGCTGAGCAGTGGGTATAGAGTGGCTGGGTCCAGAGGAGAGCAGGAAGATGCTGCGAGGGCTGGAGCAGCTCTGCTCTGGAGCCAGGCTGAGAGAGCTGGGCTGGGGCAGCCTGGAGAAGAGAAGGCTCCTGAAGGGGAGACCTGAGAGCAGCTCCAGTGCCTAAAGGGGCTGCAGGAAACCTGGAGAGGAGCTTGGGACAAGGGCCTGTAGGGACAGGCCAAGGGGAATGGCTTGAACCTGCCCGAGGGGAGACTGAGCTGAGCTCTTAGGCAGAAGCTCTTCCCTGTGAGGGTGCTGAGGCGCTGGCACAGGGTGCCCAGAGAAGCTGTGGCTGCCCCATCCCTGGCAGTGTTCAAGGGCAGGTTGGACACAGGGGCTTGGAGCAAGCTGCTCCAGTGGAAGGGGTCCCTGCCTGTGGCAGGGGGTGGAACTGGAGGAGCTTTAAGGTCCTTTTCAATCCAAACCAGGCTAGAATTCTATGATTCTATGGTAATATATTAGTGGTGTCATGCTTTTCTATGACCCAGGAGGCATCCCTGAGCCATGCTGTCCCCTGCACCCATCAGCCACAGCCCCAGTTAGCCAAGGCCAGCACCACATGAAGGTATACACCAAAATACCACTGACAGTCACAGCCCTTGCCCTGACCCTGTTGGTTTGCAAATGCAAACACGGCCTCGCATGTTGCTGCAGAAAGCTTCAATTTCTGACAAACCAATGCTTTCAGCTAGGAAAAAAGCTCACCCATAAGAATCCTGCCTGATTCTGTGTGTTCCCAGCCCTACTTAAACACTGCTTATTTCTCCCAGTAACCACAACCCCTGCCATGCTCCATGCATGGTCAAATAAACTCTACAGAGAGCACAGCTATAAATAATCCCAGCCAGCATAGGAAACTACCTCCTTGACAGTTTTATTCTCTTGCTGCCATGACCAACCCACAATGATTTCATTTGCTCTTCATGCACATTTGCTTTGGTCCCTTGGTTAATTATTTGAGTGAACATGCTACTGGATTTCCACCCTGGAATAGATCTGTTTTGCAACTGGATGCTTCAGTGTTGTGCATTGTCTCATGTGCTGCAAGAGGAGGTGATGATAAACCAAAGTGGTGATGCTGCAGCTAATGGGATCTGTCTAAAACATATCTGGAGAACATTAGTCACGTTTCCTTCAGTGGGTTTCTTCCTAAGTCGTTTCAGCAAAGGTTTGCTCATCCAGAGCTATCTTGATCTCTGGCATTCATGTACTGAAGCATTCAAGGTGGTTGTGATGCAGCCTGCCTTTGAACATCCTCCTATGAAACTGGACCCAGACCGCTTCTAGCAAAGGGTCCTGCAGCCGCTTATCTCAAATCACTGCTCCGAAACAATAGAGGGATGTGGCAGCTGCTTAGTATTTCATCTGACCTTTGCACAGGGGCAAATGCTTCCCCTTTTGAAGCAGATGGCCAATTTACTTGTGCTCCTTTGCACTCTAAATGCTGACTTCCTGGACAGTATTTATCTATTATTCTTTTTGCAGTGATGATTTAGCTTTAGGTAGTTCAGAGGAGAACAGGGAGTTGAACTCCATGATCCTTCTGGGTCCCTTCCAACTTGAGATATTCTGTGGTTCTATAATTCTATGACTTTGATCCATAACCTACAAGAGATCATAGAATAATTAGGGTTGGAAAGGACCTTAAGATGCACAGACATAAGAACTGTTATCTCACATGGATAGCCTACATCCCAGTGGATGGGCTGGACATTATGATTGTGGGGGGTCCTGTCTGTTCTTGGCAAGGCTCATGCTTTGCAGCACCCATGTCTGTGCCAAATACAAGCCACGAAGCCCAATAATCTTTCCCAGACCAGCACAAAACCCCACCAGTGCAACCAGAAAGGGAAATGTTGTGCCATGCATGGCACTGACATGTGTAGGATAAATAAACCCATTAAAAGCTCCCAAAGAAGCTGCAAAACTCACATTACAAGGTTAGACACACAACCAAGCTATTGCAACAGCAGCCCATGAGCAGAAGCCTGGCTGCCCAACACCATGGTGCCACCCCATGCTAAGCTGCTCTGAGCAGCTTAGCAGATAGGAAGGTGATTAATACCTGCATTAAAACCATCGAGGACAGGCAGATGGACTTTCTGTTTGAGCCTGGCCCTCCAATCTTGATCCCTATCTGAGGCATTGTTGGCCATGCAGCTCCAAGACCATTTTAAGGGATGACAGCAGATGCCAGAGACACCACACTGAGTCCTATCTGCATCCCTGAGCCCATAGCTGCTCTCTGCTGGGTCTTCAGGAGGTGCCTGCAGGTGACCTGTTTTGTGGATGAGGTGGGCATCCAGCCCTGTGCAAGATTAAGCAGTGAAAACCCCATTTAGTGAGTGGTGAAGGGCCATGCCCCGGTCTCTCATCAGTGCTTCTTCTTCCTCCAGCATTACTACAAGTCAATCTAGTACAGTGTTCTATAACAAAGGGATGTTTTGTCAAAAAAAAAGACAACACTTTGCTTAAAAAGCCTTCAGCAAAACAGGAAAAATGACATGTCTATTCATGGGGTCAAAAGGAACTTTGGAAATTCAGAAAACTATCAGTTTTACATCTCATTTGGACAGGAAGATACTTTCATTTTCATTTACATTTAGAAGAGAACATCTCTGGTGAACCAAAAGCCTTGGTTTTCAGCCAGCTTTAACCATGAATCTTGCAAACACTGTATTACAACTCTTCTGACTTAAATTCACTTGCTTCCCTGTCCCATCTCTCTTCAGGTTTGCTGACTCTTGGAAGTGATTTTATGTATGGGGTGCAGATAGACCACTCTCACTTCCTCAACAGACCCAGACATGCACAAAACTGTGCCAGAAGAAGTCTCTGTGCAATGGCACACGTAAAAATACTCCCTATAAACCTGCACACTGGTTTAGCAAGCCTGGAAAAGTATCTCTGTCATTATTACAAATTTATTATGGAGAATATTAGCACTTTATTATTTTATTATGCTATGTTTATACAGCACTCAGTCACCGCTGAGTAAGTTATAGTCAAATAAGAAAATCATTTCCCTGTCCCAAGTAGCTTCTAAAAGTGGGCTTATCCATACCATTGGGGCCTGTAATGGTGCAAAAATGTCATGGAGATTGTGCCCAAATGGATTCTATCCTCTTAGGGAAAGCTTGGAGAAAATAGTAAAAAGATAAAGTGGTGGCTGGAAAGACTTTGGGATTTTATGGCAATGACTCTGGCACCATAGATGGGTTCATCTCAGATAGAAAGGGCCACCTCCTCCTCCAGGAACCTGTCCTGAGGATTACTCTCAGGTCTTTTCTCTCACCTTTCTCCAGTAGGTTAAAGCCACCAGTGCAGACCCAAAACCCCTGATATCTTGTACCCATACAGCAGAAACTGTTCACAGGGAGCTGCTGGTGGTGGCTGAGCAATTAGAGTGGGTTAATGAGCAGGGTGTCTGTAGCCTGTCAAAGGATTAAAGATGGCCTTGGGGTACTGCACAAGGAGGACAGGCTTGGGAGATACCTACACATAGCATGGAATGCACTGGGCAAGAAGACCTGGTGCATTACCAAAAGCCTAGTGAATGCTGGAGGATGAAGCAATTGGGAAGAGTAAGGTGGATGCATGGCAAGAGAGCACGTCTGCCACTTGTCACAGCTGAGTAAAAGCTGGGCAGAAGGAAGAGTGAGTAAGGGTGCTTGGTTGGGAGGGTGTTGTCACGCATCCGAGCGGGTGACATTAATACTTTCTGGAAGGGAAAAGAGCAGCCATAGAACAAGGTCATAGTCCTTGCAGCACCACCAGTGGGAAAGGCAGGAAGGAAATCAGACATCAACACTTGTGCCAGCACCTTGAATTCTAGGTCAATGGTGTGAGCTGCCTGTAGATATATCTCTGAGGACAGCATGCTTGCAGCACAGAGTGGATGGAGTGACCAGCTATTCATATCAGAGCTACAGCTTCCTTCCCCTCCTTTCTTACAAGTGTATCAGTGCACTGGAGTAATGAGTGGGTAGAGGTGGACCAAGAACCAGAGATGCATGGTGACATTTGTTTCTCCATGTTGCCATATGGTGGGAATCCTGCTCCCAAAAAAGGACATGCCTCATTCCTGGTGGTGTTCAAGGCCAGGTTGGACACAGGGGCTTGGAGCAAGCTGCTCTAGTGGAAGGTGTCCCTTCCCGTGGCAGGGGTTGGAGCTGGATGAGCTTTAAGGTCCCTTCCAACCCAAACCATTCTATGATGCTATGATGATCAGTATATTTAGGTACCCGCTACCTCTCCTAAATCACCCACGAGCCAGGAAGCATTCTTCTCTCTTCATCATGAAAAGGCAGCTCTGCCCACAGGTTGGCATCCAGCTTTGGTGGAGGCATCTAACGTAGGCTAACCCAAGTCTGGTTTGGATGACATTTATCAAAATGCTGGGTTTTCTTTCTGCTGATGATGTGTCAGTTGTCTTTATCCCACTGGGGGATAAAGACAGCAAAAGTCAAGACCCAGCTCTGGAAATACCTCCTCATAATGACCAAAATCACAGCTTAATTGTGGGGTTTGAGCTGCAGCTAGAAATCTCTGGATTTGGAGCTGTGCTCATCCTTGAGCTGCCCTCCACCATGGTAATTATTCGTTAGGTCTTAATTACTGTTTCTCTTCCTAGCTCCAATTCAGCCGTGCTTTTTGGTCACAACCTCTGCTGCCACCCGCTTCTCTATGCACCAGGCCACCAACTGGTACAAAGTTTTGCCAACACTGATTTCAGTACAGAAAGCACTCAGATGCCTCTTGTAGCAGTAGAGACCAAATAACGTTTGCTGGGTGTCTGACTACAAGTGGATGCAAGTAGCTTGTACTAGAAGAACCAACTCAGAAAGCCTGTGTTATCCTGAACATTGTCTCATCACCATGAGATCCTGTTAGCTCTGAGTCTTCTTTGATCAGCAAGAACTTATGTTCTCACTTTGCCAAGAAATTGGGTGGACATATGTGTTGGTTGGCTTTTGTCTGGCTTGTTATGAAGCTCACCAGCCCCAGTAACCTGGTCATGGCCTTATCACATTGCAAATTAGCTTTTCCTTAGGACTGTGGGAGATAATATTCAAGGAGACTTCTCAAGGTATTTAGCCCATCATTACTTGAGTTGGAGCTGCTGGGACCTCAAGTGATGGCTCATGAGGTAAGAGCCTACCAGGAGATCTGAGGCCTGGCAGCACTCAGTACACCATTAACCGATTCCTTTGTGTTCTGTTGCTCTGTCTAATGTTGACACAGGTTGACTGGTCCATCAGACCACAACCAAAGCATGAAGCAAACTTTACAGTGAAGGTTTCCCAGGGCACAGAGCCCAGCCTGGCCCCAGTGGCAGTAAGGGCTGGTTTCTCCTATGACCAGGCACAGGTCCTGGGGGTGGACCACAGAGCAGGACAGAGCATCAACAGGATGTAATGGGGCACTTTCAGGGGGAACATGAGACATGAAGCCAACTTTGTGAATGTAGACACGGCATGAATTCAGGGGAGTGTCAACCATTCTGGTATTGACTCATCACTATTCTTCCAACCTCATAATGTAATTCCTTCTTGCACTGGTGACTAGAATCAGTTTCAATTCACTTTTTCTAACCAGCTCCTTCCCACAACCA
This sequence comes from Neopsephotus bourkii, assembly GCF_033783945.1. NCBI lineage: Eukaryota > Metazoa > Chordata > Aves > Psittaciformes > Psittacidae > Neopsephotus > Neopsephotus bourkii. Next base: position 522,035 of record NW_026901911.1, read on the forward strand.
CTCCTGTGTGGTCACAAAAGCCAAGTGACCAAACCTTCGAGGTCTCTCCTGAGTCCTTCCATGGCTGCATAGAACAGCAGTTTTGCAGTCAGAGGCCAGACTGTCCAGAGAGAACAGGTCATACTCCAGGAGAAAAGATACTAGAAAGGAAAAGCACATGGCTGGGAAAATGACACAATCTGATTTCTCAAGGGACCTGTTGTGTGAAAGAAAAACCTCTGTATATAGCCAGGAAGTTGCAAGGGGCTGTCACAAGGTATAAGCCACTGCCCCAGCTATTTCTAAGCTCAAAGGCAGAAGTGTTTCTAAACAGCTCAGATGGCTGCTCCTCATTGCTGCACAGGGTGGGAGCAGGACCAGGAGGATGCTCTGCAACATCAAGAGGGTAGCAGTGGAGCTACAGATGGAGGTTTCTCCAGCAGGACCAACTCACAGAGCTTAGGAGCATCTGAGCAGTTCCAGTCCTTAGACTGGATGGGTGTTGCTGGTGGTGTGGCTACTGTTCTTATCTTCTAGGTGTCCTTTCCTTCTAGATGAACCCTCTTTTACAGGACCTCTTTTAAATTCAGAGAGGTTTTCGAAAGCCACTCTAAGTCTGTGTGGTTTGGAAAGAGCTGGACTTCAGCCTGGTAAGTTTTCTATCTAAGCCAAGGCATGCATGGCCAGGGGTAGAAGAGGCTCTCAATGCCATTATGGGCAGGTGGGTAGAAGGGGAGCCAGCAGCTAGTGGTGACTCCTTTAAAGACAACTCAATATCTCTGATATTGAACACAGGGCCCAGAACTGTGCACAGGGTTCGAGGTATGGCCTTGAGGGATGGGACCAGTGTTGGACCCTTGTCTATTTGAAAGGGGAGGCTGGCAGAGATCAGTGGTGCCAGGGCAAGGGGATGAGGTGGGAGGAGAAGGGTTTAGGCTCTGCAGCAGGAGGGCTTTATTGGAGGCATAAACTTGCTGGGAGCAAGTTTTACACTCTGGAGAGAAGATAGGGATGTACACACAAGCAAGGCAAATGCAAGGGTCAAATACTCATGTTTGTGCAGCCTTCCCTTAGCCACAAATGAAGATCTGAGCCCACTGTGGGGATGGTAAAGGGACCAGACACTTTGCAGAGTTCAGGTGTGTGTATATCAGCGAAATGCTGATTCACACAGGTCTGTGCACAGCTGCAAAACAGATTTTCCTTATTTCAGTAGACATATATGCCTTCCTGGGACATACTTGTAGGAAAACTGCACAAATGCATTTAGTTACATGAAGTTGTTGCAAATCCCAGCCTGGTTTGTGTTGGAAGGGACCTTAAAGCCCCTCCAGTTCCAACCCCTGCCACAGGCAGGGACCCCTTCCACTAGAGCAGCTTGCTCCAAGCCCCTGTGTCCAGCCTGGCCTTGAACACTGCCAGGGATGGGGCAGCCACAGCTTCTCTGGGCACCCTGTGCCAGCGCCTCAGCACCCTCACAGGGAAGAACTTTATCCTCACAACAATTCCCATTAGAGCCACAGCCAGCAATCTGCTTCCCCTTGCAAAGCAGGCCCCAAAATATCCATTTCTTTGTATTGTTTCTCATAAGTGGGAAACAAAGAAAACTGAAGAACCCTCCTGCAATCCCATGGCGTGATGGCAGTGCCTCCCTCCCCAGCCGGAGGCAGGTGAGCTGCTCTTCATCCAACATGCTGCATTGGAAAGGTTTGCCTATGCTTTACTTAATCCCCAGCACTTGCACGTATCAGACACATTCCTGAGCCATCAATCAGAGCTGAGTCAGCCAGCGTGACTGGTCTGTCCTTTGCTGGTTTTTAGCAATCACAAGTTCTCTGGTCTGGTTTGCTAGCAGTGAGGTGGGGGATTATTTATCCTTCTAAAACAAGCATGGGACTTGACTGGGAGCAGGGAAATGTGTCCGTTGTCAAGCATAACCTTTAAAGCCACCTTGTCTAGAGCAACACCTCTCTGTGATGCTACAAATGTGATGCTTCACATGGAAGAAAAGAATGCTGCCTGGGATGGAACTGGCCCATGGAAGTTTGTGTGGATCTCTTCCTTTGCATGGACTTCCTGCATGAATGGCATGGTACAAGCCCCATCGCATCTGCACATGCAGAAAGAATCATTTGGGTTAGAAAAGCCCTTTAAGCTCATCCAGCCCAACCGTTCCCAGCACTGCCAAGGCCACCCCTGACCCATGGCACTGAGGCCTCGTCTCCACGCTGTGTGAACACTTGCAGGGACGGTGACTGCAGCCCTGCCCTGAGCAGCCTGTTCCAATGCCTGAGCACCCTCTGGGGCAGGAATTGTTCCTCAGCTCCACCTAAACCTTCCCTGGTGCAGCTTGAGGCCGGTTCCTCTTGTCCCATCCCTTGTTCCTTGGGAGCAGAGCCCAGCCCCTCCTGGCTCCATCCTCCTCTCAGGCAGTTGGAGGCAGCCATCAGGTCCCCCCTGAACCTTCTCTTCTCCACACTGAACCCCCCAGGTCCCTCAGCCCTTCCCCATCACACTTGGGCTCCAGCACCAGCTCCATTGCCCTTCTCTGGCCCCACTCCAGAACCTCAATGTCTCTCCTGCAGTGAGGGGCCCAGAACTGAACACAGCATTCAAAGGAATAAAGGCTTTTTGAAGGGTCTGTTCTCTCACAGAGCAGCCTTGGAAGCATTACCCCTGGGAGGCAAAGCCTTCCCCTGTGCTTCCTTGACAAGGACAAGGTTATCACAGCCTCAGAACAGCCCAGGGAAGGCAGAGGAGCAGTGCTGCTGTTATGGCTACATGGAATCTCAGCCCACCCTGCCTCTGGTGGCACTATCAAAGCTCCATCACCCATGTTAGATTCTCTGCGAGGCGAGTGCAAGGCTGCGCTTCGTGCTTAGGTCAAGGAGACAGACGGGTTGCTGGAGATTGAAAAGACAAATAATTGAAAAACAGTAATAATCTTGTGGTTTCTGGGGCACAGGCCCTCCCTGCCCTCGGGGTGCTTGCAGGGATGGGCATTGCCCTCAAGTCTCCCCTGTCTGCACGTACACCTAGGAAGAATTTAGTGCAGATGCCTCAAGGTTAAAATCAGGGACACCTCCCCTCTCCCAGTCGGGAGCAATCGGGAGCCAGAAGGCAGATGGTCCCCGAGCATCCCAGCTGCACCACAGCAAGCCCAAAGCAAGGTTCAACCTGCTCAGAAAGCCCAGGGAAGATGAGAGCAAGGGTTGTACATCAGCCAGCAGTGGCTAAGCACAGAGCTCAGCTGCAATGCACAGTGGGGTCCACAACTCTTTGTCCCTTTTGCTCCCAACAAGCTTTCAGATGCACAACTGCTTGAGGGGGATGAGCATCCTACTGCATGGGGAGCATAGACCCATGATGTGCTATACAGCATCCCTACTAAGTCACACCTTTCCCTGTTCCTCCCCATCTTTTCCTCCTGAACTCAGGAAAGAAAAAGGGCAACTACCAACTTTGCAGGGAATTTTAGTGTTGCTTGAGGGAGGCATCCATTTTCCTGCCATCAGGGCAAAGACAGCCCTGATCTCAGAGGACAGGTCTTGTCCAGCCCTTAGGCTTCATTTAGCAGGTATTTGGTTTTAGGAACTGTACTAGATCTGAGTAAGTGGCTGGTCTTATACAACTTGCTGCCTAGGTGAAGATCTAGGCAGGACATCACCTGTATATTCAACAGTGCTGTAGTGAGTAGAGCTTGAGTATCTGCTAAGTAGGTGTTAATACTTGGTTGGAGAAATGACAACCTTAACAGATGAGCTCCTCATTCACCATAATAAAAACCTTAAAACTGCTGTAACGTGGTCAGAAAGAAAGGATCAAGCAATGGAACCCAAACGGATCTTCAGAAAACCCACTTTGGTTTATGCAGGACAGGAACATATGTGTGAGGCAGGACTGGATGGCACAAGCTATAGGCTTGTGATAGGGCTGAGAGAAGGAAGAACCAGGTCATGTCTGTATTTCAACAAGATACTTTATTGGTCCAGCAACTGCAAAATATACAAATTTCTGAAAGGCATACCCTGTTTTTAAGGTGGCACAGCTTTATATCAGGCAATTATTCCAGACATATATACAGAACTGTTCACATACCACAAATCAACTCCCCCAAGGAACTACCCGCTTCTCTCCAAGCTTTGCAGTATACATTAAATAAATAAAGAGTGCTTTGCTATCAAAAACCAAAAGTAAAAAAAATAAATTCAAGTATCACAAAGGAAAATAAAACCAAGAAACAAAACAGGTGGGGGGAAAAGAAATCCTCCATGTCGTTTGACAAGTCCCTCCTCCCCATCCACCATCACTGCCTGGTCCTTGGCTCCATTAACCAAAAGCGATGGGCAGCCAGTTTCTGGGGGCAGTGCGATGGGATGGGGCTGACACCATCCCACCTCCTACCAACCCCTCCAGTATGAAGGGACCTTTCTGCTGCTCAAAGACCAATTTTCCCCCTTGCTGGAAAAAAAACACCCGGTTGAAATTTCATCGTTTTGTAGACCTATGGAGACTTCTATTATTCCCAAAGGGAGAAAGTTTAAGGTCATTTTTTTTGCTATTTCTTTATATATATATTTATATATATATAAATATACACACAAATACACACCAAAACAGCTGCAGAATTTCATGTGTACAGGATTGATCACGGGGCAGCCAGACGTCATGTTTGCATTTGTGGGCTTATCTTTTCATAGCAGGAGGAGACAGATAAGACTCCTCGAGGAAGGAGGCTGGAAAAAAAAAAGCAATTTGCCTTCCAAAAACATTCACTTTTCTCTCTCTCTCTCAAAGGCAGAGAAACCAAAAGGGCAGATGTCAACTGCTCACAGGGAGATGGCTGCTTTTAATGTGATTTTAAAACTAAAAAGGGCAAGGAGGGGAAGTGTTCTTTGTTTCATCTGTACAGGAATATAATACACATATGCACAAGCTCACACGGGCAGGGCACTGGAGACCATCTCCTCCAGTGGGATATAGACTGAGCGTGGTTCTGGTCCCCTCCCGCTGTTGGTGCTGCTTCAAGCATGAGGCTGAAGCTCTAGGCACTGTGGTTCACCTTTTCCCAAAGGAAAGCACAGACCAAACCCCCCCAAAAAACATACACATGCCAAAAAATAGATCATTTCTCCCCAGACCTCTCTGCTCCTGGCTGTAGGGATGTTGTTTCCTACATAAAGGGCTGAGGAAGGCTATGGGAACTGCAGGAAGACTTGGCTGCCCTTGCCTCCCATTTCCAACTCAGCCATGCAGCCAAAAAGCACGATGAGGATGAAGATGGTGCTTATAGCAGTGAGGAAAGAAAGCAAAACAACCCAAAACCCTAAAAAAAGAAGTTAATATTCAAAATCCACAGATTTTGCACAAAGCAATAGTGGTTAATTGCCATATAATTGCTGTCTCACAGCCTGGGACAGGGATGCCAAGAAGGGATCTTGCCTATCAAACCACTGGGAGTTGGCTGATAGAGTCCAAGTCAAGACCTCGCCCCCAGACACACACCCCCACACCTCGAATGCTGCAACTAGTTTTGTAGTCCCAGCTTTCCAGCATGCAAAATAAAGAAGCTGCCTGTATTCAGGCTTCCCCTGTTACGGGGCACAATTAGATAAAAACTAAAATGGTTATGCTCCTGCCACAAATAAAGTGCAAAACCCAAGCGGTTTCCAGGTATACACATGTACACACGTGTGTGCATGTATGTATGTAAAATTAAGAGAGAACACAGACAAAACTGTCCCCTTCTCGTGGCTTTCTGCATCCCAGCCAGACCTCTGGCCACCTCCATAAGACCTGTGTATCTGCAAAATGCATCTAGCTCAGCCTGTCCACCTGCAATGACACAGGGATTGACCCCTAAACCGCCCCAAATCTCCACTTTCCTCTAAGGAAGAGCAAAGAGGAGATGAAGTACCAGCACAGCACCTCAACCAGTGCTCAGTTTCCCCTCCCATATCAACATGCTTTGACTCAGACCATTCCATGGTGCTCCCCAAGATGAAAGCATCATCTAAACCACCACTGGTGTGGCTTCCCCTATGCTACTGGCAGCTCACAACCAGTTTTAGAAGCAGATCTACATTCTCTGCAAACCCCTTTTAAGGTGTATTGAGTAAAACAAAAGGTGTTTTGGGGTCTTCTTTCCTTGTTAAACCCAAAAGTTTTTACTGTGAAGGACTTCACACAACTGCCTTCCTAGTGCTCGCAGGCTTGGGTGAGCCAGACTTGGAGTGCGACAGGCTGTAGCTTGGCTAAACAACTTCTTGAAAAGGAATTAATCATAATTATTATAATAATAATCATAAAAAACTGCAAAACCCATTTATTCCCTCCCCTTCCCCCCATCTCTCTGCTAACCCCGCACCATCCACATATATACACACCCCACCCCGAGAAGGATGGGTACCAGTCGTCTCTACAAAAGAAGATCAAAACTGCTTGCAGAAGGAAATTAAACTCCTGTGCGCTAGGAAGCACTTTACAGCTTGCTAGGATCTAACAGGATGCTGGAGAGGAGAGCAAATGCTGCAGCCTAAAGATCTGGTGGTGACCCCGGGATGCTCAGCTCCTCTCCTCCGCTCTCCTGCATCTCTCCCCTTCTTCAGCAGAGTGGTTTGCAGATGAACGGGCACGGGTAGAAACAGACGAGGGTCAACCTCATTGCAGATGGAGGAGACTGGTTTATAAGCAAGCTTTGGAAATGGCGATGGGATGGGAAGCTGGTGGCGTCGCCAGTGGCATTGCCACAGTGCCATCGGAGTCACGACAGCTTCTGCGAGGTGTTCATGTTCTGAAATGAGAAGGGAAGAACAGTGGTTGGGGTGGTGCTTGGGTCAGACCCATCTTCTATATAGATATCAACAAGGGGACAAATGGGAGTAACAGAAAGCCACGGCACGGGTCACTACAAAAGCATCCATCACAGAGGAGAGGACATTGTCCACCCAAGGAGAGATTGGGGGGGGATGCACTGACTTGCTATCCACACCCCTCAAGCATCACTTGGGTTTAACTACAGAGTGGGAGTTCACCAGAGATATCCCTAAAAACTGAGCTAAAACCCCAGGCAACCCTCCCACCCTGTCTGGTCTGCACTTTTGAAGCTGCTCTTTGGACCCTGCAAGGCAAGGTGATGGTGACCACTGGTGTTAAGGAGCCCAATTAAACATCTCTGTTGCTCCCATTGAGGGTGGGCAGCGTCAACCCCCTGCCTGCCAAGGTGGAGGTTACCATTTATCCATCCTTGGCATTGTCAAGAAGAGGCTGCTCCCACCAGTCTTACTGAGCAGCCAGCATGGGGACCAGACACCACTATGGCAGGAGCACCCAGTGACACTCCATGAGCTTTCACAGGCCCTAGGAGCTGCTTTGGACACAACCCTGGTGCAGAGTGGTGACAGTGGGCACCCACCAGCATGCGGTAGGGACCACAAAACTAGAGACAACCAACTAAACACAAGGAGGACCAGCCCCCAGGGCAGTGGCTGGGGGGGGGAAAAATCAAGGGGAGATGGTCACAACAAGGACACTTCCCAGTTCACACAACTACATGAAACAGGGCAGGAAGAAAAGGACTAGGAAGCAGCTAGGAAGGTTTCTCAACCTTTTGCTTTTACTACCTAAACTGCCTCTTGCAAACACCAGGAATATAACCAGGCTATGAGGCAGAGCAGGCTGAGCTGTTATCTAAGGAGACAAGAGGAAGGTTGGGAGAAGCCACATGCATCACAGCCATTTACCTTGGAAATATTAGTAAAGAGAAAACTTTGAGAAAGTGACAAACGGGTCTTCTTTAAGCATGAAAAGTGAAGGGAAGAAGAAGGGAGGGGATCAGCTCGTTGTCAAAAAGTGCACTTTGGATCACAAACCAAGCAAAAGGAACAGAAGTCATCATGCCAACTAGTCCCAATGGCCCCAAATCAGCTCAATCCCCCAGCCAGGAGGACTCTGAGGCACACAACCATGGCCCCAGCTTCTCCAGTGTTCCCTGGTCCTCCTGGATGGGGGTCAAGACCCCAGCAGCGAGGGCTGATACAACAAAGCACCCACTGCCAAGCAAGTCCTATGGTACAAAACAGAGATACCTTCCACCTCCCCTGACCCCATACACGCTGTGGTGGGACAGAGTGAGGGATGGTCATGTGTACAAGACAACAGCCTCCAAGAGGTATCAGCAGCATGAATACCACCAAGGTGGCTTAAGGTGTCTTCATGAGTCCCTCAGTGGCAGCCTGTGAGTCACACACTAGCAGATAGAGGCAACCACCCCTGCCTACTCCAGCAGAGCTCCTGGTCTAGCAAACCCTGATGCAGCCATCTCCCAGACTCAGCATTGGAGCATGTTTTCAGTGTCCCAGCCAGCACTGAGCATGCACTGCTATTCATTACAATATGGATGGGAAAAGGGTGGGTGGAGGGATGGACAAGGAAACAAAAATGCTTTCAAAACAACCCACAACCAGACACATTCTCACTGGCTTTTGTGCCCATGAGCAGCAAGGGAAGTAGCATAGGAATGCAGGCCATGCTGAGCAAAACAACCTCTACATTTGCCCAAGATTATGGGCATGATGACCTTCCCCAACCCATCCAGCAAGTGTGAGCTTCCTAACATCCTGCTTCTCAAAACTGTTTATTCCAAAAGAGGAAGAAACATGAGGTTCACCAGTCATTATGTGTAAGCAGGGCTGAGTTCTGGCCTGTCGTGTTGTAGCAGATCCCTCTATCTTCAGCCCACAAAATGAACCAGGACAGGGATGCCCATAGGCTGATTTGAACTGGTCTATAGAGGTCAAAAAGGTCCCTGGGCACTGCCCTAGCCTCAGCTCAGATCCAAAGTCTCCCTGATCTTTGAGAAGACATTCGAGCACAGCTCAATAACTTCTGCTCTCAGCCTGATCACATAGAATTAATGAAGTCTGAAGGCTTCAAATCTATCCCTATTACACAAAGGCCGAACAGCACTAAGTCAAACTGTCAAAGCCTTAATCGTTCATAATTAGCACATTAAAAGCTCAAGGCATCTTGCTTTCTTAAGAGATGGAAGACAACAATATCCTTGCATCTACTCTAAGGCGTCCAGACTCACTGTTCCCAAAATCCAGGCTTGCAGAGCTGCAGATGCCAGGACCCAGGATCAGTCCAGCTCCAGGAAACACACTCCCATGCCAGTGATAAAACCCTGTTGGGGGCTGAGGTCAGAACCTACTCAGACCATTCATAGACAGAATTTCGACCCAGGAGGCCTATCCTTCCCAACGATTCTATCACCTACAGTACACCATGCTATCACATAGGAGAAAACTCCAGGAAAGCCTAACAGCATCTCCCACCCTGTGCCTATCCAAGGAGGAGGTCAGGAATTTAGACATTATCAATAATGGGCAAATGATAATTTGCTTTATCTCTCAACAAAATTAAGACATTTACTCAAGTGAGAATACCTAGGGGTTGGACAAAGCAGCACCCATCATCTCCCTCTTTATCCTTCCTAAGATGCATACAAACCCCACACACAAATACTAAATTGAAGAAGCCCATGCCTTGGCCGGGTTTCACACCAACAGCAAAACAAGCGGTTGAATGGCAAGAGACATGGAAAAAGGGGTAAAAGAGGGAATAAGACGCAAGAAGGTACTTACAGGCATGCCTTCCCTAGTAAAGGCTGCAGAGAGACAGAGAGAACAGAGAGGTGTCAGTAATGCCACACAAGAGACCAGGCAGATGACACCAGATGGAGCAAGCGGCATACCAACAGCAAAAGCTTCCAAACCCAAAGCTGGCAAAGGGTTTGGTGCAAGACTCAACCAGCCCAAGCAAAGCCTTAAAGACAAAAGAAAGATTGAGCTCTCCCTCTTGGTGCTTGGGGTGGTAAGGCTCATGCAGAGCAGCCACCAACTAGAGCTGTTGGAGGAACTCAGCAACCTTCCTAACCTGCCCCAGATCTAGCCAAGAGGACACCAGACAACACAGATAATGCAAAGAGGGGCTCAGTGAGATCCAACAGGAAGCTGGCAGGAAGGGCAACATGGCATAGGGGGTCCTATGTGTGTATATATATGTATATGGACTTTTCTGGTACCAACCCAGCTCCTTAATGAGCACAGGGAGCGGGGGTTGTTCCTGGAGAAGTGTGAAGCAAGCAAGCTATCTCTTTCTACATCCCTTCATGGGTGGGTGAAAGAGGAAAGGACACATGAGCATCATAGTAGCTAGCCATGGGTTTCACCCAAGGCTGCAGAAGGCAACCGAGTTCACTATGCCAAGAGGCTCCTATTCATTTCTGGTCCATTTCGCCCATCATTCCAGAAAGGAAGAGACCTCTTCAGCCAAAGATGAGTTTTGTGAGCTCCTTCTTGAGAGAAGCACAGGAACATCTGCTTTATTGCAATGCCCAGCTCTACAGCAAAGCCAAGTGCATCCAGGGGGAAGGCACGAGCCCCACTTGAGATACAGCTCCTCAGGAGGTCGACAGCACAAATGTCAGATAATGAAGGCACCAAATTAACGCACCCTGGAGCTTTAGGGGTGGTTTATGACACTCTCAAAACCCAAGAGAATCACCAGTGACCGGATGTTCCTGCACCAACACAAGGCAGGGAGGGACAGCAGCCATGGGAGAAAGATGCATCAGCACAGGTTGCGACAAGTGCAAGCCGGTCCCCAGCTTCAGGAGCGACAGGAGGACAACAAACAACAAAACAACGAGAATAGCAACAAAACAAAGCAAACCAAAAGAGTTCAACTAACTTGTCCCGGCAGCTGCGAGGGCACTTCCTGAGGAACACAGCCTGGCAGGGCGGAAGAAACAGCCACATGCTCCTCAAAGCTGTTGATGCGAGGTTTTTTGGTGGGCTCTGGGCTTGCTAGAGGGGTAACGCTATTACGTCTCATGAGCGGGTTAGGTCCCTTCTTTCCTTCCTAAATTAAAGTGAGACAAAGAAAATGAAAGTAAATAAAAATAAAATAAAATAAAAGGTAAGAAGGCGACAGTTATAAAGGAAAAAAAAAAAATAAAGCAGGTTGGTTTTTGTGTTTAAAGCAGCCTCTGCTTTTCCCAACAAATCACTGTCAATGTACACAGGATGCAGCGAAAGGCTCTGGACACAAGGTGTTCAAGAACACAGCACGACTGCCCAAGAAAGGAGGGAAAACAAATAAGTGAAAGGCCCTGAACTGAGAAATAAGACAGGCTTTCTCCTCAAAAAAAATACAGACTGCCAAAAAAAAGCATGACTTAGCACAACAGAGGTGCCCATCTGTTTCCTCCTCAAAGCTCATCCCTCCAACCCAGGGAGAGGTGCGAAAGCAACAAGAGGCAGGACAAGCCAGCCTGGGCTGATAAGGAAGACTGGGAAGTGAGGGCAGAGCAGCCAGCAAACATCAGCACCACGCCAAGCTCCAATTCAACAAGCCAGGTGGAATGGAGGCGCAGCCGAGCAGTGGGAGTCAAGCGCTTCACGTGTGTCTCACTCCATCCTACCCACATCCTTCCTGCCATCCCCAACAAGGGTGGTGGAGGACATCAATGGCCCCCATGGCAGGGGAAGGACTGGCTTCCCCACCTATGGTGCCTGCCAAGGTTGGGAAGTGAAGGAAAGGAGATGTGTGCCAAAAGGGGACGGCTCCAACCACCCAACGTCCAGTTGGGCTACACCACCACTAAGTGCAAGTTGGAAAGGTCCCAGTGGCTAAGACATGGGCATTACCATGGTCCATGGGGTCCCTTTTGGTTTACTGCCCAGTCCTAACACTGAGCTTGCATCCCCCTACTCTGGTTTTTGAGCTCCTGGTGGAGCACGTGGCAGATGGACCTGACCTTACAGGAGTTTTCCTAAACATGAAGGGCCTCCCTGCTTCATACCATCACCAGCTCAGCACCACCACCCTGTACTCTATAGAATCCCATAGAGCTGTGGGCACGCCAGTTAAAAAAACCATGGAAACAGGAGATATTGGGCAGTTGTTGAACCCAAGCTCTGCCAGCCAGCTGGGAGACCTGGGAGAAGTCACCTTCTCCATGCATGGTCCTATTCCCTGCTCAGGTGAGTGGACGACTACACAGGTGAAAGTCAAAGACCAGGGAGGAGCTTTCCCTGGGCCAGCTTTAGTCTGAGCAAACACCAGGAAGCAGGCACATGCAATAGTCATTTTCCCTTGGAAAACCCACAACAGGCCACATCTTTGCAGAACCCATCTGATGCTCTGGTCCTAGAGCAGCACTCCTGAGTACTCAGCTGAGCAACCTCCCCATGCCCACCCTGGGCATTTTTCCTGCTCACTGTAGGGGAAAGGAGAGGGACATCAAGGTATGGGTTTGAGGAAAAGCCACACTCACCTCTGGCCGATCCCTGTGGGTGTTGACAGCTTCAATGTTCAGTGAGATGGATTCCACCCGGCAGCCTGCAGAAAGGAGCACGAGGAAACAGAGAGGCCATCAGCAAACCCACCAGGCACAGGATGACTCCACCCCAGACCCCATCTCTTCTCCCAGAGGTAGCTTGCATTCAGGCAGAGGGACAAGTCAAACCCCTTGGCATGTTAATAAAGCTCCCCTTACCATAGGCCACCGGGGTCAGCTTCAACACTGTGTGAAGGGGACATTTCAGGTAGGGCATTTCATCTGCAGAGAAAGCAAAGCAGGAGAGTTATCCCATCCCCTCTTCAAAAGCAAGATTAGACTTCATCAATACCTAAGGCCACCCAAAACCAAGAGATACATGCTTCAGACCCTTAGCAGATGTGAACGCATCTCTTATCTCCTAAGAGCCCCATCTGTCATCCCTCCTCCAGAAGGACCAATCCTCTTCCAAAGGACAGGAACTTCACCTGCACTCTTATCAAGGAAGTATGCCAGGAGACAGCGCATGACAGCCTGGTGACAGATCACAAGGACGTTCTCTTGTCTCTCCAGTTCCATGATGACCGGCTCTAGGCGCTGCACCAGATCTTGGTAGGACTGAGGCAGAAGAAAAGAGAGATATGGCATAGAATCAATAACCAATGGTCCTTGTCTTGGTACATCTATTGGTTTCACGTCTCTGACCAAACCAACACAATTACTGCTAAAAACAAGCAAAGTTACACAAATCCTCTTCCCAGGCTAATCTGGAACATGACTATTTCTTTGGGTCAGAGGAGAAAGCCATTCACATCTTACTAAACTGTCTAGGACTGTAACTCAGGTAAGCAACAACTGCACAGGGGCTTTGAGCAGTGTCTATCATATTGAAAACTGATTTTCTACAGGATTTTTAAGATCTGAAAAGTCTGAAGCAACATTAAAAAAAACCCACCAAAATGAGGGTTTTGAGGGACTTCATGAAGAACCTGAAAGGCAGCCTAAAGGAACCACAGACACCTAAACATTCTCCTTTTAGACAGGCTGTCACGATATTGCCAAAGATCTTTCCCAAATGCCTCTAGGGGCGACTTTTAATATGGGGATAAAAAGCCCCATTCACAACCTGAAGTGTCATGCAGCCTGCCAATTCCCACTTCATTGTGTCACACCCTGAAAGCAGATTGCCAGGAAACAGAGGTATCAGCATCAACCCTTAGGGAATGATACTGAGAGCAGAGGTAGAAATCGCTTCTTTGGAAATGAAAAAGGAAACCGGGGCAGTGCAACACTTGGAGTGGATGTAATGGAGGAAGTTGGACTTGGAAATCTCCAGAGTCTCCTTCCACTACTAAACTCATAGGGGCTACTTGTTAAGTGATACATTCCTCAATGAGATGCTCACATACCATGATTTCACAAGAGCTCAATGCAAAAGGTGCCCTGACCTTTCTTGATTCTACTTTCTTGGAACTCTTGCTGCTCCCCTGCTCTGAATGTAGAAGACAGCATGAGGACAAGAAGGCCAGGTTTAAAGTAAGATAAGGAGTCATATCTCTGAAGGCCTCCTTGCAGACCTACCTCCCCAGAAGGATAGCGGTAGTAGTATTTATCCTGATCACGTAAAGCAAATTCCTCTGGATGCTGCTCCCTGATTTCTTCATACGTCATTTCTTCACACACCCCCTGCCAGTACAGGACATCCATGAGGTTAAAGGACATGCTCAAGTTAAAAAACATCAGCACACCCAACATGCAAAACCTTCTCCAAAGCAGCATCTACAGCCCTGAGTGGTCAGCTACAGAGCACTTCCAAGCAGAAACCATTCTAATCTGTTCATTCAAGCTAATCTTGAAGCACCTACACAAGGCAGAGCCAAGATGAGAAGACAAGTTGCAAGTACTGCAGCAGAAGTACCACTCTTTCCAACAGCAAGGAAAAATCTCTCCACAAAAAGCAAGATGCTATCACTCTCTGCCAAGCAGCAACCAACATGATCCTAATGCAAAGATACTTACAGCATCAATTTCATTGAGTGCCTTCCACTGCTCATAGGGCAATTGAAGAGCTTCTGCTGTTTGGATTGCCCTCTTTAGCTGGCTGGTCCAGACTTTGAGGTCCTTCAGGTTCTGCTCCTCAACAAACTTGTTCAGTGCCCGTGCAAACTGTGGGACATAAAACAAGAGGTTGATTCCTGATGCACAGCTTCCCAACAGGGCACTTTAGATGCCTGGCTACCCTTTACCACAGCCCTGCTTATTTGTCATAGAGCTAAACTGGTATCTCCTTATACAGTCACACCTCAAATGACTCCATTTGGGCTTCAAAATGGTCCGGCAAGCCAAGGTAGCTATTAACTACCCTAGAAGCACTTGACTGATCTGAAAGCATCCTCGGAGCTAGCTATCCCTACCGAAGGGTGGCAGCAGTCCTGCATCCTGCCCTGACTGAGCAAGGTCTGAAGAAGCTCAATGAAGACATTCATACCCTTTTTTCCTAGAGATTTCTGTAGCCTCTGTTAACCCCTAACTACATGCAACATTGGTGGCTGGAATGCCTTGTTTTGAGGTTGTGCTTGAACCCGAATTTAACGACCTCTATAGATACATCACTTAGCCCAATGCACAACATCAACAGCCAGATCACTCCTAGAAGCCGCAGAGCAACATTCCCTTCTCTCTCACCTTCTTGCCCCTGTTGGAGAGGCCTGAGTCACCTCCAATCTTCCCCTTGAGGTTGAACTCACTTTCACCATGCCGACAGAGATAAATGGTGCGGGGCTGGACATGGATGTTCATCAGGTAGTAAACGATCCTGCTCTGGATGTGATCCTGAACTCTGTTAACCAGGAACCGCCGGCCAACGTCGATGACTTTGATGAGAGAAAGCTCCCTAGGGAAAGCACAGCGAGGATGAGCAGATGCCAGTAAAGAAAACAGGAAGAAAGAAACACCATCTTGTACAAACAGCCTTTTGAGGCATCTCAGTCAACACAATCACTCAGCTAAAAGGATTTCCTGCAGGCTATTTTCAACTGGAAGCCAGCAAGTAATAGCCATTCATGGAGAGCTAAGTAACACTGGTATAATCACCATTCCTGCCTTGCAGCAGTAAAGAAGATTAAACACAAACAGCAGGAAGCATGTTCCTCCCCAGAACAGGGCTCAGCAGAACTGGGGTAATCCACTCAGGGCACACAGATGTATTTGTGAGCAGTGGAAAAGTGCCTGCATGGTCATGCAGGACAGCAAAGGTCCTCCCAGGGCACACAGCTAGGCGGAAACCACAGGGCTTGCTCAACCTTGTGGTTTGAGCCTGCCCAAGCAGTCCTTCCTTTAAGGTGGACAGTGACAAAAACACCTCAGAAACGCTCAAACCCAGATATTTTCCCAAACCCTTTGTATTTAGACTGGTAGAACAAGATTGAAAACAGCACATTTGAGCCCAGAAGAGCCTGAGAGAGTTTCAGCACCCAACTCCCCAGCACAGGGCTGGGAAAAACCAGCACTTCCAATGAAGGAACCTGAATTCATAGTGAGGCTTGGCCATATATTATTCTAGTGCAGCCATGTATTTGAAGACAGAGTGAAATACAGCTCCATAATTCATTAGTCTTCTCCTGGGAGAACAAAGGCATTCAATTCAAGCCAGTGCAGGATTCCAAATCTCTTACCGGTCATAGTCATCAGGGTCGAGTGGCTGGTAGCTGGCCTGGTAACAGTTGATCCTCTTCATGAAGTCCTCCATGGCATCGGTTGAATTACAGTCACGATAATCGGGGCTGGACAATTTTACTTCCTGCAAGAAGGGAAAAACACACCACAAGGAGAGGTTAAGAAACTTTCCAAGTCAGATCATGCTAATCTCCAATTTCAAAGTCCTGCCAAGAGCCAGCTATCAGCTGAGCCACTTTACAGTCATTGCTTATCAGAAGAGAGAAAAGAAGCAGACTAGACCCAAAACTCTAAGCACACATTGAGAAAGTCTGGTATAAACCATTGTGTGACCAGTATAGATGCATATCAGTCCACTCACATTCTCCCCAAGAATTGGGGTCGGACCTCACCACCCAACACAGCGGGAAAACTGAGCTTTCTTATGCTAAAGGAAAGCATCAGGTTTAAACAGCTGAAGCTGAGAATTAAGTGCATGTGTTTAGACAAGATGCTTATCCTGGGCCTTTTGAGTGAATAAAGCTCCCAGGAGTTAGAGGTTAACCTGGGTGTCCATCACCTGAGGCAGCAACACAACATTCAACCCCTTCCTGTGCATTATCTGCTAGAAAGAGGCTAGAAAGTGGCAACTTGAATGAGTATTGAGAACTCTCATGGACTAAGTTATGGCTGAAATACTCCTAGCAGGTGATCCTTCCCAAAGATTTGGGTTTGAGCAGCAGCATTACACATCAGTAACTTTATAAGCAACTCTGAAGCTAACAGGGTAACACAACCAAGTGACACACAGCGGCGATAGCATATTTTCCACACCAGTCTCAGCACTAAGAGCATCATGGGACACCAGCTCCAAGCAAGACCAAAAGCCATACTCCAGCCCTAACCCAGCACCCTTTGTGGAGCCCAACCCAGGGGCAGGACAAAACTCTTCTCACATACTTTCAGTATCTTGCAATGCATTCCCAGACACTGTAATATGGCTCACAAAGTTCAGATGTGCAACTGGAGATAAGGCTGGAGCACAGCTCAGTGGAGAAAAGGATGCTTTCATACAAGTTAATCATGCCCAGGTAGACCAATTAAACTCTACCTACCCTAGCCAAGCCTAGCGGGCAAAGGAGTTCTGCTGGTGGGGAACCAAAGATCCAACAGCTCCCAAAGGAGCCAGGAAGAAATGCTTTACACTGTAGTCTCCAAGATTTAGGTAAGATGATCTGATATTCTTCTCAAAGCAGACTCCGATGGATGTTGGGAAGCTGCACGTGGGTGAAGACACCAAATCTGACAGCTCTTCGATGGGATTTAAACCCCTAACCACATTAGGGAAGCACCAGCATAGGGTTGGCTTTCCAGACTGCAAGTGCACACTGCTGGGTCATGTTGAGCTTCTCATCAACCAACACCTCCAAGTCCTTCTCCTCAGGGCTGCTCTCAATACAGTCTATGTCCGACCTGTGTTTGTGTTTGGGATTACCTCAACCCAGGGGCAGGACCTTGCTCTTGGCATTGTTGAACTTCATGAGGTTTGCATAGCATCACTTACACAGCTTGTTTAGGTCCCCTGGGATCCCATCCCTTCCCTTTAGCATGTCAACCACACTACACACCTTGGTGGTGTTAGCAAACTTGCTATGGGCGCACTCAATCCTAAGGAACAACTTGTTTATCCATTCAGGCCTCCTGACATTTTTGCCTGACATCCTCTTTATTGGGATGCATCGTTCCTGAGCTTTAAAGAGGTGATCCTTCAAAGCCTGCTCCTCCTCAGCTCCAGGGTAACCAGTTTGCTGCTTGCCCTTTTAACCACTCTAAGGGTCTTGTCCTCCACCACTTCATGGTCACTGCAGCCAAGGCATTCCCCACCCAAGGTCCAGCACAGCACATCTCCTTGTTGGCTCTTCTGTCACTCAAGGAAGGAATTTATCCTCAGAGCATTCCAGGAACCTCCTCAAATGCTTGTGCCCTGCTGTGTTGTCCCTCTAACAGCCATTGAGTGGATGAAGTCCCCCATGAGGAACAGGGATTGCGAATGTGAGGTTGCTCTTATATATACATATATATATAGAGAGAGAGGGAAAACAGATGACACTTCCACACTTACCCTAACATTGCTGGCAACTACAGTGGGATCATTGCAGACAGATTCAATGAAGAACACCTGCAAAGCAAAGCAAAGCTCAGCTGAAAGCCAGCAATAACATTTGTAACATTCAGCTAGCTCCTTGCTCAACCCAAACTCCCCCCCCTTTGACCAAAGGGCTCTCCCTGTGCCCCATTCCCATCTTTTTCTTCTGCAGAGCTCTGTAATGGGAACGAAGGAAGAGTTTAATATTTGCAATCAAACCCAGCAATGAAATCTCCCTTACACAGGAGCATTGTGAGTACAATACATCAGCAAAAGAAGATACCCCAACCATATACTAACACGGACTACGCAAAACAAGCAGCAGCCTGGTGGTACCAACCTTGAACCCATTTTCTTTGGCAAAGTTTAGGATCATCCCTCTCCTCTCCCGTGTTGTATTGGTGGCATCAAAAACCTTTAAAAGAAAAGATTTGATTAGCACCAAGGGTGCCTCATTTCCCACCGAGTCCTCCCTCAGCGCACAGTGCCTTCTGGACCAGGACTGCTGTCAAACCCCATGAAGTGCATCTGAGCTTACCGCAATCTGGCCAGCCTCCTCCGTTAGGTACAGCTTGACATCCCTCAAAGCAGCCAGGGCACATTGCCTGCAAAAGAGGAGACACAGGACCCCGATGTTCTCAGAGATGCTTGTGGCAGCCAGTTGCATCGACTTCCTCCTCCTCACCTCCTCATCCCCAGGGACATTTAGGAAAGACATGCCTTGCTAAAAAACCCCACAAGAGACGCGTGCTGAGCAGTGTGCTGGTCTTCATAGCAGAGGCAATGGTAGATGAAGCAGCAAAGGCCAAACCTCATATCCTACACCACTAAGCCTGAAGGCAGATTTGGGGTACCACTGATGGAAGATGCACTGGTGAGCCTGAAGCTACCAAGCTCATACATACAGCTTCAGTTTTCAGCTCTTGGCACCCAAGTCAGGCCTCCTTGGGCAGACAGGAAAAACTGAAGCTAAAGCCCAGCCTTTCTCTTTACCACTCATCAAACAAGCCAGGTAACCATGGGCTTCACCACTCATTTAGGACCCAAGTACAAGCATGCACACAGTACCCACGCTTACCTCCTGACTTTCATGGCCTCCTCATTGTCAGGGCGGAAGAAGTCATAGGAGCTGTAATGCTTCACTGCCTCACGGCGATACTCCCCGACATTGAAAACTGTGTGGAAAAGGCAAAAAACCATCAATACCAGGAGCAGTCAGTCAGCATAGCTTCACTCAGCTCTGTAGATCCTGCAGACAACGCTTTCTAGTGATGGGCATCCTTAGATTCCCACTTAAGAAGTGGGATCCTTACAGCAAAAAGCTGAGGGACATTCCTTGGTCTTCAAATTGAAGGAGAACCTGACTGGGATGGGAGGACATGGATATTAGGCTCATGGGATCTTTGAAAGAGCTCCCACTACCTCAGTCTTCAAGGCACTGAGCTCCTAGAGCAACTCCTGAGGGCCAGAGCTCATGCTTTCCCCAGGCAGCCAGTGCAAGCCTCACCTTTTGTTGGAACACCAATCCAGTTGAGGTAGCGAGTCAGCTTCTTGGAGATGTAGGTCTTCCCGCGGGCTGGCAAGCCAACCATCACTATCACAGTGGGGGAATTGGCAAGCTGTGGCCCACAGGCTACAAAGAAGAGACAAAGAGCAACATGAGCATCCATTAATCCTCCAGCTCATCTTATAGCAAGCCTACAAGGCACTTGCTCTTGACCCAGCCTTTCCCCAAGACCTTAGGCAGCAATAGGAAGTCCAAAGCCTCTGCTCCCCATGCACATCATCTCTGCATTATCTCCTGTGCATCCCTCTCACACATCTGGGCAATGAAAGCCTTGAGTAGGTGAATCCATTGACTCATTTCTGCAATGGCATCTGCTGAATGAGCATATGTCAGAGCATGGCGAACTGCGCCACAGCTGCCCAACAGTGAGACACAACTACCCCAGCTAAGCCATGCTAACCCAGATTCAATGAAAGAGACAGGAGTCACATCCTGGCAACCACAGCAAGGAGAACATCCTGATAGTGGCAAAGTGGGAAAGGAACCAGCAACAGCCCTAAACTCCCCACAGAACCTCTGTGCCTCAGTTTCCTCATTTGCAAAACCAAAGCAAACCTCCCATGCCCATGGTTTGGCTAATTCTGTAAAAAGCTAAAGGATGGCCAAGGACTTTGGTCCAGTCTCTGTAGCAGCACACTTCACACACAGCTGCCATGCTGAAATGCCAGGTCTGCACCAAGATCTTCACCCAGAAAGCACCTCCCAGAAACTTTTGCTGGCTCTTTAGCTGATACACATGCAAATGCAACCAACTGTTGCTTCTGAAGAACAGCAGGGCACAATGACTACCAAACCACCAGCATTTAAAAGTATTCCTTTTCCCTTCCCCCCCCCCCCCTTTTATCCTCTTTTCCTCATAAGCCCATTTTAAGCTTTAAGAGAGTTCATGTCAAACAGCTGGAAATAAATCCAGAAGCATCACCTAGTGATGACTTGGCAAGTGAAAAGAAGCTCCTCTCCAATTCACCTGTATGGCACGACCAAAATGCAGGCAGATCAGCCACCAGGATGCCCAGGTAAACTGCTTCTCCCTATCTAAATCCTTTAAGAAATAAATTCCAGGTTCACTTTAGAGATATTTGCTGAGGTTACAGGAGTAGGAATGCAGTTCGGGAAATTATTTTAGCCCCCCCCAACCAGCTCCCAGAGCCATGGGATGTATCTGGACCACACACCCCATGGACCACATAAACACGTGGCAGCATCCCTGCTCCTCTCCAGGGTTTGCCCTGCAGAACTGCTTCTCACATGGTGCTGCATGCAGGAAAGGCCAAGGCACAAAGCCAAGCACTTTAAATAGGGGGAAAGGAAGATCTCAGCAATGCCTAATGGAATTTGGATTAGCCAGCCACCTTTCACGCGGAGTGACACGCCAAGAGCCCTCCTAGCAAAGGCGGGAATAGACGAGACCCTCAGGGGATTTCTCAGCCACCCTTCAATCCAGCCGGTGAGCCTGGAGACCTCATGGGAAAGGAATGCAGGGAGTGAGTGGCTGGTGGCAGAGCCATAAAACGCAGCTTAATTACGGTCTGGGTAGAGCGCTCTGCCTGCCTTGTCCCAGCTTCCCGCAGGTGAGATCAGGAGAGAATGACAGTGATTTGGGGATGCAAGGGGCTCCCCATGGGTAGAGATGGGGCATGTTATTCTCAGTGTAGACCTGAGAAGGGCAAACAAGAGGTACACAGCGTATGCAAAACACGTGGAATTTCCCCCCTCTTCCAAGAAAAAATAATCCAAGAGCTTAAAGAAACCAAGGTCACAGATTTGGCACTGGTACCCAGTGGAGCAGAGCAGAGCCACCCATCATTAAGTCACCAAAGATAGAGAAAAGTAAGAGATGAGAAAACTATCTAACAAAATATTTTCTGTATTTTCCCCCTAAATATCCCACATTCCTCAGGTTGGAGCTGCCCTCACATCCGCTCCTTTTGCGTGACCTGCCTCCCCAGTGCCACATTTCAAAAGCCCAAACCAGCTCCTACTGCTTCCAGCAGCAAGGAGTGATTTCTCTTGGTACTGGGGTATCAAGGGATGAATCTAGGTCACACACCCCATGGACCATGTAACATGTATGCAGATACATGTGCAGTGTGTCCAGCCTCACATCCTCAACCAACCTATGGATGAGTCTGCATGCAAAACAATCACTTATTAGATAAAGGGAGCGGGAAGGAATAATACCTGAATACAGACACTCCTCCTTTCCCTACCTGCCCACAGACAAAGGATCTCAAGGAACGGAGCCAAGAGGATTTCAGGCCATTAAAATAACAGCATTCCAGAACAGGAATATTGCCAGGTACTGCTCGTGTCCCTTTAACTCCAGGAAGCTGTGCACACATCCCATCTCCAAGGGGTTAAACACCTGTATTTGAGGAATCTCCCCCTCAATTTGGTTTGTTGACAAAAGATGCTGGTTCTCCCCGGACCGTGCAACAGCATCTGTTTACAGACCCGGGAAGCACCTCCCAAAACACCAGGGCATGGAGCACACCACTTTTTGTCGGGAATCTGAGCCTAAACCCAGTTAAATCACAAAAGCCTCCAGGAAACTTTGCATCAGGGATGAAACAGAAACCAGTGTTTTGCTCTCAGCGCTTCACAAAGACCTAATTCATCATTTATTTTCACCACTGGTGGAAAGCTATCAGGGATTTCAATGCGCATTCATTACTCGTTATCGACATCTATCCAGGTAAGTCAAGGTCAGGGATGGCTTTTGAAAGGCTCAATGAGCATATTTAGAAGTAGCTCAGACACTTGTGCCTTTTACCGGCTAGAAAAATCGGCTCCGATGTGCTTCATCGGGGTGAATGCAAAACACAAAAGGGAAGGAAATCCTCTTCTACAAAAGCCTGGATAAAACAGCCACCTCCTTACTTTACTGTCTCCTTCTAAGAGTTCCCTGCACCTCCCGCTCCCACCACATCCTCTTACATCCCCCCCCTTTTCCACCTTCTTCCCATTGCAATTCCCGGACACCTTCGCGGACCCACAGCGACCCCGTTTCTGCGCCCCCATCACAAACACGCGTGTGTTAATTGGTACCACACCTGCGAGCTGTGCCTTTGCTGATGTATTTTCTCCTACCCTCATGGAGCTGGAGCGATGGGAAGGAAAAAAGGCTCCGGGAGCCCCTTTCCTGCTCAGCATCCCCTATCCCGAGCCCCCTCCCCTCTCCTGGACCTGCCCATCGAGCCGCTTGCGACGACTTGACTTTCCCAGCCCCTACGTGAGAGACGTGCAGCTTGACAGCAATTTAATGGATCGCCGTCAAAAGGCCACATGAAGGCATCGCTCCCCATCCATTCCAGCCTCCCGTTGATGAAGAAGCAGACAATCGGACTAATTATCCCCCCCCGCAGGGAGTAGCTAAGCGGGAGCTTGCTGAGGATGCTCCCAGGGATGCTTCCACTCCTTCCTCCTCCACCCCACCCGGCCGACCACGCTGACCTCGCATCTCCGTTATAGCTCCCATTTCCACCCGGCTTTGTAAGGAATTGACAGCACCTCGAGTTTAAAAATAGCTACTTCGAGTCCAAAAATAACCACCCTAAAAAAGGCCCACAATGCTCCCATTGAACAGTGCCCTGCATGGCTTGCTCCCACCCCGAGAAAGTATAATTATAAGGCACATTATAGCACTAATAAACCCCTTGATGCCTTAATATATTAAAGCATTAGTTTTCTCGTCCACCATGAGGGGATTCTCTCGGAGCTCCGAGAAACCAGATGAATAAAGTGGCAAAAACAAAAAACCCAATAAAACTCTGCATATAGAAAGGATTCCCTTTAGAGGTGTCACTCCTCGGGAAAAACCAAACCAACCCTCTCCATCTGCAAAGCATTAAGCCAGGAGACATTTCCCCTCGCTAAACCCAAAGCCCCGTTGGCAACCCAGATGTTCAGCCTGTTGCTGAACGCAGCTCCCCCAGCATGTGCGAACATCGCTGCGTGCCCGACCTACAGCCACGGGGATATTTAGTTTTAATTATTATTACATCTTAAAAAGGGGGAGCTGGGAACTTTCGGGCCAAGGGAAATAAACGGCTGGAGCGGCTTTGTTTCAAACGCCTGCCTCAGGAAAAAAAAAAGGCATCGGAAAGACTGATTCACCCAACCGCCCGAGCCACTTCCATGCTTCGCCAGGCTGCAAAGTGCCACCTTCTCCGTCCTGGCTCCCGCAGCTCTGCGGATTCCTGTTTGGAGTTGCACAACTGGCAGGCTGTCAGTTTGGCTGCTGGGCGAGTTAAAAGAGCTGTCTCCTCAGCTTTTGCACTGGATTATGATTCATGAGTTGGTTTCTAGTAACACCGGGATGCCAAAGCATTGATTACTGTTTACTATTATTTTAAGCGCAAAGGTTGGTTTGAATCACTCCAGGTGCATCCCAAGCTTTGAAAACACGGGCAATCACTGCACAGGTTTCAGCATTTTTAGCCCTCCCCTCCACCTGCCTCCTATCTCATCCTAAACCCCCTATCGCATTCCCCCATTGCCATGGGAGGGTGGAACTAAGTGATGTTTAAGGACCCTTACAACTCAAACCATTCCACGATTCTATGATTCCAAGTCTCCCCACCTCATCCCAAACACAGCACAGGGTAAAGTGGTGAAGCAAAGCAGCTGCTGGGCTTTTTCTTCCCCTCAATTCATTGACTTGATCCTGCTTTCCCCCTTAAATCACACAGCAAGATGTCAGGCACCGGGAATCCCAACAGAGGTGGTATCCTGGTCGTCCATCCTCCCACGGGTTGAAGGGGGGGGGGGGGGTAATGGACGTGGGACATGGAGAGGGGATGAAATTGGGACACGCGTGTCTCAACGCCTCCCGCTCCAGGGGAAGCAGCGGCGCGATCCCTGCACCTTCCTCCATCTCCTCGTGCTGGAAGTGAGTCACGGGCTGGCAACGGGTGGGATGCGGACACGGGGATGATGCTGGAGGAGGTGGACGGGATATTTTGGGAAAGGGAAAAAGAGGGCATTGCATCGAGACCTCCCGGGGGGCTGCTCCCAAAATCCCCCCCGTATCCCTCCATCCCTCAGTGCCGTACTCACAGCGGCGGGGCAGCGCCGGGCGGTTGTCATTGGGGAGCCAAATCTTCTGGATGCGGCTTTGAGTCAGCTCCATGGGCATGGTTAACACGGAGGCAGCGGGCGCTCCGCGTGGTGCGAGTGTGGGAAGGGTGAAAAACGCGCAGCGAAAGCAAAAACGGAAGGGTTTTTGTTGCGGGGAGGGTTGGACCAGCCGCTGCTGCGCTCTCGGATGCTCCACGGAGTCGCGTTAAGGCTGCACGGCGGCGGCGGCGGAGGAGGAGGAGAGGAAGAAAGAGGAGGAGGAAGAGGAGGGACGGGGCTTCAGCGCACAAAGCCGGCAGGAACGGTGCGCGCACCGCGGGGGAAGCGCGGGCGAGTCCGGCCGGTGCTCGTGGTCTGGATGCGAAAAAAAAAGAATAATTAAAAATGCTAAAAATAAATTAATTCCCCTTCTATTTTTGAAAAAAAAAATCAAAATAAATTAAAAAGGGGGAGGAAAAAAAGAAAAATCTCAGCGTGAGCAGACGGGGGAGGGCTGGGACCCGGCTCCGGCTCCTGCTGCTGCTCACGCTTCCCGGCTCCACTCAGGATGGACCGGCGGCAGCAGCCGCTGCTATTTGTATCCCGGCAGGCCGGGCCGGCGCGCCCGCCCTCCGGGGCGGAGGGAGGAGGAGGAGGAGGAAGGGAAAGGGGGGGGGCTTCGGGCGGGCTGGTTCCGTCCCGCGCTGCCGCCTGCCGCCGGCCCCCCGCACTGCAGCGGGGACAAAGGAGGCGCCGTGCGGCCCGGGGAGGCTTTGTGATTATGGGAGGGCAGGATACAGGGACACGGGGAGCGGTGCTTGGAAGGGATGGAGATGGGTGAAGGATGGTGGAAATAAAGGGGGAAGTTAAAATCGGTGTGATGGGAATGAAATGAAATGGGAAGGATGGAATTGAATGGGAAAGGAAAATAAATGGAAATTACAAAAAAAAAAAAAAAAAAGGAAAAGGGAAAAGAAAAAGGAAAAGATAAAGAAAAAAAAAGTATAGGAAAAAATCCAATAAAAACAAAAGGTAAAATAAAATCAATAATAAAACTAAAACAAAAATATGATAAAAATAAAGCAAGAGGTAAAATTAAATAACATAGAATGAAACAAAAATAAAATAAAGGTTAAAATTAATAAAAACTAAATAAGGTAAAAATAAAATAAAAATTAAAAAGGTAAAATCAAATAAGTAATATATAATAAAAAATAAAAAAAAAGGAAATGTAAAATTAAATAAATAATAATGAAACACAAAATAAAAATAAAGGTAAAATTAACAATAAATTAAAAAAAATAGAGAACACGATTAAAATAGAAACAAGAACGCAAACCCAGGGGTTAAATCACATCGACTCAACGGAGGGACCGCAAAAGGAAAGCACCCCGAGCAGCACCATTGGCTCAGTGGATGCTGCGGTGCCCGCTCGGTCCCGGCCGCGCTGGGATCCCCCCCCCAGCCCCGCAGGGACCGGGTATCCGCACGTCGCTCACGTCGCGGGGGCCGGGAACGTTCCACAGGCCCCGCCCCTTGCTCGCCTGGCCCCGCCCATTGCTCGCCTTGCCCCGCCCCCCAGGCGGGTCAATGAGCGCTGTCTATTGGTTACTGACTGCGCTGGGGTCTCCTTAACCATGTTGTTATGGAGTTTATTGCCTTATTAATTACATTATGTTATTCTGTTATTATATTTATTATTATCGTTATTATATTTAAATACATCTTGTTATCGTGATATCTGTTATTTTAATTTGTTTTTATTTCTATTACATTATCTGCTATTATTTCAATATTTATTACTCCCATAATTGTATTGTCTCTTATTTTTATTATTTTATTACTTACTATCCATAGGATTTCACTACATTTAATTATTTTGCTATTTAATGCTTTTATTACTTTATTACTTGTCCTTTTATGGTATTATTATTTTACTATTTACCATTTCTATTATTTAATCACTTGTATTTTAATAAATTATTAATTTGTCTCATTAGTTTTATTATTACCTTATTTGGTACTTTTATTTATTATTCTTTCTTTTACTATGTTTCCCTATTATATTATTTCTTGCCTTTATCACTTTATTACCTCTGAAATTATGCATAACAATAAAATACATGTTATTCTGATATTTACTATTTATTTTATTACTTTACTATTTTAATCTTATGTATATATCAGTAATTATATTTTTTATTAAGTTCTTACTCATATTTTATTATTTTGTTACTTATTCCCTTACTTCTTTATTACTTTTATTCTTCTTTCAATTATTTTAATGGTTTTCATTACTATTTTAGCCTAATTATTATTGTTCCCATGGCCAAGTTGCCCCCAGTCACGTTCCCCGCTTAAATCAGGCTGCCTCTGTCAGCCCAGCAGTAACACCACCCGAAGCAGCAATGTTAATAAAGCAAAGCCTGTCTGTGAGTTTAAATCTTGATGAGTAACATCTCAGCTACTTAAAGTCACCCGTTGTTCCCTTTTTTCATTATATAGGGCTTATATTTTTACACCAGATGTAGAAAGAACATATTTTTGGCCTTCTCCTTACATGGAGCCAAGATGGATGGAGTAAAAAAAAATGCACAATCCTTCCCTCTCCTACGCAGGGAAAGAGTATTCACAGGCAAAAAGAGAATAATGAATTAACTGCTATGAGGGAGGCAGATTTGGGATGGAGGCAGGGAGATGGGGATCAGCAGCGATGCTCTGGCTGAGACAGGTGGGGATGGGGGGTCACAAAGAGGTGCTGCCTGGACAAAATCCATCCTTGGGAATCAGACTGGTTTGGGTCGGAAGGGACCTTTAAATCTCATCTATTTCCAACCCACTTCCATGGGCAGGGACACCTTCCACTAGACCAGGTTGCTCCAAGGCTTGTCCAACCTGGCCTGGGAAAGGACAGGGTTTGTTATTCCAAAATCCCATACATTTTTTCCATGGAGGGCAACAAAAAACCAGTTCCAGCTAAAACATGAGCAGAAGGAATAAACCCGACGTGATGCTGCAGAGGTTGGGTATCCTCCTTCCTCCTGCAGGATTTCACTGTGGAAACCACAGCCCCCACAACATGGAAAGGAGCCCGAAAGCAAAACCCTGCCTGAATGAAGATCCACCGTCACTTCAGATTAGATCCACCTCGTAATTCTTGGCTTAAAAACTCCCAGATAACTGGAGCGGAAAGCTTTGACTCCAAAATACATGGCCTGGTTTTCAAAGGCATGAACACCCAGCTGCTGCAAGCGAGGTCAGCTGGAAGGAGCATCCTTACTACTTATAAGTAATGATGAAAGGGGCGGTGAGCACGGCAGCACTAGCTAAGACATGGAGTGAGGGTTACCTACCCCATCACAGGAACATGCAGGGATTTAATATGTGCAAAGGGATAATAGTGAAAATGTAATCATAGAACCATAGAATGGTTTGGGTTGGAAAGGACCTTAAAGCTCACCCAGTTCCAACCCCTGCCACGGGCAGGGACACCTTCTACTAGAGCAGCTTGTTCCAAGCCCCTGTGTCCAACCTGGCCTTGAACACTGCCAGGGATGGGGCAGCCACAGCTTCTCTGGGCACCCTGTGCCAGTGCCTCAGCACCCTCATAGGGAAGAGCTTCTGCCTTATATTTGAGCCAAATCTGCATTTTTTCATCTTAAAGCCACGCCTCCCTTGTCCTATCATTACACACCCCTGTAAAAATGTCCCTCTCTAAATGAAGAACGTCTAAATGAAAACTGGGCTTGAAAACTGAGGGTCTTGGTGGTAGACAGGGAAAAAAATGATCTTGAGCATCCCAAGGACGCAGAGGTGCAGTGAGGTGCAGAGGGAAAGGCAGCACAAAGGAGGGGGCCTGGGAGAAAAGGGTGAAAAACCCTGTTTCTGTCAGAATGGGACATGAGTTTCTTATGGGGTTTGCAGGTTGTGAACTTCTCCAAAGCACCAAAGCCCAAACTGCTCAATTCCCTTCTTTTTCCCCTGCTGCTCAACCACCAAAGAGCAATGCATCCTGAATGGGGGCATTCGGCTCTGGATGCATCCCAAAATCACAATCCCAGACTAAATTCCCTATCCCCTTTGGAGAACCTACCAAAACCAAGGGGCCAGCTTCCCCCAGCACCCTTCCTTTGGCATCAAACTCCAGGCAACAGCAGTGATTCTCTGGCAGCCCCAACTCTGACTAAGCCGTGATTCATCCTCCTTTTTTCTTCTTTGATTTTTTTTTCCCCTTCTAAAGCAGACTTGGAAGCAAAGGAGAAGTCACGTTCGTGTCTACGTTCAGTGCAACACGAACCATCTGCTTAGGATGTGTCATGTTGGGGACGTGGTGCGTGATTCCTGGTGGGATCAGAGTTGCGCGGTCCAGCCCTGCACCTGGAGTTTGGAGACTTTGGCTGGGAGCCATGCATATACATCACCATAGAGCATCATTGAACTATTTGGGTTGGAAAAGCCCTTTAAGCTCATCCAGCCCAACCATTCCCAGCACTGCCAAGGACACCACTGCCCCGTGGCACTGAGGCCTCGTCTCCACGCTGTGTGAACACTTGCAGGGACAGTGCCTGCAGCCCTGCCCTGGGCAGCCTGTTCCAATGCCTGAGCACCCTCTGGGGCAGGAATTGTTCCTCAGCTCCATCTAAACCTGCCCTGGTGCAGCTTGAGGCCGGTTCCTCTTGTCCCATCCCTTGTTCCTTGGGAGCAGAGCCCAGCCCCTCCTGGCTCCATCCTCCTGTCAGGCAGTTGGAGGCAGCCATCAGGTCCCCCCTGAGCCTTCTCTTCTCCACACTGAACCCCCCAGGTCCCTCAGCCCTTCCCCATCACACTTGTGCTCCAGCACCAGCTCCATTGCCCTTCTCTGGCCCCACTCCAGCCCCTCAATGTCTCTCTTAGAGTGAGGGGCCCAGAGCTGAACACAGGATTCGAGGTAGGGCCTTAACTCTCCTACAGATGCAGCCATACATGTGCTCCATTGCAGGGCAGCAGTTTCCAGCACAGCCTCAGTGTACACGGATGTAAACAGTTCTCCCTACCCTAGGAGGAAGGTTGCAAAAGTCAGGCAGCAGGTGCCCGAATTCTTGTTAGTGCATCAGCAGCTCCTTCTTGCAACAGAGAACATCATTCCTCTGGGCTGACTGAGGGGTAAAAGAAACCAACTGGTAAACATCCCAAAAACCCATCAGTGGGACCCTGGAGGAGCTGAGAATATTGGCTGTAACGTATTAGGAGAACCAGGGGTTTTCAGCAAGGTCAAGGAGGAAACCAAGTGGTTGGCCCTCCTCTCAGCCACTGGATGCTGAGCTGGTTTTGCTGCTAATGGCACTTCTTTGTGCGGAGTTTGCAAAGCTGCTGAGGGTCAGGCTCATGGTGGGGAGGGTTTTGCAAAGGCCTGGTATAAGCAGGCTTGGAGAAGAAGATGGAGATCTTGGTCCTTCATGTCTGCACCTCCCTGTTGCCCACCACAGTATTTCAATACATAAACAAGGAGTGAAGTACGACCTGTACCTACATCACTGAGGTACAGCTCCCAATCCTCATCTCACCCTCTCCCTCCGCCTGCCCCAACCCTGCTGCTGGTGGGACCATGATGAGCTCCTGCACCAGCCCCTGTGACACACTGAGGGGCTCTGCCATGGAAAAAAGGTTTTGCTGTGAGGGTGCTGAGGCGCTGGCACAGGGTGCCCAGAGAAGCTGTGGCTGCCCCATCCCTGGCAGTGCTCAAGGCCAGGCTGCACACAGGGTCTTGGAGCAAGCTGCTCCAGTGGAAGGGGTCCCTGCCCATGACAGGGGTTAGAACTGGGTGAGCTTTAAGGTCCCTTCCAACACAAACCAGTCTGGGGTTCTCTTTAATCTGACATTTTCCCTTCCTCATTTCTTGCCCTTTTCCCCACTACCCTTGCAATCTCACACTCCTTTTCCTCCTCAACAGCATCAAACCTGCAGCATGGACACCACTGCTGGCCGAAGAGCAACAATGACCAGGCAAAATTATTTATTCACTGTATTATTTCAATTTGGGGCTTCCTACAGTGATTATGGGATGCCCTACACTTGCAATCCCCTACCCTGAAATCAGAGGAGAGCCTTGGTTTGACACTTCTCATGTTTGAAACTGGGAGCAGAGCAAAGCACATCGTGTGCTCAGGTTTCCCCTGAGCCCTCCCTCCCTTCACCCACTGATGCAAACAGCCATTCCCCTCCACGGGGACAAGCTGTCCAGTTTTGCAGCTATTGCACTCTCACTGTACTTTATGTGCTCATCAAACGTCTTCCTTCCCCAACTGTAAGGAACTAGTCATTACTAACAGCCGAGCACTGAAATGCCATCAGAGCATGCATGTGGGGCTGCCACTCACATGCCTTTACTTACAAATAGCCGCAAGCAGAGCAAGGGAAAATTCCCAGGGGTTCAGTCTCAGACATGGAGAAACTGAGCATGAGAGAGGGAAATCCCTGCAGAGGCTCAACCCCGCTGTATCAGCCCCAGTCAAACACCACACCAGGAGCTCATCCTGCCTTCCGTGGCAAGAGAGGCTGCAGAAATGCACGGGGCTGCGGTTCCCAACGCTTCAGCCTTAAGGGGCAAGAATCAGCTCTTTGTGCACATGACCTGGTATACAATGATGGGCAAGGGAAAAACCCCATCGTTTCACTGCCCACTGGCAATAAAGGGGCTCTCCATACTCTTTATAAACTGCTTTTTCAACCAATTCAAGCCTCAGGACCTGTTTGCCACTGCTCTGAGCTCCCCTGTGCTGACACTTGCCCTCTGTTGCCCTCTTTCAGGGACAGTAAATTCTGCCTGAAGTCAACCCTCTGTCATACTCTGCCATCAGAACTGCTAAAACCAATGTATTTCTTATAAATCCCTTTTCATTTAGGAGACCTTCAAGCAGGAGGATGAGGGTTCAAACCCTGTTTCTTTTGAGCTGTTGATCTGTGCATTAACTAGAGGCATTTGGTTATAATTGGGTGAGTTAAGGGTGGATGGGAAAGGAAAAGGGAGAGTTGCAAATGCATTGCAGGCCATAATGAATATGGGGAAGAAGGAAAGATGAGAGCCTGGATTTAATCACAATTCATCAAATTAGAAGCAAAATCGCTCAAGCATCCCTCCATTATCCCCAGAGGGAGGTGGGTGTCCCCAGCTGTGCTCAGGTTTTGAAAGGTCCTTGGGAATCATGGAGTCAAAGAATCACGGAATGATAGAATAACAGAATGGGTTGGGTTGGAAGGGACCTTAAGATCACCCAGTTCCAACCCCTTGCCGTGGGCAGGAAAAGACACAGGAAAGCTGAAAGCTAGAGATGGGGAGGTGTAAAATGGGTGTTGAGTAGGCAGCATTGATGATCCCAAAGGAGACTCCAAAATCAGTGCTATTTAAAATCACAGGGAAGAGATTTCATCTATAATTTCTAAGAATTGCATTCTATAAAAGAATAAGCTTGGAAATAACGTTCTGAACCCACAACATCCACTGGAGCAGGGACACTTCCCAGCGTTGGCACCTCTGCTCCGAAACAGGTCCAGGAGGATTGAGCAACCTCCTGTGAAAGTTCCTGACCTTACAAGAGCAGTGCAAAACAAAACTCACCCCATAAACAGGGTTTATAAACAGGGCTAAATCATAAACATAATTGACTCCATGGGTTGTGGAGATGGGAGATTTAGATGAGATATAAAGAAGTTCTTCCTTGTGAGGGTGTTGAGGCGCTGGCACAGGGTGCCCAGAGAAGCTGTGGCTGCCCCAATCCCTGGCAGTGCTCAAGGCCAGGTTGGACACAGGGGCTTGGAGCAAGCTGCTCCAGTGGAAGGTGTCCCTGCCTGTGGCAGGGGTTGGAACTGGATGAGCTCTGAGGTCCCTTCTGACACAAACCAGCCTGGGATTCCATGAAATATGAGGGTTTAAAAAGTGGTTAGAGGGTAATGAAATGGCAAGAGGTTTGGATATTCCAGTCTCGGGAATCTGATGCTGGTTCTCCTTGAAATAAAACCTGACTGCCCGATTTCAGGCTTGATCCCAAAAGAAAGGGTGAGGATCAGTCAGAGAGGCACAGTTCAGGTTTTAGCTCTGTCAGTGGCTCTGAGTGGCCAATACTCACATTAGCCTGACACTGGGTTGTACCTCCTATTCCCAGGTACTTTTAGTTATGTGCAAGGAACTCCCCATTTGCCCTGTGATGTTAAGGGTGTGAAATTGCCCACTGAACGTCCTGGGTGTAAATCTACTCGACTTTGGATCACCTCCTCCCTAAGCAAGATGCCACAACAACCTTCCCCAAGGCACTGATCCAGCACAGAAATCCAAGTGTGTTTACAGGGTTACTCTATCCCAGCTGCCAGATCAGATATTACCTGTCCTGCTGCCGCCGGCATAAGCCTGGCATATGTTACCGGAGAGCCTTTTCCAGATAAATCAGCACAAACACACAGCACACATCCAAAACACAGCCCCACACCAGCTACTACGAGGAACATTAACTCTAGCCCAGCCCAAACTAGCACAGTGCTGCAAAGTGATGCAGCAAGTTGGAGATCCAGCAGGAAGGAGCTAAAATCACAGCCCTCCTCTAAGCACAGATTGTTATAGGAACCAATGCCATGAAGTTAATGAAGAGCTGCATTCCCAGACCAGTGATGCATTTGTGATGAGAAGAAGCATGAGCTGCAGATAAAAGGAGGGGATTCTTCCCCTCTGCTGTGCTTTGGGGGGACCCCCCCTGCAGTCCTGATCCAGCTCTGGGGCAGCAGCACAAGAGGGACGTGGAGCTGTTGGAGTGAGTGCAGAGGAGGCCATGGAGATGCTGCGAGGGCTGGAGCAGCTCTGCTCTGGAGCCAGGCTGAGAGAGCTGGGCTGGGGCAGCCTGGAGAAGAGAAGGCTCCTGAAGGGGAGACCTTAGAGCAGCTCCAGTGCCTAAAGGGGCTGCAGGAAACCTGGAGAGGGGCTTGGGACAAGGGCCTGTAGGGACAGGCCAAGGGGAATGGCTTGAACCTGCCAGAGGGGAGACTGAGCTGAGCTCTTAGGCAGAAGCTCTTCCCTGTGAGGGTGCTGAGGCGCTGGCACAGGGTGCCCAGAGAAGCTGTGGCTGCCCCATCCCTGGCAGTGTTCAAGGCCAGGTTGGACACAGGGGCTTGGAGCAAGCTGCTCCAGTGGATGGGGTCCCTGCCTGTGGCAGGGGTTGGAACTGGAGGAGCTTCAAGGTCCTTTTCAACCCAAACCCTTCAGTGATCCTATGGTTTGGGATGCAGCTCTCCTGCCTAAAGGGCCTCAATGACAGATATGAACCCTCCTATGGATGAGACTATTCAACTCATTTAGAGCTGAAAATGGTCACCATCTGGAAATCACATCCTGTCATTATCCCATGGACTTTGCTATTGAACTATTTCCTAACGTCTTATTAACACCCACCTTTCATTAACAGCCTGGATCGTTATCTCATCGTTGCAGGTTATTAAATCAAACAATGGCAAAGGCTGTGGCCTTTCATTCTGAGGCTGACTCACCTCCTGATGCAACAAGCCCAGGCCAGTGGCAACCTCAGCATCGCCATGGTAACCAAGAGGCTTCTAAAGAGATGTAGGCAATGATGGCATGAAGCCAGATACTCAGGAGATGCTGGGGAATCTCTTCAAAGTAATGCAGAAAGCTACAACAGGAAAGCTTTTGGGAAGAAAAGTGATGGTTTGTATTCTTGTTGGTTGAGGAGGAGGTGCTTGTAGGAGCAACATGCACTGGATTAATCACAGCCTAGGAAAAAGGGTATTTTTTATCCCTGCTGTCATTCCCTACTAATACTGGCTTCTAATACAGGGACTTTTGATCAAGGGGTGATGAAATACCATCCCAGTAAGCAGCATCCCAGGAGTATATGCACTGCTTGGAAGGCTCAAATGGAAATGTTCCTCGAGGGATGCTGAGCAGCAAGGAGATGTTCCAGGTCTGAAGGGCTCCTGCTGTGTCTGCATCCACCCTGATTCGTGTCATTTTGGGTGTCTACAAGGAACTGGTCACCTTTGACTTCTACCATCTGCAGAGAGAAATGAGCACTCCCAGAGCAACACACTTGCCCTGCTGTGGATATTGATTGTAAATCAGGATGAGATATGTCCTGGAGATGTTTTTAGCACAAAGGGAGACCTCAGTGTTCTCTGCATTCAAATCCACCCAACACACATCTCGGTGTGCTCCAGCACGAGGTGACACAAAGCACAATTCCTTGTTCACCCCAGACTCCCATGTAGGGAGGAAGAGTAAAGCTTTGGTGAGGAGATGCATTTTGAAACCGCACATGTGCCGAGGATCCTTCCACCTACACCCTTATAGGCACGTCTGCCATATCTATAACCTGCTTAACCCTGCTTCCTTACAAGCCTGGGATGATACAGGCAATGGCAGGTGATGGTTGTCCAACAGAGTCCTACACACTTCAACTGTGGCCAAGAAGAGCCACTCGTGAGACCAACGCCACTCCTCAGCCTGAGCTGTTCCTTGAATCAGACTCCCCAAGGGTTCACCTCTCCATTCAATGGATGGAAAACCACAAGGCATTAAGAGGTGGGGACTGTTATCATGTGCTCTTAAGCCTGAGACCTGCAGGAGCTGCTTCAAGACAACGAAGAGAAAGTGTATGGTCAATAGGTTGAAACTGAGAATACTCTGATTTTCTGTCCCTTTTGTTGGAACTCCCTGCAGTCAAAGCTTCCCCCAGGGAACCTTTCAGCTATCTGGTTTCCTAACAGCCCTCCTAACCAATTTTTGGAGCCAAATCACTGGAATCAGATCACACAGGTTGCTGGAATGCAGAAGTTAAATAACCACATTCCCTTATCAGGGTTTTCCTATTTCTTTTCCTGCTTATAGGGCAAAGATTTTCACTTATCTAATTCCTAGCAGATGCTTTTAATTCATGCATTTCATCTACTCTTTTCCATGCCATGGAGACCTGGCTGGGGAAAAATAATAATAAAAAAAAACCGGCTAACATTATCCAAAAATATCTTCAGAATTCCTTATTTCCCTGATATTTTCCATCAGACATGAGAAAATATTAGTGGAAAATCTCTCTGCAATTTCGGGACAAGCTGAAACAATATGGGGAGCTTCCTGCCAACGTATTTTCTCCAGTGCATTTAGATTTTCCAGCCCACAGTGACAAGTTGCTAACAAGTCCTTGGAAAAAAAATAGGAAATGAAAAAATTCACCTTAATGTTTAAATTTCTGCCCTGGAGTTTAACATGCAGCTGCAAACCAGCACTGGGTGCAAACTGCATCCCCCTGGCAGGTTGATAGGAACCACAAGGGAAGATGCTGTGCTTCATAGAGCTAGGAAGTGACCCATTTTCCCCTCAAAACAACTGCTGTTCCTTGAGCTAAGAACCAGAGCCATGTATCTGAAGGGGGCCTTCAAAGATGCTGGGGAGGGACTCTTCATTAGGGACTGTAGCGATAGGAGAAGGGGTAATGGGTTAAAACTTAAACAGGGGAAGTTTAGATTGGATAGAAGGAAGAAATTCTTTACTGTGAGGGTGGTGAGGCACTGGAATGGTTTGCGCAGGGAAGCTGTGAATGCTGCATCCCTGGTGGTGTTCAAGGCCATGCTGGATGAAGCCTTGGGTGAGATGGTTTAGTGTGAGGTGTCCCTGCCATGGCAGGGAGGTGGAACTGGATGATCTTAAGGTCCTTTCCAACCCTAACCATTCTATGATTCTCTGTGGTGGTGGCAGTGGTGAAAGCACATGTTTCCATTCACCATGAGCTATCTCCACCAAATAGGATGGAGAAGGGGGAAAACCGCTTTCATTGCATCTGTCTCAGTATTTCTGCCACCAAGGAATCCCAGCACAAACCCAGTGCCCCAGACAGAGTTCAAGTTTAGCTTCTCACTCCTTGAAAACCAAACAAATGACTCCAGGAGAAATGGGCTCACTCCGTGTGCTCATCCCCACCATGCCCATGTGCAACCCTGCACCGCACCAGTGGCTCTGCGCTTCTCTACTTGCACCTCCTGGGTTGATGCCTGTGGCAACGGTAAGGTCAGAGGGAAGGTTCACATTTCCCAGCCTTGCTGTTTACCCAGTGCTCAGGCTGAATTAAAACAACTGCTAGAGATAGGCTTGAGTAAACAAGAGATTTGACAGGCACCCGACTCCCGGGCAGGCTCTCCTGCCAACTTCCCAATAAAGAAAGAGAGCCAGGCTCGGGCTGAAGGCATGACCTCCCTTTGCTTCATGTTGTGCTTTCACCATCCAGGTTTGGATTGTTTCAGGCACATAAATGATGGGCATCTCATTGCCACTCCTGGGTGAATGTGCTTGTGGTGCTCTGTAGGATGGTTGTGTCTCCCGACTTGTGCATTAAGCCACCACGAGCTGCAGTCTGTGCCCATGAAGGTGCCAAGACCCATGGAAGTTTGCATGGGCAGAGCCCAGAGCACTTCCCAAACCTGCTGGCTGTGCAAAAGCAAGGTCTTTCTGCTGTTGTGGCTAATGGGGATGCCACCAGCATGGGTCTGGGGTGAAGGCAAGGGTTGCCAGAGGGTCAGTAGCTGCAGTCCTCCATATCTGCAGGACATGGATGTGTTATGTGTCACCTCCTTAAACACAGATACTCATTTCAGAGCTAAATAACACTGAAAACCCATCTTGGAGAGGGTCCAATCCAGCCCCCCGTGCCTGGACAAGCACACGTGCAAGAGCACACATACCACCACCTTGATTCCTGGCAGCCCATGCCTCTGCTGCCTTCGGATGCTACTCAAACATCTGGTCCTTTTGCATTCAGATGGAGTCAGTCATCAATGAAACAGGGTGACTAAGACTCGGTGCTGGCACATGCCAGCCACATCCCACATTGCCTTGTCTTGTCTTGTTTGCAGCCGTTACCCATCAAGGCCACACAACCCCATTGCTGTAAGCTACAAGCACCACATCCAAAGCCAAGCCAGAAAAGGCAAGCTCAGGTTTTCCAACATTTGGACTGGTAAAGCCATACCCAGAAAAAGACTTCCTCCCACCTTAATGTTCTCTGCCAAGAAGCTGCCCAAATTGCTGCTGTTGCAACAGCCATGGAACATTTAATGGTTTATTAAATTGCTCTCCTGTCTATGATGCCAATGTGTTTGACTTGTGCCTGAGCAGCTCAGCTGCAGCCAACAAGCATGAAAAGAAAGAAAGGGGGAAAACACTGAAGCAACCAGAGTTGATTTCATGTTTAGGAGGACCAAAGGCTTTCCTGGCTGCATTCCCCTATGTGTATGTTCTCCATGGATGGAAGGAGGCAGAAATCCATTTGCCTTTGGCAAATCAACCTTGGAGAAACAAACACAGAAATCACTCCTTGGCAGGTGTCTCTTCTGTCTCAACTCTTCCTGCTCAGGTCAGTTCAACAACATAGAGATTTTGGCAGCAAAGCCACTTCTGAGTCCCTCTTCCCACCGCAAAGCCACATCCTCATCTATGAACAGGATCTGGCTGGGAGATGGACCCATGTTGGAAAACAAGCCAATAGTTTGGGTTTTTTTCCTTCTTTATTATTATATTTAGGTTTTTTTGCAAAGGGAATGTTGTTTTCAGAGCATGGATTCAGAGCATGGAGCACTGGTGTTGGCACAAAGCGGAGCAGCATCCCATGGTGCTGGAAGTGGAGGAGCTTCATCAGTCTGCCCAAGCCCAAATCACAGCCTCAGCAGTGTCCCTGCTAGAACTCCCTTACTAATAAGGAAGATCCATAAGAAAATCAGTGAGTGGGAGAAAAAAGCAAGCCAAACCCCCCAGTTTGTGCACCAGGCATGCCAAAGTCTCCTACTGGCATCAATGGTGGGATGTTTCCCTGGCAGTGTTCAAGGCCAGGTTGGACACAGGGGCTTGGAGCAAGCTGCTCTAGTGGAAGGGGTCCCTGCCCATGGCAGGGGTTGGAACTGGATGAGCTTTAAGGTCCCTTCCATCACAAACCATTCTGGGATTCTATGAAAGGAGAATTTTCCTCCAAATAAACTTATATTGCTGACTGAGGATCCTTCACTTTCTGCTTGTGCAGGGGAACCTGGCAGTGTCCGTTTATATTTTTAGGGACAGACTAATCCAGTCTCCAAGGCACAGAAATCACCCCTGCCAATCACTCAGCGGCCTTCAAGCCACGAGCAAGACACGCGCAGCACAACCCATCCTCCTGCCTATGCCGAAGCGGCCGGAATATCCTGCCCAAAACAGGGAGCTCGCATCCATTCTGGGGCTTGCAGCCAGATCTGCGTGCAGGAGGCAAAACACCCTATTCCTCCCGCAGTACATCAGGACACAAACACCTCCTGTCCCAGCCTGTTATCCCTGGTGTTTACCCATCTTAGCTGTTCTCCATGTTTCCTGGAAGTACCCGGGAAGCCCAGCAGCCCCTCTGGCACCGCTCATGCCCCTTTCGCCTGTCTCTGGAGGAGGCTGCAGCTGCTTGGGACGGTTCTGGGTCAGGCACGCGGAGCTTGGCAGCGTTCCCTCCCTTGCGTGCATGCGAATGGAGCATGCACAGCCCGTGCCGCTTCCCGGGGCTGGCACGTGCTCCGGCATCCCCGGCATTCCCGGTGTCCCTGCGTGCCAGCGAGCTGCTATGGCCAACAAGTCATAAACACATCAGGAAACAGGCCCAGCTCGCTGCCCTGCGCCAGGCTGAGCAAACAGGCTCCGGCGTCAAGGCAAGGGAGAAATCAGGTTGTCCGAAGGGTCAGAGCTGTTTAATACCAACCCTGCCGTGTCCTTGCTTGGATGCTGGCTGCCAGGCCCATCAGGAGAGCACAAAGTCAGGCTGGGGCTGTGCAACAACATGGAAGCACCTCCTTCTCCCGGTGGATTTATCATCGCCCCTTCCCCGACCCCAAAGGAGCATCATTTCTCCCCAATCTGGTTCACAGGGAGACATTTGCCTCTCCACCTCAAATAACCTGCTCCAGGGCTGAGCAAAGCTTTCCCTGATTTCCAACCCAAATAACCCCAGCTGGGTTTAACACCCTGCTCCTACCCACATAGGTTGATACTGAAGCTCCACATTGCACTGTGGTAGGGTATGGACCAGTGATGCACGCCAAAATGTACCAACCTGGTGCAGACACACTGCAGGATGCACTGGCGCAGCCAGGATCCATGCAAAGTGACCTGGATCTGTGGATAAGAGCAGCTAAAGCCACAATGACCGTGGCATCCAGCGTGTAGCTGCACCCTGCCGTGCCTCAGTTTCCCCTGAGGCAAGTGATAGAGCTGGAAACCATCCAGTGAGGGTTGAAGGACTGAGAAGAAGGAGAATAAATGCCTCAGCAGCCAACTATGAACAAGCAGCATGATGAGCCTGGAGAAAATCATAATGAAAATCCAATGGGAAAGTCCAATTCCGGGCTGTTTTACCAGGAAGGTGGCATAGAACGTGCAGGAGGTTTGGTTTTCTGGCCCGGATGGTGCTGGTTCCTCAGCGCTAGGGAAGGGCATGTCCCACTCCATGCTCCATGCTTTTGGGAAGAGGTTTAACCTAGGACGGGCAGCACCAAGGAGATGCTTCCAGAATGGAATACATGGGAGAGCACAAGAGTGATTTTGTGCTCCAGGAATGAGAAAAGTGGAGTAGAAAATATGGGAATAGCTTGCAGGATGAAAAAGAATGCTATGAAGACAGCAATAGATGTTCTTTATAGCAAGGAACAATTCAGGTAGGTAACAGGAAAACTTGCCCAGGTATTAGGAGGTGTCTAAAGTGAGATCTCCCTCCCCATGGCAGGAGGCTGGAACTAGATGGTCTTAAGGTCCTTTCCAACATAAACATAGGGGAAAACCACAATGGAAATCTCAACCTGCGTGTGTGGGTTTGATCTTGATTCCCATCCAGGGCTCATCCCTCCTCCTGTGCTTGTGATCAGCCACACACTGGGGTTATGCAGGGCATAAGGAGCAGGGTGCCCTGCAGAGACGTGTGTGGCTGCGTGTGTGCACGCACGCACTGGGCAAACTGGGATCCCGCCTCCCAGCTGCTGGTTTGGAAATCCTCCCACGTCCCTCAACCCCTGCTCATCTGATCTGCAGCCTTTGGAGTTGTCCTGATGCCGAGGTGAGTTTCTCCATCGCCGAGGGTGTGTTAGGGAACGGTTCGGCATGCCAGCGGCACAGCTCCTGGTGCCAGAGAGAATGTTGGAGGTGGTGGGATGCCACATTGAGAGTGGCAGGAGGGGGGATCTCAGCACTGGGGTAAAGCCCAAGCCCCTGCTGAGCTTCCTATGGAGGGGTTGGACCCTTCTTCATGGGCCAAGTGCAGCCAGATGGGCTTTTCCTACAGAGACGGGCTGAGAGATCTGGGGCTGCTCAGCCTGGAGAAGAGAAGCTGCATGGAGATCTCAGAGCAGCTTCCAGTGTCTGAAGGGAGCTACAAGGATGCTGGAGAGGGACTCTTCATCAGGGGCTGTAGCGTTGGGAAAAGGGGTGATGGGTTCAAACTGAAACAGGGGAAGTTCAGGTTGGAGATAAGGCAGAAGCTGTTCCCTGTGCGGGTGCTGAGGCGCTGGCACAGGGTGCCCAGAGAAGCTGTGGCTGCCCCATCCCTGGCAGTGTTCAAGGCCAGGTTGGACACAGGGGCTTGGAGCAAGCTGCTCCAGTGGAAGGGGTCCCTGCCCGTGGCAGGGGTTGGAGCTGGATGAGCTTTAAGGTCCCTTCCAACCCAAACCAGGCTGGGATCCTGTGACTCTATAACAAGGCTACTGAGACTGGTCTTCAGCTGGTGGCATGGATAGAAAGCACCAGGGTTGCTCACTGTGTAAATACATCAAAGTCCTTCCCCCTCCATGCAGGAGGGAGGCAGGACACCAAAATGAGGCCATCTTCCAGCATCCTGAGTTACTTGGCCCTGGGAAGGCAGGTTCCAGCCATGTCTGCCTGCTCCCGGGGTAGGAGATGAGGATGTGCTACCAGCAACTGCATCTTCACGTGGTTTCAGCTCCCAGACTAAGGAAGTCTGAGAGGAGGGAAGAACCCATCTCTCCTCACCAGAGGGTTTCTGGGGAGCAATCAGGCTGCCCAAAACCCCCATGGGCCCTTACAGATCCCACCTTTACAACAGCTTGAAGTCGGGTGATGGTTTCACCTCCTGCAAAGGGTGTCCCCTTCCCACCAAAGCTTGGCATGCCCTCCATCATGAAAGATGGAGCACAGCACCAAGAGCATCAACCACTAATCACAGCGGCTCCTTAAACCCATTAGAAGCTCTCCATGACTAAATGCTAAAGTGTAATGTCAAAGAGGCAGCGGAGGGATCATGTTCCCCAAGAGCTTTCTTGGAGCTGCAGGGACGTGCTGTGTGGGGTGTGATGGGGGGACAGGCACCTGTTCCTTTGGGTCATTTGTTGGTGTTGCACTCAAGAAGCCGCTGAGGCGCAAAGGGATGCAATGAAACCAAAAGCCAGAGGGAAAATACCCTGGCAAGAAATAGCTCCTAGGGGTTAAAGCAGGACAAGGAGGGGGTTTCCAGCCTTCCAGGAAAGGTGCTAACTGAAAACAAGGTGATGGATTGACACAGGCATGAGCTGGTGAGTCAGGAGAGATGGGGCCACGTGTTTCCTCCTGCCCTTTGAGCAGATGGCAGCGAGCAGACATCTATCTACATCAGTGAGGAGGCACCTGCATCTGTGAGCAGGCACCTACAACTGCGAGCAGACACGTACATCAGTGAGCAGACACCTACACCAGTGAGCAGACACGTACACCAGTGAGCAGACACCTATATCAATGAGCAGACACGTACACCAGTGAGCAGACACCTATATCAGTAAGCAGACACCTACACCAGTGAGCAGACACGTACACCAGTGAGCAGACACCTACAACTGCAGACACTTACATCAGTGAGCAGGTACCTGCATCTGTGAGCAGATACCTACACCAGTGAGCAGACATGTACACCAGTGAGCAGACACCTACAACTGCGAGCAGACGCCTACACCAGTGAGCAGGCACGCACATCAGTGAGCAGACATGTACACCAGTGAGCAGGCACCTACAACTGTGAGCAGACGCCTACACCAGTGAGCAGGCACCTACACCAGTGAGCAGGTACCTGCATCTGGGAGCAGGTACCTACATCTGCAAGCAGACACCTACACCAGTGAGGAGACACCTACACCAGTGAGAAGACACCTACACCAGTGAGCAGACTCCTACATCAGTAAGCAGACACCTGCATCTGTGAGCAGGCACCTGAGTCTGTGAGCAGACACCTACAGCAGTGAGCAGACACCTACAATTGCGAACAGACACCTACACCAGTGAGCAGACACCTACACCAGTGAGCAGACACCTACACCAGTGAGCAGACACCTACACCAGTGAGCAGACACCTATATCAGTGAGCAGACACCTACACCAGTGAGCAGACACCTACACCAGTGAGCAGACACGTACACCAGTGAGCAGGTACCTGCATCTGGGAGCAGATACCTACAACTGCAGACACTTACATCAGTGAGCAGACACCTACAACTGTGAGCAGACGCCTACACCAGTGAGCAGGCACCTACACCAGTGAGCAGGTACCTGCATCTGTGAGCAGATACCTACAACTGC
Organism: Neopsephotus bourkii; assembly: GCF_033783945.1. Taxonomy (NCBI): domain Eukaryota; kingdom Metazoa; phylum Chordata; class Aves; order Psittaciformes; family Psittacidae; genus Neopsephotus; species Neopsephotus bourkii. Next base: position 565,365 of record NW_026901911.1, read on the forward strand.
GAGCAGACACCTACACCAGTGAGCAGACACCTACAACTGCGAGCAGACGACTACACCAGTGAGCAGGCACGTACACCAGTGAGCAGACATGTACACCAGTGAGCAGGCACCTACATCTGCAAGCAGACACCTACACCAGTGAGGAGACACCTACACCAGTGAGAAGACACCTACACCAGTGAGCAGACTCCTACATCAGTAAGCAGACACCTGCATCTGTGAGCAGGCACCTGAGTCTGTGAGCAGACACCTACAGCAGTGAGCAGACACCTACAATTGCGAACAGACACCTACACCAGTGAGCAGACACCTACAACTGCAAACAGACACCTACATCAGTGAGCAGACACCTACAACTGCGAGCAGACACCTACACCAGTGAGCAGACACCTACACCAGTGAGCAGACACCTACAACTGTGAGCAGACACCTACAACTGTGAGCAGACACCTACAACTGTGAGCAGACTCCTACAGCAGTGAGCAGACACCTACAGCAGTGAGCAGGTACCTGCTTTTCTGCACCTTCAGTGCCCATAAACCCCCCCAGTGCCTTTGATGGGAAGCTCTGGACAAAAAGTTTTCCATGCTGCCAGGAAAGTCCATCGAGGAGCGATGGGGGATATGACCAGCAAGCGCAGCAGCACTGCCAGCAAGCCAGAAAGCATCCCAAAGGGGCAAACCTATCCTTTTTAATACCAAAAAGCTGAAGAAAGGCAAATCTCTGCCTTAGTTGTAATCACTGTAAAAGCAGATAGCTTCCCATCAGAGGGTGCTACAGTCTGACTATCTGAAGTTGTGATATCAGGAAGTGCTTGATAGAGAAGGGGGTGCGCAGCAGGGACAGTAACGTGTGGATGTGGTGCTGTCCTGCCCTTTCCCTTCACACTCATGTGCAAAAGGCACCTTTGCTCCTGCCAACAAGAACCTCCTTGATCTCAGCAAGCAGAAACGAGACCAGAAGTTGTCCTAAGATCTGCTACCAGAAAGCAAAAAGGCCTAATAAAGAGAAGTATTGTTAAGAGTGACAGGGGGTTGGAACTGGATGAGCTTTAAGGTCCTTTCCAACCCAAACCATTCCACGAGTCTATGATTCTATGATAATACATTCATGGTGTCAGGCTTTTTCCAGCTGGGAAGCACCTTGCACCATCGGTCATGCCCTTGCCAGCTTGCTAATGGGAACCAGTCGCTCCCAGCATCACACGTTCAATCTCTCCTCACTGGCTTTCAGTCTTATCTCCAGCTCCTTCCCAGCCAGCAACAGCCCCAGGACCTCATTTGTCCTTCAGCAAATGACAGATGTCCCGCTCTCTGGCACTATCCTGCTGCTTATCACCTGCCCGCTCCTCGGCTGCCCTGTGTCAGCACAGGAATTAAAGCACATTATCCAGACAGGGTGAAGGGCATTTTAGGTGCGAGCTCCCAACTCGTCCTGCCAGCAGAGCTGCAGCGGGGATGGGGCTTTGCCAGGGTAACAGCATCACTGGGGGATCAGCGCTCCCGGCTGGTGCAGCGATGCTGTAAGATATTAATTCCTGCCCTAAGCTCATTCCTTATATCTGTCCTTGACCATCACTGCTAGAAACACCTCCCCTGAGCATCTGAAACTGCCAAATGCCTTGTGGTTGGCTGTACTGAAACTGTTGTATAGACACAAAGGGCAGATCCTGGGGCAATGCCACTGGTGACAATGCTCCAAGAGAAAGGAGGCAGAACAGAGCCAAATAATGAGGACCTAGCACAGACTTGTCACAGAGAGCCAGGAAAGTGATGCCAAAGCTGCAAGGAACTGGCAGAGCTAGTGGTGGGGTTTGCATTTTACTCCATGGGATAGTCCAGACCCTTGTCTGTGCAACCTGGATCCGGGGAGCAGTGATTGAGCCCTGGGGTTAGATGCTGTTCCCAAAAGGCTCCCAAAGGAAAGGAATGGGGTGCCCAGAGAAGCTGTGGCTGCCCCATCCCTGGCAGTGCTCAAGGCCAGGTTGGACACAGGGGCTTGGAGCAAGCTGCTCCAGTGGAAGGGGTCCCTGGCCGTGGCAGGGGTTGGAGCTGGGTGAGCTTTAAGGTCCCTTCCAACCCAAACCAGTCTGGGGTTCTATGACAAAACCCATTCACTTTGGCCTCTCCACCTCTCCCCAAGGCAGCGCTGCAAGAGGATGCAAGGAGCAGCTGGCAGCTCCTCTGGCATTTCAAGGTTGACCTCTAGAGGAAGTCTGTAGACGAGCCATGCCTGCAAGCGTGGCCCAACGGCTGCAGTACAAGAACTGCTCGCAGCAAGGCTTTAGTCCCAGGTATCCAGTGGTGACAGCAAGCACAGCACGGTGCCCAACAAATGGGTCCTCCCCATTCACGTGTGCTGGGCAGGACAGCATGGAAATACATGGAAATAGAGCATGGAAATACATCCTCATTACTGCAAACCCATCCTGTGTTCCCAAGGGCCAGAGACCTTCCTGTCATTTCTACCACTAGCTCCCTGCTGAGGCTGCAACAGAGCCACGTGAGCTCTTCTCCAGCATAAAGCTCCCCCCAGCTCCCCATGCTCATCCCCAAGGGCTCAGTGCCTTTAAATCCTGACACACTGCTTTCTTCCCCCATCCCCAGCATCTCTCCTGCTCTATATGAACCCATTTGCCACCTAAGCTTAAACCAAGACCTGAAGGGTGTTGCACTGTCAAGATGCGAGGGTGTGAACACATCGCCCTTCACTGAGCCTTAACAGCCCACGTAAATCTCATGTGAGCATCACTGTGGGCAAATCCCCACATACCCAGGGCATCCTCCCCAGAGCAGGGTGAGGTGAGGACCAAACCCAGCCCTCCCTCCCTCCCCAGTTCTCATTCCCTCCCATGTACCCTCCGTGGGTGACATCCCTGCAGTGGTACCCTCTGCCCCAGCACGACACCAGTCCAGAGACACTGATCTACTTCAGCAAAGCATCTGGGTTAGATGCTGAGCAGCGTCTTCTCCCTGTGTCCTTGCACATCCCTGCTTAACCCTGCTTCCCTGGCTTTTGTGTCTTGTGAAGAAGACTTTTCCCCTCTGTTTCTCCTCCCCGTATTGCTGCTAGGAGAAGGGGCTGTCATGAGCTGTTTGCCACCGTGCCTGCATTGTGATACCCCTCTGGGATAAGGAGGAGGTGAAGTTAAGGACCTCTGCTTCACAGCAGTCTGGAGAGGCTGGAAAACTCATCCATCCCCACTGCAGTGCAGTACAGAAGGAGCATCAGGGGTTTAGGTCTCATAGCTGGGTCCTTCTTGCCCCATGCTGCCAAGCCAAAGGATGGCAAAGGGGAATTGCTGCCAGCTGATGGGATGGAGTTTGGGGTGAAAGAAATGGTTTGTGGTGCAGATCTGAGAGCTCACTGATGTGAAAGAGGGTTGCCCAGCTGGGATACCCTTCTCAAAACCCATTTACCTCCCCGGCCTCGCCTCCCAGGCTCCCAGCTAAGCATCCCCCAAAGGCCACCACGAACACCCGCAGGTTGCCAGTTCTCACCCTGCATGTCCAAAACAACCCCCAGCAGCATCCCCCTGCTTGGCAACATCATTCCTCCTCAGCACTAGCATCACCCAGAGCAGCTTATACCCCGCAGCAAGGAGATGAAAACACTACAACCAAGGAAATGCAGAGGGGAAACCACTGCCCTTTACAGGCCCATCCCCACCAGCATCAACGATGTCCCGCATCCTCCGCTGCAAGCCAACGCTGCAGCAAAGCACCCGGTGCTCCCATCTCCCACCAAGGAGACACCACACGGAACCCAGCCTCAGAGCCCTGGACCCACAGATCCCCCCTCCAAGTTCAGGAGAGCCCTCTGCGATGCTGAACACCCCGATCTTACCTTTGCGGAACGGCATGGGGCGGCGGGATGCAGGCTTCCACCGTGGCGATGACTTGCTCTTCTCTATAGATCTGTTTCTTCTTGATTTCTATCTTCTTTCTTCCTTCTTTTAGGAGGAAACGGACATATTTGGGCAAAGCAAGGCAGAAACCAGCGTCATTGGGAGGCAGGCACTGCAGAGAGGAGGAAGTGTGCTTGCTGGTTCGGAGCTTTTAACCCCTTGCTTCCCGGAGGCAGTGGGGCTGCGAGGGGGGCAATAGGGACAGCATGAGGAGCTGATGCTGTTAGAAAGAGGGGGAAGGCACTGAGAAGTGGGGTTTGGGTTTGTCTGTGGTGGTGTTTATCTTTCCTGGTAGGACCAAGAGAGAACTGACTGTAATGGATATGTGTGGGATAATGGGGTTTTGGCCTCCCACATCCCCTCTGCCAGCCTTCTGAGCTCAGCAGAGCACTGATCCTGTCTTCTCTATGGTAGTACTGGGCCAAGCTGGGAAAATGCAACTGCTTCAAATAGGAAGGCATAAACTCAGAGCCTCAAGCTCAGTATCTCCTGTCTGCCCCTGCACGGGCTGGAGCATCCAAGGTAAAGGCAATTGGATGCAGCAATAGGACGTGGAGCTGTTGGAGCGAGTGCAGAGGAGGCCATGGAGATGCTGCGAGGGCTGGAGCAGCTCTGCTCTGGAGCCAGGCTGAGAGAGCTGGGCTGGTTCAGCCTGGAGAAGAGAAGGCTCCTCAAGGGGAGACCTTAGAGCAGCTCCAGTGCCTAAAGGGGCTGCAGGAAAGCTGGAGAGGGGCTTGGGACAAGGGCCTGTAGGGACAGGCCAAGGGGAATGGCTTGAACCTGCCCGAGGGGAGACTGAGCTGAGCTCTTAGGCAGAAGCTCTTCCCTGTGAGGGTGCTGAGGCGCTGGCACAGGGTGCCCAGAGAAGCTGTGGCTGCCCCATCCCTGGCAGTGCTCAAGGCCAGGTTGGACACAGGGGCTTGGAGCAAGCTGCTCCAGTGGATGGGGTCCCTGCCTGTGGCAGGGGTTGGAGCTGGAGGAGCTTCAATGTCCCTTCCAAACCAGAGCAGTGTGGGATTCCAAGACTCTATGAATTGGAGGCTCAGATCCTGCTGTGCTAACCCCCATGCTGAGGATGTGCAAAGCCAGCTTCTGCAATTACATCCGGACTGAGAGCTGAGATAAGCTGTGAGCTGAGCCTAGGTATTTGGAACAGTCAGGTCTGTGTGTCCTGATCTCTCCCATCCAACCTGCAGCTCAGGGTGCAGCAGGATGCAAAGGTGGGCATTCTCACATGAGAAAGTGGCTTATTTTCACTGTGGTTCCTTTACTTTCCTCCCTGGATGTAGAAAGAGGCATTGGCTTGGAGCTAGCTCAAGAGAAACTCCAGCTACGCAGGTGTGGACCCCATCTTGGTGGTTAACAGCCACACCATGAGCTCTCTGCTGTGTCTTTGCTCCCTGTGGGTTTCTCCTGCCAAGACCTTCCTCAAAGCATCCCTGTGCTAGTGGCTGTGGTGGTTTAAAGCCTCCCTGCCCAGCTAGTGCAGGCTGCAGCCCCACTGACCTTACTGGTGCTCAAGGTGAGCGCTCTCCATCTGCTCCAGTGAACAGATCTGACTCAGTCTCCCCTTGGAGAAGCCTGTTTGAGCAGTGGGTTGAGAGCACCCAAAAAATACCCCTCAGGCTCTGTTACAAGAGCTGGAACTCCAGCAGGGACATCAATGTCTTACATGGCATCGCTGCCTTTTCCCTGCTCTGGGACCGATCACTGCAGCATCCTCCCACGCTGCTGCATCCTCAGCACCATGAGGGACAGAAGCACACCAGACCTGGCTGCATGGGCTGCTGGGCTTCCATCCAGCCACTGCAACCAGTTAGAGCTGCTGGTTCTTCCCTGTCCCTGGAGAACATGGCAGGACAGGCTGCAGCAGGAAACCATTTTCTTGGAGAAAAATCACCCAGCAGTGGAATTTTGCAGGATATTTGAATCCTACTGGTTTGTATTGACCTTTCCCAGCTGTGTCTTGTAGGATGCTGGCTCTAAAACAAAAGCATGATAATACTTTAGGCAAATAGTATTTTAGAGGAGTTGTTTAGTTACAACTAACCCAGCAAAGAGTCCTTTTACCTTTCCCCCAGGTTTAAAACCCCATTTTTATGGCTGAGATGCTGTAACTGCAGCCCTCAGCCTCATCCTTAACCCCCAAAACCCCTCTTTGGACAGGATAAAGATGGAGATGTAACTTGCCTGGCACCGAATCTATAGGTGAGCACAACCAGGCTTTGTATCAAGGGGTACAGGAGAGACCTACATGGCTCAGGACTCCTGCACGTACCTAGGAGAAGCAGAGACATCTCTGTCTATACAGAGAGGAATGGATCTTTGTGTCAGTGATTGCCCAGCCAGGAAATCAGTATTGAGCTGGCCTCCCTTTCCAGTTAGTGGTGCAATAATGGGTGGGAGCAGTCTGCGAGACAAGGATGCTTTGCTTGGGCTGGAGCCACTCAGTGCTTTCAGCCTGAGCATCACTCAGGGGATCTCCTTCACTACAGGCAAATCATAATGCAAACAGCTCATTTCAAATATTGATAACCTTCTGAATGGCTTGTGTGGCACAAGCCCAAGAAGGATGAGGGTGCTGGTAACTGCTGGTGCTGGGATGTCATGGGACATGCTCACACCATCGATCCAGCTTGCATAATCCTATCTTGTCCTTTATAAGATGTGTGAGTGCTCAGGCAGGCTCTGAGCCTCACCCCCTTGGTCACACGTTGCAGGGAGCTGCTGCCCCCCCTGCCAGCATCATGCCCTTATCCCACTGCTCAGCTCTTGCTGAGATGATGCATTTACACCTAAGCAGTCTCTAGGACTGCTCTCATCATCTGAGATGATGCATGTACACCTAAACAGTCTCTAGGACTGAGGTGTAAATGCATCTGAGATGATGCATTTATACCTAAGCAGTCTCTAGGACTGCTCTCATCATCTGAGATGATGCATTTACACCTAAGCAGTCTCTAGGACTCCTCTCATCATCTGAGATGATGCATTTACACCTAAGGCTGCACTTCGGTGACCATCAGTGAGTTGTGTATAGCCCTGAGGCTGCTGTTTTCAGCTCAAGGCCTTTGCTATCCCTCCCACAGCCCCAGACACCTGGTACCCAGCTCCACATCTCAATCAGCCTAATGTTTCTGCCCTGCTGAAGGGAAAGTTGGTTTCGGGCCTCTTGTTTGCAATGGCAATGCTGTTTCTGCTGGGAGAGCAGGCAGCACAACCAGGTCATCAGGGTTTAAGATGCAGCAAGGACTGGGAATGATAAGCTTTTGGAAGCTATAACCAGCCTCCACATACCCTACAGCCTGACCTAGACAGATTACTTTTCACTAACCTCTGGTATTAGAGCTGGCGTCTTCATATCACAGAGATTAAGTGCTCCATAAAGGTGTCAAGACCAAATTGGATTAGAGAGATGGAGGTTAAAGACTTAGGAAGAGGTGCTCTTGTCTCTTGCAGAGCTCTGGATCCTGCTCTCCTGTTTTGAATAGTTATCAGGGTTTTGGAGAGAAGGAAGGAACGGGGCAGCATTCCCTGGGAATGACCTGCACGCAGGGAATACTGCAGCAGCACCATCCACTGTCATGTACCTCAGCGGCTTTCCTACAGCAGGTTTCTAACTGTGGTGTTGCTCTTTCCATGCAAAAAACTCAGTCTTCCCTCTCCATTGATTTCCACCCTTGAGATTTTGAGCACAACCACTTGGCACTGAAGAGAAAACATCGCATCTGGAGAAACATCTCCATCTTTCTGATGCATCCAAAGCAACAATCTATCAATGCTGTTCCACACAGGCAAATCCTTGCCATGTAGTTAATCCCTTTTCTTCTAAATCAGAAAAAAACCCAACAATATATGTATTGATTTGGTATGCCATAAATTCATTTTTATGGTGTCCCTCCTCTGGGTGTGCTTGAAGTGGGAAGATGCTTAAAACCTGCTTTGGAAAACCCCCACATTCTTGCTACAGGAGGAATAAGAATCAGGAGCGAAGCAAGGAAAGCTTTAGTCATCCTCCTGGAAAAGATCCTGTTTTCCATACAGCTGAGGTTGTTTTGGCCTTCATGCATGTGCTGCTGGAAGCATCCTTGCAAAATCTCTGGTACCTGCTTTAGGCATCCCCAGCATCAGCTGGGTTATCTTATAATGAACAAGCAGTGCTGGAGAGATGGGCGGTCAGGCACCGCAGCAGGGCAATGAGGTGTCCTGCACAGTAGATATGGTCCAGGGCAGCAGAGCTTCCAGTTCCTCGTCCCCTTCTGCCCACGTCTACAGGGCTGAAAGCTTAGGGTGTGTTAATGCTGCTTGGACATAAGACATAAAGCTGGTCTCTTCCATATCCATACTAATAAGAATGAAACCCAGCTTGAATCCCTGGGTTTTGGGATTTCTCTGTTTCCTGATGCTAAAAAAGGGAAAGAAAGGAAAATCCATAAAGCCGCAATCATGAGCTCAGCAGGGATCAGAAAACAGAGATGAGAGGAAAAATGTGCAGAAGTACCACACTATCCCTTCTCCCACTGAGTGCAATGCTTTCTTTGGCTCTCAGTTCGCTGCTCTTCCACTGCAGCTTTTCCACCTCAGGGTCCATTTTTCCCCCTGCTCAAGTAGGACTTTGCTCATTGCTATGGAAAGCTGTGAGTTTGCTCCTGTGTACAGAAAGCCATGAGCAACGCTCAGTCCCACCACATGCAGAGATTGCTCCAGGAGCACAGCTCACTACAGGGCCACATCTGTATTTACTGTCAGCCACTGCATAGCTCTGGGTAAGCTCTCAAGCACATATGGACTTTGGCATCCATTTCTCTTATAAGAGTGCAAGATTTTAGCTTTGCCCACCTTTGTTCTCCAGCAGTTAAGTCCTTCCCTGCATTTTCTCCTCCTTGCATTAAGTTGCTGAGCTGCATCTTGAGTGGCACAAAAGCTTTTGTCACTGTAAATAGGTAAAATCACAGGGCACATCCAACCCTGTGACCTGCAGGGACAGAAGGGTGATCTCACCAACCTAAGTGCTCATTGAGAGAAAGGCTCAGAGTTCAGAGATCCTTTCTTGAGGAGGAGAAAGGAGCAGCTCCTCATTTGGACACAAGACAGGAGTATCTATAACAACATCCAGAGCCGCCCAGGGGTTAAGGCCCATAGGCTGTGGAGCTGGCTGACGTTAGGAGCACCTCCTATAATGGCCAGCTTTTGCATCCTCTATGAGGCATGGAATGTCACCACAGTCTTCTGAGGAACAGGTTCATTTTCCAGCTCACTCTGCAGTGTGTTGATAAGAACATTCACGAGGTCTGTTCCTCACACATACAGACTGGTTATTGAGTTAATACCTCAAAATACCCACAATCATCTCTCATGCATTACGCCGAGCACCATCACCCCTCCACCTCCGTAGCTCAAACAGTTGTCTCTCCAGGACACTGCGGTGAACCAATATTCAAGGAAAGGAAAAGCAAATGCATCCATCCACTCAACTACATCACAGGTGAAACCTCCTGCCTGAAATGCAGTTTTGGGCCAAAGGAGGACAGAAATGAGCTTCGCATACAATACACAACCAAATCTCATGTGTCGTGTTAGGAGCTGCCTGACCTCCAGCTGGACCCAGGAAGCCCATTCTACAGCCATAAATAGAAGTCAGTGGTGGTGTGTAGGAATTGCTTTGCTCCTCCATGGTCACACAGCACCAGGGTTGCCCATGCTTTTTACCACTCTAGGAATAAGCACAAAACATTCACATTTTATGCTAAACTCCCCAAACCATCTGGATCTGGTGTACAGGACTCAGAAGAAACCAGTACTGGAGTCTTGGACAGCAGAAACCTTATTCATAGAGCAGATGCAAGGACCAATTTGTTCCTGCTGCCTCGTAGTTGCCATCATACTCTGGACTATGATGCTGCCCATCAGTGCCTCCCTGCCAATGGGTTTAGTCTAGCACTAACCTCAAAGCCTTCACAGTTCTGAAAGTCCATGGGGGGATTTCAAAGGACAGCAAAGGCCCTGAGAACACATGGGAAATAATGAAGTTCCACATAAACTAAACTGATTAGATGATAAAGGCTCTGGGATGCTCTTTAACTGCTGTGCAGATAGAATAGCATCTTCAGCATCACAGGGCAAGAGTGAAGTCCTGTATTCCCAAGGCCAGGTGCTACTCACAAACCCCACTTTCCACAGCACAGCAGCCAGCCACATCCCCTCGCTGACACATCCAGAGTTCCACAGAACCTCCATTCTTCCTTGTGGCACAGGGGGAAGCCTAAACTCAGGCGCTGGTTGCCAAAGAGCAGTAGCTGGAGCCTGGCCAGTGCATGGTCCTAGGAGCCGTGGTGTGACAGCCCACCCCATGCTTGTCTCTCTGGAAGGGTCTCCTTCCTTACAGAAATGCTAATGGAGGCTTAGAAATCCAGACAGCACCAGAGAAACCACAAGGGTTTTCAAAGCAGCAAAGCAAGGCTCCAGCTGCAGACAGGCTGTATCCTTTCATCACTCAGCTGACAGCAAATTAACAGGCAGAGCACTGCTAATACAATCAGTCCTTGTTCCTCTCTTAAGGACAACTGCCTCAGCACCTAAAGGCACGGATTCTCTGAAGGAGTCAACCATTACCACATAGTACTGCAGTTACTGGTACAGAAAGTGCTTGTGAGCAATATAGGAAGCTCTTGATTACAAGCTCTTGCTTTACTGGGAAATGGAAGAGGGTTGCAGTTGCACTTGGTCAGGAACACATCAGTGCTAGGTGCAGCTGTAAGCTGCCTCAGCTGGATGGATGCTCTCACTCTACTCCAGTCTTCAGAGAACTGATTCTGGTGCAGCTCATCCTGGAAACTCTTTTTATGAAGGACAAGGATATCCTCAGTAGTAGTCAGCATGGATTCACCAAGGGGAAGTCATGCTTGACCAACTTGGTAACATTCTACAATGGGATGACTGGCTTGGTAGACAATGACAGAGCAGCATATAACAACTACCTGGACTTTCATAGGGCTTTCAAACATTGTCTCCCATAAAGAAGCTGTTGAAGTACAGGCTGGGTGAGCAGACACCCAGGTGGACTGAACACTGGCTGGTCCCAGAGAGCGGTGATCAGTGGCACAAAGTCTAGTTGGAGGCCAGTAACTAGTGGTGTGCTTCAGGGTTTTACACTGGGTCCAGTCCTGTTTAACACCTTCATTAATGATGTGGGTGATGGAGCAGTGTAACCTCAGCTGGTCTGCAGATAACACCAACCTGGGAGGAGTGCCTGATTACTCCAGAGGGATCTTGATAGCCTGGAGAAATGGGCTGTCAGGAATGTCATGAAGATCAAGGAGAAGTGCCAAGTCCTGCAGCTGGGGAGGAACAACCTCAGGCCTGGGATCTGATTTAACATGGGATGAATCCATGCCTTGCTAAGGGCCTCTTGCACCAAGTGCTGTAAGGACAGAAAGTACTCGCTCAATAGACTTCTGCTTGAGGAGCAAAACAGATTTAAGAGGTTTTAGGACCTCTTTGAAGCCTTCCCCATTTTTCCTTCTATCTTTATTGAAGCTACATGAGGTTACAATGCACATTTCATCCTGCAAAGGGTAAAATACCCCAACACACTCAGACAAACCTACCACAGGAGCCCGTTTTCAGGTAAGCACCTCAAAAGCCAAGCACTTACAGACTGCAGCACACAAATTACATCTCCTTCCTCTCAGCTGGATCTGCTTCAGAATTCAGAATTCAAGGCTGAGAGCTGGTTAAAAATAAAAGCAGCTCCTTATGGAACGTGGCTTTTGGCTGCGTAGTTGCAAGTATGGGGCAATAGGGTGCAATCCCAACTCTTCAATCAACCTTCTGCATGACCTTGGGCAAGACACTTTCTGTACCTGCCTCCCTCCCTCTCGGTACAGGCATTCAACAGCACATTCTCTAGGGCAACAACTCTCACTTTCCATGCCACATTAGACAAGCAAGCTTAGATTTTAACAGTAGTGATGTTAACTTGCACAGAGAAGCTGTGGCTGCCCTATCCCTTGCAGTGTTCAAGGCCAGGTTGGACACAGGGGCTTGAGCAAGCTGCTCCAGTGGAAGGGGTCCCTGCCCATGGCAGGGGTTGGAGCTGGAGGAGCTTTAAGGTCCCTTCCAACCCAAACCAGGCTGGGATTCTGTGATTAAAAACGTTCCCTGTGAGCTCCATCTCATCAGATTTCTTTGGTCTGACACCGAGCAGGCAAGTGAGAAACGGATTCAACATGGGTTATGTGTAGAACAGTGCATATAAGAAAATGCTATTATAACCTATGTACATAATGATGGACTCTGAAATAGCTGCTACCACTCAGTGATGAAACCCTGGGGTTATAACAGTAACAAAAGCAAAGTCATTACTTCCCTACTGTTAAAATAGCAGCCAGTGTTATGAATTAGGAAGAAAATAAGGCAGCAAATGGTTATGTTGCTATGCAAATCCCTGTTCTGGAGACTTCAGGGTTAGCAACACACTAGGGACACCTCATTCAGCTCAGGCTGACACGTCCTACACATCCCTCTCAGCTTGCTGTTAAGTTTCAGGACACTGTCAAATCTCTCCTAAGTAGGCATCTAATCTAGATTCCCAGAAGTAATGAGCAGTTCATACTGAGCTCAACAGGAGACTCAGGTATTCAGAGAATCAGAGTATTTATGTGGGTACTTCAAACATGATTAAAGCTTAACGCTAGGAAATCAGGCCTGAAAAATACCAAGAGCCTCACCTGAAGCAGCATAACCAATCCTATGCTGCCAATGAGGCAAATTTATCTTAATAGGCCATCATCCTCCTCTTCATTTTACCTTTACAGGCACCACATGGAAAGAGAAACTAAAAGACTGCTTCAGGCCATAGTTACAAGTACAAACCTCACAGAAAAAGGTGGCTGCACAATATCAAATATGCAAAGACAAAGAAACAAGTAAAACTTTGTAGCTGCAATGAAGAACTCCAAATTAAGTGCTGCTGAGCCTTTTGAGAGGGCACCGTTGAATCGTGGAGGGGGAAAGAAAAGGATGTGTAAGCAGGAAGCACTGGAGGTGTTAATTTGAGCAGCTGCTAGAAACAGATGTAAGTCAGTGACAAGATTCCAGAGGTAGGAATAGGAATAGAGAAGTTCATTCAGAACTCAGTTTTTCAAGGCATGCAAAATACAGCCATACCCAAGAAAGATGGAGCCAACACATCAACACAGGCCAAGTGGAAGAATGTGCATCTACAAAACATGCTTCCCAACTACGTTATCCATGGTACAGATGGTCTGATTAAGACCCCAGCCTTTCCAGGTTTCCACACCCCTATTTAGGTATGGAAACACCTAAGGACAACTGTTCACAGACCACCAGTGCTGTGTATTTGTACAGCACCCACAAAAAGATTAAAGTACAGCAGTGTAGGTCTGCTGACACTTCTGTCTTAGTGAGCCCATGGTACAGGGAAATGCTTCATTTATAGCATGTATCTCCTATACAAAACACTAAATGAACCAGTCCTCTCTCCTACATTTCCAGGGGTAAACTTTACTTGTAAGTCTTTAACCACAATAAGGAGCTTTAGAACTAAATGGTTCAAAACTAGTAAAATAATTCTCAGCAAAGAGAAGAGCTGCATCTCATCAAACTGGAAGCTCAGAAGCTGGATTACATAGAAAGCAGCAGAACAGCTGGTAAGACGACATAAAATAGCCTGTATACATCAGGGAAAGCTTACAGTCAGTAACTCAGAACAGAGAGATTTGCTGAAATAGGAGCCATAAATAAATCACGTTGCTTAAAGCTGAGTTATATTTCAAGCTAAGTTCAGATCACACTAAATCTGTTATCAGTGCTTAACTTTCTACAGCATGCCTCCCAAGTTATTTGACTAACTTATATATGCTAACTTATACTAGGTAATTACTAGGTAATTTCTTTGTTTTATTACACAGAAGTTCTTTACTGTGAGGGTGGTGAGACACTGGCACAGGTTGCTCAAAGGAGTGGTGAATGCTCCATCCCTGGCACAGTTCAAGGCCAGGCTGAAGAGAGCCTTGGGCAACAAGGTCTAGTGTGAGGCGTCCCTGCCCATGGCAGGGGGTTGGAACTGGATGATCTTAAGGTCCTTTCCAACCCAAACCATTCTCTGATTCTATGATAGTAGCAAAGACCTTAAAATGTTGCTCAAACAGAAAACTAAGAGCAGAGCCAACAACAGGATTTAGATTCTGTTACTGCCCCCAGTCCTGTGGTTTTAGTATTAGTCAGGCTGGTTCTTCACCTCTGCTGCAGTGAGGCTGTCTCATGGTGGATCACAGCAGTCACTGACTGTGGAGCAGGCCTGTGCAACACAAGAGGGTAGTAAGGAAGCCAACACACAGTAAGTAAAATACAAGGGTTTTTTAAAAACTGATTTCTGTTTTACAAGCAAATGTTGTACAGAGGTTGGTGGAACACAGACAAAATAAGTGAAACACAAGACCAAGGGTTTCTCATATAGATCTGCAGCCCAAACTTAATAAAAGGCCAATAAATGGAGATATTCAGAGCGTTGATCAACTACAGGTCTATACCCCCTCCCCCCAATACATGTGTATAACAGGAAGAAGACATCCAGCATCACCTTTCAAACAGCTTAAATGCCCTCAGAGATCACTTCCATACTGGTATCTGCATAATCCTAGGTGCAATGGAGCACACAGACAACTGCCATCACTGCATAGCCACCCCTTGCCAGCTCTTTGTCCCATACTGTTCCCAAACAAAAAGCAAACATCAATCAGGAGCAGAGTGCTAGCTATGATTTTACATTAGATTATTAAAAACTAGTGTGTAATCGTTTAGTTTGTACTCTTCATATTACACATGAGAATTCTCCTCCATCATCTCCTGCTTTGAACTGTTCCACTGGCACCCCTCAGAAGAAAAAAAGTAACCCCGGTGTTACTTGACCTCCAATATAGAAATACAGAGCTATAACAATGGCCAGGTTAGAATCAATGAAACAAGAAGTTATGTGTGATATTAGAGGAATTGAGATTCTGAGACACAAGAATGAGTTTCCCTCAGTTCTACCCGTAGTATCTGAGTAACAACCTGTCATCAGTTAACCCTGGGTATTTCTGCAACGACTGTCTGACAGCACAAAGCTCCTGCAAACAGTCCACTCATTCAGATTCAAATGGCTAAGCAGTTTAAATTCCTTCCTCCTTCCATTTCCCTGGGTTAAACATGTATATTCTTTGGATTTGGGAAGAAAGACAGACTCATTCCTTGTTACTTTAGTCTCCATAGAAAGCATGGTCCCAGAGTCAGGTAAGAACAAACTAGCTGCCAACTGTCCAACAACCCCAAATCACTCTGGTGTGCAAGCCTGTAATGTAACTCTGAGAGATACCATCAGGGAAGAGAAGCATGACAGCACATAGTCCCTTTACAGAGCTTCCCACTTATTGTGGAGGCAGCACAGGGACTCCATGATGAAGCACCAGAACAAGGAAAGCAGGAATACAGACAAAGCATCTCGTCAGCAGTGGGTTTTCAAGAGAACCACGTCGTCTGAAAGCTCCAAAACAATCCAGATCCCCAGAGCAGTAAGCGGAATTGTGCAATTCAAAACCACACAGACGTGAATCTGACTTTCAAAGGGCTTTATATTACAAAAAGAAAAATGTAAGTCACAACGAATGTGAAAAATCCATTCAATGAGGCTTGTTTCCAGTTTGCTAGGAAAGCTACTTTGCTCTTCCTTATTCCCAGCCTACTGCTGAAAACGTGATTGCCAAAACAGTGCCACCTCGAGCAGGAGTTTTAAAATCAAACTTGCTCAGCCAGATCCAGTACTCGGAACTTGTCCAGGTTGTAGAAACAAGCCTTCACGACTCTGCCTCCGAAGTATCTTCCATTTAGATCCACAACAGCTAAAAGGGAAACCAGTGACAGGTCAGCAAGCACCAGTTCAGTTCACTAATCAGGGAGAGCGTTCAATGTCTCTACAGGAGTTAGCTCTGCGGTTCATAGGACGCTATTTACTATCCTACCTTTGATGGCAGATTCAACCCGTTCAAACTCTAGGAATATTCTTACAGCTTCATCATCAGGGGCACCAGGAATCTGAAACAAAACAGAAAACAAACAAAATATCCCAAATCAGAACGAGAACAGGAGTAAAAATACTGTTTTAAATTGTTGTTCTTCACAGAAGTAGTGAAGTGAACATACTAAGAAGATTCCAAAAGCACAATACCCAGAGATTTTTGGATCTGCTGAAGACAGACTCATTCCTTGTTACTTTAGTCTTCACAGAAAGCACTGTCCTGGAGTCAGGTGAGAATAAACTAGCGGCCAACTGTCCAATGACCCCAAATCATTCTGGAGTGCAGAGGATTTACAAGACAAGGCTGTCATGTAACTTCGTTGCTGACACTAAGTTTGTGCTTTACAGATACAGAAAATCCAGGTTCACAACGCAGCAAAGGAACATGTGACATCTCCTAATCTATACCCCTTCTCCCAGGCAGTAACAAGCCAGTTGTGAGGGACAAGTGTTCAGTTTGGTTTCAGAGCAGCCTAAAAGAGACAGATTATCTCTTACCTCAAAGATGACACACTTCCCAACCTTGCCATACTTCTCACATTCCTCCTTAGTTTCAACTTCTAGATCTTCATCCACCTCCCCAGCACCAACCATGTTCTGAAAGTCAAAAGAACAAACCCAACTCACCGGGATGTATTTGGTACAGACCATTATGTAGACAAACCACAGATGTATTCAACCATGACCATAAATACTTTAAGCTTCTGTTCAACAGTAACAGCCACAGAGAGTTCCCTACTATTAAGACAAGGTAACTGTATAATCCAAAGCACTACTGATTTACAGTCACAACTTGTATCTCAGACATGTTTTCACCATGTAGATGCGGCTCAAAACCACTTAAACTTACAGAGTCATTGTAAGAGGAACACAGACTTACACATTTCAACCACAGATGCTGCAAGCACAAAGACATGTTCTCCTACTCCCAACTTACCCTTAGTAAGACCACTTTAGTTGGGCATTTCAGTATCTCAGTCAATGGGTTCGAATCCGCTTTTTTGCCCGTTTCTATGAAGACAGAACAGTGAATCATGAAATAACTGAAGATTAAAGCTCAACTGCCTGACAGGAGGATGGAGCCAGGAGGGGCTGAGCTCTGCTCCCAAGGAACAAGGGATGGGACAAGAGGGAATGGCCTCAAGCTGCACCAGGGCAGGTTTAGATGGAGTAGAGGAACAATTCCTGCCCCAGAGGGTGCTCAGGCATTGGAACAGGCTGCCCAGGGCAGGGCTGCAGTCACCGTCCCTGCAAGTGTTCACACAGTGTGGAGACGAGGCCTCAGTGCCATGGGTCAGTGGTGGCCTTGGCAAGTGCTAGGGAACGGTTGGACTGGATGAGCTCAAAGGGCTTTCCCAACCTGGCTGATTCTGTGATTTAAACTTATAGGGGGGATTTTATCATGATCTGTTATCAAACAATGGAATAAAACCCACAAAATGTAGTTTCATGTTAGTGAAGAATAGTCATTCTGAACTTGTAAGAATAGTATTTCTACCTGTAAAACGGTAAGAGGAAAAAATCACTTCTGCAAAATGTGAATTAAGCTGAACATTGGCAATGTACTATTTCATAATAATTCATCAGTTCAGAATAGTATCAGACTCCCTAAGAACTAAAAATCAGATCTCCTGACTTTCAACACTTGTGATCAGGCACAGGTGCTGTTCTCGTAAAGCTACATCTTGTCTGTAGATCAAACACCAGAGGAATGAGAGCAGTATCCAAAGCATGCGATGGGGAGAGAAAGCCAGCAGGAACAGAGCAGGATCACCTCTTGAAGAGAACCCTAAACTTCCAAACACTGAAGGAGGACAACTGATGGAGGGAGTGAGGGAAGGATGAGCTAAAAACAAAGAGGACCACTTTAAAAAAGATGAATTCCTAGAAGAAGGAATATGAGCCATTTTTCCAAGTCTAACCAGTATTTTCTGCAAGGACAGCTGGCAAACTTAACAAATCCAGGAGCATCCACTGAGCCTGAACTGTTCTTTTTCCCCTGACCATTTCTAACAAACTTATTAGTATAGGACAAAATTACCTTTCTCTGTAGAATCACCAACAATGATCTTGCCACCCCTCTTGCTTGTTTTCTCCACTGAGAGTGCTGTGCTCAGCCCCTGTTCATGTTTTCCCAGCCCCTGGCCCTCTCTGAAGCCATACTTCTGCATGATTTTATGAGCCACTGTCCCTCTGCAAAGAGAAAAAGAATCAGTAAAGGTTTCTTCCACAAAACATTAACATTGTATTTTTCCTAAGTGCTTGAACATTCTACCTCCTAAAAATCTCATTACCTAAAGACTGAAAACATAATAGGTTCTATAAGACTTAACAACCTAGCAACAACAGCACCCTGTGAAGATGAAAAGTGTTACCCCTGAATTATTTGGAAGAGCTGTCAGAGAAGGTGACTTAATAAAATTGCTCATACTTTTATTGATACAACCCAACTTCCATTCACAGTGCAAGTCAGCATCATACTCTATAAAATGGTTTGGGTTAGAAGGGACATTTAAAGACCATTTAGTTCAACCCCACTGCCATGGCAGGGACACCTTCCCCTAGATCAGGCTGCTGACAGTAGATCACAAATGAGATCAGATGAAGGTCTATTTAGTTCAGTTTCTTCTCTTTGTCAGTGGCTGGTATCAAAAGCTTGAGAGAAAACGCAGATGTAGAACAACCTAACTCCCACATTAATCAGATTCTGCTGTTTGTTCCAAGTTGGCATAAGCTCCAGACTACAGAGCTTTGTCAGCCCATTCTCTAACAAATCTGAATATCCTCGGTATTAATTTAAACACATCTCATCTTTCTGAATTTTCAAGAACACATTGAGGCAATAAAATCATAGAATGGATTGGAAGGGACCTTAAAGCTCCTCCAGTTCCAACTCCTGCCACAGGCAGGGACACCTTCCACTGAGCAGCTTGCTCCAAGCCCCTGTGTCCAACCTGGCCTTGAACAC
Organism: Neopsephotus bourkii; assembly: GCF_033783945.1. Classification (NCBI taxonomy): domain Eukaryota; kingdom Metazoa; phylum Chordata; class Aves; order Psittaciformes; family Psittacidae; genus Neopsephotus; species Neopsephotus bourkii. Next base: position 584,316 of record NW_026901911.1, read on the forward strand.
TGCCAGGGATGGGGCAGCCACAGCTTCTCTGGGCACCCTGTGCCAGCGCCTCAGCACCCTCACAGGAAAGAACTTCTTTATATCTAACTCAAACTTCCCCTGTTTCAGTTTAAAACCATCCCGCCTTAAGTACCTTACAAAAAGCACCTCCAGTGACAGGTTTTGGAATTCCCACTGAATAAACACTCAGAATCAAAATATACCTAAACATATTGACATTTCTTTGGAGACCACAGCTAAAGACACAAAAACCATGCCATGGTTTACTAGTTTAAACCATAGTAAATATTCTATGCTCACTCACCCCCATTTTATCTAAAGACATGTAAAATTACACATAAAATCACAATGATCCTGTGTAATCAGTGACTACATGACTACTTTCTAAGCATACTACATGAAACATACAAAGACATCTTCAAAAGGCCACAAAGTCTGGCTCTTGTCATGGTGAAAAGTTATAACACTAAGTAATAGAATAAGCAGTAGCTAACTGCGTGGTCAAAATAAAGCAGGTTAGATCTTGTATTTAGCACTTCCTTCAGTGAAGTGAAGGCTTGAGGGTCCTGGGGCATTGCTAACTAGAGGTGGTAACAATGCATCACTTTATCCAATAGTCCTGAGTTTGGTTATCCTTTTGCTGCACAAAGTGTTTCTATTAAAAAATGCATTTAGAATCATTTCCAAAATGGAAATGCAGTGTAATAATGTTTGACTACACTGAGGCTGCATTTCCACAACACCCAGTGCAACTGCTAAGAGTACCACATCTAACTACTCCACCTTTCAACTGAGAGCTCAAGATGTTTTTAGCTATGAATTCAACTTCCCCTTGTTTCCACAGTAGTAACAAGAACTACACATGATGATAATTCAAGGCAGAAAGTAACTGGGCAGATCTGCAGCCACAGCTGCTACATTCCTGCAAATATGCTTTGAATTTCTGAAGACATAAACTAAGCAGAGCTGATTTCCCCCCGGTATGTACCACACTGAAGACAAAGGTGGAAAAAAACCCCCAGAGGAACTAGCATGCCATCTGTGATTTCCTGTGTACTACACAGCTTGGCTTATAAAAGCCATAAACACTTTATGCCAGAGTGTGGCTTCAGAACTCGCTTAAAAGCAAAGCCTTGAATGCAACCACCTCAAATGCATTTCCCTTCCTCAAGTAAACCCACAGCTTTTCCTGTATCCTGCCAGTCAGAGCTATATGCACTCTGACATGTGGTGGGATGTGTTCTTCTCTGTTGACAAGCTATTTAAACTTTTGGTTCCCACCACCTTTTTTCCACCAGATGAGCATAAGTCAATCATTTACCCCATGTTAGCAAGGAAAGAGTTGCTAGGTCCCGTGGGGGAGCGAGGTCTTTCTGGCTCATCATATGCTGGAGGAGGAATAGCTGCTTTGGAAGATGGTGGCCGAGGTCTCGACTCCTCTTCATATGGAAACGATGCTACGGCTGAAGAAAACAGAAACATTTGGTTTTTCAGTAAAATACTTTGCATGATCTCACCTACTTGTTATGAGTACTGGAGTACTGTGCCTTCAGTTTACCACATTTACACACAGATGCAAGTTGTACCTTCTTCTGCTTTGATACTAACAAAAATCTTCCACATAAAATCCAAATCAGAAGATTTCCTTTGGACATCCTGCTTTAACATCCCTTTTCCTCTCTCCCTCTTAGAAACAGGAGTTATCCTGATTCTACTCATTGGATAGAAAGCTAGTTTGTATCCACAGGTCTGTAATGCATTTATTAACCTCTTACTTATCAAATGGAAGAAAGAAACATTAAGAGGCCACCTGCACTATGAGTTTATCCACACAGAGGGCAAACAGACTTGAAAGCCTCATTCATCAAGAACAGAATTACAACAAAACCAGATCAATGCATACAGCTTGGGGGCTGAGGATTGGGAAGAAAAGTGCACTGGAGATGTACACAAAAAAGAAAGTCTTAAAAAAGAATGAAAGCAGCTCGAAGCAAAATATTTATACAATCTGAAGAGAGCTGACAATTCCTGAATTGAAACTCTTCCTGGGGTGTGGAGATATATCAGTATCTGTCTCTGTATCTATATATAGGTATCTCAATCATACTGATGAGATTATTGGACTACCCTCCACTGACAAGTCAAATGTAAAGAAAAAAAGCCCACAGAACACTGAAGGAAATATCATGAACACACTTTTCAATGGACTTAAGGACTTCCAGACTGACATAGTCTTAGATTACTTCCCGCTGAACCAGGAGTTGTCCCTTACCAAATAAAACATCAGATGTAACGCTTTGGGATGGTGTATGAGCAAAGCCCAGTCCCTGTTTAAGCAGCAGATGGACTGGTCTGTGGGACTTCTGCTACAGCAGTGTTTTCTAAGGTTTTTCAGTCCAGCTTTGAGCATTAAGTAACAAACTGTACAAAGGATTCCTTGTGAGGTCATGTCCCGTTTCAAAAAGCTCTCTCCCTCAGGATATTTCTACCATTTCCAGCCTCTATTTACTTTTCCTTGACACCGCTCAATTGCTCTTCATTATTTACTCAAAACAACCTCTTTCTGTTTTGAATGTTTGCACACTTCAAATGCTTTCACTATTGTATCAACCACCACACGGACGAGCTTAGCTTTTGGTAAAGTGGAATGCCCTCATGAATAAAACCAGGACTCCCAAAGGAACGTTTGTGTACAGAAGATTCTTCTCCCTTATTATCTCTTAACATACACCACACGCTGTTCCATATTTTAATTGACAAATTTAAGACCATGCGACATGCAAAAAGAGGGAATGGGTTTGTTCTTATAGTAAGATTGTGCCATCTAGTGGGTAAGAGAAACCTGGTGCACACACACCTCTTTGGCAAATACTGCATCCCTCAAAAATTCACCAAGTTCTGCCTGTAGCACATAACCCCTTCAGAAAGATATTCATAAAGTACCTCCTAAAGCAAAAGGCAATAGATCAATTCCCTCTCCATGCTGTGGAGGTTTTGAGTCTACCCAGAGGAACTTGTCTGCAACGTTTCTCTTTTCACATCACGAGTAACTGAGCGTGGTTGTAATAGACCAGCTTGCCAAACCACTTCTCCAGTGATACAGAAAGAATCCTTTAGAACAGAGATGTGAAGCACAGTAGCGTTGCAGGATCCCCACAACTTCCCCCATGAGCAAAGAACTGGTAGAAGTTCTTCTGCCAAAGAATTGTATGGGAACAACATCAGGACAACAGAAAGCTGAGCAAGAAATAAACGTAGCCAAGTTTCAGAGAACAGGATTCTGGTGTACTTACGTTCTTTGTCCTTCTCAACAAGGGAAGTGGGTGGTGCAATGGCAGCTCCTCCCATACCTATGAGCAAAATGGAAGATAACTCATTTGTATGATTATATTCTGCTGCTCGAAATAGCTTCACTGAATCTTAAGATAGCTCCTGGCTCCTCACCAGCCAATTCTTAACACACATCTCTATCAAGGGAAAAGCAGCAAGAGAGCAGTCTGAGAAGCTTCAACAGTGGTGAGCTGGAGCTGAATGAAAAGCGCATCAAGGGAAGCATCAAACTGCAGTGATGTACTACTACATGTCATGTCTGTCACAGACATATTTCACAGGATTTCAAAGTTAAAGACTAGAGTGAAACAAACCTTTAGCTCTAAAACTGCTCAATCAAACCAAATGAGAAAGACGCTCTGTTCAAAATTAGCTACACTTTCAAACCAGTGAAGTACAAAGCCTCTTAATGAACAATATTCTAACGTAGTCTCATAACTTTCAAGGCAGAGTAAATACATGTCACGTCCCTTGTCAGAAATTTTCTTTTTTAGAGTAACAACAGCCCTGAATTATTTACTGTAACTTTGGTGCTGAAAGTTTAATTTTATAGAATCACAGAATGGTTTGGGTTGGAAAAGAGTTTAAGATCATCCAGTTCCAACCCTCCTGCTATAGGCTGGGACACCTCACCCCAGACCACGTCGCCCAAGGCTCTGTCCAATCTGATCTTGAACGCTGCTAAGGATTTACTGTTTCTTTGGGCAACCTGTGCCAGTGCCTCACCACCCTCGCAGTAAAGAACTTCTTCTTTCTATCTAACCTGAACTTCCCCTGTTTCAGCTTGAACCCACCACCCCTTGTCCTATCACTTCAGTCCCTGATGAAGAGTCCTCCTCCAGTATACTTGTAGCCCCTTCAGATAGTGGAAGCTGCTCTGAGGTCTCCACACAGCTTCTCTTCTCCAGGCTGAACAGACATGCAAAGACCTATCTCATCACCCAGATCCACATCATCTAAGTAGTTCTAAGGACATGAAATAACAAATGCAGGAATAGTCAGCTTTAGTAGTTAAAACTCAACAAGGACCCTCTTACAGTGATTTTATCTCATGTTTCACCCCTTTCCTGGAACCTACACCATGCAGAAACTTAAACCAGGTTATTTACAAACCAAAGTCTTTCCACAATTCCTGCAGGGAAAGAACAGTTTTCTGCATGAGGACAGTTACAGTTGTAATAAAATGCCAGGGTTATTCTAAAGGCAGAATTGTGAATTCCCTCCATTTATTTTTCTCCTCTTTCCCCATCAAGGAAAAAAAAAAAATCAAACAGCTCCCTTACTTCTTTTTCGTCTCTCCCTTTCATAATCTTCATCTTCATCAGAATCTGGATCTGGTCTTCTTGAAAAGCCACTGGCTTCATGTCTGTCTTTACGTCTTCTAGGAAACATAGTAAGTTAGAAACCATCAAAGTTAACTCTTTGCTTTAATCTGTGATACCACCTTTGCAGTGTGAATTATACTGCTCCACTCTAATTGGCATTTTATAACGTTTTCCATGAAGGTGTGAGTAAAAACCTTTACTTTTTGTTTCTTTGCTTTTATCTTCATGGAGTATGCTTTGTGAGATTAAGATACATCCAAAGCAAAATCATCTTCGACTTGCAAGTCAGCTAAGAAGAATGTATGAAAATGAGGAAGCACCTGAATAAATCTAGTGCAAACTGACTACAGTGACTGAATGACTACAAAGGAAGAGGTGTTGGGTGGAATAGCCCACAAGATAACAGAGACGTTAATTAATCACCCTGCTTTGAACAGATCCCTTCTACATTCCCCACCACAGGCTATACAAAGTAGTATCATTTACTCAGTTAACTAGAAAAAACTCCAAAACCATTGATTATTGAGTAGCTTGGTGATTAAATAAGATTCCAACAAGTCTACTGAAACATATTTAACATTAGGTGAGAAATGCTTCAAGAAGTGTTTGCACTTCAGCTATTATTTACTGTCATTATGAAATTACTCACTTTAATATCTCAGAAAAAGGAAAAGTAGTTTTCCCAAACTGTGAGGAGCACAGTGTGGAACGTAAATCAGATCTCACTGACGGCACAGCCATCAAAACTGTGCTACAGGATGCTAAAAACAGCTCAGCTGTTCTGAATCTCTGCACTGTGAATTTAAACCAAACCTACACCCTGTTCTGTCACTCAGGTTATTACAATGCATCCAGCTGATGCAGGCTTGGCTGAGATTGTTTCCCCAGTTTTAAATCAAAGTGTATGATGTGTTTTTCACTTCCTCTCTCTAATGTTATATATAAACACTACCCTTCTGGCCCACATACAACAAGCACAAGCATGACTGAACAGCTATCAACACTGAAGCTGTGGAAATGACAGCTTGGATTTCTGACATCTTGACAGAGAGCCTGAGGCACTCCTCCTCCACCAGATCAACGAAGATAGAACCAAGAGTGAACAGAGAAGGCCAAATGGCTAAAAATATCAATTTCCACAATCTAAAAAGGGCAGCAGAATAACCCTCCTGTAATTCCACAGACTTGAGATGATTCATACCACGATGAAGCTGGCTTATTAATTTCACTTAAAATGGGCAAATACAGTCTTACTGCCTTGCTGGCAGACATTTTACCACCTGTTTCAATAGGACATCAAATCTGTATTCAACTTCTTTAATATGATTAGAGAGGTTTCTTACTCCATGGAAATGGTATTAAGGTAATTACAAGTAAGTAGTGTTGTCTTTTGTACAAAGAAGTAATAAATACACGATTAACTTACTTGAACTGAATGCAGACTGTTAATACTATGCCTCTCATAGGCTGTGCTAGCTACATCTTTAAAACTATGTATCTTTAAAATTATGTATCATTTTGTAGTATTTAAACCCAGAAATGATGGTTTATCACTGAGTGCTGGAAGGTATTTCTGTAGTCAAGTTATACTGAATACTCTAAAGGTCAAAGTCTGATAATGATGCATTAAGTACAGAAATCCTGCTGCTACTGTCAAAATAAAGCAGATCTAGCGAAAGCTGACACATACCTTTCAGGTAAAGAGGCTGTTAACATGATAAATGTTGTAATTTTTGCACTATCAGTCGATTTAGCAAGAGTATTACAACCTACAACATACTGAAACCTTGTGCTTGTTTCTAAAAGCAGTTTTCTTCAGAAAAGCTTTAAGAATTTCCCTGTTTAGAGGGATAAAACTAAACAGATATGCTTGTTCTTTATATAATTGTCACAAGTTTAAACAAAAGCCTTACTTTTCTCTTTCTTCAATCTCCTTTTGCCTCTCCAGCTCACGTTGCCTCTGTCGCTCCTCCCTTTGACGCTTTACCACTTTTTCATAGTCATTTGGGAACATGGGATCATACTCATCTGCCAAAGGAATCAACACATCTCCTGCAGAGAAACCACTGGGTACAGGATCCTTAAAGAAAGAAAAAGGATTTGGTCAGCTGGTATCTGAACATCCAGTTCGAAACCACTATTTTAACACTTCCTTCTCACTCTCAACACCATAAACCACAATTCCTGACTTCAATAATGGCAGGTATCAGAAGAAATATTTGCTTCACTTAAAACTAACATCCCATCCAGGCTTGCACTACCTCAAATTTTTCCATGAATAAAAAATTGCCCACACTCACTCCCCCTACCAAATACAAAGCAGCAGCACGTCACCATGGACAAGGGTTTTTCAACCCCTCTTAATTCATTATCAGAAGTATTAGGGCACCTTGCTGTTGCAACCATCTGCAAGGGGTCCTCCCACATAATCTCATCAGTCTTTTTCATCAGCTGCTATTAATATAACACAGAGGTTCACACACTGTTCCACCCTCATCTGAAAGAACTATTTAGGGCCAGGAGAATGATCAGGGGCTGGAGCACCTCCCATATGAAGAAAGGCTGAGAAAATTGCGGCTGGAGAAGAGAAGCTGCATGGAGGACTCAGAGCAGCTCCCAGTGTCTGAAGGGGGCTACAGGGATGCTGGAGAGGGACTCTTCATCAGGGACTGTAGTAACAGGACAAGGGGTGATGGGTTCAAAATTAAACAGGGGAGATTTAGGCTAGGTATAAGGAAGAAGTTCTTTACTGTGAGGGTGCTGAGGCGCTGGCACAGGGTGCCCAGAGAAGCTGTGGCTGCCCCATCCCTGGCAGTGCTCAAGGCGAGGTTGAACAGGGCTTGGAGCAAGCTGCTCTAGTGGAAGGTGTCCCTGCCCATGACAGGGGTTGGAACTGGATGAGCTTAAGGTCCTTTCCAACCCAAACCAGTCTGGGATTCTATTTCAGAACCAACACCTTTGAAAAAGTTTCAGGGAGAAAGTTTCTTTTGATTCCTTACCATAAGAAATCCATTTTAAAAGGTTAGGTGGCTTTTTTTGAAGTTGACTGATAATACAGGTCCATTTCCAACACTGGTGTAATCACAATTAAATTACATTCATTATTAACCTGACCACACTGCTGTCTTGCAAAGTACCTTCAAGCTGATCAGAAGAAATACACTAGGAACACTTTGATTTTAACTACATGTTAATATTGGTAATCCCATGGAAAGACTGTATGAAACTGAAATGTTCATCAATTAAAGACTCTTTGAGCAGAGGAAATCAATTTCAGAAAATGGTTATTTTTTTTGACTACTAGGAAAGATGATGGAAAACTAAAAATATAGACTGCACTCAAGTAACTCAAACTGTAAACCATTAGTTTACAGACGAACTTTTTAGCTGCCTTGGTCTTACCTTTAAGCCAGCTGCTACATGAGGTGGTGTGTCCACGATCTGCCTCTCATCAGAAGAGCCTCCTCGTTTCAAGTCAATCACTGGAGCAAGCACTGTGCTTTGTTTTGTTCTCTGACTCTGAAAAACATCACCAAAACACAGAATGTCTAAAAAAAGAGAAATCAGCAGCTAGTTTTATGTATTTGTAGCTAGTAACTCCAATTTTTGTAGTAAAAGGGTGAAAACCACTGTCTCAAATTCTCCACTGTGCAAAGCTCAATAAATCATTTCTCTTCAGTTTACCAACAATACAGTAATTTCTGCTTTCATAACACCCCACATGGAGCTCTGGGTGCAGTTCTGGTGTCTTCAACATAAAAAGGGCATGGAGCTGTTGGAGCAAGTCCACAGGAGGCCACAGGGATGATCAGGGGCTGGAGCACTTCCCTTATGAAGACAGGCTGAGAACATCTGGGGCTGTTCAGCCTGGAGAAGAGAAGCTGTGTGGAGACCTCAGAGCAGCTTCCAGTATATGAAGGGGGCCTACAGGGATGCTGGAGAAGGACTCTTCATCAGGGACTGTAGTGACAGCACAAGGGGTGATGGGTTCAGACTGAACCAGGAGAGATTTATGTTGGATGTAAAGAAGAAACTCTTCACTGTGAGGGTGGTGAGGCACTGGCACAGGCTGCATCAAGAGAAGCTGTGGCTGACCCATCCCTGGCAATGTTCAAGCTCAGGCTGGACAGAGCTTTGGGCAACATGGTCTACTGCCCATGGCAGGGGGCTGCAACTGGATGATCTTAAGGTCCTTTCCAGTCCAAACCATTCTATGATTCTATGATTTGTAATGGACCTTGGCATGGATAACTAAGTTTATGTCATGTTTTAGTGGTGGCAAAGGCTCTCAGTTCCAAGTCAGATGCTTGTCAACTATGTTTAAAGAGCTGTTACATAAATACAGATCTGATGGAATATTTCAAAGAATGCTTCCATGAAACCAGTGCATATTTTCCTCTTCTTAAGGAACTGAGATCAGAGTTTGCTTGTGTATGCACTAGAACATACAGTGGTAGATGAATGCTTCTAGGCTTGGACTAGGACCAGAAAGACACCCCTTAAAAGTTCAGACAATCTTTTCAGATGAGTTTGAACCAAGTGGGTTTTTTAAGGGGCTCAGACTTATTTCAAAAATCTCCTGTTCTTCGTATTTTATCATTTGAAAAAATGTATTAATCTATTCTGAAATCTGAGTTTTCTAATCCTCTTCTATTAGCCTGTGCATATACTGATACCAGTTACACAAAGAATCGATCCAATAGAGTAGTAATTTAGATTTCATTCATGCAGGTTGTTGTAGTTACCAACTAAATCCTGCCCTCAACTTCAGTGGCATAAAACAGGAGTAAGTCCAATGAAAAAAATGCTGTGCCTACTGAAGTGTTCAGTATCTAAGCTGCTACTTATTTTTAATCAAGTAATCTCACTTTAGAGGCTACACAACACAAAGAACACACACATGTCCTCCCTGAACCAACATATCAACACTGCTTAAAAAAGGAGGACGAAATACAGCAATAAAAAGAGAAAATGGCTCTGTCACAGTTCAGGCTCAGGGAATTAGCCTGAACTCTTTCTCCCTTTAGGCACATTGGAAATACTTTCATTAGGGACATTAGTGGTAGGACAAGGGGTAATGGGTTAAAACTTAAAGAGGGGAAATTTAGATTGGATATAAGGAGGAAATTCTTTCCTGTTAGGGTGGTGAGGCACTGGAATGCCAGGGAGGTTGTGAATGCTCCATCCCTGTTGGTGTTCAAGGCCAGGTTGGACGAGCCTTGGGTAATATGGTTTAGAGCGAGGCGTCCCTGCCCATGGCAGGGGGGTTGGAACTTGATGATCTTAAGGTCCTTTCCAACCCTAACTATTCTGTGATTCTATGCAGCACGGCCAACCATCAATCACAGTATGACCCTTACCTTAAATAAAAACCCAACTTACTCTCATTATCTTTAAAGTTAGATCTGAAGATCAGCTTTTAGCTCTGTTACTTAAAAGATTCAGATCAGTTCTTGGTTCAATTTTCATGTTAATTTTGGTATTTCCCTCTAACAGACTTTAAGAAACTTGCACCTTTCCTCTCGTCCCCTCTGTTTTGTAATGCTCCTTGCTACAAGCTCACAGCCAAATCCCAGCAAAAGTATCCCAAACTGGTATTCTAAGGTCACAAACCTTCTTCAGTGCTCCAAACAGAAAAGCAGCTTTAATAACAAAGCAAAACCACAAAGGGACTATACCTTTGCTTGTGTGAGAGCTGCTTTCTTCACCTGCAGCTGCGACTGTAGTAGTTTGAAGTTTTTGGACCAGCCTTCTGTTTTAGAATCGCTGGTCTCAACTCCCAAGTCATCGTAAAGTGACATTTTCTCTTCAATTGAAAACTAGAAAACAAGAGGACAAATTCCAGATGACACAACAAACCTATGCCAGGGCTTATTTGCTAATAGTTCGTTTGTATGCCATAGTTTGTTTGTACGCCATATTCTGATAATGACTTGTTTTCAGAGCCAGAGAAAATCTGAAGTAATCAAATGTTACTTAAGCTAGTAGCACATACACATAACTACAGTAAGGCTGTTTAAAAGCAACTGTTTGAAAAGTAATGAATACTATTCAAGCATTAAGAAGTGATGGGAAGCTCCTAAAACTATGTTTGTAGCATTAGGTATCAGCAATTTCAGGTTTTAGAGTAGTGGTGCTCTGTGTATCACACAAGCCTTAGGACTTCAGAATCAAACACAAAAGAATTATTGTTTCTGCTGCCCTTCAAAACATATCAGCATTACAATCATCTTATTAAATGTCACTAATTTTTGCATCACTGTAAAGGAAGATCTTTCTTATACTAAATACACTTGCCACAGTATTATTAAGTCACTGTTTCCACATATTTCAGAGGCCCTTTTAAAGGCCTATACATAGAATTACATCTGTATGTGCACACACCCCACACACATACATATGCATACATACATAAAATTAGCCAGGTAACAATATCAAAGACATGACATGAAATGCATCACTTTGATATTGCATCTAGGTGAACAGAAAAAGAGATGTGAGTGCAACGAGAGGTCTATCATTTGTGGAATAAGCTCACTGAACCGGTTTAAAGGCCCTTTTTAAAGCTCAATATTTAGTCTCTGATAGGCTTGGATCACAGCATCTTCAGGCTTGGATCACAGCATCTTCACCCCAAAACTAACCTCTTAACTTAGTGCAGGATCAAACAGAACTGATCAATGGCCTTGCAGATAAAGCTTACAGACTCATCAGCAAGATCTTCACCCCACAGGTCTGACAGACACTTATGTTTGAGGGCACCCGCCTGACATACGGGAGATGATGGTTGCTGCAGATATAACTTGCATTCACCTAAGCCCGTGGGAAAAGTCCTGGATACAGCAACTATATTATACCTCTGAATTTAAAACAAACCCAAGAATTTAATCCTGCAATGGAATATAACAACCAGGGCTCAGCAGAACAGAGTTCACTGCAAGAAAAGGAGGGCTGCACTTAGTGGAGATTATTACACATAGGTGCACACAAGTGAAACATACAGAGCCACCTTATAACATACAGGGGCACAGGATGAGGACGGGGCACGACATGAATTCCCACCCACCACAGGGAATAAATGCAGTAGGAACGGTGCTATTCTATGAAATATAATGAATATATGAGATATATGATATGATGCATATATGGGAGATACGATGCCCTTCGGATACGTGATGCTACCCGCACAGATATAGGGAATACAGGGAAGGTGCTGCCTCCGCGGGAAAGCGACATTGTGCCGCAGCGCCTGGAAGGGATGGGGTGCACCGCGGGGAACACACCATGGAACAAAGCAGAGGGGCTGTCACCACGCCGACAGAGCGATAGGCTCTTATGTCCCCCCTCAAGCGCGGTCAGAGGGACCGAGGCCTGGGACGCTGAGGGGCCCTGACCACCCCTCGCAGGCCGCTACCCCTCCGACGGGAGCAGCCGCACTGCCGAGGCCGCTGCAGAGGAGCCTGGCGCCCTCCTCCCGCTCCGCCCTGCGTCCGCACACCCTCCCGGAGCCCGGTACCGCCTCCCCGGGCTGGCACTGCCGGCCGCGGCCCATCACCCACCGCTCACCCGTCACCGCGCCGCCGCCGCCATTAGCCGGCCGCTGAGGCAGCCGGGAAGGGGCCGCACCTGCGCACTGCCGCCCGCACGCCCTCTCTCGACCAATGAGCGCTAAGCGGCAGCGCCTCTGTTGTACTGCCCCCTGGCGGCGGCGCAGCGCCGGCTCCCTTCTTCCGTCCTCCCTCCTTCCCTCCGGCTCCGCTCGCTGGTGTTGGGAATGGGGGGGGGGGCTCTCGCCGGGAGCTTTGGGGTGGGAAGAAGAGCTCTAACCCCCAAAAGAAGGGAGTGGAGGAAGCATTCGGAGTGCTGACCTCCTCCTGCAGCCCTCTTTAAGGTGTCAGACGCGCAGCTGAGCCCCGGCTGCTGCTCCTCAGCCGCCATACACATCAACTTCCTAATGCAGGGAAGTAGGATATGGGTGTGAATTTGGCAAGGGAAGAAAGATGGCAGCTAATTGCACACACGATTTTTCACCCTGGGTGGGAAGTTTGGGTTCCTGGCTTCCTTAGTCCCAAAGAAATCCAAATTCCTTTTGGTTTTCACGATGCACATCGAGTGTAATCAGCAGCTTGAGCTTTCTTTGCTTCCTCACACCTGGAATCCAGTCCCTGATGTGACTCGAAGGTCGTGCAATGAAGCAATACAGTGACGCTGTGGGGTTTGGGGTCTCCGTCAAGTCTGGGGTCTCCCCCAGTTCTGAGTCCTGTGCAGTGATGGGAATCACAGACCCACTGTGGAGGAGATGATGTGAATCACTCATCTCACCCTCTGAATGTGATGTTTGGCTCTATAATGACCCCCTGCAATAACCCTTTTATACGGTGCATGCAACTATGGGAATAGAGACAAACAGCAATAAACACAAAGTAACGTTTATTTTGGCAGGATTATTTAACACCAAACAGCAAATACGATCGGATAATCCATGCAGCTCGCTTAAAGAAAGCCACTTTAAATCCCAGTGGCAACAGCAATACCAAACCCTCATATTAGTTCTGCACTCATAATGTGAATGTCCATTAAGAGGTTTTTTAGGTTTAGAAGCCTGTGTCACTGCTGAGGAGAGAAGAAATCTTCGTTATAGCTGAATTGTGAGGGGTTTGGGAAACAGCTATGTCCCTGCAGTATGATGAGCTACCACTTGCCCTTGTTTAGTTGGAGCTGTGCTGGAGTTTGAAGCAGATTTAGGAATTCCATCAGCAGAGGGCAGGACTGTATTTGCCCAACACTGTATTGTCCCTGTATATCACAAATCTCTATATTGTATTTCTAACTCATTAGGAAATTGTGGCAGCTTATTGAATGCGTAACCTGACAGCTCATCTCCTTGAGCATTTCCAATTACTTACTGAGCAAACCTTAATTTTGGGGGGAGAAATGGAGACAATAATATGAAGCTCTACTGAGTATGACAGCACAGTCATAATAAAAAAGTTAGGAAGAAAGAAAACTTACAGTCATTTGACATCAAGTGTATTCCAAACGTCCCCATCTGTTATTCAGGCATGCTTGTTACCATTGCACTGTGCCATCACTGAGGTCACCAGGTAATCATGTTATTGCAAAGTATCTGCCTATTAGAAGCATTTATCCCCTTCATTTTGGCCTGAAGTGGGCTGGATTGGTTGATTTCTCTGATCATCTAGTTGCAGAAATTAGTTTTGTTTTCCAAAATAATCCCTAATATTCTGTAGCTGGGTAAGCGTGGATGTTACCCAACCACACCGATTTCCCATCTGCTTCAGGCGGCTCACCCCAAAAGCTCCTGCTAATTATTCTGTGTTTTCTCTTTGACAGTGGCGAGAACGGCTTTTCTACTTTGTGTTAATGGGCATGTGTATCTCCAGCTCATGCCAGTGTCAAACTGGGTGAGCTGAGGTTTCTAAGAATTACGGCCACTTCCACTACGTGATAAAGTGATGGAAATAAACATGCGACACTGTCTGCAAAACAAAGCACAACCTCCAACCCCAAAGCAGATAGCATTGTCCCTTCAACCTCAAAGTACTGCAAGCACTATCTCTGTATTATCATAGAATCATAGAATCATAGAATCATAGAATAGTTAGGGTTGGAAAGGACCTTAAGATCATCAAGTTCCAACCCCCCTGCCATGGGCAGGGACACCTCGCTCTAAACCATCTCACCCAAGGCCTCGTCCAACCTGGACTTGAACACTGCCAGGGATGAAGCATTCACAACCGCCCAGGGAAACCCATTCCAGTGCCTCACCACCCTAACAGGAAAGAATTTCCTCCTTATATCCAATCTAAATTTCCCCTGTTTCAGTTTTAACCCATTACCCCTTGTCCTACCACTACAGTCCCTAATGAAGAGTCCATCCCCATCATCCCTATAGGCCCCCTTCAGATACTGGAAGGCTGCTCTGAGGTCTCCACGCAACCTTCTCTTCTCCAGGCTGAACAGCCCCAACTTTCTCAGCCAATCTTCATCAGAAAGTCCCTACCTCTAGCATTGCTTTCCACTGTGCTACTATGCAGTTTGTTTCCCCATAGTTAGCTGAGAAGTGGTGCTAGTAAGTAAAGCTACTACTTCAGAAAGATCTGATTTCAAGTTCTGGACTATACTAGAATCTTCCCTTCCTCGTTATGCTGCTTTCTACTGAGGCAATCTTCCTAGGTTGTGCATTTGCAGATGAGTCTATTTTCATAACAGTGAAAGCTTCTTAAATACAGCAAGAAATTGTCTTAACTTTATTTATGGAGGATCTTCCAAGTATCTTCATTTGCTTTCTTGACATAGCAATGTCTGCTTTTTTTAGGGAAGGATTTAAAATATTAATATATATATAGAATCATAGAATAGTTAGGGTTGGAAAGGACCTGAAGATCATCAAGTTCCAACCCCCCTGCCATGGGCAGGGACACCTCGCTCTAAACCCTATCACCCAAGGCCTCGTCCAGCCTGGCTTTGAACACTGCCAGGGATGGAGCATTCACAACCTCCCTGGGCAACCTATTCCAGTGCCTCACCACCCTAACAGGAAATAATTGGATATAAGGATATAAGGAAGAAAGAAAATCACCAGGACACTTGACTACTGATTCTATAGTGACAGAATCCTGTTGAGAAAAACCCAAGTATCCTATGTTAAAGGAAGAAATCAAACAATTAATTGCATCAAAAGATGCTGAGAGAAATCACCATGGGTTGAAATGTCACAGAGCAGTAGCACAGCATGACAATCATTGCGAGAAACTAAAAAGAGGTCAGAGTCTGCAAAGGTGGAAAACATCATAACAATGGGAGATTGCAGTTCCTCCTAGGAGCAAGTCACAACAGGGAAGGCAAAGGCTAAATTGTTAGACCTATAAATAACTGCCTATTAAAGAAATGAATCAGATACTTAGCAAGTAGAGAAGCAGCTCTTGGTTTAGCCTGGAAACTGCATTAGGCATGGATCAGAACTTATCCACCACAGGAATGATAGCCACAATGCACTTGGTACACACCCATATAGGAGCAATGAAGCCCCAAAAAATCCATGTCATTCAATTCAGGAAGGCTGCAGGCAGGTAGAGAAATCTCACCCAGCTGCCAAGTGTAGAGGTTCCAAACAGACTGGGAATGAGGGAGACATTCATGGTCTCATCCACAGAAATACATATCCTGAAGGCAAGTAATAACTGGCTGAAATCTCTTTTCCCAGCAAAGGTTTTTCCACCATGTGCAAAGGTGGGGAAGCATTGGCCAGCTCTGTGCTCTGCAGCAGACCCTCAGTGATGCTGAAGTTGGATCTTTCAACTATCCTTATTGCTTTGTTTTAGGATTTAAACCTTTCCATGTTGGTGTTTTTCCTCTTGAATCCCACTAATGATCGCTGCTTCAGCAGTCCTACCTCTGTGCCTGCTTTCTTATCCCATCTGGTTCTGCTCTATACATTTTCTTGCAGCTCTTTCTCCCAACTTATCCACTTTCTCAGTAGTTTGATGCAGCTGGGTCTCCTGAACTCCTTGGAGAGTAGAAGAGGGAGCTGCAAGTAAACTCCTGATACACTGTGAGAAGCCTTGGTTGGGACCCTCTTATTGTACCAACAGGCAACCTGGGAAGGTGAACAGCCAAGGTGGTGGAACTTGCTATGGATTCCAACGTTATTCAGAATAATCAGCCAAAAGCCCAAAGCAGAAAGTTGCAGAAGGATGGCATAATGCTGGCTGGGTGATGAGATGGCAGATGGGACCCAGTGTTAATGAATGCAAAGCAATGCACACAAGAGAAAATAGCACTAACAAAACACACACAGCGGCAGGCTCTAAATCAGCTGCTTCCATTAAGGAGAGAGATGCTGCATTCATTGTGGATCATTTTCTAGAAATGCCTACTCAGTGCTCTGAAGGAGGCAAGAAAGCAATGCTAGGAAGCATTAAAATTTAAAAGAAAAGGAGAAAACCTACTCATAAATCTAACATTCATATGCACCTTTTGGTGGCCATCTGCACTCCTGGGCATCTCATCCCAAGGTGCAGCAATGCAATGCAAAAACTTAGAGAAATCAGATGTGTTGAGTGAAAAGGGACGGTGAAAGGGGACCTCAAAAGCATCAAGCATCCAAAACGGTATAGAAAAGGTAAATAGGGAGTTCTTATTTTACTCTTTGATGGTGACCTCTCAGAAGGTGTAAAATGAAGCAATGCTGGAGAAGAAGAAGGGGCCTATAAATACCTCATTTCTTATAATTTCCCCAAAGCATTGATAGCAGGTTTTGCTGGATGTGGATCATTTCTGCTATGTATTACAGATCTCTGCTGAGGATGAAGGTTGCTAACATGCCAAAATGGCGTTAGAGGGCAGTGCATTGCAACCTAACTGCAGGTCTTTGGGATGGGATGGCAATCGTGATTGCAGAACACCCCCCCCCCCCACACCAAAAAACCATTGGGGATCAAGAGAACAGAGCAGTTCCAACCACATAATTGAGAACTGGTGGAGACCACAATGTGGCACAAAAGCAACACATCAGGGCTGCTAGAGAAGAGTCAATCAGGTTAAAAAGTGGTTAAATCCCATCAGATGGTGGTGTCCAGTGGTGAAGGTCCCAAGTGGAGATCTGACCCCTGGTGCACACCACATATATTGTGGTGGCCCTGGCAGCACCTTCCTGGACTATTTTCTTGAGACAATACCTGTTTAATTATCACTGCCATCTTCCTAAGGACCTTCAGCGTTGCCTATGTGGCAAAATGAATTATGTAGAGGAAAGTGCCAGAAGAAAAGCTATTCTGGCTTGGAAAGATTGGCTTAGGTTTGCTGGCTCAAAAAAAAACACCCCAAATCTTGACGGAATAGTAACCTAAAAGAGTCGAAAATAGTTAGAAAGGCATTTGAAATATTCTTTTTTCTGCAAAGGGAACAGCTGAAAATGCAGCTATGAAAGCAATGAAGAAAACGGTGCATTTTACCATATATAGAATGACCCCGAACCCCAGCAAATCATTGGGTTTTTTCACCTCGTTTTTATTTACTTCATATTTTTACCTAGTTTCGTATTTTGGCTGAGTTCCATGATGAAAATGAGTAAGAAATGGCTCAGAACAGAAATATTTTGTCACAGACGAAGTTTCCGACACCCATATTTCAGTATTTTCAATCACAACTAAAAGAAAGCTCCGTTGCTATTGACACTGCACCATGGGGTGGTGTCTGTTTGGCCAGCAGTGGGGAACAGAAGTGCTATAAATGAGGAACTGACCGTTTAGTCCCACCGTCACTGTCTCAAGCTTGTTTGAAGAGCTGAGAAAACACGTTGCAAATGTAACAGTGAAAATATTACACATGACTAGACTTGGTACAGATGGAATGTCTGTCGTCACCCAGGGAGAAAAAAGGGTTGTGCTGCTCTGCTAGAGGAAGGATTTGGATGGGAAGTTATTCCAATCCCCCTGCGTTAGCTGTAAAGAGGGTCTTTGTGCCAAAAAATGCTGGCTTCTTACATGCTTAAAATCCCACTGTTTGAGGCATCAGTAAACAGGAGGGATTTCAGCAGGTTTATGTTTGCTGGGAGTTGGACTCGATGATCCTTATGGGTCCTTTCCAATTAGAGATATTCTGTGATTTTCTAATGAAGAAAGGGGGAAAGAAAACTTAAAACTCCATTACATTGGTCATCAGCTCTAATAGCTTTGAGGAAGATTTTGGAAGCCAAGGCAAACAGTGAGGGAGGATTTGGAAGAGAAGGAGAAAATCAGCTTTACGAGCTGGCTTGCCTGCCTTCCCAGCCATTACTGTGCGTGCCTGTGGTGAAAGCTTTCACTCTAGTGTTAACATCTTCCTTTTAGCTTTCTCTTATATCAGAGCCAAACCTTGGCTGAACCATTATTAACCCCAAATTTCAATAGCTTCCATTCCTTTTTGAATGATGTGATGATACTTTTTAAGGCTCAAGTGATCCTTTTTAAAGATCAAGTGCAAAAGTGGAGATCCTTTGCTATTATACTTGTGTCCAGGTTTGAAGTTTCTATGCCAGGAAAAAGCACTGGTTAAGTTCACTGAACCTTTTACCATCTAAAAGGGCTGGTTCCCTTTTAGAATCATTTAACCCCTTCAATTTTCCTCCCTAATGCATTTCCTATGGTTGTGAGAGCCCAGCCTGAGACCGTTTGAAGGATTCCGAGCATCTGTTCTCTGCGAATGAAAGTATCTTGAGTAGTCAAAACAGAAGGAGTCTCAGACAGCAATTTTCACTGTCAGTTAAAACAGATGAATGAATTTACAGGTATAGTTTTTGGACTGAACACAGTTCTGGATTTGAGATTAAATTCTGGGAACTGTAGGTTGTTCCTGAGTGATGCAATATCTCTGTGGAAATGCATCTGTACTGAGGATATGCAGATAAGCAAGGTTACCCTTTTGCACTTGCTGCGGGTTTATATCTAATTCTTATGAACAACCTTAGACTTAGGGCATCACCTGTCATGCAGAGTTTTAGGCATAACGTAGCCTAACCTATTCCAATTCTATCCTAGTTTAGCCTAGTGTAGTCTGTTCTGTTCTGTCCTGTTCCATTCCATTCCCTAAGCTCACCCTGCACTGAATAACAATGAGACTGATTTCTTTGCAATGTCAGGGGTTTTCAGCACCAAAACCACAAGGACACTAATCACAAAGTTTTCAAGTGGAAACAAAATTTTATTTTATTATTCCATTTGATTTTTGTTTGATTTCTTATATTTTATGTTATTTTATAATCATTAAATCGTAGAATCATAGAACGGTTTGGGTTGGAAAGGACCTTAAGATAATCCAGTTCCAACCCCGTGGCATTGGCTGGGACTCCTCACACTAAACCATGTTGCCCAAAGCTCTGTACAACCTGGCCTTGAACATGTTGAAGGTAAGATAAAGCTGTGATATTCAGAGCCTGTTGAATGAAAAACTGCTGGTTTAGAGTAGTCCCAGAGGACTTACACATCACCCCTTCAAGATTGCCTCTACCACAGAGCTGCTTGATGCAGAGACAGGTATATTGGAACATCCTTACCCTTGCTGTTGGGAATGGACCAGTCTGGTCTAAATGATATGACTGGTTTAGGATTCTGACCTTCAGCAAGCCCCAGGCAGCATTTGCCAGCTGTTTAGCAGTGATACTTCCCATCTCAGAATAGGACTCTATATATTGGATATATGAATATAGATCAGGTAAGATGTTTTATGCAATTCTAATACAATCAACTTCACCTAATTTTAGCTGTCTAAAACTGAGGTGCCCAGTAAGCTTTCAAGCATGAGCTATGGCCAGGAGGTGAATCATCTCTAGACAACAGTTCATGGAACAGCACTTTCTTAATTTACTGAGACAATTTCTGTATTCTGCCTTATATCCTAGGAGATATTTTTGTTCATAGTTTTAATTTCACAAAGACATTTGTGTCCCTTGAGGCTTTTGGTAACTCTAAATTCGCAACATACTGCTGTAGTAAGAAATGAGGAGCTGTGTATTTATTTAGAGTATGCCATCTCCTGCAAGAGAGAAAAAAGTTTATCTTGTATGTTATAAAACAACCCAGTGACTGGAAGTAAAGACAAGATTAGGGACAAGGGAAGGTAAATCTGCGTTGCTCTAAATAGGATTTCTTGGCACTTCCTTTGAAGATAGAATCCTGATTATTGGAAAAGGGCCTGATAAGCAACTAAATTAGTGGGTAATCTAGTCTATAGAATCATAGAATGGTTTGGGTTGGAAAGGACCTTAAGATCACCCATTTCCAAGCCCCTGCCATGGGCAGGGAAACCTTTCACTAGAGCAGCTTGCTCCAAGCCCCTGTGTCCAACCTGGCCTTGAACACTGCCAGGGATGGGACAGCCACAGCTTCTCTGGGCACCCTTGCCAGTGTCTCACTGCTCAGGTCCAGCCTGTCAACGCCAGTGTTGCCTAAGAGAGAACACTGTAGTCAGAGATGAGTATCCCAAAGTCCTTAATGACCTGGTCTCAGCTTCATGGAAGTCAAATGAAGAAACGTGAACACTGAGCTCTTATACGTTTTAAGCATGACAGTGTTCACCACATCTCTTGTTTTTCTTTCTGCAGTCTTTCCAAGTGTCTTTCCAAGTCCTTAGCCATAAGTGAGGTATGGCCAGGTGGGAGCAGAATCCATCCTTCTGTTCCTGATAAACAAGGAAGACATCATTAAAAAAACACCACCATCTCTTCAGATAATAGCGTAGTAAACAGCATTATCTCCACCATCAGAGCAGACCACATGCACATAAAAGGATGTGTTATCAAAAATATCTATAATGGTGACCTTAAAAAAGTACAAGAAGTGCTAATGAATTTCTTGTTATTTCAGAAAGGGACTTTCTTCTCCGTTGATATGGAGAGCTTCCTGAAGCAAAAACAAATGAAGCTCTTGTCTCTTTCATTTTAAATACAGGGTTGAAAATTAAGCTTCTGCTCTGTTGTTTTCTAGCTATTCATAATTAGGTGGTGATGCTCTGAATGAAGACTTTTAAAGTACTGTCTTTACTCAAAGGCTGCATGACATGAAGCAGGGGAACACAGAGACATCTCTGCAGTTGCAATCATAGAATCATAGTTAGGGTTGGAAAGGACCTTAAATCATCTCGAGATTGTTATCAACAATTTGTTGTTATCAAGAGCTTACCGGTATTAGGCAGGGGGAAGCAAGGAAGTGATCCCCTGGCCACATTTAGAGTTAGTGGAGGAGCCAAAATGAGGATGAGGTGCTCTTAGCTATCCCCTCTGGGCTCATCTTTCTGGTGCTTGTTGCCTGCAGCAGCAGGTCCTTCTCATGAAGCTCTCCCTGTCTTGGCTTATCTGGTTTCTCAGTTATGTTTGCTGGCTATGATTTTAAAGCCCTGTGTTGGAGCTGGGTGTTTCTGGAATGGAGCCTTCCACAGGCAGAGCCAGGCTGTGCCACCATGGGTATGAGCGCCTGGCAATGCTCATGGTGATGAGTCTCTACCAGCAGCTCTTTGACCATATCACTTTCTCGGGAGCATGAGAAGCTCAGGTTTGCCTGTACATGGCCATTTGGGATGCCACAGCAACCAGAGTGCAAACCCAATTGCACAAAAGTGCAGTTGCTTCCTCTCTCCTGAAACCCAAAGAATTCTTTTCTTCTGAAATTCTTCTGCTGAAAACTACACTTTATGTTAACACTGGCTGGCACTGCTGGTCACACTGAGCCACAGCGAGAAGAGGTGCTGGTTTTGTGCCAAGCTGAAGCAAGCCATATCTTGGTACTTGTCCAGTTTCACCATGTTATCTTCTCCCTTCCTCCTCTATGATTGATTTAGCAAAGCTCTATGGCAGTGCCCTTTGGAGACACAGCAGAAAGACTGCCACACTGCAAAACTTGGTAAAGTAAAAAAGGGAGCAAGCTATGCGTAACAACATCCAGGCCAAGAACTGGGAAAGAAAAGTCTTTTTTAATGTCTTCCTGCAAACCTTGGATTTCTTAATCTTTATTCCCCTGAAGAGAGATGATATAGATACCATCATCTTGGTGGACATGCTTTGAACACTAAACAGCCAAGCAGGTAGATACTATCTTTCTATTACAATTTATATGTGTTCTTTCTGCATCACCTGAGCTGCGCGTATCTGGCACAGCATCTGGAGTACTTTCCTCTTCTAACTTTAAATGAGCTGACAAAACACTCCAAATTGAGGAGGATCAGTGCCTGGTTTGTATTAGCCACATCGAATATTTCAGGCTTTCCACTTGCTTACCATGAAAACAGCTAATGGGGTTTTGAGGGGTTTTTGAGGGTTTTTTATGAGTGCTACCCTGTGTCTTATCAGATGTGATGGTCATGAGGGCATCTGGGTGAGTGCCTGACTGATAGGCAGCAAATCAGCCCCAGGAAGTTTTGTCCTCTCTTCACTGCTTCAGCTCAAGTGCCATCAGCCTTTGTACGACATGAGGCCATGTTACACCCTCCCAGATCCTCATTTTCACAGTATTCTTTCTTCTACTTTGAATAAAAGAATTTTGAGTCGTTTCCTGTATTAAAAGAATTTTGAGTCATTTCCTGTATTAAAAGAAAGTTGCAGTTGTAAGTCAAACTGCCCAGATGAGGAAATACTGATCTATGAGAACTAGAAATGAGGAAATTTAGGAGCTTGGAAGCATGAACCTTTGGACAGAGCATGTAATTACAAGATTAATATTTTCTCCTTAGGACCCTGTTCTCCTATAGGGCTGTCTGCAATTATCAACATGCAGTGATCAAAATCAATAGGACTTCAGAAGGGCTGAACTGTGACAATCAGAGGCATCAATAGAGAAGTGAGTGTGTGTATGTCCAGAAGAGATACAGAAGATCCCATGCATTGCTTTTCCATCCGATTCCTTGCTTGCAGTAGGTGTCAACATGCCTTTTGAAGCATGACACTGTCCCACAAATGATGGGATTCTATGCAATGAAAGTGGTCTCCAGCAAAGTTTGCACATCTCTTTTGTGATTGAGCAATGCAATCAGATTTAAAACCAATTGCAGTCACTGTCTGAACTTGGAGTCTTGGGGTGAAGACCCATTTTCAGCACTGAATGCTCTCTAATTGCAATGAGCTTTGTCCTGGCCTTAGGAAGAAAGTTTGAGGCCATTTGCCCCACATGAGCGATCTCTCTGCACCCTCCAAAGCCAATCACCAGGCTTGGAATGATGCAGATGATGAAGTAGGGTCTAGTTATAGTGTGGACAGTTCAATTTATGAGGATCAGAGGAGAACTTCCTCAGGGTAAGCATAATTCTGTTGAGGAGCCTGATGAATAGTTGCTGTTTTATTGGAAGAAAAGCTACAGGGCATGAAATATGAACTGCTTTATGGAGATAACTCCTGCACTTCATTAGCTTATTTTACAGTCAACTGCATCCTGCCTAGGTCACCTTTCTTTTTCCTTCTCCTCCTAAGCACAGGAGAGGCATTGAGCATTTTATGCCCTGAACAGCACAACTATTAGGACTGGTGTGGACATCTTGGTCCTTTTAGTACTACAGATTTACCAGCTGAAGTTCATTGCTTTCACCTTTAACTGCATTTAAGAGTGAAGTTGCCCAGAGCTCAGCCCCAAAACTGTGAGCAACACCATAGAGAGATAGTAAGGCTGGTTAAAGGGTCTGGATCCAAGACAAATATGCTAGCTCATCTGAGTGAAGGGGATAAATCTGGTGGTATGAAGGTTAATTTTGCCAAGCACTGGGAGGCAGTTATAGACATCAAGGAAACAAAAGCCAATTTTCACTGCTCATTACAGGAGATGGAGTATGTTTGTGACATCCTTAAACCAAGTGGGATGTTTGGTGGGTATCCTCAGACCAAATGTGACATCTGCAGCATCTGGGCATTTGGCTTGTTTGGGGCCAGGGCAGAGAAGCAGACAATTCTGTGGTGGAGTTCAACTTATCCATATGAAGACACCTAAACTAGGTGCATTTAGATGTAGGCACATCATAGCTGTGCCTACCCCTCTCTGTTAACTGTGATGGCAAATGGGTGACTAGCTCCAAAGTCTGCATCTACACCAACACCTAAACCTAATATTATGTGGGGAAAGGTGAAAACCACCTTGCTGATCCCAAAGTGTTTTCTTGTCATGCTTCCCTCTAGAGAAAGAGATGTAGTCCTCTGGAATACCCCACAAGCCTTCTGGGTTACTCAGAGCTTTTCTTCTCATGGTCATTTGTTAATCCCAAGGTCTCCATCCCAACCCCACCTTTTCCCCCTGCACAAATAATGCTTGGTCCATGCAAACAGTAACAAAATGGGTCATGGAAATCTTACCCAATGGAAAGGATACCCACCAGTAGATGCTATTTATTTAATATTTCACCAGTAAGTTTCTATCTTCCAGCTTTGTTGACTGGTATCAGTGCTCCCTTTTTAGCCAGAGCAATGCTTAATTGCCCCATTTTAGATGGCCTTTGTCTACAACCCTTGGTTGCCGATTGCTACAATCCTTGATTTGAGGGCAACTGAATGTGTGTTAGAAAACCACCCTACAGAGAAAACCCTCAAGCAACCACATGAAATTATGATCTTAAAACTATATCCCAATGCATGAGGTCTGACTTGTGTAGCATAAGCTCAGCCTGAGTTACTCTGGCAATAATGTGAAGGATTGCTCTGATACTGGAACAAAAGGCGTGGGGACTCATCGAAAAGATGCTGTTGAGCCTCATCAGGAGCACAAAACAAGGCATGAACCCTTATTCTGCAGGGAATGAAAGGGTCAGATTTAATAATTTATGCTCAAGGAGGAATAACTCTGTTTCTTTAGCCTGGCTGATGCAAAATGCATCCTGATCTTTCTACGTTCAGCTTTTCATTCTTTCACTCTCTATTTCCTTCCTGAGGACCACACCGATTTTCTCACTCACACACTAACATTTCTTGGTTAGTGGTTAGATTTAGAAACCCCCAAGTTACTCCAGCTGAAGAACTTTTCTAAGTATTTCCTACCAGTGCCATTTGCATTTAGAAATTCTCCTTTTTCCATTTCTGCAAGGAATCCTCAAAATCTGTATGGTTCAGATGGGGTTATTTTCACTCCCAGGGAAAAAGCACTAGATTAAGATCAGCCAAGAACTGAAACACAACCGTTTACATTTAGTTCTGTGGCAGAGTATTTAGCCCCAGTTCTTGGAACATCTAAAGCAGCTTCCTATGGGGTGGTAAACTCAGAGCTGACTCAACAAACTTCATACATTTGAGATTAACTGTGCCTTCACTGAACCCGCTGAACTGTGCCTTCCTAAACAGAAGCATCTACTCAGCTCCTTAAACTAAAGAAGATGTAGAAAGATGCCTTATGAAATGGAGTAGAAGGATTTCTAATGGTGGCCTTCAACCACGGGAAGTTCACTTGGTAACATAAGAGTAAAGGTGGAATGGGAATGGTTTAATATGCTTTAAAACTTGCTGGAAGCCAGGCTCATCACTGAATTTAGATGCCTGTCATAAAGGGTATTTATGCCTGAATTTAGCATCTAGACCCTCTTTATTTTCAACAGGGGAAACCAGACACTTACAGGACATGTCCCACCTGTTTAAAACACCTTTTTTAAGATACAGTCCTACCCTAGTTGAGTTTACTTGTGTTCATTGGTGATGAAAGGAGTCTAGACAGCCAGCTCTGGTGTTTGTCTCCAGTGAGTCTCTAAAGGTGGTATGACTCCCACCTTTAGTGTCTAGTTACTGGATAGGGGAGAAAGCTGCTTTCTTGGTTAGACAAAGGCAGATACTACATACCTGATGTCCAAGACTGATGTTATGTAGGGTTTCCATCTGACTTCTATGGCAACAATGCCATTGTGTTATTCAGAATGTGCATTTGTTCATTTAGTCACAAACCCCTTTAAAACTAAAGGTCTGGCTGTTTCCTGGGCTAAAGACAGTAGAATTGGTACAAAAATCAGCCAGATTCTGAGACTGCCTGGAGGTGGGTTAAATGGTAAATAAGAGCTAAGGATAATGCAGAAGGACTTTCTCTGTCTGTAAATCATAGGGTTAGAGCACTGGCTGCAGCTTGTTGGGCTGTCTAGAAATCGAGGAAGAAGAGCACAAACCTTACCAGACCCTAGAACTCGAGGGGTCATCTAGTCCCTGCCTATCAACTCCACCTCTTTCACTGATGAGGACCGATACCTTGTCCCCTTCTCCATCACCATTCCTCAGAAAGCCCCATGTTATTCAGTCCTTCCTTTTAGGAAAAGTTTCCTAGTCTTGTCATTCCCATTGCTTCCCTCTTATTCTCTTCTGCTGCTCCATGTTTTGTATCATGTGTAGTGCCCACAGCTGAGCAGCCTGTCCATGGTTTTATTGTCACAGCATAAAATAAGGGATTGCTTTGCACGTGTTGCACATCTCAGATTTAGATTTACACTTTTTATGTGTGACGTTGCCAGTTGGTCTTCTGCATGTAAGCCCTGATTCATTTCTGGAAGACCACCTATGGAATCAGTGATGCCGCTGCTCCATTTCACAGGCTGTTTCCTTCCTGCACTCTAATATATGCATGGAAGCAAGGATTGTCTGCATTTATCATCCAGATAACTGTTGAAAATACTGAATAGCCTAAGACCCACATTACAACCTGGGGAACACCTTTCAATGCATCCTTCTCTTCTGGGGTTAATCGGTGCCACTCAATATGCTCTTCCATTTGACACAGTTGTGAACCATGTTAAGGCCACTTTATTTTCAGGGATTTTCCAATCGATTTTTTACTCACCTTATTATCCTTATAATAGGTTGTATTCCCCTAACTTGACAGATAGTACAAAACTTCTTATTAAAGTCAAGCAAAGTGACAGGGTGCCTCACTGCACCTGATTAAGGAGCTCACTACAGAGGCTGGCTTAAGACTTGTGCACTTTACAGGATTAAGTATACTTGATTAACTATAACTTGATGGTAATCAAAAGGAGGAGGGAGGAACAAGTTTGATCATGCAATAATATGCTTCATTTATGAGTTTCTTTTAAGGTCCTGAAATATTCCTGCTCAGGCCAGAGGAATGATGATTGCAAATCTAGAGAAGAAACTTATCTGTACTACACAGCTGTATTTTCATGGGGAAGTATTAAAGAACCCAATGTAGGCATCTCTTTGTTCATGAAGTTGTGGCAATACTCACTACAGGGAAACGAAATATATCAAGAATATATCAAGCCAAATGCTAACTCTGAGCAGAGTAAGATGAAGAACTTAGTGTCCTCCACATCTGCTCAGTGACCATTTTATTGTAGCAACGATGTGCTTGGTGTTTGATTCCCACAGGGAAATACTAAGGAATGTTTGGGGTTGCTGCAGACTAACCTGATGGTTTTGGAGAATGGCACCAACAGCTAGAAAAGCCAGCATGATGTTGGATGTTGTTGGGAATGGGCAGAGAAGATCATTTTGCTGTCATATAAAATCTTGGTGGGCCTACATGTAGGGGAAATCCTGCCATTGTGGTCTCTGCATCTCAAAAAGGATATAGTGGAATTGGAGAAAGTCCATAGAAAGGCAACTGAAATAATCATGGGACACAATCATGGAGCCTGGCCTTAGAAGGACAGACTGCAAAGGTCTGGGAGTGTTCAACATGGAGAGGATAAGGATGTGCGCAGGTTAACTGTAGCATGGAGGTGAGGGATTGCAGACCATTAGTCACCAGACCCCACAATAACAGAACTACAGGAGATTTGGTAGGACATCAGTATAAGACATAAAAGCAGTCCCTTGTTTGCACAGTGGGTCCTTTAGCTTTCTGCCAGAGGAGGTCATGGAGGCCAATGGTACTGGCAGGTTGTCATAGTTTAAATCCCAGCCAGCAATGAAGCACCACAAGTTGCTCATTCACTCCTCCTCAGTGAGATGGAGGGATGAGTTGGAAGGGTAAAAGTGAGAAAACTCATGGGTTGAGATGAAAACAGTTTAATAAATGAAAACAAACAAGCAAATAAACAGAATCATGTCACAGAATCCCAGGCTGGTTTGGCCTGAAGGGAAAGCTCATCCAATTCCAACCCCTGCCATAGGCAGCTTCCACTGGAGCAGCTTGCTCCAAGCCCCTGCGTCCAACCTGGCCTTGAGCACTGCCAGGGATGGGGCAGCCACAGCTTCTCTGGGCACCCTGTGCCAGCGCCTCAGCACCCTCACAGGGAAGAACTTCATCATTGGATCTATAAAACAAGAAATGCCCAACTGAAAACTTAATACCACTTGGGTTCATTTGATGCAAAGGGGGCAAGTCCTTTGGTCCAGACCTCTGAATTTCTGCTTGCTCCCCAGCTTCTGAATGATTCTGCTTTTTTCCCCTCAGACAAAACTGCACCAGATCCACTGCACAACCAGTTTACAACCTCCACTACTCAGACGTCCAGACCAAACGAGTTTGTGCAGTGTTTTACAAGCACTTGCAGGATTTCAGAAGGCCCTTGTTAAGCCTACACCTAAAGAAGGCTGGAACTGTGTCTGGTTTACTTCCTGGCAACCCCCTTTCTGCCTCTTTCTTGGCATTGCACAGAAATGATCTTCATCATCTCGTCTGTAGTGACCTCGGCTATGTGACAAGATCTTTTCCTTCCTCTCCTAAAAGAGAGGACTTCTCTGAGCAGCAGAACTCTGGTGATCAATCAAAGGAAGACAACAAGCAATAGAGACCATCTTCGCCCCGTAACACCTTCCCAGGTGCTCAAGACGCTCCTATTCCTCTTCATCACCCAGTTTCCACTGAGTTTTCACAGCACCTCCCCTCTACTGCCACACACCTCTGTTGCTAACACCTAATGTTCATCATCTAAATTATAATGCTAATTATGGGGTTTTTATCTCATAACCCCCCGGTTTTTCTGTGTCTGGATAACTTTCCCCCTTGCTGGGTCTCTGTTCTCACGTTCCCCTTTTCTGCCTTGCTCTGCTGCGGGTCGGTCGCTTGAGGAAGCAGCACTGGGTTTTCCTGGTATTGTTGAGCAAGCTGGCCTGTTTCGCAGAGCTGACCTAACTAACTGCTCTCACAAGCAGTAACCTGTTTTTTTCCCCTCCTCTGACCTTGCAAAGGCCTAAATGGTTTCAGGTCTTTCTCATGAAAGCTGTGCCTGTAGCAATTAGCCACCTGGGGTCACCGTTCCTTCCAGTACGCCTGACTGTGCATCGTGTGTTCTTGCTAGGATGAAACCTCACCATTTCTAATCAAATCTTAGTGGCTATTATCCACCTACGCTGAGATTTGCTGCTTGAAAGCAAATGGCTGTGAAAGAGGGAGCATGTTCAGCTCATCTGCCAAAAAATAGACCTTTTTCAGCAAAGGGCAGATTCAGCTTGTTGAGAATCATAGCATCCTAGAATGGTTTGGGTTGGAAAGGGCCTTGAGATCATCCAGTTCCAAACCCGCTGCCATGGGAGGGGATGCCTCACCATAGACCATGGCACCCAAGCCCCATCCAGCCTGGCCTTGAACACTGCCAGGGATGGAGCATTCACCACTTCCCTGGGCAACCCATTCCAGTGCCTCACCACCCTCACAGTAAAGAGCTTCTTCCTTATATCTAAGCTGAACTTCCCCTGTTTCAGTTTCAACCCATCACCCTTTGTCCTATCACTACAGTCCCTGATGAAGAGCCCCTCTCCAGCATCCCTGTAGCCCCCTTCAGGTAGTGGATAGTTCATGGAATCATAGAATGGTTTGGGTTGAAAGGGACCTTAAAGTTCTTAGGTTCTGTGTGTGCAGTACAAACTGCTGCCCTCTGCTCAGAGTTTGCCATCATTAACTGACCAGCAGGGTTTTGAACAGCTGAGAGATGCAGATTGAGCTGAAGAGCTGCAGAAAACATCCCCCATCTCTGTTTCCATCATGGAAATAGTTATAAAATTAAATAGTTTGATGAAGCAGGAAATAGAAGGGGGTGTTTGAGGGTATAGCCATGCACCTCCAAAGAACAGACCCCATGTTTAACAGAAGGAGAAATTGTGCTTAAAAGTCTGTGATGTAGACCTCATAGCAGCCTTGCAGTATCTGAAGGGGAGCTATAGGGATGCTGGGGATGAACTCTTCACTAGGGACTGTAGTGATAGGACGAGGGGTAATTTGTTAAAAGTTAAGCAGGGGAAGTTTAGATTGGATATAAGGAGGAAATTCTTTCCTATTAGGGTGGTGAGGCACTGGAATGGGTTGCCCATGGAAATTGTGAATGCTCCATCCCTGGTGGTGTTCAAGGCCAGGTTGGACGAAGCCTTGGGTGGTGCGGTTTAGTGTGAGGTGTCCCTGCCTATGGCAGTGGGGTTGGAACTGGATGATCTTAAGGTCCTTTCCAACCCTAACTGTACTATGATTTTATGATTTCTTTCTGGGCAATATAACAAGCATGTTTTACCAACCCAGATGGCTGGGGTTCTGCGTATGCAGTTCTGCATCTCCAGATACCTTGGAAAAAGGTGAAAAATTGGGGTCTAAGACTTGCAGATAGGATTTTCAAGAGCAAATCTCTTGAAGTCCTTCAGTGGACTTTGGCATGAGTGTTTCTTGTTATGCTATTAAATATGGAAGGGGATTTGGAGCATAGAGTCCCAGGGTGAGCAAAGCATTTTACCCACAGCAGTTTCTCCATAAGCCTTACATGTTCTCTGTGCCCTGATGCCTTTGGGTTTGGGCAGTAATCTCTTGGCCAAAGCCTCATTGGACCCTATAAGAGAACTTGTCACTTGCATCAGTGAAGCTGCACAAAAGCTTTCATGGAAAGGGTGAAGGGAGATTCATCAGGACAGAAATAACACGGGCTGTAGCATCTCTTCTGTTTGCTGCTCTTATGAGCACTGCTAAACCTTTTCTCATGCTGGGGAAGAAGATGCAGATTGGTGCTTCTCCCCATAGATATCACATTATTCACACCTCAAAAAGGTCTGTTTTGGGTCTCCCTTGTGTCAACTGCCTTTCACAGGTCCATCACCCTGCTGAGAGTGAGGACAGGAGAGTCTCTGAACAGAGATACTAACCCAGCAATCCTCTGTGTCTGTGCCTATGACTGATGGACGCGTTAAAAACCATATCACATCTATTGCTTAGCATGCCTGTTAGGAAGACTTCATTACTTGAAGATTTATAAAGGAGAAGTAAACGTCCAGCATATAATTTATTATATATTATAATAAATTATAATTTATATTATTTTATAATTTTAATATAAATTATAATTTATTATAATTTATTATGTAATAATCCACAAACCCATTAAAATCTTGCCCACTTCTGCTGACCTCAGCTGTAGTGGAACAGCTCTGGAGTCAGCAGCTCTGATGTGTCAAACCACTTCCTACACACAACAGCACACACCACCACACTGAGCATGAAGTTTGAGTTCCTGGATTAAAGCTACTAATACCTGAACAAAGAGCAGACTTTATTCTCTCTTGCAGAGCCAGCCCAGTGAAATGATGATTTGCTGACCAAAGAGCAAAGTCCTTGCTGTGCACACAGGGTTCTGATGCTCCCCACCAGTCTAACCAGGCAGTAGAAGGCTCCTTGGCTTGGCTGGCAGCAGCCCATCACGTCTAAGAAACTTCACCATCCTCAGTGTTGCAGAGAAAAGATGTGAACAAGTCCCATGGAGCTCAAGTGCCTTTTGATGTGGCTCTTGTTTGGATCCGTCAAGGGAAACAGGCCAGGTAAAAGACTATTTCTGCCTTTTGGGGAGGGAAAATACGATTTGCTTTCTTGTGGTGGCTGCTGGGGGATGTTTGCGACATCCTGACTCCTTTCAGGTAAGGAGAGATGTTAAGAGCTTAAGGAATTTATTATTCTAAGGAAAAAGAGAAACGGGGTTTGTGCCCACAAGCCATCGACTGCAGACAATCCAGAGCACTACAGAAGGCTTTTTGTCTGAGTAATGCATGTATCATCCAACCCACCATTGGAACAGTGGGCAGATCAAAGCAACCTTGTGCACCTTAGGTAGCTCTTTGAATTTGTGGGGTTTTTTTTCCATTCTGCATGTAAGCTTAGGAAATACAAAAATAGGCACTGAAATGTCAGTAAGTGTAGGTAAAACTGATGGCAATGCTCTTAGAAGGTACCATCCACGTTTGCTACTGGTGCTATAGATACCAAGTATTCTCTCAGCCACACCTCCCAACCAGTAGTGCCTGTAAACTGTGAACGGAGGCAGCTAATTCATTCAGCATAATTTTACACATTTTTTCAAATTGTGATACTGCTTATATTTGGCTTATTTATTGTGACAAGTGTGTGCTCTGAGAAGTGGTCTGGTGACATATTAGTGTATTTGAGTTTTAATTGCTGTGTTCAAAGGGGAAGAAAAAGCATCCTACATTCTCAGTGCTCTATAAATGTGATTATTTAATAGACTCAGAGAATAGTTTGGGTTGGAAGGTCATCTAGCCCAATCCATCTGCAATGTGTAATTCTTCTGTATCTGATGATGATGCCCAGGTTGAGAGGTATGAGCAGCCTAAAGCACGTTCTCAGGCACACTGGTACTGTACCTTCTGCTGGATCACCTCTAGCCTAGGGGCTGGGCATCTCAAGGGAACATTGTGTTGCTGCAACCAAACTCATTAATGCAGGAAGCGCCTCCATAAATATTTAACCTGCAGGTGAGTTTATTCTCATTAAAGTATTTTGCCAGTAAACCCCGTACCTTCTCCTCCATGGGGCATTTTCATTGCCAAATAAAGTGCCGGTGCCCACGGCAAGCGTTTCAGTGCTGCGTGCGAGAGTATCACTGCAAGACGTTCAGCCAGAGATATGTAAATAGGATCGGTTCTGGGATGAGTCAGGTTCCCTATATCACACTTTCCATATTACTATGCATGAGATTTCTTGCTGGCAAGTCTCGTTTATCAGAAATCTTTCTGGTTTATGGAAAAAAATGGAGGGGTGTCAGAGCAGTTGCATTTTGTGCTATTCGATGTGATTTCATTCTCTGATGAGCAAATAAATGCATAGCTTTGCATTCTTCACTGTATCACTAAGATTTTCTTTCCTCAGCTTCCTGTGTTTATTTTCAATGCCTCACCCAATGTTTAAATGTAGTATTTATCCATAGATACATATCTTTTAATTTCTCCATGAAAATAATATGCTAAGGTAAAAACACCAACTTCTACCAATATTTTTGATTGTAGAGATGCCTGAAGTGTTGTGGCTCTAAGGCCCATTGTGTTTATTTCCTTTGGGGGATTAACAAGCAGACTTGGGAACAGCCTTAAGCAAAGAAAAGGGGAAGTGGCTAGGTCAAACTGGTCAAAAAATCAGCTATGCCTCAGTACAGACAATGCTGTTTGTATTCTCTTGCCTTGGCCTTTTCAGGACTGCAAGCTCAGTTTTGTAAATAGCTCCTGCTGTAGAGGCTGTTTGGAAGAGGGTTTCTGGCAAAATGCACTCTCAGGAATAGATATAATGAGGGGGAATAGAAAACAGTAAGTCTTTGTTTTAGTGAACAGTTTCACTGCTGGATCTCGACATGCTTTGAGAGGGAAAAGTCTTCTAATATATACCTGGGGAAACTAAGGCATGGGATGATTATTTAGTATAAGTTAAACTACACCTTAGTGCTAAAGAAGATAAGAGAAATGCTGATTTCCTCAGAGAAAGCATCACATTTATCTCATTTACTCTTCGCAGCAGCAGTGCCTAGAAGCTGCAGGCATGAGTGAGGCTTGAAGCATGCTAGGTGAGGGTCAAATACAAGATAACACCTGACTTATGCTCCTCCGACCTTCCCATCTTGCTATTCATCTTACAGGAATACACTAAATAGGTTTGTAAGTTAAACCTGGAAAGGATTAAAACTCACAAAAGAAAGACTTTCCTTCAGCTGAATTCACACAAGATGGGTACCAGATCTCAGCCATTTAAATGAGAGGAATTTCTTCCCCATTATACTTGCATATGAGTGCTCGCTCCCATGGATTTGAAATGCAATGAGGAATAAATTAAAGTTGTCAAACATGTACAAGTGTTTCTCCTAAGGTCAACCAGAGAGCAAATACCTTTATAAACTTTCCAGCTACAGTGCTCTCAGCAGCAAAGTGACCAATATACAGCTACAATTAAAAAGAAATTGTTAATAAGTTGTGATCCTGCTGAGGATGTTATGACAGAGATCCTGCAGTATCTGCTTCTGCCCTCAGATGGAGAAATCTTCTCCTTGCCTCATCAGAGATGGGATGCTATGCCCTTTCCTTTTATTACAGAAAGAAATCCACTCTTCAGTTACTTTTAGAAAGCCACTAGCTTTGATTTTGCTTTGATTTTTGCATTTAGAGTGTTGCATTATTGGTCTTCCTGCTTTCTACCTCGATCATAGAATCATGAATAATTAGGGTTGGAAAGGACCTTAAGATCATCAAGTTCCAACCCCCCCTGCCATGGGCAGGGACACCTCACACTAAACCATATCACCCAAGGCTCTGTCCAACCTGGCCTTGAACACTGCCAAGGATGGAGCATTTACCACTTCTTTGGGCAACCTGTTCCAGTGTCTCACCACCCTCACAGTAAAGAACTTCTTCCTTATATCAGACCTGTTCAGCTTTGTCTCTCCTGTTTTTCCCATTACATTAACTGCATCTCTAAAGCACAGCTTCTGGATGTTTTCTCCCCATGGTTTTCACCTCCTGACCCTGGTCCTGAATCTTGGAACAACCTTACTTACCGTTGTCTTTGCTCCATCTCCTCTGATGCTTATCCAAATCTCACATTTCCAAAGTTCTTCCATGACTTTCTTCACTTGACAACCTGTTCCTCAGCCCTGCCAGGGTAGCAGCACTCAGTCATCTGCTGCTTTATTTTTATCCTCTCCATTTGTAAAGGTGAAGTATATACAGCCCTCTCTATTTGGAAAAACACTTCATGCATTTCAGTGTAAGAAAAATCAGCAACACTAACAAATAATTCCCAGCCCACTCATAAGAGCTCCAGCAAAAAGCTTGATGACCATGCTAAGGACACAAGTCAAATAAGATGAGTCTTAAAGCCACATTTGAAATCAAGAATGCCACCAGACCTTTTCTCATTGTTACCCAAGACTGGGATGTGTGCTTGCCAGCCAGCTCAGTTACTTCCTATGGCCCTTCCAATGCAACAAAAGGCAAAGCTGAGACTGTTCCAGCCAAAGAAAAGGATCTGAATTTCTGCTGCTGTTTTAAAAAGCAGATTTTCTTTCTCAGGAATGTGTTTTTCCCTTTAGATGAAAACAGCGAAGAGGCGGGTGTTGCTGAAGTCACAGATTAAAGCACAAATGTAACCAAACCTGTTCAAAACCCAAATGTCACGCTCCAAAACAAGGCTTTCATGTATGATATTCTCAAAACCAGAATCTGTGTTCTGCTACCATACCATGTGCAGTGGTTGTCTTTAAAGAGTTTGAGCTCTGTGGCTTTACCACGGAACTAAGAAGGGTATAAACATCCAGAAACAAAAGCAGAAGAAAACCAGATGTTTCCCATTCTCCACTTGGTACCTTTTCTATGCAGTGCACTGAACTTGTCCTTCTTCCTGCCTTAGGAAACACTCTCCCTCTTTTTTAATACTCCAATTCCATTTTTAATCTGAATTCTCAGCCTCCTGGCAGGGAAGGCATGAGATTCATCTTGCTTAACTTCAGCCATCTGCACCATCTTCTCCATCAAGCTGGACATGCGAATCCCCTTTGTAACCAGGGGAAGAACATAGCACTTTCAGGGCACAGTTGATCTACCAGATTGCAGATAAGGTGCTGTGAGTCATGTCCTGTGTCTTTCTAGTGACTACCCATAGAATTGAAATGCCTGCTTTTTTTTTTTTGGCTGGGTGGCATTCACTCCATGCCTTAAAACAGGAGTGAGCTGGAAATGAAGGGGGATAAATGTGTTTAAGAAGAGAGGAGTCAAGAAACAGCAGAAGATGAAACAGCATCTGCAGGCTGCTTTGCTGGGAGCTCACAGCAAAGTGAGCTTTAAAATGCTATCAGTGCATTAGCTAAACCACTCTGCTTATCAATGTGAGCATGTAAGAGTGTCCTTCCACCACCGTAGCTGATAAAAAGACAGAAGCACCTTGAAGCATTGCTTTGGAGAGCTTAAGTTAGGTGTTTGCTGTCCTCTAGAGAGGTCTGCCCAGTTTCACTTGTTACAGAAGGAGCTAAGAAGGCAGGTTCCTGAGGCTAAGTAATGCTTAGCGTGAGAAAAGTCAGTCCACAGTCAAACCAAATCTTGCCTTGCTGTGTGTGGAAGTATTTTTGCATTAGATTCCACTGTCCAGGTCAGTGGCAAACAGCTGGTTAGCATGAGTAAGCCAAGAGATAAGTGCATTTGACCCTTATCTAATTTTCTATGGTCCTACAAGGAGTTAATGGACACAGCTCCTGCTGGTTCATGTTCCAGTTTATTTTACACTGTCTTTCCAACAGAGCCATCTTCCAGTACAGCAAACTCAGCAGGCATTGAACTGCCTAGTCCTTAGAACAGGACATGCCTCTTCTCCACTGCTAGGAACATTAAAACCCACTTCCTGCCCCATAAGGCTGCCTTTTGCACTAAAATTTGTGCCTACTAACTTCATCTGCAGTGTATTTCTATCCTTTACACTGCAAACTCGTTACTGCTCCCATGACTTTGTGGGATAATCTCTGTGTAATTGACAGTATAGCTAAACAAAATCTCACAGGCAAATTACCATAAGTTTCAGGTCTGCAATCCATCCCCACAGTTGGGATCTATGGATCTATTACCAGCTTACAAAGCCACATAGATAATAAAGGGCATTCATTAGCAGGGAAAGAAGGCAGCAGAGCTGTAGCGAGCTTGTTAACAGACCCCTTGGGAATAAGGTTTGAAGTTAGAAAAGGTTTGTTACCATTTCAATCCAGTTGCTGGTATCAATTCTTTCTCTTCACCCAAATCAGTTTCATCTTCAAGAGACATGCTCTGTTTTGAGAGCACGTAGTTTCGGACAGCATATGAACCCCCAGGGCTGAATTAGCTTCTCAGGTACATCTGGGGAGATGTCTTCATTTTGGCTTGGTTTCATTTCTTGGTATCTCTGGGGAGAGGTTCTCTTCATCTCTGGACTGGGCAGGTTTGTGAAGTGGCTGGTTTCTTCCACTGCTTTTACCCACCTCTTCAGAGCATCCGGTTTCCTACTGACCCCATCTTAATGCTGGTGTATTTAGGGGAAAATTGTCCTTTTTTTACACCTTGATGCTTTAACTTGACATCAGAATAATAATGCCAGCGCTGGTGACACACAGCCACGAACAGAGGAAATTCTGAGTTCAGACTATCATTGCATGACTCACTGTCAGTGTTTATCCAGTACTAAAAGTACCTGTTATACATTTTCTCCATTCGCTTCTTCTGGACAAAGATGTAGTTCTGATGCTTTGTCTAACAGTGCTTTGCCTAACAGTGCTTTGCCAACTGAGACATGGAAGAGAAATACACAGGAGAGCTTCATAAATCCTAATCCAGTATGTCTACTGTGAGCGGTTTTGTGTTGGGTCAGTAACGTATTTGAGTGGGAAACCTCAGGGAAGAAACCCAAGCACTGAGAGAACTGGTGGTGATTTAGTTAGTGGGTATCTTTCCCCTGGGCCTACATAATGATGCTAGATGCTGAGAGCAGCCAAAAGATGGATGCTGAGGTAGCCAAAGACAGTTAACCTTTATTTAGCAGGGTATTCTGCCTGGCATCAGCCTCCAGTAATTCCTATCTGATAGCTGCCAGCTTCTATGGATTCTCAGATGCCTTAAGACACGTCAGATGGCATCAAGCACTGGAATAGCAGGAATCCCACCCATATGGTGGGTCAGAGGACGAGGCTTGCTCAGAAAACTTACTGATCTTGACTTTGGAATCACACCAGGAGATGCAATAAGTGCTTCTGAATTTTTATGTTTCATTGATGTCTATCATCTGAATTCACCACTGTCCTTCTAATTCCAAGGGCATGTCTCCATCCCTTATATGATAGTATTTGAAACCAGTTCCATAAATGCTGTAGGCACCAAAAATCCACTAATACAGGGAGAAATGTGGATTCCCAGCTGCTTTAGGAGACCTATGTGTTCTAACAATCCTGCAACCCATAGCAGTGATAAACCCCATGACTGCAATTCCACTAACCTCTCTGTTTGCCCATTTCAATACATCATGTTAGTACCTCTACGTGCAAAGACATGGAGTAATAGGGAAATTTTGGGGTGTAGGAGATAAGAATGGTAGGTGGGGTCTGATAGAACTTATGGAAAGGGAGGACAGAGAGGACTGGGACTGGAAGAGAAGGAAATAGGGACACACAGCACCTTGTGATGGGGATGGAGAATTGGAGGATGCGGGGGGGAAATGAGGAGAGATTTAAAGGTGATGTGAGGGCAGTCTTTTAAACCAGTACTAGAGGTAGTGTAGCCCTGGAGCAGCTATAGAGGGATGCAGAATCCAGTGGAAAGCTGGTCTGAGCAGAGCTGTGCTACCAGAGGTGATGAGGCAGGTTACACCTATGTGGGCTGGCCCTTTATAGTATTTTAATTTTAATTTCACCAACTCAAACAAACTGAACAATTCCCCAAAAGATGCAAAAAAAGCAAAGTTAATGTCCCCTAAAAATGTAAAAAGTCAGAGATCTAGGCAAGAAGAAAGCCTATACTGCCATTCCCTCGTTCCCTGGTGTTGTGGGTTAACCCCAGCAGGTAAATAAGTACCATGCAGCTGCCTGCTTACTCCTCTCCATGGTGGGACAGGGAGGAGAACTGGAAAACAGGTGAAACTCATGGGTTTGAGAATTAAAATAATAACAATAATAACAATAATGATGAATAAAAAGAGAGGAATAAAATCCCAGGCAGAGAAGTGATGCACAGTACAGTCACTAACCACCCGCTGACTGGTGCCCAGCCTGTCCCTGAGCAGTGACTGGCTTCTTGTGCCCCTCCTCACTGGCAGAGCATGAGACTGAAAAGTCCTTGATCAGAGTAGGTGTAGGAGGAGTTTGAACTCAGTCAGAGTATGCTGAGTGACCTTAATCCTTTGGGGAGCTAACTTTGAGCCAGACTCTGCAATTTTAGCTCTGTGGGGAACTAACCTTGAGCAAGAAAAGTGGAGCAAAAGAAGAGGAATGAAAGGGGACAACAATGAGAAGTAGAAGAAAGAACTGAGAAGTGAGAAGGTTGAAAGGAAGGTGTCGAAAAAGGCAGACTAACCTATTAAGAGCTTGTATTGCGCACGTGAACAGCAGCAACTAACCAATCACATTGTAGCTCTGAGGGTGGGCATAATCTAAAACGTATATAATCTTCGTAATCTGAAGTAAAAAGGTCTTCAATTTACAATCAAAGTCGTTCCTTAAATCCCTTCAAGTAAGCATCACTTAGCAAAAAGTGATGAAGATACATTGGTGTTATCAGCACTGTTCTCAGACTAAATCCAAAGCACAGCACTGCACCAGCTACTAGGGAGATAATGAACTCTATCTCAGCTGAAATAAGGACACCTGACTTCTTCCCATCTCTTGGCTCTTTTGTCATCCATACAACAGGGATGCCTGAAGTTCTAGGCCAGGTGGATGTGGTTCTGGGCAATCTGATCTAGTTGAAGATGTCCTTGATTGCTGCAGGAGGGTTGGACTGGATGAGCTTTGAAGGTCCCTTCCAACCCAAACCATTCTATGATTCCATAATAAACCCCAAAGCTGATTTTAGTATTTTTTTACTTTGATTCTAATACTTTTTATTTTGATTTTAATATTTTTATTTTGATTTTAATATCAAAGGCATTGGTGAGGAGGTATAACATGGAAGAGAAGCCAATGTTTGAAAGGTTATGATGGTTGATAAGGGAAAGTTTCTTGAAAATGGGAGCAAATATTAGAATAGAATCATAGAATCATGGAATAGTTTGGGTTGGAAAGGACCTTAAGATCATCCAGTTCCAACCCCCCTGCCATGGGCAGGGACACCTCACACTAAACCATGTCACCCAAGGCCTCGTTTGACCTGGCCTTGAACACTGCCAGGGATGGAGCATTCACAACTTCCCTGGGCAACCCATTCCAGTGCCTCGCCACCCTCACAATAAAGAACTTCTTCCTTATATCCAATCTAAACTTCCCCTGCTTAACTTTTAACCCATTTCCCCTTGTCCTACCCTACAGTCCCTAATGATGAGTCCCTCCCCAGCATCCCTATAGCCCCCTTCAGATACTGGAAGGCTGCTATGAGGTCTCCACGCAGCCTTCTCTTCTTCAGGCTCAACAGCCCCAATGTTCTCAGCCTGTCTTCATACAGGAGGTGCTCCAGCCCCCTGATCATCCTCGTGGCCTCCTCTGGACTTGTTCCAACAGTTCCATGTCCTTTTTATGTTGAGGACACCAGAACTGCACACAATGCTCCAGGTGAGGTCTCACAAGAGCACAATAAAGGGGCAGGATCACCTCCTTCGACCTGCTGGTCACGCTCCTTTTGATGCAGCCCAGGATACGGTTGCTTTCTGGGCTGCAAGCGCACACTGAAGCCAGCTCATGTTCATTTTCTCATAGACCAGCACCCCCAAGTCCTTCTCCGCAGGGTTGCTCTGAATCTCTTCTCTAAAAAAAAAACAAACAAAAATACCCAGTGATCAGTGAAGCAGTTAGAAGTCAACAGAGGGAAGCAAGCAGAAGGTCACAATGTAGACCTAGGAAATTCATCTTTCCGGATGATGATCAGAGACAGGAATATGGCTGTAAAGGCCAAAGAAGTAGATACTGCAGTCTCACTTGGTGTGAGAAGACGAGAATTTGCATGATGTGGATGAAATGACAAAGCTGGATCCTAGAAGTGTTGCGTGAGATCCAGCTGCAACATGGATGAGTTGATCCAAGAGCATCAGCCTGAGGGGTATTGCTCACTGTCACCCATGTGCACTACTGCACAATCCTTACCTGACATGCAAGTTCAGAAGAACCCAAACTCCATTTGTTCATAGGTTAAAACAACAGGTGCCCTTTATGATGAATAGACTCAGTGCTGTGGGTTTTCTTAAGAAGAGACCAAAGAGTTGTAGACTTGAGTGCCTGGTGCTAAGATTCAGATCTGCAGTCTGCTTCAAAGAGGCTTTTGAAGTCTTGAGGGAAACATGCTTTTAGCTTTCAGGGAAAGTGAGAGTACATGATCTCAATGTGCTGCTAATCTGATAACCCTTCAATTCTAATCACCCGACAGTCTGTGGTAAACCATGTGGTTAACTATTTCGGGTACAGTCACATCTCTAGAAGCCACAGTCTGATGTAGTTTACAAGGCAAATCCTTTGATAACACCAAGATAAGAGGGGAGTAACATACCCCTTACACAGCTTGGCTGGTTAGCTGACAGCAGTTGTTGCCTTCTTCAAACTTGGTGACTTTTATTAAGCAGCAAGGTAATGAAAAGTAGAAAGGGCAGAAAGCATCAAAGTGAGAAAACGACGGGTGGCTCTGGAAGAATGGTTGGTCTTCTGGAAGAAAAGGGCATCACAGGACTGGGTCTGGGAGTCACTGATTGGGTTGCTGTTGGCAAGGCTTTCGAGGAGAAGGCACTTTAGAAGTCAAGGGCAGATGCCAAATGGTGAACAACTATTAAGGATTCAAGGCCCATTTTGCAGTCATTCTTGCTGGTTGCTAAGGCTGCATTAGTTATGGCTGTAGAAGGTGTGAAAACATGATGACCAAGGATTTCTGCTCATAATAGCTGTTACTATTATGCATAAAGGGGCACAGATCATGCACCCAAAGATCCAAAATGCCATCTCTAATGCAACCAGCCTGCTTTATCTTTTAATTTCTTAGCCTTTAGGCCTTAAATAATCATTAAGTAGTGCCTTTCTCAACTTCTGGGTCTCCAGCTCAGTTTCAGTGAGCTTTTCAAGTGCACTGAAATGATCTCACTTAATTCATTACAACTGATTGAGAAGTATATTTAGACGTGATTTGCTGATGACACAGCACTTCACGTCCTTGTTTTGGGACGAGTTATATTTAGGTTTGCAAACTTCTTTCACAGCAAGCTGCTCTTTGGTGTGCTCAGACTAAACTGAGAGTCTGCTTCCCCTCCAATGTTTGCTTATAGATGATTGCAAGTCTTAATGGCTTAGTTTTCGTTATTGTGCCTCCCCACACTGAATGTACAGCTTAATTAAGAAAATGTTGGTAGTGCTTCATGTTGTTCATTTGCTGGGTTCAGAAAGGAAGGGCTCAACAGCCTGCTTTATGCAGGGGAGGAGGCAGGTAGACCTGGTGCCTTTTACCACTGCTCCCAGCTGCTGTAGAGCATCCCTGCTCCAGCATCCTTTCTCCTTTAGAAGAAACACAAGGGAGTCAAATCAGCCCCTCTTAACTAAAGAAGTGTGGACAAATGCAGGCTTCTTGTCACTTTGTGGAGACACTCCCAAGGGGTTTTTCTGCAGCCTGAGCAAATTTATATTTAGAAAATCAATGCCAACAACTAGCTCCAGTGGGAAGGAGTCTTTGGATGGTGGGATTTTTCTAAAATGGAAATGGAAAACGTTCACTTAAAGTAACTAACAGTTTCACCAGACTTTCAGAGCCACTCTTTGGTTTAGCGTCAACCACAGAAACAATGCTTTGCTACCTTCATGTTCCATTCATGGCATCCAGTTTCATCCCTCTGCTGTGATTACAACCCTGTGGCCGGGAGCAGAATTAGGCTTCTTTCACTGAGCTCTGGCCATGATCTGGTATTGATAAGACAGAAGAATGTGGGAAGTCCTCGGTGAACAGGGTGAATGCACAGGCTGTCCTGACTTTCAGCTTTCTGTTTGCAGAAGCATGCCCAGCTCTTCCAACAACCGAATTTGCTGATGTTACTGCTGAAAGGTATCCACTGGGGACCAAACTGTACTATGAATGTGACAAGGGCTACACAAGAAGAAGAGGGCAGTACTTGGGAATTCAGTGTCAGAGTATAGGGCAGGTTGCTTCTTGGGTCTACAAGGAATTTGAATGCATTGGTAAGTGATGATTGTCCTTTTCCTACACTTTTAGAGGTGTTTTTCCAATGAGTTTATGTAAGACACATCTGGGCATCACTCTAACATGTGATCTTTTATGCTTATTCTTGCTAATTAGAACTTGTAGCAACTCTATTCTGCCTCTATAACTTTGGGTGCTGTGGCTTTGCTCTGCTACCGGTCCTGCTGTAATCCAGCAATATGACCTCTCCCACAGATGAGAAAGTTTTATTGTCAACGGCTCCCACAATGGAGTTAGATGCTACACAGAAACCAGAAAGAAAACCACAGAAGACCCCTGCACCCCAGAAGCAAGTAAACCTTTCAGCATCTGACCAGAAAGGTAAGAGCCCATTCATTACTGTAACACATCTCCCATTTCCATGGAAGCAGTGTAAGAATAATGACAAGTGATGTGGTACAAGCAAATGAGCATTCTGTATCCTAACATATCCTGCTAGTCTGTATTTTATAAGATCACAGATCGTGTTGTTTCAGTAACAAAAGCAGCAGGGAAAAATCTAGCTGCTCTAACTGTGTGCTGCCTTGTGATCCCACCAGATTTCTGTGGTCCTCCCAAGACTGTTCCACATGCCTCTTTAAGCCTGGGCAAACATTATTATGTGGGACAAGTCTTACATTTCAAATGCCAGAGCGGGTACGACAAGCGACCTCCCACCTCTGGCACTCGTGAGTGTAAGAAGGTGAATGGCAAAATCAGCTGGACCCCCCTTGACATGCGATGCACCAATGACAGCAATGAGTGGCTGCCACAGACTGTTGAGCCAGGTAAGACAGTTGCCTCGGAATCATGTCTATGCTTGACCTGTTCCAACTCAGCACATCAGTCGTAAGGAACAACCTGCTTGGGGTTTGGGATGGAGAAATCAGGGACATCATGGCTCTGGCACTGATGGAGATGGCATTTCTGACTGATGAGGATGACATCTCCAGGAATGATACAGCTACATCCTACTTTGTCATGCATCCTTTCATACTAACTGCAAAACTGCAGGAATTTGTGAGCAGATAGAGCCACACTGTCACATACTGGGGAGAAAATAGGAGAATAAGCCTTTCTCTTTCTCCTTCATCCTGGGAGCTATATTGTCTATTGTCACTTCCCAGTAAGGTACTCCAAAACGTGTATCTAAGCATTCTTCAAGATTGCTTAGGGCTTTGGGATCCAGAGTTTAGATAGTTCATAGCTACACCTGAGTAATGTTTAAACTGGTTCTTAATTTAGCACCCAGGATACTGTTTTGAACAAAGAGACAGCAAAAAGCCCACCAGTATTGCACTGTATACTTTATGGCTCCAAAGTCAGCAAGACTCGTGCCAATGTGGGCTGGCATCTTGAGTTTCACTGCTCGGGGAGCCTCTCAAGTGAGGCTGCAGAACCTCTGCCTCTTGTTTTTTTATGCCTTTAGATGTA
Organism: Neopsephotus bourkii; assembly: GCF_033783945.1. Taxonomy (NCBI): domain Eukaryota; kingdom Metazoa; phylum Chordata; class Aves; order Psittaciformes; family Psittacidae; genus Neopsephotus; species Neopsephotus bourkii. Next base: position 628,911 of record NW_026901911.1, read on the forward strand.
TTAATGGAAAAAAAAAAAACAAACCCAAGCCAGACCTTTATATGGCCTCCACTCCACCCAAACTATCTACCTGTTCTGAAGGCATCTCTCCTAACTCTACAGTGCAGGAGTTCAATATGCAGAGAACAAACAGGACCCATTTCCCAAGTATCTGTGATAGCATTGATGGTCTGGGGCTCTCTCTAGGAGTCAGGCAGAGCTATTGATTGTGAAAGGACCCAGATGCCCATCACCTCTACAGTCCTCAGCCTTCCATTACCCTTCCACCCTCCTCTGAGGCAGGGGGGTGCAATGGGCTGAGTTTTAGAGGTGGGAGCCAATGCAAGGTCAATGCAAGAGGAATTTCCTATCAACAAAGAGTGGAAAAAGCTGTTTTCCACCAGTACTTGGGACTTTAAGGGGAAATAAATCTTGCAGAACTGTTGACATGTGTTGGATAAGTGCCCACATCTGAGTTGGGCTGCCTTCATAAGCAACAGAGGGGACTGTAAGAATGAATCACCTTCCTCAGTGGACACACTATTGGAGCATTAACGCAGGACTTTCTCTCCTTCATAGGTCCATCTCTTTCCCTGTGGTGCCTGGTTCAGAGTGCTCCAGGTACAGCAGTCACAATTTCTTGTTTGGTTTTTTGAGTGGTCACCACACTCATTTTCCCCCCATTGATCATTTCACTTGGTACTACCAGGATAAAGGCAATTCTTGCTATGATTGAAATAACCTATCAACATTCCAGTCCTAGAAAATGACACAACCTATTGAACAGTCAGAAATAGCAAATACTTCAGATTTTAAAATTAGGTTTATGAAGAACAGGAAACTGGATGATGAAATTGCCCTTTAATTCAACAGAACAAGAATTCAATTTCCCTGCAAAAATACATTCGTACCTGAGCGAAATCAGGTCTTTGTGATCAGTGCATCAAATATTGGCACCCCCAAAATGTTGCCTTTCTCATTATTATGATGCGATTGTTGTCTGTAATGGAGCTGGACAAGGAATGTCCTCCCCTTTCTCAGTTCTTCCACCAGCATTCACCAGTAAGAGGTTTATCAAGAGGCATCTCTTATAGGGCTTCTCATGAAAAAAACTGTCCAGATCTCATAGTAGCTCAAGTTCAGAGATTTCTTTCAGGATAAGAGAAAAATACAATGAAATAGATAAGGGAAAAACACAAATTTCTTGCACAAGGGGATTTTTGGCTTATATTCTAGGGAAAAAGAGGTCCTGTTTGAAGCTATGTTTTCAAATCTTAGCTTGGCACCTTGAAAGGCATCCTCCCCAGTCTCATATGAAATAAAGACCTTAGCTGGATCCCATTCCCTGGAAGATACTGCTCACTTCATGCCCATTATTAGCAGATAGCAGCTCAGCACATACATTGATATCCAGGCTGGAAACATCTATTGATGGCCAAGAAACAAACATGGCAATTATTAAGCCTTCTGTGCAGAGGGAGAAGAGCTGTCAGTCTCTACCCTCATCGCTGCTTCCATGCTGGAGCGAGTTGACTCTTGCCTGACTCCGTCATCATCACTGCTTTGATGCTCTTTAGCAGAAGAGCAAATCAATACAAAACTCAAGGTTTTGTCTGTCTTCACAGGTTCTACTCATCCACTCTTTTCCTCGTCTGTGATACTGCCAGTCACAGGTATGGCATTTTGTTTTCAAAGACTTATAAGAGATATAACCCTAACAATTCTCTGATTCAATGTAAAAGAAAATAGATCACACTAAAGTCTAGTTTTTAAATGAAGCAATTTTCAGATTATTCCTCTGAGGCTTTCTGTGAATTCAGTGAATAACTTCAGCTGGGGAAAAAAAAATGTCAATATTTAAATGATGTTTTTCTTTTATATTTACAAAAAAAGATGGGCAAATAAAATATTTCCTCACAGCTGAACTGCTGCATTGAGATCAGTCTGAAGAGATTTTTCTTCTCCCCCTTCCCCATCCTCTATTCAGCCATTAGCTGCTAAAATAGAATTGTCTCATACTGAGCATATACTCAAGACTTTGCACAAGGGCTCTTGATTCCAGCTGGAGTCTGATGACAACTGTAGTGCAGAGTATAATAAGGAGGAATAAAGGAGGGCAATAAAGGAAGGGAAGGAGGAATATTGCAAACTATGCCAGAGAGTGCAGCATCAGTAGACCCTGGTTATTTGACTGTGGTCAGTCTTGAGTTGCCAAAACCCATCTGGCTGGGTGCTGTTTGTCCCAGGGAGCAAAGCAATGGAACAGTATGGAAGAACTCTTGCCTCTGGGCATAGGGGCAAGATGAGACCCTATCCCAGGCCTCCCTTGTTTCTCTCAGTTGTATTAAGTGCAATAAGATAACACCATCGAATCAGAATCACAGAATAGTTTGAGGTGGAAAGGACCTTAAGATCACACAGTTCCAATCCCCCTGCCATGGGCAGAGACACTATGTGCTAAGCATGTTGATTTTATGTTTCAACAGCTGTCTTTTTTCTTCTGCCTGTTATTCCTGCTGTCTTCATGTGACTCACCAAGCAGAGAATACAGTAAGTGGGATGGAACCAGGAAAATGGGAAATCTAAAATGAAATTCCTTAGGACTGGAAGAGCTACCACCCGGATCAGCCATCTCACTGGTGCGCCACTTAGATTTCTGAATACCTTCTTTGATGTTAAATAAATGACCCTTGATTTTGGGCTGTCTGGTTCAGATACTAAATACTGGCACAAGAAAAGGAGAATCAGAGCTTTTGAAATCAGAAAAGCATGCTCGGTCCCTGCCAATGTGGAACTGAGAATGGCAGCTCAGATGATGGGTGGAAAATGAATGCCATGGGGAAATTAAGGTTAATCATGCAAATAAACTGGTTTCAGATAGATTACACAATCAACCAGTCTTGTTCTCCCTGGCTAACCTGTGGGGAGGCTGGTGGAGCATCTGCCACCATGACCATGTAGTTTTTCTTCCTTCATCCCCCTGATTTCTCAGTCGTGTCATGACAGCTTTGTGCCTCAGACTTATTTTAGCCTCCTCACTGTTTCTATTACTACACTGAGACACACCAAGGCTGTTCCTTTTCACAGACTCCCCAGCCTACTTAATACAAGATGTCCCTATTTGACATTTGGGAGTTCTTTGCTAATCCTCATTCCTATTACTTTTCATGTTCCCTATTAATTAGTAGTGGGGTCTGCTTCTGAGTTGAATGGGGATTTTGCTTGAAAGGGGAGTCCTTGTGAAAGCACATTTGCAGTGTTCTTACTTCAGTTCAAAGTCAGATAAAGCCATGGAAAGTGTAGACAACAGTTTGAAACATGTTTTAGTGAAGATGGGCAAACATGGTGCAGATTGCCTGGGCCATTGTAGGGTTTCTGGGAATATGATAGGCGGGAAATTGTTAAGAATAGCCTACATTTCACTGGTTCAGTGGTGGAGCAAGTAATAAAATAGCCAATACTAGATGAAATAGTAACTGAGATCCTAAGTAGTGTCTTCTGAGAAAAGCACTGTGTGGTTTCTCATAGTAAATATAGAAGGAACCATAGAAAATGTGCTTCTTCCCAGCTTTAGTAAAGTCTTTTTCCTGCTATAGAGTTCAGACTGCAGAGCTCAGATCCAAACTCATGAAACTGATGACTTGACACAGAAGAAACCTGACTGTACCAGAGGCTCCAAGACCTGTATCTGGGCACGAACAACCCCAGGTTCCAGTATAGGTTGGGGAACGACCTGTTAGAGAGCAGTGTAGGGGAGAGGGACCTGGGGGTCCTAGTGGACGACAGGGTGACCATGAGCCGACACTGTGCCCTTGTGGCCAAGAAGGCCAATGGCATCCTGGGGTGTATTAGAAGGGGGATGGTTAGTAGGTCGAGAGAGGTCCTCCTTCCCCTCTACTCTGCCCTGGTGAGACCTCATCTGGAATATTGTGTCCAGTTCTGGGCCCCTCAGTTTAAGAAGGACAGGGACCTGCTGGAGAGAGTCCAGCGCAGGGCAACTGAGATGATTAAGGGAGTGGAGCATCTCCCTTATGAGGAAAGACTGAGGGAGCTGGGTCTCTATAGTTTGGAGAAGAGGAGATTGAGGGGTGACCTTATTAGTGCATATAAATATATAAAGGGGGAGTGTCACGAGGATGGAGCCAGGCTCTTCTCAGTGGCAAACAATGATAGGACAAGGGGAAATGGGTACAAACTGGAACACAAGAGGTTCCACTTAAACCTGAGAAGAAACTTCTTCTCAGTGAGGGTGACGGAACACTGGAACAGGCTGCCCAGGGAGGTTGTGGAGTCTCCTTCTTTGGAGACATTCAAAACCCGCCTGGACACGTTCCTGTGTAACCTTATCTAGGTGTTCCTGCTCCGGCAGGGGGATTGGACTAGATGATCTTTTGAGGTCCCTTCCAATCTCTAACATACTGTGATACTGTGATACCAGCACTGGCAAACAAGGAAGAAGCCTGAACATTCATATTCCACCATGTGAAGGAGGCAGAAAATATCACAGCTTAATTCTTATGGGGATAGAGGGACTTTCCACCTACAGAGCACTGGGGGTGTGGGGTGTGTGTGTGCATCCCATCAATGATAGACGGGGAAAGAGCCCTGTCTGAAACTGCTTCCCAAAACCACTCCCCTCCTCCTACCATATAGCAGATGTGTTGCTAATATAACTGCAGCCTTTCCTAAGCGACCAGGCTTACATATGGACCATTTGCCCAAGCATGTTAGGTGATGGTACCATCAATACAGCCCACACACCATCTTCTGCCCACAAATTGATGCTGGACACCTGATGTGTCCCTGTCCATCCCTACCAGATGAGTAAAATGCAGCCACTCTTTTCTCCTTCTATCACTGGATATCCTCTTGGAAAAGGCTATCAAACCCATTTACCCTCTGCACATAAGTTCAGTTTCTTACGGAACTGGAAATTCTTACTGGCCACATATATATACACACACAGGTATACAGCTATAGATATATACACAGGCCAAATGACTTATGGTCTAAAGGCACCTGATTCTCTGCATTGAACCTAAATGATAGCCATATTGAGTAGATTAGGTATATATTTTTACCTGGTATATGACAAAAGCAAAATGAGATGAATCCCTTCCTTATAATTCAGGAGGCATGGGATCTTGGTGTAGTTTCCTATTTTGTGATCGAGTGTATGTGTGTTTTATTGGTTTGCATTCCTGTTGAGTTATTTTCCCTTTGAAGCCTTGATATTTATACTTCCCATGGCTTTTTGTTTTTATTCCTGCTGGAATAAAATTTGCTTGTACTATATATCTTTATAAAGATGGATGTGTAATGGCCTATTACATGCGGTTAGTTTGTATGGGAGCAAACAACAACCTGTATTTACACTATAGACGACAGGTTTTCACACCTCTCAGCTGCTTTGAAGGCTGCAAGCAGTGGTAGTGAGCTCCCTTGATTCATTCAATCAGTGCACATTACTTATTGCTAACATACCTCTGTTAAGCATTGCAGCTGGACAATGCTGATATTTCACTCACTTACTCCTAGCATGCACATTTTTATGCAGGTAACATGAGCAGTCAGATGGCTCCTGCTGCTCGGTGGCTTTTCCTTTCCTCACCAGGGGCTTTCTCTCCACATTTTATCTTTGTTTCTTGGGAATGAAGGGACACACTCTGCTGGTAAGGGATCGGTAAGGAATAGCAGGTCAGAGACTGGGCAGCTATTGTGGGGTTCAATTTTCCTAGCTGTTAATGTGTACATAGGGAGTCTGAGCCCAGGTCACCTCCAGCATGGGAGCTGTATTTGTACTTCATCAGGAAGCTGAGCCATACTTTACCTCTGAATAGGCCTTGCTGGTCCTTAAGGGAAATGCTTGCATCGGAGGCTTAAGCCTTCAATACAACAAGCAGAGAGCAAGTAGAAATCAGGGGGACCCAGCCTGAGAGCAAATGGCCACCACTACGAGAGGCTGTGGCCAAAGGGACACCAACGCTGTTGTGCTTTTCCCAGGGCTGCTCTCACTAATGTTACAGGAGATGTGATTGATGTTTTCGTTTGTAGACTTTGATTTTCTCAGCATGGAACAGCTAATAAACTATAACAATAAACTGTTGTGGGTGTTTGAAAGGCAGCTTGTTCTTCCTCTTCTTGATCTACACCTTGAAAAAGACATGACTTATTTTCCATTACAAAAGCTGTTAAAAACTTAGGAACTTTATCCCAGGAAGGTTTATTCTAAAGAGCTGTGCTAAAGCTCACTTCACACATGTAGGATCACAGCTAACCTTTAAAATGCTAACTAAAAACACTTAGGCAAGAGGATCTCTGGCAAACAGTATCTCCAAAATAGGTGATGGAAGCAATATTTACAATCTAAGAGCAGTGGAGCTCCCTTAACCCTAACCATCCCCAAAGGGTGGAAATACACATACTCCTATCCCACGGCCAGGGACACAAGCATAGAAAATGTGGTTTTCCAGAGGTATGCATTATAAGAATCAGCCTACACAATGCTATGCATCATTCAATGTCCCTTCATACAGGTGTCTCCATGTGAGCTGATCCCATCACAATGGAGATAAGAGGAGCCTAGAGACATTCAACCATCACATGCAGATGTCCACCCAAGCTGGGTAGTATTCCAGATCCCATGAACAGCATCAGCCATTGATTCCATTCACACTACTGGTTGCTCAGACAGCAGCTCACATGGAACACCTACAGATTGATCTGGTTGCCTAAAGATAGGTATCTGCTGTGATCTTCATCAGGGACTGCAGCAACAGGACAAGGGGGCTACAGGTTCAAACTTCAATGGGAGACTTAGGTTAGAATAAGGCAGAAGCTCTTCCCTGTGAGGGTGCTGAGGCGCTGGCACAGGGTGCCCAGAGAAGCTGTGGCTGCCCCATCCCTGGCAGTGCTCAAGGCCAGGTTGGACACAGGGGCTTGGAGCAACCAAGAAATTCAAGGAAGTATTCCCTAACTAGATTTCATTTGTAAAGCTGTGTCATTCATATACATACCCACTATGACCCCCTCTGTCGGGAGACTCTGGAGGTGTCATCCCAACAGTGGGGAGGTCCATGTGGGAGGAAGGTGCAGCCCATGGCTGCAGGGCAAAGTGCTGACGCATAAATGGCTTGGGCCTTTTCCAAGAAAGGAAACTGGTTCTTCTACCCCGCTAACAGCCTCCACCTTCCCCATCCTCCTAACACAGTTCTTTCAACCACTTGATGATATAATCATAGAATGGTTTGGGTTGGAAAGGACCTTAAGATCCTCCAGTTCCACCCCCATGCCATGGGCAGGAACACCTCACACTAAACCATCTCACCAAAGGCTTCATCCAACTTGGCTTTGAACATGGCCAGGGATGGAGCATTCACAACTTCCTTGGGCAAATGATGTATGGCCAGGACCCAGTTGTGCATCAATTGTGCATCCAGTAAGGATGAGAGCTCTAGATCAATGCCTAGACCCCATCAATCCTTAGGGAAGCTCCTAGGGATGTATTACCATAGTTATCCTCAGGAAACCTCCACCTCCAGCAAACCATCGCGACCAGGGAATCTGGTGGTAGCCGTGCAGCAAGCTGATGAGAAGGCTGATTTTGCTCATCACATTGCGGGAGGTGGGTATCACAACAACGCTGCTCCAGAATTTACACACCACCGTTCTCAGAGTTTCCATCTCAGGGGGAATTTGGAAGCTCATGGCCTTTTGTTCTGATTCAGACTGAAAGCACAGTTTGAAATAACATTTCCTGTGCACAAGAAGCCCTGTTTTCCAGCTTGCTCTGCTCAGAACCAAAGGTTTCTCTCCTTCAATTCTTACTGTGTTCGTCCTGTTCGAACTCCCTCAATCCTTCATAAAGTTCTGCAGTGTAAGATAACAAATACCAAAATTGAAGGAGTTTATACTGCGCCTTTTAGCCTTAAGTCACCGTGCTCAGTGAAAGGAAGATAACTCTATTTTTGTTTGATTGGGTTGGATACGGTGGCACTGAGGTGACTTTGTGAACTGATGTCAGTCCCAGTCCAGTGCTCTGAACATGCAGAGTAAGATCTCAAAGCCCCAGGAGTAATTTAGTGCTTACCCCCATTTGCACATGTGGCAGTTTGTTAAAACAAGTCTTCCTTTACAAGGGCCTGTAGGGACAGGACAGGTGGGAATGGCTTGAACCTGACAGAAGGTGGATTTAGATTAGATATAAGGAAAAAGCTCTTCCCTGTGAGGGTGCTGAGGCACTGGCACAGGGTGCCCAGAGAAGCTGTGGCTGCCCCATCCCTGGCAGTGCTCAAGGCCAGGTTGGACACAGGGGCTTGGAGCAAGCTGCTTCAGTGGAAGGGGTCCCTGCCCGTGGCAGGGGGTTAGAACCAGATGAGCTTTATTATGGCACGTGAAAAAGAAGCATTCCCATCAAATAGCCTGAGTGGTGTGAAATCACACAGGCTCAGCACAAATCCTTTCAGCAGTTAAGTCAGTGTTAACTTTCTTACCCCAGCTTAAAGTGTTATTAATTCCTTCATATCTGATCTGAGATATTCATAAGCTTTCAACAGAGCTTTCTGCTATCTAAGGCCTTTAGTGCAGGGGCCCTTCTCTTTATCCCACACTGGGTTTTGCTCTAGGAGTTGCCAATCACGACTTTAGCCCTTTAAATCAAGAAAAGGCACTAAAGATCAGACAGAAGATGATGTAGAGGTGCAAAGATCCACAATTTATCTTTCCTCAACAATAACATTTCACGTTTGGATGAAGAATCAGGAGGGAGAATTGTTTTTCTGGTCTTCAGGCTTTCCAGCTTCTTTGGTAACCATGCAATAGCAATGCATACATGGGAAAATAGAGATGTTTGCTTTTCGATAAGCTGAACATTCCTCTCTTCTAATAGCTCCTGGCAAGATAAAGCAGCTAGGTTAATGGATATTGTATATGTATCTATTAATTATATAGATCCACATTTAACTGAAGACAGGAAATTCCCAGTAGAACCTGGAGATGGAGATGGCAAAGCCCCAGTGAGGTGTTCCCCGCCTGCTTTCCCCATGTGGCAGCCAGAGATGCTCCTGCAGGGATTTATAAATAAGCATATTGCATTTACTCTGGCAAAATGTTATAGCTGCTACAAACCTGGATGCATCAAGGCAGTTTTGCCCAGCTGCTTTCTCAAGCAGAGGCCAGATGATGCCACTTGAGTGATTTTCTTGTTGCCATCTCTTTTGGGACAGGATCTGGCAGCGTGTTCAGTTCAAGGCGTTTGAACCACTGGAATAGGACTAAATAAACTGCATGATCCAGCCCATGGCAGTGAAGTGCACTTAGTGATAGGACTCTCTGCCAGCTGCATACCCATTCCAACAACCCCAGCAGGGGATGCAGTGAGCAACAGGGCTAACAGGATTTAGGTCCCAGCATCCCCTTATAGCCTCTGGGAAAACAAACTTTTCCTTTCTAAAATCTCAGCTATCCACTAGTAGCAAGAGACATGGAATTACCTTCCCATCTCAGTGCAGCAGACAGAGGAGCTTCCCACCCCACCAGAGATGCACACATGATGCATAGACTGGCTCTGGGCTCTCCAGATATCCCTATTACTCGTTCATAGCCAGGGTCAGCAGAAACCAGAGGAAATCATGGATGTAAGGATGCCCCTGGAGCTGAAGCAGCCTTCTGCTCAGCTCCAAGCTAAGGTGCTGTGTGAAGCATCCCTCTTATTTGCTGGAAGGCAGCCTCCAAGCTGATTCATCCATTGGTTTTTTTTGGCTTCTCATGTATTTCATATGCTTGCTGTGGAGGGGAGGGCATTTCTGGGTACCACTGAGTGAAAAGGTCCTGGGGAGAGCCCAGGGAGCTGGTGGAGGGGTGAGTAATGGAAGTGGTTGGGGAGTGGGGGATTTTAGGGGCTGGTAATGGTGAGGATGAGTGTGGTTTCAAGTCTCAGCAGGCATGAGGAGTTAGATGAGCGAGTCAGAGGAAGTCCATGAGCAACCGCAGTGGTGTCTGCAGAGGTCCCTCAAACGGAGGTAGCACTTGATAGTTTCCCCCCATCAGTGGTCTGTGGCAGCATGTGAACCAAGGAGCAAAAATGCTTCAGGGCAGGGGCCCGGGACTACAAGGGCCACCCAGCAAAGGGGGGTGTGAGTGATGTTCCTAAGTTACTCTCCTAAAAAGCATTCTCGTGCCTAAGAGCAGCACAGCTGGCACAAGTGAATGCTACTGCTGCTCTCACCATAGCAGCTGGAGATACAGGAGTCCATGGTACTACTGAGAGCTGACAGTGGTGTGTGCTGGGAGCTTCCCTGCTCTCAGGTGTCCAGAGCCACTGGAGATGCCCTTGGAGAACTTGCCTGGCCTCTGGCTGCAGCTATCAGGGCATCTCAAGTGGTCCAGGATGCCTCTATTCATGCAGCTGAGCCACTCCTGGACCTCTGCTGGCTGTGGGCAGAGCTCAGGTACCCAACACACACGGACACATCTGCATGTAGGGGTCTAACTTACAGTTTATATATAAGGTGACCTTACAGTGCAGCAATGGAGCAAATACTTCATGCTGTAAACTACTCCGGAACTAAATTACATGGCACACATTGACCTTACACCCATTGAATGCATTTAACAAAGTGAGTTACACATAAATATGCAGGAAAGGTTCAGAATGAGTGCAGAGAAGAAAATAATCCAACCAGTGTGGCACAGAAACGTATCTTTGACTGGTCAAAGCTTGCTGTACATCTGATCCCTGAGCCTGGCTGGCTGATAACCTCAGCTCCTGCTCTCAAGGTGCAGGCTTCAAAAGCAAGCCAACAACAACCAGCTAGCATATAGATATACATAAACACAGTGTCTGTGTAAGCTCAGGGTTAGAGAGCCCAGTGATTAGATGTAGCTTATTTCCTTCTTTCTCCATGTTTTATTTATTTACAGACCTCGAGAAATGCTGCTCCTGTGCTTAGTTGTGTTACTTCTTCACCTTCTCTCCCTTTATCCTTTGCTGTTGTCATTGCTTTATTGGTCAGAATGCATTTGTAGAATCATCCTTACAGACTTTCAGCAATCCTCGGGCTCATTGCTTTCCTTGTCTAAAGATGAATCACAGAATCATGGAATGGTTTGGGTTGGAAAGGACCTTAAGATCATCCAGTTCCAACCCCCTGCCATTGGCAGGGACACCTCACACTAAATCATTAGGTTGGGATGGACCTCTTGAGATCCTCTCATCCAGACCCCTGCTCAAACAGGACCATGTCTATTTGGGTTTTGAGTATCTCCAGCAATGAAGAATCTACAACCTCTCTGGGCAACCTGGGCTGTCCTAGTCCCATACCTTTCCTAAGGGGATGAGGGACAAGTCAGCAGCACGCTACCTGTGATATCTAATAAGGAGAGGAATGAACAATTAGCTGTGTATGGGCATGGAGATAAAGGGGAAAATAGCCCAAACAAAGCTCTTCTAGGGTCAGTGAGAACTCTGATCTCCTTGCCCATGGCTGTTGTCCAGCCTGCCCCTCCAGAGTGGCCAGGGCAAGTACTCCTTTATAAGAGCTGGAAAACCACTGGAGAAGGAAGCAGGATGGATGCTGCACAGGGCATGTGGACAATGCCTGTAAGCCTTGGGATGTGTAGTGGGGCTTATTTCCGGGGACAGCCACTGTCAAACAGAGAAACCCGGCTTCTCCCATAAAGCTGGGTCAACGTATCCTCCAGCTCCTCCAGTGTGAGGAGCTGCACCTCATTCCTATCATTCTCAGCAATGACAGCCCAAGTCTTCCTATGCTTGGTGTTCACCTCACAGCAGGCACTTGCCCAGATGTAGCTGGGTTTATTCACCCTCCCCTTGGAAATGTAGTTGTTCCCAGGCACAGCACCGACGACAACATAGGTGTTGTTACAGCCCTGGGTGTTCCTGATCATCGTCTGCTGCTCGTAGTTGTTCCAGGCACCACCGTTGAGCTTCTCGTTCTGGGGCACGATGTTGGTGAGGGTGAAGGTTGCTGTCCTGCTGTTGGAGTCAGAGTGGTGGCTGTTGGGGTTCAAATGGCCCCGGTTCAAACCAGTCAGGTTCTTGTAGTCCTGGAGGACAGCCTGGTGCTTGCCGATCTCCTCTAAGCTGATGTTGAAGTCATTCAAGAGGGTCCGCTCTCTTTCCATAGTTTTGGGATAAGCTGGGCCAATCAGCTTAAGAGGTAAAGAACGGGAAAAAGGGTTAGTGTTGGGAGTAATGGAGCAGGTTTCCCTGGAGTAGCAGTCTGTGAGCGCTGAGCACTCATCTCAGGGTATGAAAATGCCTGAATCAGAGAGAAATCATAAAGCTGCGTCTCCCTGAGGACACAAGCTTAGAATTTGACTGCTCTTGATTTGACTTGCGACCTTTGGAATCCAACCTGGGACTGTGGGTAGACGCATGACACAGTGAGCATTTTTTACTTCCCAGGTTTGAAAGCTGATGTGGGTGAAACACCTCCCCTGCCACATCTGGTTCCCTTTCCTCCCATCTCCACATCCTACATCTGCTCAGGACTCTCCCCAGTGCCTCTCACCCATATCAATCACATTCAACCTTCATCACCTGCATCTGATCAGGCTATCACCAGTCCTGCCCTTTTGCTCAGGCTTTGTGAAAGGTTTTCATGCCTTTTTTAAACCAATCTGTCAACACCCTGGTCTTTTATGAGCTCAGGGAAAACAAGCACACAGATACCCTCTTTGAACACTGCGTGTCTTAGGGAGTCTTTGAAGGTGGACAGGATGGGTCACGGATGAGCAGAAGAGCCATGGAGCCTTCCACAGGGGAGATGAGAAGGACTCAGCCCCTTCTCTTCTTCTCCTCTTTGCCCCTCAGTCTTTGCCCCTCACTTGAACTATGTGTGGTTGCTGCTGCAGTACCACACTCCTGAAACACCAGTGTTTGCCTCCTCTATATCCATACACATAGAGATGCGTTGAGAAACCAGTCCCAGAGGTGAGTTTCCCTGGAAGGGCTATAGTGCATTGCAAAGATGAAGCTTTTTCACTCGGCAAACAGAAAATATCTCAATGCAAGTGGGATCTACTACTGCAGGGCTAACAGTGTGTCTCAGGGCTAATGTGGACCAGGGAGAACAGATGTGCTCCTTCTGCAGCAGCACTGAAAGCAAGTTGGAAATGATCAGCCTCTTAAAGGAGCTCATAATACCCCAGGAGACCTGGGAAACATAAATATTGCATAAACCCTCTGCAGGAAGTTAACTAATTCCCAGATTTCACAGATGGCCTGGGACCATGGTCCAGGAGGCAAAGAGAGAATGTGTTATCCACCTTAAATGTGGAGGCTGCAGTAGTTGCAGTACCCTATTAGCTGCTTGAGTTCCTAGGCAGGTCTGTATTAGCTGCTTGAGTTCCTATGAGTAGCAAGTGCAAATGATTTCTTTCATGACCATAACACCTTTTCATATTTAAAGAAACATATTTAGCCTTCCTCTGGAATAGGGCATATGGCTTTCTTTTGTGGCTCATTTTCACCTAAATCCCCTACTGCTTCTGTGTTCTGAGCAAGGACCTGAATTTCCTCTTCTTCTGTTCTGTAACTTGCTTGGGTTTTCTTACTGAAGGCTGAAGTCTGTCAGAAGGACTTTTGGGAGGGCTTTGTAGTTTGCAGAGATCTTTGTGTCTGGTGGATGCTTCTGAACCAAGCCTGAGGCAATGGTGGTAAGCGGCAACTACAGGTGGATGGAGGTTGTGCACTTCTGACTTGAGTGATGCTGATTCTTACTCACTTCTCACTGCCTGAAACATCACTCAATGCATTTACCCAGTGTTAACTTAACCCTCTCAGTGCTGAAAGCCTGTTCCTATACTTTTGCACTGTGTCATCTCACCCTATTCTGAGCTTCATTGCACTTCTCTCATGCCACTTACAAAGCAAGAATGACTCAACTAGAAGCAAATAAGCTATGTCAGGGATGCAAAAGAGATCAGAGCTCAGCACTGTTCATCCCTCACATTTAGGTGCTGTTGGATGTCTTTGCCCCATTACTTGGTCTCCACCACACTATGGAACAGGGGTCATTTGACTTTAATGTAATGTAATGTAATGCAATGGAATGTGACTTAATGTTCCTAAGAGGTCAATGTGGCAAAATGGGCAGTTTTAGGATATGACTCATCTCATCCTCCTGCTCATGTCTCAGATGCATCAGAGGAACCATGTGGTGAAGGTGTTTGAAGTCGGATGAGACGAATCCCATCCAGCAGTCCCATTTGCATGTGTGTGGGGTGGATGGGAGGAGAAGGAAGTGTTTGGTTAACTGCTGCAGCTGACCTTTTAGTGACTGTAGGGTGATGTGCTGCAAGAGACAACACTCACCTGCGGCTCAACCAGCCATGTGTTGGGTCTCTTGCCAGCTGCTGGCTGGTAGAGGTAAGCAGAGTATACGGGAATACGCCTGCTCCTGTCATACAGGGTGGCAAAATAATACTGGTTCTTGTAACGCTGGCAGATCCAGGCTGGGTTCTCTGGTTCCAGGGCTTCATTTGGGGGGGTTTTCTGGAAGAAGAACTGAGGGCATGAGCTTTCAAAGGACTTCACCACCTCACTGTGTCCCAGGCAGAAGCAGCTCGCCAAGACCTGCAGCAGCAGCAACAGCATCACGGGGAGGACTTCAAGTGAAGGGGCTCTTGCTCACCTGGAGGGCAATGCAGAGGTACAATCAACCTGGGGAAGGCTCATCATGGCCTGGAGTAACTTGTGCCTGTGGGATATGGTTGCAGAGGAGGGGACGGGGAGAGAACAAGAAAGGGACAACTTCTGCCCTCCTGGATATGGAAACATCAACAGGGGAATGAGGGTGAAGTCTAAAATAGGTTTTAGGTGCCTAGAGGAGGCAGCAGTGAGAGCATTTAGCTTGTCCAAGAAGGGATCCAAAGTCACATCAGCTCACACAGCAAAGCTTTTTAGGGAACTGAGGCAAGGTCCTGGGGCAAAGCCACTTTTTCCAAGCTACCTCTGTTGGCCAAGAGCTCAACTTTTCTGTTAGCACTGGAGAAATAGGGCTGGAAGCTCCTATTTCTGAATACCACCTCACTCCCTTTGTTCTGAGGACCCGCTCACAGCAGAGGACCTGCAGCTAGGCACATACTCTGCTCAGCCACCTACAGTGCTGAGCTGAGATTTAGTCTCACGGGGATTTGAAAGGGAAACAACAGTGATGCTGCACTTCCTACAGGTCTCAGGCCCCATCTAAGTTCACACAGAGAGGCAGCTCTTCTGTGCTTGCAGCAGGATTAATCTCCCCTATGGCTGGGTCAGATGTTTAACCCAAAGGGGTCCAGCTTGGGGTCCTGAATGCCATTTTCACCCCAACTTGCATTTTCGGGTTGTCCAACCCCAGACAATGAAGTTGCAGATACATGGATACAGAAAGAGAAGGGGATGAGGGAAGCACAGGGGATGACACCTGTGTCCTCTCAGCACTCTGCCTGTTGCTGTAGCAATGCAGATACCAAGGGGCAGCTCTTCCCATGGTTGCACAGGATTTCTGCTGATCCACATCTTTAGCTTTGCTGATTGCTTTTTCCTGTACTGTAAAAGGCACTGGGGCAGGATTTTCTATTTCTCCAACAGAAGCAGGCCCTGTTTTGTCCTTCTTGGGTGTTGAAATGATTTTTAGCAGTCAGCAAGCTCTTTCTTTTTGGAGAAAACCGAGTAACTCCCTGTGATGCTGGCAGCCATGCAGGGTGCTTTATCTTCTCTCTGATACTTTGGGGTAACAGTGATAGTTCCATTTTAAAGCTACAGAGTAGCTTTAAAATAATGAGCATTTTAAATAAGGCAGGACTAGCAGCTAAAAGGATTCATGGGAGAGAAAGCAGCCTTGGCCTCTAGAACATCTTAGCTGGGAAAGTGGCTGAGCTGAGAACTACTGAAGGCTTGGAAAATTACCTTGCACGTTTGCACTTTTCTTATACTCTTCCCTGACCCTCATCTATTAAATTCCACTGGATTCAGGGTACCCTTGCTCTAATCCAGGACATCTGGTCCTTTATCTCTTTACTAGCTCTGGATTAGGAATGTGATGACCAACAAGCTGAAAACAGAAAAGTGAACCTCAAGAAGTGGTTTATCACAATACATTGCAGAACATGACTGTATCTGCCCTAAAGCAGGAAGAAAAGTTACTGAAAAGTCCTTCTTTTCCACCACCCCCTCCATGAGCTTAAAATACATCTAAGTAACTTAATAACAAGTATAGAAAATCCAACCTACCGTGTGGAAGAGCAGCACATAAAGGCTTTATTCACAGGACTCTGCTCACAGCCCCAAAGTGGAACAGGACATTCAAATGCCTCTGCTATAGACTGAAGCTGGCTGTGGCCTCAGGGTAGTTTATATATGGTCCCCAGGAAGGCAGAGTTGTTAGAGTGAGTTTATCCAAGGCTGGAGCCAGGACACGTGCTTTTCCAGAGGTCTTTTGCAAGGTCACGGATGGAGTTATGGTACTCAGTAACCCCCCTCTCCCCCCTCCCTTATTCAACAGTTGGATGTGACTTTTCCAGGTGACTTGGCAACTGAAATGTAATTATTCAAGGTGTTGTGTGGCTATTTCTGATAACCTTGAATCAAGTCTTCCTAACAGCTTGGAGTCAAACTCTGTCAATAGGCCAAAAGAAGACCTTAAATCCACCCTTTCCCAATGTTGTACTTGGAAGAGGAGACAAACCCAACTCCCATCTGCTCGGTGCATGCTGTAATCAATAGGCAGCAATGCATTAGATATGGGATGTTGCCAGATCAGGTGTAGAGAAGTGCCAGGTTGCACCCTCAGAGCAGGAGGGGACTGCACCCAGCATCTTCAGTGCATCTTGTACAACTTTTAGCAGACTCCTGTGCTGCAGGAAGGGGTATTCAGAGACAACCGATGCCTGGTTGTATCTAGTGCATCAGATACAAGCAATGCCTGGTGTTCACTCATAGCTAAACAAGACCTTGCTGGAGCCTGGGCAATAATTCATCCTCGAGTTGATGTTCAAGACAGGCAGGAGAAACTGCCACCATCAAGATGAATGATAAAAAAAAAAAACACAGCAAGACAGTATCTGTTTTCCTACATTTAGACATCTCAGTTCACCGTCAGGCACCTCCTTGTGCATCTGTTCCTAAAGCTTCCTTCCCATGCTGATCATTCCTGAAGCATCCTTGGCCAGTGTCGTGGTTTAATCCCATCCCGACAGCTTGTGCACTCACTCCCCCCCGCCTTCTTGCCCTCCCCTATTCTCGGGGGGATGGAGAGGAGAATCAAAAAGAATGCAACTCCCACAGGTTGAGATAAGATCAGTTTAGTAACTAAGGTATAACACAAATCACTGCTGCTACCACCAATAATAGCAATGATAAAGGAAATAACAAGGGAAGAGAATACAACACCTCAGCACCAGGTGACCGATAACTTGCCCCCCCAGCCCGACCAAGCACCGACTGATACCTCCTCCAACCCTGCAGTCCACTCTGCCCTTCCAGGTCACTCCCAGTTCCCTCCTGGGCATGACATGCTGTGGTATGGAATACCTCCTTGGCCAGTTTGGGTCAGGTGTCCTGTCTGCTTCCTCCCAGCTTCCCTCCTCCCTGGCAGAGCATGAGGCCCACAGAGTCCTTGGCCAAACCAAAACATTGTTATCAGCTTTGTTCCCAGCCCAAAAGTCAAAACCCAGCACTGCACCAGCTACCAAGAAAGAGAAAAATGACTGCTACTGCTGAACCCAGCACAGCCAGGTTCAACATCTGTCTGGGACAGGAGGTGAGCAGCAGGAGCACTGACACCACTTCACAGCATCCCACCAGGTTTCGGTGACATTTCCACATGTGTGGCACATTGCCCCAGCTGCTGAGGGCTTCAGATGTAATGGCATCAGCTTCTGGAAGTGCCAGTTCATAGTAGGGTAGTTTATTCCCTTTGGAAATAGTCTTCCTTCTTTAAGAATTTGATCCAAGCATCACCAGAAGTGCTATTTTTTCTGGGATCCCACCTGATTTTATAATTTTTTCAAAGACCATGAGCATTATTAGCTCTTGTGGTGACATTTTCCAAGCTTTTTCCAGTCTCTTCTGCCTCTGAATCTCTCTCATATTCTCCAGACCTTTACTTTTCTATTCTTGAGTTTCTTTCTCAAGTTATTCCTTCTGTCCTTGCCCTCCTTAATGTAAAATGATAAAGAAAGAGCTGCAAAACATGGTGCATGCAAAATCTCCCACTTTCTCCTTGGAAGGTGGATGCTAAAGCTCAGCAACTACAGTCCACACTTTGATGTATTTATCCTGATGCTAAAGAGGCACTTGAAATACCGCAGTCAATGGTGACAAAGGAGTAAGAGCTTACCTTGAAGCAGAGTCTCAGGACCAGCAACTGAGCTGGTGCTTCACTCTTCTTCCTGAAGAAACAGTTGGCTGACCCCTCCAGAGCCCCACTGTGATTTATACCCCGTCATCAACCTGCCCCTTTACACAGAAAGGGAAACTCACAGAAAAGAGAGGGTTTCTGCTGCTATTCAGGGGATGTTTGTTCCCGCCTGCCCCAAAATGGGGTGACAATTGCTGTTTGCTGTTTCCTCAGCATTTCTCCCAAGTTGGCTGACCTGCGGCATCACGTGTCAGAGGCAGATAACCGTGTCTGGTGACTTCCCCTTCTATTTCCCCATTCCCCGTGGGGCACTGCCACAACTGCTGCAGCATGCACTTGTATTTCTCTTCCCAGCAGATCTCTGGTGGCATTAGAGCCTCTGGCCTGTCTCTGGGTACACATGGATGTTCATAGTCTGCTCTTATACAGCTTCTCAGAGTAAAATCAATATGGCCAGGTTATATATTTTCCCTTGTCTGTTGCAAAGGCTTTGTAACTGAAGTTGTTAATGCCATGCTACAGATTCTGGGGGCACAACTCAGTCTCTTCTTGCTGGTGTACAAGCCATTGCTGAGCCTGTGCTCAAATAGGATCCCAACAGAGCCACTGTTGAGCTCATGTTCAAATAGGATCCCAATTCAGTCACTGCTGAGCCTGTGTTCAAACAGGATCCCAATAGAGTCACTGCTGAGCCTGTGTTCAAATAGGATCCCAGTACAGCCACTGCTGAGCCTGTGTTCAAATAGGATCCCAATAGAGTCACTGCTGAGCCTGTGCTCAAATAGGATGCCAGTACAGCCACTGCTGAGCCTGTGTTAAAACAGGATGCCAGTACAGCCACTGCTGAGCCTGTGTTAAAACAGGATGCCAGTACAGCCACTGCTGAACCTGTGTTCAAACAGGATCCCAATAGAGTCACTGCTGAGCCTGTGTTTAAATAGGATCCCAGTACAGCCACTGCTGAGCCTATGTTCAAATAGGATCCCAATAGAGTCACTGCTGAGCCTGTGTTCAAACAGCATCCCAATACAGCCACTGCCAAGCCTGTGTTCAAATAGGATCCCAGTACAGCCACTGCTGGGCCTGTGTTCACATAAGATCCCAATGCAGCCACTGCTGAGCCTGTGTTCAAATAGGATCCCAATAGAGTCACTGCTGAGCCTGTGTTCAAATAGGATCCCAATAGAGTCACTGCTGAGCCTGTGTTCAAATAGGATCCCAGTACAGCCACTGCTGAGCCTGTGTTCAAATAGGATCCCAATAGAGTCACTGCTGAGCCTGTGCTCAAATAGGATGCCAGTACAGCCACTGCTGAGCCTGTGTTAAAACAGGATCCCAGTACAGCCACTGCTGAGCCTGTGTTCAAACAGGATCCCAATAGAGTCACTGCTGAGCCTGTGTTCAAGTAGGATCCCAGTACAGCCACTGCTGAGCCTGTGTTCACATAAGATCCCAATGCAGCCACTGCTGAGCCTGTGTTCAAATAGGATCCCAATAGAGTCACTGCTGAGCCTGTGTTCAAATAGGATCCCAACAGAGTCACTGATGAGCTTGTGTTCAAATAGGATCCCAGTCCAGCCACTGCTGAGCCTGTGTTCAAGCAGGATCCCAGTACAGCCACTGCTGATTCAAATAGAATCCCAATCTGCCCGTAAAGGAGGTTTGGTGAAGACAGTTTTCTCCCCTTAGGAATGCGTAAAAGGGATTTGAGGGGATGGATACAGAGAGTAGGGTTTGGTAGGGTGTTCTCCATGAACTCGGAGGGCAGAGGGAATGAGAAGGGTTGTTTTGTATTCACTCTAAGGACAGCTGGATGAAAGACACTGGTTTCTTACAGTATTAGCGGGCTGGAAATGGGACTAAAGGTTGCAAATAATTATGACCAAACACCATCAGAAATGGGTGTGACAAAAGTCAAGGACTTTAAGAAGGATCCCTTATCCTGAGATGCACGTTAGAATAAAGGGGTCTGACAGTGTTTTGTATACACTTGGATTAAAAGCTGCAGGGAACATGACTATTGCATTTCTATACAGACGCCTAGTCCCCAGGCCTCATGCTGTGCATCTTACCCTAGATACTGAACCACAAGGGTTTATTTTCTTGATCTAGCAAATGCTCCCTCCTGCAGCCCAGTAAAAGCATCAAGGGGAAGCAGTTCCTTGCACTGGGTTTCACTCCCTGAGCTCTGTCCTTTCTCTTTGGGTCTGATACTGCTACATTCTGTTAGTGCAGAAGACTGGCCATTGAAAACATGTCTCAATATATAGAAGCAATGGGATTCTGTGGCTCTAGTTTAAAACAGCGTTTGATGGGTATTTCTGAAGAATAGCAAAGTGCTGAGCTTGATGTCCAGGCAACCCTTGTTGGCTTTTCAGACAGTAAAGTATCAGATCACGGTAAGAGCACTGCACACAAAGAGTTGTTATATACAGAGAAAGGAAGAGGACAGGCAATCAAACCGTATTTCTTCTGTTTCTTCAGAAAGGACTTAAAATACCCACAGTGAAACACTAAGCAGCCAAAGCAGATACCAGCTCAGATAATACAATCAATACGCAGCTGTGATATCAAAACTGCAATGGAAACATAGAGATTTCCAAAGCCCTGATGGTGAATTCCCAAGCAGACCAATCTGCAGCAAGCCAGCCTTGGATAATAAGGACTTTTCCCATGGAACTGGCATCAATAAAAGCTGACCCTGGTTAACTCTTACAGTGAAACTTGTTTAATATCCTTATGTGGGTGATTTTCTTTTGGAAGTGGAGGAAAATGAGTCCAGTTTAGTTGTGAATGAATGAGCATTGGGAATGAAGCCAAACTCTTCCACTTGTCCACAGTTTTAATTAATCTGGGAAAACTTTCCTAAGTATATATATACACACACATATATACATATACATATATATATGTATAAAAATATAATGTGTGTAAAATGTAGATAAGAGTCATAGAATCATAGAATAGTTTGGGTTGGAAAGGACCTTAAGATCATCAAGTTCCAACCCCCCTGCCATGGGCAGGGACACCTCACATTAAACCATGTCACCCAAGGCTCTGTCCAGCCTGGCCTTGAACACCAACAGGGATGGAGCATTCACAACTTCCCTGGGCAACCCATTCCAGTGCCTCACCAACCTCACAATAAAGAACTTCTTCCTTATATCCAATCTAAACTTCCCCTGCTTAACTTTTAACCCATTTCCCCTTGTCCTACCCTACAGTCCCTAATGATGAGTCCATCCCCAGCATCCCTATAGGCCCCCTTCAGATACTGGAAGGCTGCTATGAGGTCTCCACGCAGCCTTCTCCAGGCTGAACAGCCCCAACTTTCTCAGCCTATCTTCATACAGGAGGTGCTCCAGTCCCCTGATCATCCTCGTGGCCTCCTCTGGACTTGTTCCAACAGATCCATGTCCTTTTTATGTTGAGGACACCAGAACTGCACACAATGCTCCAGGTGAGGTCTCACGAGAGCAGAATAAAGGGGCAGGATCACCTCCTTCGACCTGCTGGTCACGCTCCTTTTGATGCAGCCCAGGATACGGTTGCTTTCTGGGCTGCAAGCGCACACTGAAGCTGGCTCATGTTCATTTTCTCATCCACCAGCACCCCCAAGTCCTTCTCTGCAGGGCTGCTCTGAATCTCTTCTCTGCCCAGCCTGTAGCTGTGCCTGGGATTGCTCCGACCCAGGTGTAGGACCTTGCACTTGGCATGGTTAAACTTCATGAGGTTGGCATCAGGAATATTGGCATCAGGAGTCCAGGAATATTGCAACCAAGAATTGGTTGTTATAACCAGAAATAACCAGAAGAAGCCATGAACTTATCCTTCTCCTGAGCTCTACCAGGTCATGGTTTTCCATTTCACTGATCTGTATAAAATTTGTGCTTTAATGCTTAGTAACTGGCACTATTCTGCCTTTCATATCAGTGTAGGCTGTGCCTACATGTGCACCTTCTGCATCGAAAGGTGATGTTAGTGATGTTGAATGAGGGATCCTGCAGGCCAGCTCTCATGTGGTCCGGCCTGTAAGAGAAACCTCCATTTCTTCAACTTGTAAAGGTCATTCATGGAAAAATCCTATTGGATCCTCCAGTCTTCTCCCAGTTGGGACCCCAGAGATTTGTGCATGAAGTGCTTCCAATATTTTTTTCCATGTCATAGTTGAAAAGACATGTAACTTGCAACCCTTATAAAGGAAAGTGTATTGAAATGCAGATCTGGATTCTCTTTGAGGATGTTCTCTCGATACCTACCTCAGTTTTCTTACTATCAGATTCTAAAGAGAGCAGTCCATCCTCGTGTTCAAAGCAGGGCGATCTATGTGGTAGCTGTCTGAATGGAGGGAAATGGAAATTCCTGGGTGCAGGAAAAAAGGAGATTTTGAATCAGCAGCAACAGAGGAGAGCACTGTTTCTACTGCAGAAAAAGAGGTGCTATGAATCTTCTTCTCAAGTCTTTGGTCCCCATGGATGTAGCAAATAAATAGCCAAAGAGATGATAAGTGGATTGAACATTGCAGGTCTTTAGGAATGACTAAATCACAGCATCAGAAAACAAAACGTAAGGAAGAGAAACATCACTTGGGACATGTGAACGGAGGAGATGCATGCTGTTCTGGACTATTCTCCTTAGAGGGCAGCAAAGATCCTGGTATTCCATGGCCATAGGATGATGTCTGGATGCTGGACATGCCACCCTCATTGACCTGTGTGTCACCTCTGGTTTAGGGACATACTCTGGTGATGTGAGCGAGGACAGACACCTCATGGCCAGAACACTCTTCTGCAACAGCCAGGATGCTGAGACACACACATCTCACCTTAGCATTATGCCAAGTATGTTCACCTTTGTGGGTGTTCCAATGAGTGTGAGCTTCAAGTGATGGTTAAAGAGCTGAGCCAGATCAGACCAAAGCTCTGAGGTGCCCAGCAGAGGCAGAAGCTACTTCTTCTGTCCCTCACCAGTGTTCCAGAAGGGATCATGAAGCAGGCCTGTCCTGCAGCTCTCCATCAAGGAGCATGGCCCATCTCCTGTGCAAACAACACAACCCTCTTTCAGCAACTGTGGCTGTCACATCCCTGGCAGTGTTCAAGGCCAGGCTGGACGTGGTTGAAGCAACCTGATCTAGTGGAAGGTGTCCCTGTCCATGGCAGGGGTTTGGAACTGGATGAACTTTAAGGTCCCTTCCAACCCAAACCATTTATGAATGGCCAGGGCAACATAAGAAGTATTACATTTATGGAGAAAATGAGGGCCAAAGGTAAAGATGTAAAATATTTGCCAGGTTGTCTATTCCCTCCCAGGATTATCCTTTTAAAACTATTTATCTTGAGCTGTTCTTCTACACAATATGCTGAATGCTGGCTTGTGGCAATGCTTGCATTTTGGAGAGAGATGTGTTCAATCCATCCTTTCCCCATCAGGATCAACAGTGTTTTTAATATAATGTTAGCTCAGCTAAAATACAATAGATATATATCATATATATTTAATAGTTCAGCTAAAAATTTGGCACAGGATTTGGGTAGCTTCAGTTTTATTCACTACTCTAGACTGAGTGCCACGATCCTTGTGCATGCAGAGCAGGTAACCCCGAGGTGACAGTGGGGTCTCCTTGTCAGCAATGAAGCATCACCCAAATACAAACAACCCGCTAGCTGAGAGCTGTGGGGTTGCTGTGGTTACTTTCACTCTTTCCGTTCTGTTCAGCTTTGGAGACCAAAAATCAGCCTGTTATTTTCACTTTCAGATTCTCATGCAGCTGCACAGAGTCCACTAGGGAGGATTAGGCAATAACAGAACCCCTTCATCACAGATGCACAACACTCCTGTGGGTTGGGTGTTGATGGATGAAGAGACAGCAGCAAGGAAAAACCAGGATATTTTCCTGGGAGTGGAGGTAAAATATGGGTGTAATATTGATGTAGAAGGGAAATAAGAGTGCTGTGAAACCTATGAAACATGGAGATCTTAATCTTATATAAAAATCTTACAAAAGAAGAAATAATAAGAGATGCCCATTCTCAATATAGATTGGACTCATTCTTCCTAACTCAAGCATTTGATTTCCAAACCTGCCCTTTATGTTCAATGGAGAGAAAAAGGTGTCTCCAGAGATGAGTACACGTTAGCCCAAATTAAGCAAATGTAAAATGTAAGACTATAAAATAGTTCAAATTAAAGTTGAGTATAAAGGCTGTCAAAGCTGATAGCTTGGTGACAGCTGTCTGACTTTTAGATACTTAGAAGCCTTGCACAGTAGATCAACTCCTCTCTTGATGTCTGGTTTTGGGGTTGTCCTGGGTCCAGCAGTAGCAGTCATTTTTCTCTTTCTTGGTAGCTGGTGCAGTGCTGGGTTTCGACTTTCGGGCTGGGAACAAAGCTGATAAAAATGATGTTTTGGTCTGGCCAAGGACTTTGTGAGCCTCATGCTCTGCCAGGGAGGAGGGGAAGCTGGGAGGAAGCAGACAGGACACCTAACCCAAACTGACCAAGGAGGTATTCCATACCACAGCACGTCATGCCCAGGAGGGAACTGGGAGTTAGCCGGAAGGGCTGGGACTGCAGGGTTGGAGGAGGTATCGGTCGGTGCTTGGTCAGGCTGGGGGGGCGAGTTATCGGTCACCTGGTGCTGAGGTGTTGTATTCTCTTCCCTTGTTATTTCCTTTATCATTACTATTATTGGTGGTAGCAGTAGTGATTTGTGTTATACCTTAGTTACTAAACTGATCTTATCTCAACCCGGGGGAGTTGCATTCTTTCTGATTCTCCTCTCCGTCCCTCCAGGAGTAGGGGGAGGGCAAGAAGGGGGGCAGTGCATGGATGAGCTGTCTGGGTGGGTTTGAACCACGACAGGGGTATATCTGCAGGTCACTTCACATCATCACTGGGGTCACATCTTCAGGTTTTAAAGTAGCTCTTTCCCATGTACCCAGGTCCTTGTACTGTGGTGTGAAAATGAGCAGAAGACTTCTGTGTCTTTTGGGGACTAGAACTGGTTGCAGATGCAGTGTAAGTTATGTCAAACAGATGGGTTTCCCCAAGGAATAAAATGTCTATGCTCAAAGTTCAAGACACAAACCCCCATGACTCGGTGGGGAGGACTGGCTTCCTGCTAATCTTATGGCAAGTGTTGAATTGATGGGGAAATCCTGGCAGTGAGATCAAGCTGGGTAATCAAAGATGAAGAAGATGCATGCTCATAAGAGGAAAACGAATGACCATGCATGATGTCAGTGAGCACAGATCACTCCTGACTGCATCTTCCTAGCAATGCCTCCTCACATGAAAGATTAGCACTTAGGTCTTAACAGAGCTGGGATCTGTTCCTTAGCATTTTCTAGGCTCATGAGACCCCTTTCTTCTACCCCTCCAGTTTCCTTCTCTCTCATAGGGCTCCCTCATTCAACTGAGCAGCACATTGGCTTCACTGCTGTACTTGGAATAGCCAACCTCAGTCTTCAGCACAGCCTGTCAAGGTGATTCCATGAATAAATGCACTTTCCAGGCAAGCTTGGAGCACATCCCCTTCCAAATCCTTCAGGCTTTGCTCACCTCTGTGAGCAGCAGATCACTCATCTCCAGCAAGGTGCAAACTATACCTGGGGAAAAACAGGAGCACCAGACTGATGCACTGCTCCAGTTGACTGCTGGTCTGGTTGACAGCAAGGGAAATCAAAGGGTAGTAGGCAGGACAGGAAAGTATCTCACACCCTACAGGTTTTCCTCAAGTAAAATGGAAGTCCCAAGGCACTGAAGCAACTCTGGAGCCTGAATTTGGGGGATTTCCTGCCTTCCACCACACAGTCATAAACACACACTTTTTCATAAGCTATAGCAACACTCAAACTGTGCTTTGATTTCATGAACGTTCTGGTCTGTACAGAAATTAATCCACACTGTGGTTTCAACAGATACATTCTTAAGATGAAATATCTTTACTTGTTTAACACAACCTGCTTATTAAACCTCCTTTGATTTCTCTTCCTGGAAGACATTTGTATATTAGGGCCAGGATTTTACCACAGATGTAGACTCCCGAATCCTGTTGGGATTTGGCTGGTTTGGAGCTGTTCTGGGATATTCTGCCAAGGTGTCCTGAGGCATGGAGCACATATCTCTGGAAAACAGGTTGGGGGATTCAGGCTTGTTGAGTCTGGCAAAGGGGAGGTGGAAGGACAGCCCAATAGCTGCCTACAGCTACTAGGAAGGGCAAAGATAAAGCCAAGCTCTTTATGGTAGAGCCAAGCACTCTAACAAAGGGCAGCAGCCACCGACTGTGCCTTGGGACGTGCAGGTTGGACAACAGGATGAAAGGTGTCTTTAGATGGATAGTACAACATGTGACAGGTTGTTGGGAAATGAGAACTAATGAATTGTGGACATGACTCAAGGTTTAGCTGGATGAAACCATGGCTAAGACAGACTAGAGCAGACAGCGCTTCTGCTCTAAGCATGAGGTTGAATTAGAGTCCTCCAACTGATGCTGCCAACCAGCGTTTCTATGACCCTATGGTAAATGCACCTCCTGTCTTCTCCTGCCCTACCCCAATACATTCAATATTGTCTAGGAAATTATAACAAGGCAGTAGGTGGCCAAATTCCCTGTGACAAGAATTATACATGGAAGTCTTTCTACACCACAAAAACAAACCACATACCTCAGAGAGCCAAGAAGAGGGCACGTTTCCAGATGCCTGGTTCAGAATCCTCTCAGGGATAGACCGCATGGGACCCTGTCAGCTCATCACCCCCCAAAAGGGGACACTGATGATATCCAATGGTCTGTGCACCAACTCAGTTCTTTTGCTAGCCGTGTAACATCACCCCACCGTGAGAACTGTGTGTCAGCCCCAGGTTGTCCCTGTATGCAATAAATACAGGCTGTGTTATGGCACATTAATTATGCTGAGGGCAATTAGTGGTTACGTCAACAGAAGGATTTCCAGTTATGCTGCTGGCTCACTCTGCATGGAAATTAGGCTGTTGTTGCGAGCGGAAATATGTCAGACCAGACTCCAGAGGAAAAGCCTCTTTGCAGCCCCTTTGCTCAGGGTTTGCCTTGGGTTGTGTCTGTTGGACTTGGCATCACCCCCCTGAAGCCTGTGGATGTGGCATGGCAAGAAGAACCAGCTGTCCGTAACGGACAACCCTGATCTTCACCCCTGAAGATGTCAACTCCGGTCACTCAGTGCTCACTGCCTCCAGCTATAAGAGATGTGATAATGCTGCACGGTAGGAGGGTGGCAGAGTCTGCTGATGCACAGGCATAACCTTCTATTAAGTGACAGAAGCTGTGATTAAAGGGAAAGCCCTCAGAGATGCTGAAGCTGTCAGAAGAGACTTTATTCCTGTTAGGTATAATCTTAACTATGTGTTTTGTCATTCTGTATTTTTGTGGCTTTCTTGCTGTTATTGACTTACAATTACATATATTAGACTTACAAGTAAACACATCCTTCATAAATCTTATTCAGTGCTTGCGCTCATTGATTTCTGAACATACTTGTGCTAAAAGGATTTAGATGTAACACTTAGCTTTTGGGAAGGTGATAAAACCACTGGGTTGGTCTTAGGAGTACATTCAACAAACTTACTAAGTTTAAGTCAGGATCTGTGTTTAAAAGCATGAAGAAACAGCCTGTTCTTGCCAGCTTCAGGGTGATGGCTTTTCCTACAGGAACAAAGAGCATGATCCAAGCACTTAAGCTGAGTGCATTTGGTGGGAAGTCAGCATGAAACTCTGCATTTTGAGCACCCAAGACCCAAGATGCTAACATTTTCCTATTGTCTTTCAAGAATATGTGTATGTTACAGA
Organism: Neopsephotus bourkii; assembly: GCF_033783945.1. Taxonomy (NCBI): domain Eukaryota; kingdom Metazoa; phylum Chordata; class Aves; order Psittaciformes; family Psittacidae; genus Neopsephotus; species Neopsephotus bourkii. The sequence goes on from NW_026901911.1 coordinate 657,078, forward strand.
CTGGGAGTAAATCTAAAACAAACAAGAGCTGCTCTCTGCTATCTGCTACTTAAAATTTACACCTGGAATATATGGTGAGATCCACCGCAAATAGGCAGCGCTCACAGAGGCTTGCTGCTGCATCCCGATGGGTGAGTGAAGAAAGCAGCTAAGACTCAAATCCTGGCCAGACACATTTCCTAATAAAGCTGTATTCACTAAAGACTGAAGCCAGACTAACACAGACAAGCAATTGCAACAGCCCCTCTTAGCTCACTCCCATCACAATGACTCAGGCCCAGATTTGCTTCTGGAGCTCTGCTGATGGCTAAGCAGGATTTGTGCTGATGAAGAGTTAGCCCTGAGCACTCCCTTCAGAGTCAGTAAAAGATGAATGCAACTTCCAGGACATGTTTCACCCAAGGCAGATGAAGTGAATGATACCATACAAGTGCTTACTTCTCTATGATGATGACTGCCCAGGGGCCCCTCTGGCTGCGCAGGTGCTCAGGAACCACCAAGGACTTGGGAAGCAGCGCTAATGGGAACTGGGTTCTCAGTGCCTCTCCAAAGCAGAAACAGAAATTCCCAGCTCTCACTCTAAACCTAGCCACCCAAAAGGGAAAAACTATCAAAGCACTGAATCCTTCCACTTAAGACCAATGCTGCCTCAGTATCTTTCAGAAGGACCCTCTGCAAATACTGACAGAGTGATGTGGAGCTCTGAGCAGCCCTGACCCCTGCATCACCCACAAGAAGAGAAGGAAAGAAGCTGGGTGGTGCTCACCACTCTGCAGAAGCAAGAGGAAAGCAGAGGGTTTGGACTGGGAAGCACGTGGGGCAGGAAGCCGTCTTCTGATGCTGCTGCTGCTGCTGTTGCCCTTCGCACTCAGATGCCCATTTGCCTACGCCTTCAGCAGCAAATAAGGATTCTCTTCCCACTGCTGCACTGCCCGGCTCCCCCAGTCTCACTTTAGAATCATAGAATAGAATCATAGAATAGTTAGGGTTGGAAAGGACCTTAAGATTGTCCCATTCCAACTCCCCTGCATTGGCAGGGACACCTCACACTAAATAATGTCACCCAAGGCCTCGTCCAACCTGGCCTTGAACACCGCCAGGGATGCAGCATTCTCAACTTCCCTGGGCAACCCATTCCAGTGCCTCACCAACGTCACAATAAAGAACTTCTTCCTTATATCCAATCTAAACTTCCCCTGTTTAACTTTTAACCCATTACCCCTTGTCCTATCACTACAGTCCCTAATGAAGAGTCCATCCCCAGCATCCTTATAGGCCCCCTTCAGATACTGGAAGGCTGATATGAGGTCTCCATGCAGCCTTCTGTTCTCCAGGCTGAACAGCCCCAACTTTCTCAGCCTATCTTCATACAGGAGGTGCTCCAGTCCCTGATCATCCTCGTGGCCTCCTCTGGACTTGTTCCAACAGATCCATGTCCTTTTTATGTTGAGGACACCAGAACTGCACACAATGCTCCAGGTGAGGTCTCATGAGAGCAGAATAAAGGGGCAGGATCACCTCCTTCGACCGCTGGTCACACTCCTTTTGATGCAGCCCAGGATATAGTTGGCTTTCTGGACTGTGAGCACACACTGAAGCCAGCTCATGTTCATTTTCTCATCAACCAGCACCTCCCAGTAGTTCACCTATCAAAATGATCTCTCTCCAATTTAGAGACAAAAATGTTGTGTGGGACAGTGTTGAACACTTTGCACAGTTCCAGGTAGAAGGCATCAACTGCTCTTCCCCTGTCCATCAGTTCTGTAGCCCCATCATAGAAGGCCACCAAATTGGTCAGGCAGGATTTCCCCTTAGTGAAGCCATGCTGGCTGTCACCAAGCACCTTGTTGTTTTTCATGTGCCTTAGCATGCCTTCCAGGAGAACCTGCTCCAAGGTTTTGCCAGGCACAGAGGTGAGACTGAGTGGTCTGTAATTCCCTGGGTCATCCAGGACACAGGACACTTTGGGGACACAGACTCCCAAAGCGGGCTTGTGCAGGCCAGGGAGTGCCAGGAGATTGCAGCAGCTCGGTGGGCAGAGGCGCTGCTATGTGTGGTGGCCAGGGGCTGCTCCTCCAGTGACAGGTGGCCACAGGCCAGGGATGCTGCCGAGCCCTCCTTGTGTGTGATGGGCAGATCCCGAGCCAGGGTCCCCCACTCAGCTCACACAGGCACTCGGGTGAACACGAGGATTTATTTATTGGCTGCAGGGCTGGCAGGGCGCCAGGGTTTCAGCGGGGGACCCCCAGTCTTGCGTGGCTGCCGGGGATTGGGTTTGGTGGAGAGGGGCAGGAGGGGCGGGAGGAGCCGCGGTGCCTTGGGAAGGCTGCACTGGGTCGGGGGCCTCCTGCCTCGACCCTCCTTGCCCTTGAGCAGGGGCTGCTGCCTGTCCTGCCGGCGGCTGGTGTCGCCCAGCAGCTCTGTTGCGTTGTCACCATCCTGCTGGGAAGGAGAGAGGGGTCTGGCTAAAGCATGGGGCAATATTCAGCATCCCCAAGCAACCCTCCACACCCAGCCCTCCTGGGGAAGCGGAGGCACGAATCCCCCCATCCCAAATACTCAGCAGCACACTCCCAGCCACAGCTGCCCCCTCCGGATCCTCCCTTCCTTCTTCATCCCTACCTTGCTGCGGAGCACCGTGGATGGCCTGAGCGGCCGTGGGGTTCCGGGTGGGCCAGGCTGGAGGACAGTGTTCTGGGCCCCGCACTGCTGCAGCACGGTGGGGTACCGGCAGCCGGCCACAGGCTCCCTGCAGGAGGGGAAACAGGGGTACTCAGCACCCAGCACTGTGCTCTGCCAGGGTGGGGGACAGGGCGCATCTGGGCAGCCTGCCCAGGCATCCCCAGAGCCTCCTATCCCCACCCAGGGAAGAGCTCTCCCGGCCAGGGCAGGGCCACCCTGCAGCCCCGGCAGGGGATGGGTCCCCAGTCCCCTACCTCTTGCTTTGCCCTGGTTTGAGGGAACGAGGCTTTTTCTCAGTGCTGCGGGGGATCAGCGGCGCGGGTGGGATGGGCACGATGGACCTGCAGAAGCCAAGAGGCACCGGTGGGTGACAGGGGACAAACGATCCGGTTTATCCCCTAGCAGCCAAGTAAGGTCCCAACCCCCTGGCTGCTTACAGAAGAATGGCTGGAGGATGAGGGAGACCAGTTGGAGGTTGGCTCCAAAACCCACCACCATCAGTGGGAACTCCTGCCATGGGCACCCAGAGCACCATAGGAACCAGGGGTCTGGCAAGGACAAAGTGGCAACGGGGCAAGTGCTGTCCCTGAAGCCATCACTGTCCCCATCACACTCACGTCTTAATGCCAGCCGCATTGTCAGCCTCCCTCAGCGGTGCCTTGTCCTTGACCTGCTCCTGGCTTCTCTTCCACTGCTCCTCCAGCTGCTGCCGGAAAGGCTCCAGCTCCTTGCGGCCCAGCTGCAGGCAGACACACTCCCCTCAGCCAGTGGCCCCAGGCTTGGGCACTGCGGCCCCCAGAGGAAAGCCAGGAGCAGGAATCCTCAGAGGGATACAGCCTTAGGCCACCAAGCCCCAGAGGTGCCAGTTTGGCACAGTGGGCTTGGGCCACCCCTCACCTTGGAGGCCATCTCTTCCTGCAGCTGCTGCTGGGCTTGCTGCAGCTTCTGCTTCTGGAGCGCCAAGCGGCTCAGCAACTCCTGGTCATGCTGCAGGGAGGAAGACGACAGGGTAGTGCCATGCGAGGGGGGGCGGCTGTCCCTTGGGAACAGACTCGGCTTAATGGGCAATGACAATGGGCTCTCAGTGCCAGCAGGACATCTACAGCAGGGCTTCAATTTCCCTCCATGCTGCTGAACTCGTACAACCCAGTCTGGGGGGTGGGCTAGCAAGGGGCTCCCCCACATTCCACAGAAGCACAACCAGCTGCAGGGCAGGGGAGGGCCCAGCAGCCTCCTCCGACGCCCCCCATGCCACCCTCTCCATCAGCTCCTGCTTCAGCTTCTGGAGCATGGACGTGAGCTGGGAACGGAGGTGGGGCAGAGCCAGGGCATGGCGCCAGTGTCTTCCCAGACCAGGGGCTCTTCATCTGCCCCTCCCTGCCCAAACCCCCAAGCATCCCCACGTGCCCCCCAGGGACCGCCACCGGCTCACCTTCTCCTCCTGCTGCCTCAGGTCACTTGCCAGGCCCTGCAGGGAGGACACCTGGCCACGGAGGTCCTTGGTGAAGATGCTCCCCTGGCCTACAAGAACATGGGCCATGGGGACACACTGTCAGTGAGGGGGTCTCACCCCCAGGGCCAGGCTCTGAGGGCAACAAGCCCCAGACCCAGGCTCTCAAACATCCCACCAGATGCCAGAGCTCCCACCTTCCTCCTGCTGGAGCAGCAGCTCAGACTGCAGCTTCTCCTGCTCAGCGCGGTCAGACTTGGTGGCTTCCAGCTGTGCCACCTGCTCCTTCAGCAGATCAAGGTGGCTGTGAAGAGCCTCGAACTCAGCCTCCTCGGTATCCTTCGAGGAGGTGGAGGAACTGCTGGACCCTGACGATTCTGACCACCTGCACACCTCTTGCAGCTGGTCCGTGGCACTGGGATGCTCACCGGAGCTAGGGGCTGTTGGCTGCATCCCTGCTTCCCGGAGGTCTGCCCAGGAAACCCATTTTCTTAAAGGCATCCCTGTGTTGCTGGTCTGGCTGGGAAGAGGCCAAGGCTTTCTGTGTGGAGCCTTGGCCTTGGCGACAGCAGCTCCAAGCTCTTCCTCTGAGCTGCAGGCCTGGGTGGCAGCGAGACAAGGCTTTCTCCATATAGGCCTGTCCTCACGGCCAGCAGCTCCAGCCCTTCTCTGTGAGCTTTTGGGCTGAACACGGCGACTTGCAGGCCTGCTTGTTGACCTGGAGCGCTGAGTGGTCAGGGTTGCCCTGTGCAGGATGTCCATGTCCGAAGAGGAGGACTCGGTGGGGGCAGACTGGGCTGTGTTGCCCTCCTGGGAAGAGACAGCAAAGGGAGCAGGTTATTGGGCAGAAGTGCAGCAGCAAGGGCAGCGCCAGGGCTCCCCGCACTGTCCCCAGCTCTGTCCCCAGCCGCCCCGGGCTGAACTCGCTCACTTCCCTCTTGGGACCCCCTTCCCCCCCAGGCCCGCAGGGTGATGGACGCAGGGTTACGCAGGGAGGGGGCGAGGCCCGCAGGGAGCCCAGCAGCAGCTCAGCAAGCCAAGCCCCTTCCCGACTGCCTCGTTCATGGCCCCGATCCCCTCGAGGAGAGGCTGGGACAGAGCCATGGCCGAGGAGAGGAGGGCGGCGGGGGCTGAGCCCCAGGGGAGGGTCCCTGCAGGCCAGGGCCTGGGTCCCCTGCGCTGCCCCTTGAGACACCCAGGAAAAGCCTGTGCCTGAGCAGCTCAGTGCCGGGCAGGGGGAGGCCCCTCTCCAGTCCCCCCCATGCTGGGTTTAGCCCCAGGGCAAGCCAAGGAGACCGGAGGTGGAGGTGAGGCCCATGAGGTGCTGACGGTGCCTCTGAGGTGCCCGAGGAGTGGACACGGCTCCCACCCGCAGGTCAGGAGTGGGGAAGGGAGGGATGGAGAGGACGGTGGGGCCGGAGCTCCAGGGCTCCTGGTCATGCTGCAGGGAGGAAGACGACAGGGTAGTGCCATGCGAGGGGGGGCGGCTGTCCCTTGGGAACAGGCTCGGCTTAATGGGCAATGACAATGGGCTCTCAGTGCCAGCAGGACATCTAGAGCAGGGCTTCAATTTCCCTCCATGCTGCTGAACTCGTACAACCCAGTCTGGGGGGTGGGAGAGCAAGGGGCTCCCCCACATTCCACAGAAGCACAACCAGCTGCAGGGCAGGGGAGGGCCCAGCAGCCTCCTCCGACGCCCCCCATGCCACCCTCTCCATCAGCTCCTGCTTCAGCTTCTGGAGCATGGACGTGAGCTGGGAACGGTGGTGGGGCAGAGCCAGGGCATGGCGCCAGTGTCTTCCCAGACCAGGGGCTCTTCATCTGCCCCTCCCTGCCCAAACCCCCAAGCATCCCCACGTGCCCCCCAGGGACCGCCACCGGCTCACCTTCTCCTCCTGCTGCCTCAGGTCACTTGCCAGGGCCTGCAGGGAGGACACCTGGCCACGGAGGTCCTTAAGCTTGGTGAAGATGCTCCCCTGGCCTACAAGAACATGGGCCAAGGGGACACACTGTCAGTGAGGGGGTCTCACCCCCAGGGCCAGGCTCTGAGGGCAACAAGCCCCAGACCCAGGCTCTCAAACATCCCACCAGATGCCAGAGCTCCCACCTTCCTCCTGCTGGAGCAGCAGCTCAGACTGCAGCTTCTCCTGCTCAGCGCGGTTTGACTTGGTTTCTTCCAGCTGTGCCACCTGCTTCTTCAGCAGATCATGGAGGCTGTGAAGAGCCTCGAACTCAGCCTCCTCGGTATCCATCAAAGAGGTGGAGGAACTGCTGGACCCTGACGATTCTGACCAGAAGCACACCTCTTGCAGCTGGTCCGTGGCACTGGGATGCTCACCGGAGCTAGGGGCTGTTTGCTGCGTCCCTGCTTCCCGGAGGTCTGCCCAGGAATCCCATTTTCTTAAAGACATCCCTGTGCTGCTGGTCTGGCTGGGAAGAGGCCAAGGCTTTCTGTGTGGAGCCTTGGCCTTGGTGACAGCAGCTCCAAGCTCTTCCTCTGAGCTGCAGGCCTGGGTGGCAGCAAGACAAGGCTTTCTCCATATAGGCCTGTCCTCACGGCCATCAGCTCCAGCCCTTCTCTGTGGGGCCGGAGCTCCAGGGCTGTGGAGGGTGCCCATGGGACCTGGGAGAGCCCGAACCTCGGAGCTGCTGCTCTCCATGGCTTCCAGCTCCTCCGGCTGCCCCACAGCGGCAGCCACGGCGTCACCTCGGGAGCCGCTGGCGGTGCCCTGCAGCGGGGCTGTCCTGGGCTGCCGCTCGCCTGGCTCCGGGAACTGCTGCCCCACATGCTGGGCCTGGGCTCTGACCCCCTGGGCAGGCTGCGCCCAGTCTGGGACAGGCCGGTCCCCGAGGCCCAAGAGCCCCAGCACAGCCCGCAGCAGGCTGTGCAGCTCTATGAAATTCACACGTCCCGCGTCGGACGTGCTGATGGCAGAGTCCAGCAGCTGAAACAGGCTGAGCGGTGCCATGGCTGCTGCGGTGCTCGACAGACAGCGGGAGTCTGACCTGTGGGCAGGAGAGACAACGGGCACCTGCAGCACCGCACCTGCAGCAGCCACTGAGCCTGCCCTGCCCCTGCCCGCTCCTTATTGGCCACCGCCCGCCGCTCCTCGACGCCCATTGGCCGAGCCCATTGTCCGTGCTCACAGAGGCTGCGGCTCTTGCAGGCTACGCCCCGTTGCCAGGCGACGCCCCGTTGCCAGGCTGCTGTTGCGGTCCTGCAGCTCCAGCGCATCGCCTCGTGTCCCGGGCACACCGGGAGACGCACGGAGCCTGTGTTCCCTTTCCTGGGAATCGCCGTTCCGTTTCCATCCGCAGCCTTTGGCTTTCCTGGCAGCTTTCTTCCTCTCTGTGCAAACGAAACGCGCTGGCATTGCAAACGCAAAGCCCACAGTGACAAGATTTGCTTTACACCTCTAAGATTACACGAGGTGGCTCCTACTTTATGCTGCCACCCCTGTTTACGTGATGTCTATTTTATATTACTTAGCCAAATCATAACGTACAAATACAAAAGCTGTCCTTTTCCAACCCCCTTTCCTTATGGAGAGAGCTTGGATTCAAACAGCCCGTCTTCATTCATTCTCATGACCTTGGCATGTCAATCCAGCAGGAATTTCAGGGTTGTTTCGTCACCCTCTGGGAAGACCTGCTGCACTTGCAGCACCTTTCCTGCAGAGCAAGATGCTGTCCTGAGAGCACAATGGAAAACCATCAGTGGAGCAAGGAAGAGGAGGGAAGGATGCACTTGGTGCAATTCAGTCGTAATGTTCTCAGGTCTTTGTTGGTTGATGTGGTTGGAGGAGCCAACAGAGGGTGAGGACCAGAGGGAATTGCTTTCTCACTTCTTGGCAGGGATGGCTGAGTTAGAGTCATGCTCTGCAGGTTACTCAAGCCTAAAGTAGCCGTTAACACTAGAGAATCAACAGTGTGAAAATGAGCTCATGCTGAACTAGCCATGGGCTAGATGCAAATTTGGGGTGCTTAAGAAGTCAAAAGCTCTTTGTGCAGGTGACTCTCTCTGAGTCAGACCTCCTGCTAGGCCAAGAGCTAGCGCACGGATGCAATGATGGATGACATCAACTGCTCTACCCCTGTCCATCAGTTCTGTAGCCCCGTCATAGAAGGCCACCAAACTGGTCAGGCAGGATTTCCCCTTAGTGAAGCCATGCTGGCTGTCACCAAGCACCTTGTTGTTTTTCATGTGCCTTAGCATGCCTTCCAGGAGAACCTGCTCCAAGGTTTTGCCAGGCACAGAGGTGAGACTGAGTGGTCTGGAATTCCCTGGATCATCCAGGACACAGGACACTTTGGGGACACAGACTCCCAAAGCGGGCTTGTGCAGGCCAGGGAGTGCCAGGAGATTGCAGCAGCTCGGTGGGCAGAGGCGCTGCTATGTGTGGTGGCCAGGGGCTGCTCCTCCAGTGACAGGTGGCCACAGGCCAGGGATGCTGCCGAGCCCTCCTTGTGTGTGATGGGCAGATCCCGAGCCAGGGTCCCCCACTCAGCTCACACAGGCACTCGGGTGAACACGAGGATTTATTTATTGGCTGCAGGGCTGGCAGGGCGCCAGGGTTTCAGCGGGGGACCCCCAGTCTTGCGTGGCTGCTGGGGATTGGGTTTGGTGGAGGGGCAGGAGGGGCGGGATGAGCCGCGGTGCCTGGGGAAGGCTGCCTGGGTCAGGGGCCTCCCGCCTCGACCCTCCTTGCTCTTGAGCAGGGGCTGCTGCCTGTCCTGCCGGCCGCTGGTGTCGCCCAGCAGCTCTGTTGCGTTGTCACCATCCTGCTGGGAAGGAGAGAGGGGTCTGGCTAAAGCATGGGGCAATATTCAGCATCCCCAAGCAACCCTCCACACCCAGCCCTCCTGGGGAAGCGGAGGCACGAATCCCATCATCCCAAATACTCAGCAGCACACTCCCAGCCACAGCTGCCCCCTCCGGATCCTCCCTTCCTTCTTCATCCCTACCTTGCTGCGGAGCACGGTGGATGGCCTGAGCGGCCGTGGGGTTCTGGGTGGGCCAGGCTGGAGGACAGTGTTCTGGGCCCCACACTGCCGCGGCACGCTGCGGTACCGGCAGCCGGCCGCGGGCTCCCTGCAGGAGGGGAAACAGGGGTACTCAGCACCCAGCACTGTGCTCTGCCAGGGTGGGGGACAGGGCGCATCTGGGCAGCCTGCCCAGGCACCCCCAGAGCCTCCTATCCCCACCCAGGGAAGAGCTCTCCCGGCCAGGGCAGGGCCACCCTGCAGCCCCGGCAGGGGATGGGTCCCCAGTCCCCTACCTCTTGCTTTGCCCTGGCTTGAGGGAACGAGGCTTTTTCTCAGTGCTGCAGGGGTCAGTGGTGGCGCGGGTGGGATGGGCACGATGGACCTGCAGAAGCCAAGAGGCACCGGTGGGTGACAGGGGACAAACGATCCGGTTTATCCCCTAGCAGCCAAGTAAGGTTCCAACGCCCTGGCTGCTTACAGAAGAATGGTGGGAGGATGAGGGAGACCAGTTGCAGGTTGGCTCCAAAACCCACCACCATCAGTGGGAACTCCTGCCATGGGCACCCAGAGCACCATAGGAACCAGGGGTCTGGCAAGGACAAAGTGGCAACGGGGCAAGTGCTGTCCCTGAAGCCATCACTGTCCCCATCACACTCACGTCTTAATGGCAGCCGCATTGTCAGCCTTCCTCAGCGGTGCCTTGTCCTTGACCTGCTCCTGGCTTCTCTTCCACTGCTCCTCCAGCTGCTGCCGGAAAGGCTCCAGCTCCTTGCGGCCCAGCTGCAGGCAGACACACTCCCCTCAGCCAGTGGCCCCAGCCTTGGGCACTGCGGCCCCCAGAGGAAAGCCAGGAGCAGGAATCCTCAGAGGGGTACAGGCTTAGGCCACCAAGCCCCAGAGGTGCCAGTTTGGCACAGTGGGCTTGGGCCACCCCTCACCTTGGAGGCAATCTCTTCCTGCAGCTGCTGCTGGGCTTGCTGCAGCTTCTGCTTCTGGAGCGCCAAGTGGCTCAGCAACTCCTGGTCGTGCTGCAGGGAGGAAGACGACAGGGTAGTGCCATGCGAGGGGGGGCGGCTGTCCCTTGGGAACAGACTCGGCTTAATGGGCAATGACAATGGGCTCTCAGTGCCAGCAGGACATCTAGAGCAGGCCTTCAATTTCCCTCCATGCTGCTGAACTCGTACAACCCAGTCTGGGGAGTGGGAGAGCAAGGGGCTCCCCCACATTCCACAGAAGCACAACCAGCTGCAAGGCAGGGGAGGGCCCAGCAGCCTCCTCCGACGCCCCCCATGCCACCCTCTCCATCAGCTCCTGCTTCAGCTTCTGGAGCATGGACGTGAGCTGGGAACGGTGGTGGGGCAGAGCCAGGGCATGGCGCCAGTGTCTTCCCAGACCAGGGGCTCTTCATCTGCCCCTCCCTGCCCAAACCCCCAAGCATCCCCACGTGCCCCCCAGGGACCGCCACCGGCTCACCTTCTCCTCCTGCTGCCTCAGGTCACTTGCCAGGGCCTGCAGGGAGGACACCTGGCCACGGAGGTCCTTAAGCTTGGTGAAGATGCTCCCCTGGCCTACAAGAACATGGGCCATGGGGACACACTGTCAGTGAGGGGGTCTCACCCCCAGGGCCAGGCTCTGAGGGCAACAAGCCCCAGACCCAGGCTCTCAAACATCCCACCAGATGCCAGAGCTCCCACCTTCCTCCTGCTGGAGCAGCAGCTCAGACTGCAGCTTCTCCTGCTCAGCACGGTTTGACTCGGTTTCTTCCAGCTGTGCCACCTGCTCCTTCAGCAGATCAAGGTGGCTGTGAAGAGCCTCGAACTCAGCCTCCTCGGTATCCTTCGAGGAGGTGGAGGAACTGCTGGACCCTGACGATTCTGACCACCTGCACACCTCTTGCAGCTGGTCCGTGGCACTGGGATGCTCACCGGAGCTAGGGGCTGTTGGCTGCATCCCTGCTTCCCGGAGGTCTGCCCAGGAAACCCATTTTCTTAAAGGCATCCCTGTGCTGCTGGTCTGGCTGGGAAGAGGCCAAGGCTTTCTGTGTGGAGCCTTGGCCTTGGCGACAGCAGCTCCAAGCTCTTCCTCTGAGCTGCAGGCCTGGGTGGCAGCGAGACAAGCCTTTCTCCATATAGCCCTGTCCTCACGGCCAGCAGCTCCAGCCCTTCTCTCTGAGCTGTTGGGCTGAACACTGTGACTTGCAGGGCTGCTTGGTGAGCTGGAGCGCTGAGTGGTGAGGGTTGCCCTGTTCAGGGTGTCCATGTCCGAAGAGGAGGACTCGGTGGGGGCAGACTGGGCTGTGTTGCCCTCCTGGGAAGAGACAGCAAAGGGAGCAGGTTATTGGGCAGAAGTGCAGCAGCAAGGGCAGCGCCAGGGCTCCCCGCACTGTCCCCAGCTCTGTCCCCAGCCGCCCCGGGCTGAACTCGCTCACTTCCCTCTTGGGACCCCATTCCCACCCAGGCCCGCAGGGTGATGGACGCAGGGTTACGCAGGGAGGGGGCGAGGCCCGCAGGGAGCCCAGCAGCAGCTCAGCAAGCCAAGCCCCTTCCCGACTGCCTCGTTCATGGCCCCGATCCCCTCGAGGAGAGGCTGGGACAGAGCCATGGCCGAGGAGAGGAGGGCGGCGGGGGCTGAGCCCCAGGGGAGGGTCCCTGCAGGCCAGGGCCTGGGTCCCCTGCGCTGCCCCTTGAGACACCCGGGAAAAGCCTGTGCCTGAGCAGCTCAGTGCCGGGCAGGGGGAGGCCCCTCTCCAGTCCCCCCCATGCCGGGTTTAGCCCCAGGGCGAGCCAAGGAGACCGGAGGTGGAGATGAGGCCCATGAGGTGCTGACGGTGCCTCTGAGGTGCCCGAGGAGTGGACACGGCTCCCACCCGCAGGTCAGGAGTGGGGAAGGGAGGGATGGAGAGGACGGTGGGGCCGGAGCTCCAGGG